>NC_143154.1:22305639-22944153 GCF_041381405.1 Jatropha curcas
ATCCAGAAGTTGATTTGCGCGAATCAACATCACCACCCATATCTGCATCTGTGTAACCATCTAACACAGGTCTATTATCACCAAAACATAAGCACATTTTGGAAGTGCCCTTAAGAAACCTGAGAATCCACTTCACTGCATTCCAGTGTTCTTTACCTGGATTTGAAAGAAATCGGCTAACAACACCAACAGCATGAGCAATATCTGGTCTTGTGCATACCATGGCGTACATCAAGCTGCCAACGGCGGATGCATAAGGAATTTTCTTCAGTTCTTTTTTTTCTTTCTCACTTGAAGGACATTGACTAAGACTTAATTTGAAATGACCTGCAAGCGGAGTAGAAACTGGTTTTGCATTGCTCATATTGAATCTGCTGAGAACTTTCTCGATGTACTTCTCTTGAGACAGCCACAACTTTCTCTTTTTCCTGTCTCTGGAGATCTTCATTCCGAGTATCTGTTTTGCCGATCCCAAATCCTTCATGGCAAAGGATTTTCCAAGTTCCTTTTTCAAGCTCTCAATTTTCTTAGCATCTTGGCCCACAATAAGCATATCATCCACATATAACAAGAGAATAATAAAGTCGCCTTCTATGAACTTTTTCACAAATACACAGTGATCAGAAGTAGTTTTCTCATACCCGTGATTTACCATGAAAGAGTCAAACTTTTTGTACCATTGTCTTGGAGCTTGTTTGAGGCCATACAAGCTTTTCTGCAATTTACACACCAAGTGTTCTTTGCCTTTGACTCTGAACCCTTCTGGTTGCTCCATATAAATTTCCTCCTCTAAGTCACCATGGAGGAAAGCAGTCTTTACATCAAGTTGCTCGATCTCCAAATTCAGGCTAGCTGCTAAACCGAGCACAACTCTGATAGAAGACATCTTGACTACGGGTGAGAAAATTTCTTCAAAGTCAACTCCTTTCTTCTGACCGAATCCCTTCACAACCAGTCTCGCCTTGTACCTTGGCTGTGAGTTGTTCTGTTCAGTCTTCAACCTGAACACCCATTTGTTCTTCAATGCTTTCTTACCTTGAGGCAGTTTCACCAACTCATAAGTCTGGTTCTCATGCAAGGACTCCATCTCATCTTGCATGGCTTTCAGCCACTCATTCTTTTTACAATCTTCCATTGCCTCCTGGTAGTTCTCTGGTTCTCCCCCTTGAGTCAACAAGTCATATTCATTAGGAGAATATCTTTGGGAAGGTATCCTGCCTCTCGCAGATCTTCTCAATTGAGGCAGTTCTTCTATTGGAGCTGGTTCAGCATCATTCTGAACAGGTTCATCATCATCTTCTTCATCATTTTGTGGTTCTATATGAGGTTCTGCATCAAGACTAACAGGAAACTCATTGATAGACTTTGGCTTTTCATTTTTCTCAAAGTCTTCAATGGTTTGGTCTTCCAGGAATACTACATCTCTGCTTCTGATGAGCTTCTTTTCAACTGGATCCCATAATCTGTACCCAAAATCATCATTTCCATAACCCAAGAAGATACACTGTTTTGACTTCGAATCAAGCTTGGATCTTTCATCTTTTGGAACATGAGCAAAAGCCCTGCAGCCAAATATTCTAAGATGATCGTAAGAAATATTTTTCCTTGACCACACCTTTTCTGGAACATCTCCTTTGAGGGAGGTTGAAGGTGAAAGGTTGATCAAGTAAACTGCAGTATTCATTGCTTCAGCCCAAAAGGTTTTAGGAAGTTTAGCATGAGAGAGCATGCATCGAACCCTTTCAACAATGGTCATGTTCATTCTCTCTGCAACTCCATTCTGCTGTGGAGTTTTGGGAACTGTCTTCTGAAGTCTGATGCCATGTTCCGAGCAATACTTCTCAAATGGACCTCTGTACTCACCACCATTATCAGCTCTAACACATTTTAGCTTTCTTCCCGTTTGTCTTTCAACACTGACATGAAAGACTTTAAACATATCCAGCACCTGGTCTTTTGACTTTATTGGGAAAGCCCACACCTTTCTAGAATGGTCATCAATAAAGCTAACATAATATAAGCAGCCACTCAAAGATTTGTCACCCATTGAGCAAACATCAGTGTGTACTAATTCTAGAATACCAGGTTTTCTAGATGGAGAAGGAGATCTTTGAAAGGAAACTTTATGTTGTTTACCAGACAAACAATCAGTGCATATTTTCAGAGGCAAACCTTTCAAAGATAGCATTTTCTTCTTAGTGAGAGTCTCCATTCCTTTCTCACTCAAATGCCCAAGTCGTTTGTGCCATAACTCAGCAGATGAATCTTCAACTGCATTCACTACTCCTGTGCAAACTTTAGCCTGGGTGTAGTAGAGGGAGTTGAACTTTCTTCCTCGACCAAACACCAAGTTGCCTTTGGAAAGCTTCCACGTTCTGTTGACAAACAGATTTGTATAGCCCAATTCATCTAGACAGTGAACTGAGATCAGATTGAAGTTTGCTGTAGGAGTGTATCTCACATCTTCCAACCAGAGATCATATCCAGCATTGGTTTTGATGCATACTGTTCCAATGCCGCAATTTTCCACATATGTGCCATTCAAAGTCTTGACATGGCCGTAATCTCCGAGGGTAAGTGATGAGAAATATTCCTTATTTGAAGAAATATGATAAGAACATGCAGAGTCAATAATCCATAAAGATTGTTGACTAGTGGAACACTCACTAAGACCAGCATGAGAAATCAGCGCACTACTATCACCAAGTGCGTCAGCATCAATAGCTACTGAAGCTACCTCCGTATCGTCTTTTTCTTCATCACTTTCTTTGGCTCGTTCCTTCTTCCACTTTCTACAATGCCTTTGGATGTGACCGGGCTTGCCACAATGATAGCAAGTGACACCTTTTCTTGACTTGGATCTTCTCCGTGAATTGTCACGTTTGTCTGGATTTTGGGGGTATCTTGTTCTGCTTCTCCCCCTCCTTTCTGTAACTGTAACGAGTGCATCTGAGTTGCTACTCGTAGCATTCTCCTTACGTCTGGTTTCTTCATTCAGAATGCTTTCCTTGACTGTGGTTAAGGTCAGATTCCCCTCCGACACATTACTGAGCGTAACAGTCAGTGTCTCCCAACTGTCCGGCAAGGAACTCAATAAGAATAGTGCCTGCACATGGTCGTCAAACACTATCTTTGACGTTGTCAGTTGGTTCACTATTTCTTGAAATTTGCCCAAGTGATCTGAAGCACTTTCGCCATCTTTGTACTTTAGATTTACAAGCTTTTTAATTAAAAAGGCTTTGTTCTGGGCATTCTTCCGCTCGTACATGTCCTCCAACTTCTTCCAAATTGAATAGGCATCTTTCTCATGAGCGATATGATTTATGACGCTCATTTCAACAGACTGCCTAATAGTTGCGACTGCTTTTCTGTTAATTGACTTCCAATCGCTTTCATTTATTGAAGCTGGCCTGACCCCCTTCAACTCAATCATTTCAAACAGATCTTTACAGCATAGAAGATCTTCCATTAATATCTTCCATACTGCATAGTTTGATGAGTTGAGTCTAACCATTGTGCCTGTTGTTCTATCGTCCATTTTTAACTTGTGCAGAATATTATCACCAGCAAAAACTGTATACGTGAATAGTAGTATACGTGAATAGTGACCGTATAATTGAATAGTAATAGTATACGTAAACAGTACTCGGCGTAATTTTCTCGTCGTCGTGGTATATTTATTTTTAAAATATATCCACGGATCTGGTAAACCTTCGGCTCTGATACCACTTGTTGGGTCCCGGCAATAAAATTACGAGAAAAATAACACAGCGGAAAAATAAAAATATGACACAGATATTTACGTGGTTCACCCTTTAACTGTTAGAGCTACGTCCACGGGACAAAAACCGAATAATTCTTCCACTATTAAAAATAGTAGGCTTACAAAGAGAGTAATACAAAATAGTGGCACTCACACAGTGTTTCCCAAATTATCCTCACTATTCTCTCGACCCGAGTTTTAGAACCCAATTCTAAAACTCAAATTCTCTCAAAAAAAAAAAAACTCTCTTCGCTCTTTTGGTATGTGTGTTGTGAAGTGTTGTGCCATCTCCTATGTATAGGAGGGATGGACGCGGGATTAGGAGAGGTGGACGCGTTAATTATGCGTCCACCGAAAAACGGATCACCTACCAAGAAGAAAATTCTTATTTCCTTATTTCCATTTTCAACTACGTGTGGGTCCTACCACGTTTTCCTTTTTTTTTTTTAAATTGTTTCAAATGTGGGTCCCATTGAGTGGGCACCGCACAACAGTTGATAAAAATGGTTTCATCAGAGAACTATTTTTTGATTTGGTGCATGCTAAAGATACTACAGGAGCAACTCTTAAAAATAAATTATTCAATGTATTTGCTCGACATTGTCTCGATATTCAAAATTTGCGTGGCCGAGGATATGATGGTGCCAGTAACATGCGTGGAAAGTTTAATAGTTTGCAAGCATTAATTCCAAAAGAACTGTCCATATGCATATTATGTGCATTGTTTTGCTCACAGGTTAGAAATTTTAATTATTTTTATTTTTAAAAATTTAATTTGTTAATAAAATTATGTTATTAATATTTTGTTATAATATCATACATGAGCGCCTCAGCCTCGAAGACCTGCACAATGCTCGTATCTTATTCCTCTTGTTTCTTCTGTTAAAGCCTTGAAATCACTTGTTGTTTGCAGGAGCTCTGGAACCTGGGACAAGGTTCTCCAAAGTCTCCAAGGAACAATTACTGCCATTCCGAGATCCAAATGGAGAATGTGCAAACGGGTAATGCAGGAATTATTGCCATCTCTGTTTCTTGTCCTAACCTTCAAGTTCTGCAGCTCAGCCGAACCAGTAATTGTACGGACGACGGGTTGTCTGCAGTTGCTAGTCCTTGGAAGAATCTTAGCAAGTTACACATAGATGCGTGGAGCAGATTCGGTGGCAAAAGCATAGGAGATGGACTGTTATCTGTTGCAAATCACTGCACGAAATTGCAAGTACTAGTCCTTATGGGACTTCCTATAAGTGTTTCCTCTCTCTGTTTTGGCTTCCAATTGCCGGACATTGGAAAGATTAGCCCCTTGCAATTCTGATTCTGTTGGAGATTCTGAAATGGGACTTATTGCTGCGAAATTCTGTGACTTGAAGAAGCTGTGCATCAAGAACTGTCCTATCTCTGAGGCCGCAATTGAAGCCATTGGAGATTGTTGTCCTAACCTTGTCAAGCTGAAGGTGAAAAGATGCAGAGGGATAAGTCAGGCAAGTGTTCAAAAACTAAGGAAGCTGAGGAGTCAGGTTGTGGTTTCGGTTGATACAGAAGGATTTATGATTTTTCATGGATAACGAATGGAACTCGCAGAAGAACAACGGCAACCAATCATACCACCAAATTCTACTCCTGTTATATGCAGCAGCAGGAATGCTCTTTCTCAGGTCTAGATTTCAAAGTGCTGTTCAACTTGGTAGGAGACCCAATGCTTACAGTTTCTTAAATTGCTACTTCTTTTCAACAAATTCTTAAATGAGATTTAACAAATTGATAACAAGCAGTCGTAAATGATGCATCTTTTTTTAATTTTATAAATTTCTCTCACAAATGCCTAATGACAATAGAGCAATGCCTCGAAATTGAAAAACAATTAAATCAAACCAAAAACGCTACTTTTCTCCTATCAAATATCCACCACCAGAACCAGAAACCAATTATCAATTCTTCAATAAAATTCAAACCTTTCTAACAAAAAGCTTAATAAGAATGTTACCATATTTACAAGGAAGTAGATGAGTTGTACAAGGTTTGAAAAGAATATGAAGTGAAGAAATTATCACCCAATAGGTAGAAAAAAAGCCTAATTTTACTCTTCCCTTCATTTTACACAGTCAACATTACAGCAAGCAATCAGCAGTGTATACTTCGATTGAAATTATAACAAAAATGCAAACACAGTTTACAAACGCTTCCAATTTGCTTACTAAGTGAAAAAAATTAAAAAGCCCATGCCACAAGGCAAAGGTATAATTAACGCACTTACTAATTATCAGCAGACAAAGCCAATAGACAGCTTAGTGATTAGCTAATCCATTCCAGTGACATGCAAAAAACAAGAAAAGGACAAAAAACTTGACGAGTTGAAGTGCAATCAAAAAGGCAAAATCGCTCATCATAATAATCAAGTTCAACAGGCAGCTAAAATAAAATACCATTCACCATCAACAGCCTCAAATAACAAGTATTAAACAGCAAGAACTTGAATAGCTTAAGCATTAAGATAAGAAAGCAAATCAGATCCAAATCCTTAAGACTAGCTAGAGTAAAACATTCTACAGTTGGTTTCCATCTAGGTATTTGTAGCTCTGGTGTAAATCTGCTGACTAGCATGAGCAGATATCATCCTGATAGAACCTCTTGCCATCAAATCCTTGATTGCCCGGCGTGCTAGAGATCCATTGATCTGAGAGAGCCACCCCAAAAAATCAATAGAAGTCAACAAATTGCAGGAAATGAAATGATCTTTTGTTCCATGACAACAAATTTACCAAGACTTCTCAAGCTAGATACGATGGAGAAAAACCGGGAAAGTTGAAGACAAAAAGCTATGCACCTATTTGGCAAATATTATTTTGGCAGAAACAAACATTTCTCAGTCAAACAAAATCATATGGTTCATATAAGTAGCAATGTACACATTCCAACAAAATCATATCTAGAAGCATGAGAATGCCACCAACAAAAGGAAGAATTCACAGAAGAATCAGGTTCACAGAAAAATATTCATAGCAACTTATAAACACATGCTCTCCATTTATTTATATTCAAGGGGTACAAGTATAATTCCATCTATGCTTTTGCACAATTAAATCCCACTATAAGCTGCCTAAGAGGGCTTCAAATCTAGACGAAGTTCAAACATAATAATTGTTGAAGCGAATGCAGCATAAACAATGAGTTGTAGACAAATTTATAAAAGGAAACTAAATCCTAACAACATATATTCTAAAGAACAAAACCCTAATAACAAAAATTCTAGACAACAATGGAAGAACACCAAATTGTCCAAAAGATTCCAGCAATTCATTATAGAAGGCTTGAATATGCGAACAAGTTTACCAAATTGTATTTCGCTTGCAAGTAATATTCAGTGACTCTATAATAACATTCTTATATAGAAAAATAATTGACAAAATAGCGACCAAAAATCAAATAAGCAACTAAAGAGATCAATTGGGATCATACCCTCAATCTGTCGGACAAGATTGAAGGAGTGACGAGCTTGTACTTGGGAACCTCAGAAAGAAGCTTGTCATAGGTAGCTTGATCGAACAAAACCATGTTGTTCACCTTCTCCTTTTGCTTTCCCTTGCTCCATTTCTACAAAATCAAACCAAACAAAACAGCTTTCAATATAGACAACTAAAAATTATAAATTAGAAAAAGAAAAAAGATACATAAGACAAAATACCTTCTTCTTCTGCTTCCCTCCACCAGATTTGGCGGGCTTAGAGGAAGGAGGAGGAGCCTTATCCTTCTTGGGTGCCTATCAGAAAAAGAATAACACTAATTAATTAACCTCTTTTTTTGCAGGAACAAACTTATTGGAGAGAAAGAAACTCTTCGCTTACCATTGCTTTGAAGCTATTACAGAGTTTTCTCTGTCAATATGTAAGTGCAGCGGCTGGCAGAGGAAGGAGATGACTTTTGGGTTTGTCGAAGAAGTAAGAGAATATTATATATAGGAAACTAGGGTTCTATCGACTCACTTGGGTTGTGGGCTCATGGGCTATACATGGGCTCTAGCCCACTACCTATGTATTGGTGGGTCGTGCTGTACATGGGTCAAGTTCATCTATTTAAAATACTCCATCCATATGTACGGATAAATAACTTTTGTCTAATTCAATTTATTAAATATGTGATCTCGCGGATTATAATTGATATAAATTAGATATAGATTCAATGTAAGCACGCGGATCAAATAAATAATACATAATATAAATAATTTTAAATAGAATATAATTATTTAAGATAAATAACCAACAAAATTAAATATACGTATAAATATAATTATATAATAATTTTTATAAATTACAAAATATTCTAATAACATTTTAAAATAAGTTTTTTTTAAAAATAATTATCTAGGTTCCATTTACCAATTTAAAAGGCTGGTCCTACTAAATATGTAAAATAATTTACAGTAATATATTCAAAATTACAAATTAAAATAACTCAAATAATTTATATGTTGATATTATTTACGGATTGGATTAAATTTGAGAATTTACATAATGAATCCATGACCCAACCCAATTCAATCCGTGCATAATGATAATGACACGTTGAACTCCCTCCCCTGATTATATTCTCAAACCTATTAAATTAGGTTGGATTAAATGGATCCTGTTGTGTGGATTGAATCGGGCCATATGCAACCCTAATTGGTATCCAACATGATAGTTATTGGCATACCATATAGGATTATACCAATTTAATTTAAAAAATTTCAACAAATTTTCATTTTCTTATGAAAAAATAATAGAGAATGAAGGACACAGTGTCCTGCTTCAAGGTACATCTAATTTAAGCAATAGAATGGTTGTAGGTTTCCTCAGTGATGCTTCAGTTTATTGTTTTGCTTCTAATCAATGTGATAATCTTCTCTTCATTTTCATAGTCATAAACTTATACCTCAATGGATATCACTAATTTAAACTTTTTAAAAATTATTATATCATGTACGTTTACATATCTCGTATACCGTGTCCGTGTAACCTAACTCTTGGTATAGGAAACTAATCCATACACTAAGCTAATCAACCGATGTTTTTTTTATTACCAATAAACAATGAACTATTTTTTTTAATTTATTTTTGTGTCATTGAAATAAGAAATTAAACATTTTTTATTTTATATTTATAATTTATTATAATTAATTGTTTATTTATTTGAAATACTAGTGTTAGAACTTTTGCATGAGCGGAGCAATGTTAAAGGATGAAATAATTTTTTATAACATCATTCAAAAATAACAAAATTATATAATAAAATGATCATGAAATGCATTACAAAATGGTATCTCATTAAGATATGGTAACAAAGTTATAATGCTGAGATATACCTTCTTATGTATCCTGTGAAGCCTTTTACCGAGGCATGCAAAAGCAAAAGTCATACATGGTATGACATGCATCAAAAAATGCACACAAAATATTAATGTATATTTAAATAGTGATAATAATTTTGAGAATTTAACTAATTATATTTATAATAAATATTTATTTATTTATTTGAAATATTAATGTATTATACTTATTTAGTATAGTGTGTCGTAAGCGTATGAATGTCCTACTTTTAAAAAATTGTCGTATCTTGTACATTCATGTATCTCGTGTCCCGTATCCGTGCAACCTATCAAATTTCGTTAATTAATTTGTGGATTAAAGTAATTTAATAAAAGCTAATTAATTCGCGGATTGAAGTAATTTAATAAAATAAGTGGAATTTTCATTTTATTTCATTATTTTCTTTTTAAATTGAAGAGATACAAAATATGTGAAACGCAAATAAAAAATAAGTCAAATATCATTTCTTCATATATTACCCGTGTAACCTAACTCTTGATATATGAGGCTATTCCATACACTAAGCTAATCAACCAAAGTTTTTTTTATTAACAAGAAAAAATGAAGTATTTTTTTTATTTAAATTTGTTTTTGTATCTTTTCTAATTTAACAAATTATATCGAAATAAGAAATTAAGTATTTTTTATTTTATATTTATGATTTATTATAAATGATTGTTTATTTATTTGAAATATTAATATATTATACTTATTTACGGTAATATGTCCTAAGCGTGTAGATGTCCTACTTTTAAAAAATTATCATACCCTATATATTCCTGCATCTCGTGTCCCTTGTCCATACAACCTATCAATTTTGTTAATTAATTCATGTATTAAAGTAATTTAATAAAAATAAGTGGAATTTACATTTTTTTTTCATTATTTTATTTTTAAATTGAATAGATCTAAAATATGTGGACGCAAATAAAAAATAAGTCAAATATCATTTCTATATCATTTATCCCGTGCAACCTATCTCATAATATATGAGTCTACTCCATACATCAAGTTAATCAACCACGGTTTTTTTTTTTTTTTTATTAGTAAGAAAAAATGAAGTATTTATTTTAATTTATTTTTGTATCTTTTTTTAATTTAACTAATTACATTGAAATAAGAAATTAATTATTTTATATTTTATATTTATGATTTACTATAAATGATTGTTTATTTATTTGAAATATTAATGTATTATGCTTATTTACTGTAATGTTTCCTAAGCGTGTTGTCACGACCCGTTTCCATGGCCGAACCGGCACTAGGGCCCAGGTAAACTTAAGGCTCCCGAAGCCCGTAGTAAGCCTGAAACACAAAAATCTACTATCTCAATATAAATTTCAAATATTCAGCTCATATTACTAGGAAAATAAACCTCAAGATTTTATTATACCTCGGCCCAAATTTATCATTTTCAACATTTCACAGTTCGACTCCAATTTACAATACATCACATTTCTAATATGAGCTCATAGAATTATTTCATCTATGTTAATACACGATTAAATGTATGTAAATTCTACAACTGCGGAGTCACTAACTATTTGATATACATAGCTTCTTATGCATATAGTTACATAGCAAGATAATTATGGAACTAGAAAAATTTCTTTATAACCCTGCGGCGAAGAAACATAGCTTAAACCGAATTAAAGAGAAAATTAAACAATACATGTGAGTTTTCTAAGGAGTAATAATTATTGCACAACACACGCATTCACACAAATGTGTAAACATATCTAGTCATCCAACTAGTTATATGCTCACGCAGCCAGTCACACAAATGACATATCACCAGCACTCACAATTATTAATATTAAAGCATAAGTTTTTGTTTAGATTGAAATAAATACAATTGATTAATTTGTATTGGACTTTGTCATACAAGCTACTTGTAATGATACTACTTATGTACTCAATCCAATCCTTAAATTTAATTCTTTAATCTCTAATATATAAATGCAGATTCTTAAAACCTTAATAAGTTCCCAAAAAGAAAATCAAGTCATCGTTTAACCTTCAATCTCGTGTCATCAACCTCAAATCAATATCTATATACAATTATAATGAAAGATAATAATAAATTATTTTTTACTGTTGATAAAAAAAGAAATGAGCAAATGATCTGAATTGATAATGATAATTACTTTTGCTAATGACAATTTTGCTAATGACAATATTACTTACCCAGTGCTTAGAGAAAAAAATACATGCACATACACACGAATTCTTATAACTCCAAAAAGTGACCCAAAACAGAAATATATAATTCTATTTTTTTTCTAGTTTTATAAATACTATTTTAAGTGAAATAGATTTAGAATATAATAGAAAAATATTAAGAAAATTAAAAATGTTTAATCATCAAGAAGTCATCTATTTATTATAAGAGAGATATAAATTATAAATCAGGGGACAAATGATGTATTTGGCCTGCTTTCAATGTAATGCAAATTCAACCAAATACAATTAACCTTCTAAAGAATGATTGGATTATAATACTTTTGATATACCATGTAAGGATGGCCAAATTCCGATTTTTGGAACCGCTGAAACTGGAACCAAAACCGGCCATAATCGGAACTGGAACTAGGAGGTTGCGGTTGGTTTTGGTTTTTAGTTTTTGAGAACTATGATCCCTCGATTCCAAGAATCGGCTAGAACTGAAGGTTTGACAATCGATTAGAATCGGTGATTCCAATTGGTTCCAACACATTTTATTTTATTTTTCAAAAATTTTTATCAAAATCTCCAAATGAATCCTCCTATCAATTGTAAAAGGTCATATAACATCTAGTTACGTTAAGGATGTTTGTGTAATTTAGATTTTTTTTTTTTTAAAATTATGCGAACTGTATGGAACTGTCGATTTTGGAACCATTATGAAACTATAATTGAGCGGTTCCAAATCGGAACCGGATCCATGGCCACCCTAATATCATGAATGCAACTCGTTAGTAGACTTATATAACAATATATGACTTGGATAACTAATCTGCTACAAGTATAAAAACATAATTAAAAGGTTGAATCATACTTAATGACGCGGAAATCATAGTATAATCACAACTGTGAGCTTTGATGATAAACTAAAGTCAGGATTTATTCTTAATATAAGTTCGTATCCTTTTCTATAGAGACTATCCTTAGCTCAAAAATTAAAACCAAATAAAAGAAAGTATGCACAATGTTGTACATTTAGCAATTAAAAAAAGATTTTCATTCAAATTATTTGGCAAAAGCACTGTAAAAATCAAAATAAAGAATGGTTGGTAGAGGAGAAGAAGGAAAGTAATAGAATATTTTAGGAAAAACAATAAAGAAAAAATTGGCGGGAGAAGATGGAGTGATGAATTTTCATTTGCGATGCGATAGAATAAAAACTCACAAGTCATAAGAGACAGAAAAAGAGTGATTAATTTGTTTCGATCATAGAATACATGATAGAGGCTAGGGTGAGCAATATTCAGTAACCGAACCAAAAGGACTCATTTCGGTTTAATTCAGTCAGCTTTTTAAGTAATCAGGTATTGGTTTGAATAATGATAATCATTCTGTTTGATTCAGTCAACTTTTGCATAACTAATCAAATTAATTTTCTATGCCCAAAATAGATGATTTGGTTCAGAATAATTGAACCAAATTCAAATTGATGTTGTTCGATTAGGTATCAGAATAATTTTCGTAGTATCTGATCCGATTTCAGTCACCATAAAATCTATTCGGCTTGACCAAATCCTACCAGCTCGATTCAGTCCGGTGCGATTAAACCAAATGCTCACCCAATTGTTGGCTCAAATCAGTTAGCTGATGATTATTGGTGCATGGTAAAAAATTAATGGTTGTGATTACTGTTAAAATGTAAAATAATTATTAAGAGTATAATTGTCTTTGTACATTATGATGTATAATGTATACTTTTTTTTTTTTTAATTCTTCAAAGTGTATATTGTTGTTTATTTTAATATCTTATATAAATAAAAATATTAATTAAAATTTTAAAATAATATTTAATAGAAAATTATTATTTTTCAAATAAATACAAATAAAATATTAAAAATATTAATTTTAAAAAATTAATATTTTTATGATGTTAATAAAATCCAAATATAATATAATATAAATCAATGAACAGCTGATACGAAAAAGCTACAAATATAGCTTATTGAAACTTCTATCAACTATCAATTGATTACGAGAGAATTCAAAAATTTACTGGCAATTGATTAAGATTCTCTGGCGATTCACAGGCAAGCTAACATAACAATCTTACCCACAAGCAGATAAATATTTAGTCATGCATATTTTTAAGAGAGAATTCAAAAATTTGGTAGGTTAAATGTAATTTGGTTCATTGAGCTTACAGGGTAATTTCTTTCATTTCTTTAGTACTTGTATAAATAAGTTGTTCAGCAAGCTTCAAATATATCTTTACATTTTCCCATTTGAAGCCATAGCCCACTAGAACATTCTGTTTTCTGATATAGTAAAAAAAATGTATGATGTAAATATTAAATTCTTCAATTTGCACCTTCATTTTCATTATAGAAGAGGTTCTTCTTTCTGTACAAAATGGCCAAGGCTTCCAAGGACAATGAAGATTCCAGACAAAAAGTGACTAATTTTGACAGCAACCTGAACTTCACAAGCGCGTCAGGCTACTCATCCTGCAATTTCTCCAATTCCTCTACAGCTATGCTCAGAGCATGTAGGCACATTTTCTTAACCTGTTCCATAGAGCAAAATATCAGACACCTTTCATCATGTGCATATCAACCATAATAAAGAGAGAAGCAACGAAGCAAAGTCCAGATAGCAACATCAACCTTCATATCATACATATTTTATATGATAGATTTGATGAACATGCAATTCATATTGTTCCGTACAACTTATTACGCTTATTTTCCCCAAATATAAACCCGTTAATCAATTCTTTATCTTTTTCATTTTCTTAATATTTACATTGGGTAACAATTGGAAATGATTTATTTTTGATTAAAAATTAAGCATTATTGCTTGATTTCTACGTTCAACCCATGCCTCTTAGCAGAAGCAGCTGGTCTTTCCTTCATCTCTGAGCAATCCAACATCCCTGATAGCTAAATTACACAATTAGCATCTTAACAAACTAAAACATGATACCAACCACTGCCAATTGGCAGGAATCACCAACTTCAGAATGAATGTCAAAAAAATATATGCAATTTATTAAACATGAAAATCAGCTCAGAAGAACAAGCTTGTAACCTATTACTAAAATCTTCTTTCAACTCTAAAGCAAATTATTCTTGCTAACATTTTAACCTTTGGTAAATATAATGTCTGATTCAGCTGAAGAAATATTTAAAAGCAGTGTTTGGAGAGTGTTTCAGGTAACCGATTGCTATTGTAGGCATCAAACCAAACGCTACAAGTGGCGACCACTTTAGAAGGATCCAAACAATTATTTGAAGATCAAAAAGCTGCATATATGGTTATCTGCAAATATGACTATCTTATTTGCCAGTTCCAAGTGAGACAGGTAACTCCACAAGCCACTGGACCAAATTAAATTCCCAAGGAAAACAAATTTAGAGAAAAAAAAAAAAAAAACAGAAATCATAAATTTCATCCTCTTCAGAAACAGTTATCTCAAATGGATTAAGGAATAGGCCTGTTGCTTTATGGCATTTAAGTTGTCAAAACCTAGCTTCAAGCTGAAAGAAGAAAAGCCAAGAAGATATGGCCACACAAAAATAGAGCACTTCCTCTGATTAACATAAGAGTTTCTCACATAATGAACTGCATGAATCAGCTAACATCATTTCAATAATCTTTTTTTTTTTTTTTTCGGTCAACTATAAATTAATGTGCTAAAAAAGCAAGTGATGACAAAAGAACCGGAAAATCCCATAGTATATTTTTCATTACTTGTATGAAAATTCTTGGTGTACGGAAAACACCAAAGAGCATCACAAGCTACTCAAACTTTTAAAGGATGTCAACATTTGTCTACGAGCCATATTTCATAATAGCGACTTCTGAAGCATAGTTAGAGCACAACTGAACCAAGAAGTTGGTTTGACACTTCATAGTTATAATTGGAAAGAAGGAAAACAACAACAACAAAAAAAAAAAAAAAAAAAAAAAAAAAAAAAAAAAAGAACCTAATAATGATTGTATCACTTTCAAGGCTATCCTCTCATTATCCATGACCTATTCTTTTTTAAGGACAAGTAAATTGGGCACAGCACAAGAAGCAATTACTCCTAATTCTTGTTGTTAACTTTGCAGAAAAGAAATTATAAAGATCCCAACACCAATTATATTATGAATGAAACTCTCCTACATAGATACGATGCTAGACAATGATTCACATTCATCTCCAGAAAAATATAAATATACAAAAAAGAAATTATGGTGCTTCAAAGATAATCTAGAACAAGGACAAAATCAGTACACCTCAAGTTTGTCTTCCTTCGCTCTGTGGTTATGAGGCAGCATGCGAAATTCCTCTGTCAAACGGGTACACTCAGGGATATTTTCGGGAGAGACAAAGTCAAGCGCAACCTTTATGCATGACTGCAAATGATGATAAAACAAATGATAATGGCAAACAATAATAACATACACTATAAGTACATAATCTCTCAAGAGAGACCATTAAAGCACATGAAGAGATTGTTCATCCAGAATGGATAACTTTGCATGTGCATATTGCACATAGAAAGATCACATGAACTGTTATCAATAAATGGAAAAAGAAAAAAGAAAGAGAAAAAAAAAAAAAAAAAGAAAAAGCTATAGCAATTAAAACTAATTATGTCACTGACCTACATTATCTCATTACCTATAAATTGTTAAATAAATGGAGCAAAACATATTGTTGAAAAAGGTAGCACAATCAGAAAACATCAAGCATGCAAGAGGCCTATAGATTATTCTATCCCTTTAACTTCAGTGTGAAAGTTTCAATTTTTTACTAGATTGATTGCAGAAGGGAAAAAAATTCAGGGTAATTGTCATTTAGTTACCAAATCTGATAGTTTTGCAACTTACCCATCCTTTCATTTGTTACTTCGCTACCCACTTTCCTATTTTAAATTTTAATATGAAAAACTAAAGCATAATAATACTTGTGTCTCATGTTAAGCAATATAAAAAGGTGAATATAAAAGTGGAGATACATCCACTACTCTTTAGTAGTAGAACATGCTTGTAATACTAACCTTTTTCACCCCCTCAACAATCCTACCTAAAATAAAATCAGTTTAATCGATAATATCATCATCTATGAATGGGCTTTTAATGTGGAACACTAGGATCTATATTTTGGCATAGGCTTTTAGTGTGGAACACTAGGATCTATATTTTGGCATACCATACCATATAAGAAACTAACATATAATTGATGACACGTTAGGCATTACTTTTATAATATATCATGTTTCTCCAATATTAGCAGGACTTTTTTCTTATTCGCCGTAATTATGTAAACATTCCATGATATTTAGGGCTTTATCTTATTTTCAATTATCATAATGATTTTGTATTCAATGTTATAGTAAGAGGTGAAAGATGCCAAACAAATGGAGAAAGAGCACTTTGATTCCTATACATGAGAAAAAGTTGTACGAACTACCATGGATTTAAACTTATGAGCCATTCGATAAAACTTTGGGAATGAACTATGGAACATAGACTTAGGGGAAATTACATAGGTGTCAGAAAATGGGTTTGACTTTATGCTAGGTAGATCTACAACAAAGGCTTCATTTCTTCTAAGAAGATTGGTGGAATGTTAAGCCCCAAAGGTCCAACATATTCACAAGTGATGCAGATATTAAGATGAAAGTATGGTCAAATAAGATTGGATAGGACTAGAAATAACCACATCTAAAGAAAGGTGCAAGTAGCACATATGGGAGATAAAATGAGATAAAGACGTCTGAGATGGTTTAGTCATATCCTACATAAACCTCCATATGCGCACAGTTTGTAAATATGATATTATTAATAGTGAAGGGTGTTACAGGGGAGAGGTAGACCTAGAACCACATGGAGGGAAGAGGTTC
Organism: Jatropha curcas; assembly: GCF_041381405.1. Classification (NCBI taxonomy): domain Eukaryota; kingdom Viridiplantae; phylum Streptophyta; class Magnoliopsida; order Malpighiales; family Euphorbiaceae; genus Jatropha; species Jatropha curcas. The sequence continues at coordinate 22,322,799 of NC_143154.1, forward strand.
AAAGCACCTGTTACTAGGCATAGTGCAGACTTAATTATGAACAAAGCAGACTGCAAACAAAAGATTTATGTAGCCAACTCCAACTAGTTTGGAGCTAAGGCTTAGTTGTTGTTGTATAAGGATTTTCTATCATTATAGAAGAACATACCTTTTTTATTATTATTTTGGATCTTTTTATTCTGGAAAGCAAATTATTTTGGATATTTTTAACAATAAATAAGACAATTACTATTAATAATCAGGGGGAACTATTTCTATGTAACAAATGCAAATCAGAGTTCTGCAAACTTGATCGAGGTATATTCATGGATGTACATGCCTTGAGATTTCTCACTTGATGGGGACATCCAGCAGGTATAAAAACCGCCTCCCCGAGCTTTTGCACAAAAGTCCATGGTTCAACTCCTGCATAAAAACATTTTCATGTTTACAAGTAACAGCGAAGAAAAGTTGTCAAATCAACCAAGCAACATTAAATGAAAAAACTAACCAAACTCCTCTTTTAGCTTCCTTTTATGATTGGAATCCAGGTACAAAGTTTGATCATGAATGGGGTGGACAACCTACAATAATGGATCAGTCAGTCTGTAGTATAAAGATCAATATGAAACCATATAAAGCATTTCAATAATTTGTGTGTTGTGGGAAAGAGTTTGAAGAAGAGAAACCAGGCTCCTATTTCTGTTTTACCCTGTTGTCTACTTCCTAGATGAATTAGGAAAGAGTTAAACCGAAGACCTATCCCAGTCCCACTACAACCTTGGCCATTGAACTTGGGATTTTCCTTCTTCAAAAATAAACAATTGATTTATTTTATGCTAAAAAGAAAGCAAATCTATAGCTGATTCCAAAATACACAATATTGCAATGGAAATCCCAAATGCACAACGTTGCAATAGAAATCCCAAATACACAATATAGCAATTGCACAACATGACTTTTTTCGCTACAAAAAGCAACCTATCAGGAGTCAACTCTAGGACTTATCCTAAGACACACGTTGGTGAGACCATAAAACAAGAAAATCACCTTCAAGAGTCGAGCATATAGAAGTGAAGTATACAGGTTGCTACGAAGAGGTCTGAATGACAAAAATTCAGTCAGCTTTAGAAAAGATGCATAGCCAGATCTGAACATCTCATACACACATTACAACATGTTTAACATTCACAAAATTCTTCACAATACTAGCCGACTGCCAGACATTTTCATTGTATGAGAGTAAGTAAAAGATAATTGATGGAACCAAAGAAATCAATCATATAATTATTAACAGAGGCTATAGATGTACTGATCTTTGAACATTTCTACCCCCAGAAGGGATGCAATTACCTCGTCTACTGGAGAGCAATAAATGTGCCTGAATTCCCTATGGTGTTTTTCAAGGTATTCATGGAGCTTAGGCACATCTTGTCTCCGAAAAATATCCCAAACTGCACCATCCTTTGATGCTTCTAATCTACCTAACACATTCTCAAAAAACAAGATCAAACAGTCAGATATTTACCCTGTAGTGCACTCCTGTAGCCAGTAAAGACAAAATGGAAACCACTGCATGACTATTACCGTCTTTGATTCTTTCATCATTTTTCTCCATTTCAATTTCCTGTGCTTCCTGAAACTGTAAGGTTTTTGTCAGTGCTTTCTTTAACTTAGTTTTAAACCCTTTTTGTGAGTTCACTCTGTTTGTCTTTCCACCCCGACTTAAACTTCCACCTTTTGTTGCTTCGTCCAATACGTCAACATGAATTTTCTTTTCTGATGCCAAACTAGAAAATCCACGTCTTTTATAATATTTGAAATCTCGCATTTTGTCGCGTGAAAAGCAATTATCTTCCAATCGATTGTTTTCATGATTAGTGACCAGAATTGAGTCATGTTTCACCTGGCTTCTAAGGCCTGAACTGTCACAGTAATTGCTATCCACTCTTCTCACATCTGAATCTCGTAATTCCTTACTGGTTTCAGGGAACTCCATAACTGGAGGGACAACAGAAGATAAAACAGAAATCTCTTGACCAGTTTCAGTTCTAGTGTTCAAGGTATCTGTATTCCCATATGCAACAACTGATTCAGAAGATATTTGTTCAGAAGCGCGGTCAGCGGCACTCTCACTTCGATTTTCATGGCCATCACAGCGAAGCACTTGATCTACAGGCTCTATACAAGATCTGGCATTTTCCAAACTTGAAGCTTGTGCTAAGGGTGATCCTTCATCATGTGATATGATCTCATCAGGTTGTAAATTGAGCTTCCCTTTTGAGTCCGACTGATCTTTATCAATTTTTTGATAATCCACATCAACAAGATTAAAATACTCTCTTCGGTCTTGGGCAGCATGTCTCTTTCTCAGTTTTTCTATTTCAGTAAGCTGATATGGGGGAAAGGTAACTTCTGCAGTATGCATTAAAATATTCACCTGAGATAAATACAACCAACCAGAGCACAAAATCAAATATTTAGCAAAAAAATGGAACAGTTATCAGTAGAAGTGCATAGCAAAATGATGAATTGATATTGCGACATTTAATATTAATTACACATGATCCATAATATAATGGAATCATCCTTGAACCACTTCAAGCTTTTCAAAAAAGCGTTTCAGGCCAAAAGATATTTTCCCACTCTTATAGAAGATCAAGTTCATCAAAGCTTCATACACAAGGAAATCAAAATATGATATCTAAGAACCATTTATTGCTTATTTATGTACTTGAGAATATGTAGATCCAAAAGTTACTGAGATGAAGACAAAATAAGAAATTAAAGAGGTAACTTGACAAAAAAATCAACAAGTAAAAGAAATTCTTATAAAATCTCGATAACTTGGAAAATTCCAACTTCCCTGTCTAAAGCCAATTATTAATGTTATGTCCAGATCCACAATGCTTATCAATCATAATACTAGCACTTGTTTATTTGTCAAAACAATAGATTACCTCAAAATCTTTCAGCTGTGCTTACACATGCAATCACATGTGGACACTCACAAACATATGCAATTGGCAACTTAAAAACATTAAAAATAATTCAGCTTTGAGCAATCCTGAAGTAGTTGGGATGAATGTTCTATTAAGCATGCAGCAGGGGCATGCAATAGTTTGTTGCATTAGCATTAAAAGGTCATGAACTCTTGTTATTCCCTGCACATCTCAACGATTCACTGTCACTCATCAGATGCTTGATGCATGTAGTTTGAGAACTTCCATAACATATGATGAAATATAGTACTTTCATCAATGCCAAATTGGGTGATTGTTCCCATGATTCCCTGTCACTCATCAGCTAGTCAAGTTCTGAAACCAAGTGGATAAACCAGTTGACAGAACTATCTCATAACACGCCTTCCTAGCATCTTATTTGAATTCACTAAGAAAGTTATCTATGCAGAGCTCAATCGTTTATATCTTTTTTTTCATATATTCATATATTTATGTGTTAGTAACTTACCTATCCTGGGAACAAATAGCTTTATTGCTATTTGCAAAATTTTTTTATTTTCCAAATCTAGGAGTGACTAATCAAAGTGGTACCAGGAGAACAAGTATCCCAGGGCCTCTATTCAATTATTACCACTCATTGGTAAAGTATAAGAGAGAAATTAGCAAAGCTGTTCTACAGAACGGAATGTGTCACTCTCTTAGGCTTTATGAAGTTGAATGGCATTCATTGGTAGTGGGTTTCTCTTTCATGTCTCCTTTTCACTATATTCTCTTCTTATGCTCTCTTTCTCCAATTCTACAGCTTGTAAAATCAGACTATAAATCAGAATTTCTTTGTAGCATCCATACAACCACTAGCAAGCCGATCATGAAACTATTATCCCTTTCTTTACAGATACTAAAAAGTCCTTTTATTTTGATGGTGCTAAAATTAAATGATCCTCACAAAATATATATAATATCAAGTTTTTCAGATGCCATTAAGAATGATCAAATTTTAGAAAAAACCAACCACCAAATACTTAAACTACAATCTCAATGTAGCAGAATTAGTGCAAAATAAATATAAAACTTGCACAGTGTTTTGCACAAAGTACAAAAAAAAATAAACACAGTACACTCTATGTGGAAATTACAGACACAAAAAGCACAAGTACATGCCTAATGCTCAAAATAAAGTCTTGCACAAATAGCATCAGCATTAACAACACTCTATGATTAATTTACTTTTGGTTTTTGTCCAAAACTCACTTTAACTCTAATGATAGTTTGGTAGAAAAATAATTAAGTGGTAATAACAGATGGTAATATATTTTGGTCTTCATGGTTATTATATTTCTCATAAATATAATGATTTTCTGACACCAGTTAAAATTTAAAGTACAGGCAGACAAGTAAGCATACTGCATCCGACATGTCACAGTGAAGCTTGGTAACAGAATCTCCACGGCCCAGCTCTTCAGCAAATCCATAAGCTATATAGGTTTTTGGCCCCAAGTCTGGTTTCAGGATACCCGGAGGCACCTTTGCTGCAACATTAAGAATGCCAGAGCAAGGATCTGCATATTCTAAATATGGCAAGGCACTGATAAATTCTACATAATATCGTGGTAAACGTTCTTCAAAAAGATTAGATGGAGGCCAATCTTTGACCTTGAGCATCTCAGGCCAAGAGTTATAGTGTGCACGACCATCTGAATACCCTTTGAAAAATTGGTGAATATTTATCTCAACCTGCATGTTGCACCAGAAACTTAGTACCATTAACAAACTGGAAAATACAAAAGGATTAAGCAGAAGCACCAATAGACCAATACTCCCAATTGTTCCTTATCTTTTCTTTCATTTGTATATATGAATCTAAAGTTCAGCATACACAGTTCAATATCATTAATCATTACCCTCACATAAAACCAAGACTGAACATGCAAAGAGGGGAAGAAAAATGAACTACTGAAAAAAAAAAGTTTATAGTGTATCTCATGCAACCATGGGAACAGGGAATTAGTTGTGAAAGTTCTGTGTAGTTTTGGATTAAGTAATACATGAATTCTTTCTTTTTACAGATTGCAATTCATTTTTAATGTCTCGTGTTTTATGTTTTGCCTCATACTTATTGGTAAAAGGAGAAACATTTCTAGTCCTAAAAGTCTTAGACATAGTGATTAGGGAAAAGGGGTAAAAGCTCATCACCATTAAGAGGGTCTATAACTGATTCCAACTTCTCATTCCCCTTTTTCTGAAAAGTCTTTCATAGGAATTAATTAACAAGACAGGTAACTGGACTCTGTGTTAGATTTCCTCACCGCAATAAGGTTATGCTAAAATTCCTAGGCAAGGACCAAGAATCATAACTTTTCCAACTACAATGGCATAGTTTTTTGCTTCCTTTATGCAAATTTTGTACACTCAACAGATAAATAATTTTTTATACAAAAAAAAAAAAAAAAAAAAAGGGAAAGAAACAGTAAAGATATCTCATGGTAACTGTTGGGGTAAAGACATGATGATTATGGCAATTGCAATAATAATTACAATCTTACCTCACACCAATCAAGACAATCAATAGCTTTAACTACCAACTCTGAACTACCAGTATACTTTATATCACGAAATGCACGCCACATAACCATTGGCTCCCAGCTCAAGCCAGATGTTAATTCAAGGACATCTTTGACAACCACTGGCTCTCCCCTGATCCAATGTGCCTGGAAATGATCGAGGTCCCCGTGTTGGATATCAATAGCTGAAGGGCAGTACACATAGTTGTCCCTTGAATCTTCTCGAGAAGCAGCATTCCGCAGATTTCTATTGCTTGATCTGATGTCACCTTTTGTTCCAAAACACGGACAGCATTCCGAAGAATTTCTTGGTGCAACTGAAAGTTCACAAACTTTAAGTAACTTGTTTACTTTTTCCTTCAATTCTGAAATCCAACCATCTGGAAAGATGCTCTTCAGCTCAAGATGAGAATGTCCACACCCATTGAGTTCCTTTGGTGGACATGGGATGTCACCATTTTCCTTCAGTTTCCACTCTGATATTGCTGTCTTACGATTTTGCAAATCTGATTTAATACTGCTAGAAGATTTTTCTTCTACTAAGGGCATTAATTCAGGTTCTCCACCATGCAAGTAAGCCTTTCCTCTGTCTAAATACTCAACAACAATTTCACCTCCACCTTGCAAGCAGCCATCACGAATTTCACGGCAGCAAGTAAGGCAAAGATCATACGAACAATGTGGGCAACTCCTATGAAAATCAGCTATGGAAGTTCTACAGTTATTGCTGAAACAAAACAAACATCAGTAAAGCCTTGCCAATGCAGGGAATTGAAAGCAACAAAACAAGAAATTTTATTAAGCAAAGATCATACCAATATTTACGTTCATTACCATTACAAAATGCTTGCTGCAACTCAACCTCTCTCGATGATATCCCTGTCCAAATTTTTGACAAACAATGAGAACAATGAAGCTTTATTTTAGCAATATATGAAAATGCACCTTGGATAAATCCCATAGGCATAAACATTTCAATACTTTTATTGAAGTAATATCTGCCTTTGAATTGACCAGCCAAAGTTATAAATTTCCACACAAAAAGGTAGTTTAGGTTGATGATCTCTTATTGCAAATCAATATGAGAGTTGAGACATTAGAATACCCTAATTGATTCTTTTAAGCCAATTTATTAAGACGGCATTTGTTGATCCATAAATACAGATATTGTATTAATTTTTTACATGCTACCTCTACTAGTATCCCACTTTTTGCTTCTCCTCTCCCTTAACTGCAGTTAATGTCTCCAGACAAAATTACTATCTTATTTTGGTTGAGTGACATAAAAAGTAAACAAAATAATGGAAGCCTAATATCAACAGCCCAGTGTTTCAATAGGGAGAAAAAAACATAATCAATGGAAAACAAGGCTGTTTAGCTCATACCTTGCATCTGTGCTTCCATCTCTTTTTCCATCATTTGTTCATGATCAAACTGTTCGAGAAAGGGATACAGGACATGAACAAGATATCTCAGATGCTTAACCTTTTCATCTCTATTTACTGGCATTCCTGAACTTTTGGCACCCTAAAAGGAATATGAAGAACACAATTTCTATAAATTGAGAGGCAAAGATATGAAAGAAGAGGTGGTAAATAGCAAGGCTGTAACAGCACCAACCACATTTGTCTCTTTTCTGCGTAAGCACCCTTTGCAATTACAATTTCCCAGACAAAAAGGGCAGGCCTCTCTTATTGCTTCCTCTGATATTTTAGGATACCTGTATCCAACAGCAAAAGGCATTTTTAACAAGAAACATAATCAAAAAGGTCATTTATCATAGTAAGCTCATATAAACTAAACATGCTCGCATTATATTTTATTCATGTGACAAAAATGAATATATAGAATGAATTTGAGTAGTCAATAGGCGTAGAAATATTATCACGGTCAAGATAATGTTATTAATGTTTTGGCTATTACTTCAAGCAAGTAAAGCACAAACAAGATGTTTGAAAAATTAGTTTTTATTTTGGGATATGTATTTTATGCACCTTAAGAAAATTAACCTTTCAGAATATTTAACGGGAGAACAGAGTTGATTGCTTATCTTACCATGAATCTATTAGTAATTACAAACATTAATGGTGTGGCTTGCAGTTGCATTTGGATTTGGGAAAAATCAAAATACACCCTCTGAAATGTTTTTCGTTCTTCAAGTTGGTACAAAATGCTATTGATCACTTATTAGTAAACCCTCAAATAAACATTCCTAGAAAAAAACCACAGATATCTAGTGAAACGGCAAATGTGACGACTTTTCTTTACCATTAATGCAATGAATAATAGTTTAGGTATCATACAGACACAAGTAAGAAACATTTTACAGTAATAAATCCATTTTATACGGGCAAAACTTTAAAGAACAGAACATCCAAAAATTAATGGCAACATGGAAGGGGAATTTTATATTTGTGGGGGGAGCAAATGTTTGAGTTCCAAGAGCAAGATGTATAAGTTACCATCTCCTAATGCAAGGGGAACAATATCCTTTCCTCTTGCATTTTTGGCACTGTATCAGCTTCCTGTCACTTTTCCAGCATTGATGACATGAAGTAACTTCCTTCCACATCCTCTGCTTAGGCTCATTTTGAGCCATTCTCTACGCTCGAGACAAAACCAAATAAATTAATGAACACCATCAGAGCCAAATAAAATAAGATTAATAAAATGATTTCGTATAGTCAAATTAAATTATTATCAGAGTGTGTAAAGGCTCTCAAAAGTGAACTAATTAATAGAGACAGAATAAAATAAAATAGAATATTTAAATTAAAAAAATGTAAAAATGCTCTCACAGTTGTATCATCAGGTTTTCTCTTGTTACTACTTATAATCAACTGTTCTTTAATTTCTCTATCCAACAAAGCATCAAGTTCTTTCTCACTTCTGATTAGATTCTTTAGTTTCTCTCTACTCCTAACCTTCCTATCCAACAATTCTTCTTCCTTAATCACTACACCATTTCCTTTTACACCTTTCTTCTTCTTCTTCTTATTCTTCTTCTTCCGCTTCTCAGGTGCTTCATCCTCACCCAAATTTTTCTCTTTTTTTACAAAACTGCAGTCATCCCTCTTCTTCTCCAAAATATCAACTTTTTGTCCCAATTTTTTATCTTTATTTACCATTTCCACCCCAAATTCATCTTCAAGTTTCAGTTTTGCCCTCTGCTTTTTTTCCGGCATAACCTCCTTTTCCTTTTCCTCTTCATAATCGTCACGGCCACGCTTCTTGCCTTTCACCTTCCTAAAAAGTTTCTTACTTTGAGCCTTATTTACACCTTTCTGCCCCGTTTGGCACTTCCCCGACTTGCTGCGTGATTGAAGGTAATGTAGCTCACAAAGTGACCTATCATGAATTTTCCAGCGGTTGCAACGCCATGCTTTGCCGTCACTTCGACTGCAGCGAAGATCATCTGGTGGTTCTACAAACGGTACCGTTTCACCTTCTTTCCAACAGGAACACTCGTCTAGTGGCGTTCCCGCTGTTATCCTTCTGTTACTGGCTCTGCTGCTCATGGTTCTATGCAATCACTTTCACTTTCACTTACATTCTATGGTAACTCGTCAATTTTGAAATTTTATTGTTGTTTCTGGGCGCCTCGCACGATTTAACAGAAGCCGGGCTTATTGGGGGACAGTGGAAGTGGAACTGTGTACTTTCGTAGGGGTTATAGCTTGGATCGGAAGTGGGTGGCAGCACACTACCTGTTACAACTCGACCAATCGGATCGATTGAATCCAATCCAATGCTCTACAATCAACGAACGAGTATAAATAAGGGTTTACTAGACCGGAAGACTCAACCGCATTCTTTATTAAATATAATTAAAAATATAGATTAAAAAAACTTTATCATTAAAGAAAACAAGTCCAATTTTTTTAGAGGAAGAAATTCGAATTTTATAGATAATAGAGGCTAAATCAGCTATTACAAAATGCACAATACTATAAGGAACTTCTCAATCCAAACTTGAGCTTGATGATCTAACTCAAAGGCTAAATTAAATAAATGATGAGTCATTTGATTGTCTTCTCTTAGAACGCGAACGATAGAAAATGTTTGGAAAAGTAGTTACAGATTATAAATTCAATAATCGCGTACCCCATTCATTGGCATGAATTATGTTCTTCAATAGGTTATCAATTAGCAGTAGTTTAATATCCATTTCTAAAATAATTTGTGTAAACTGTTGGGATTATAACTGATCCCAAGTGGGGCCCGCAGAAAAATACCGGTGGTAAAAGTAAAATATAATTACTATTATCACATATACCTCCAATAATTACGTATTGGATATTGACGATTGAATCCACAAGAAATAATAACCACGATAAAAATTAAATAATTACCATAAATGTCATATGAAAAAAAAGAATACCGAGATTTACGTGGTTCACCCTTCAACTGTTATGGGCTACGTCCACGGGACGAAAACTTCGAATAATTTTTCTACTAAAAATAGTAGGTACAAAAGAGATTACAAAAATAGTGGCACTCTAAGTGTTTCCCAAAACCACCCCAAAATTACAATCTCACCATTTTCTCTCTTTCTCAATTTTAAGAATCTTTTCCTAAAATTTTCTACAACTAAATGTGTATATTGCTTCTATGTTTTTGTACATTTAAGTTGAAGAAAACTTCTCCTATTTATAGGAGAAGTGGATGCGTTAATCAATGCGTCTGCGCAATTAACGCATCCATTTTCATTTTTGTAGGTGAGCTTTCTTTGAACTTTTAAACAACACGTGTTTTTCTCTTTTTTTTTTCTTCATTCAAACGTGTGTGGGTCCCACACGTTTGAATCTCCTTCTTTTTTTTTTCTTTCTTTCTTTGCCCAACAAATAAAAAACGTGTTTATTTTCTTCTTTTTTTTATTTTCAAATGTGTGTGGATCCCACATATTGGAGGGATCCCACAATAATTCTCCCCCTCCCGACTACATGGTGGGACTCTCCATTCCTGCAGCTTTGACACACAGTTCGAACTTCTCCTTCAGAACGACCTTTGTCAATATATCCGCAGCATTTCTATCTGTGTGGATTTTCCGCAACTGGAACTGCTTCTCTTCAATAGCAGATCTAATCCAATGATATCTTACATCAATGTATTTTATTTGTGCATGATACATAGTATTTTTGCTCAAGTCTAATGCATTTTGACTATCACAATAAACTATATATTCTTCTGCTGCACACCCAATTCTTGAAAGAATCGCTTTAACCAAAGCATTTCCTTTTTTGCTTCCGTTGCTGCAACGTACTTTGCTTCAGTTATTGATAATGAAACACATTTTTGTAATCTCGACTGCCATAAAATAGCTCCCCTTGAGAATGTAAATAGGTATCCTAATGTAGATTTTTTTTCATCAAGATCACCAGCCATATCTGCATCTGTGTAACCAACAAGTGCAGCATTTTCACCTCCAAAAGTTAAACATAACTTTGAAGTTCCTCTCAGGTATCTGAAGATCCACTTCACTGCTTCCCAATGTGTCTTCTGGGGATTTGATCAAAATCGACTCACAACGCCAATTGCATGAGCGATATCTGGTCTCGTACACACCATTGCGTACATCAAACTTCCGACCGCTGAAGAATATGGAAGATTTGACATATCTCTCTGGACTTGGATCTACCTCCTGACTTTACATGCCCTCGACCTCTACTCTTGCTCCGGCCCCTATTCTCTGTGACAAGGGCTTGTGAACTGGTACTGGCAACATCTCTTCTTCGTAGTTCTTCATTGAGTAGTCTATTCTTTACCATAGACATCGTTACCACACCATTTGGAGCTGAGTTACTCAATGACACCACAAGAGTATTCTAACTATCCGGTAGATATCCCAACAGTAGGCATGCTTGCATCTCGTCTTCTAAGGACATACCGCTAACTGCTAACTCAGTTACGAGTCCTTCAAAATCGTTCAGGTGTTGTGTAATTGATCGTTCCTCTGACAACTTCAAGTTCATGACTTTACTCATCATGAAGACTTTTCCTTGAGCATTCGTAGCCTCGTACATATTGTCTAATTTCTTCTAGAGAACTTGGGGATATTTTTCATTTCTCACGTGATTGTACAAGCTAGCATGTATCTATTGGCGTATTGTACCCAATGTCTGCTTTTTTAATTTCTCCCACTGCCTTTGTTTCATTTCTTCTGGCTTTGCACTGTCACCTTCAATTGGATCGTACAGATCTTTGCAATTGAGGTAGTCCTCCATTCTGGATTTCCACATTGAATAATTTGAATCCGTCAATTTGATTATTGCCTCGTCATTAGCCATGTCGAATTCTGTATCTGACAAAAATTTACTATTCACGTGAACAGTAACTTTGTGGAAACTGACAGAATTTACCAACCAAAGGCTCTGATACTAGTTGTTGGGATTATAACTGATCCGAAGTAGGGCCCGCGGAAAAATATCGGTGGTAAAAGTAAAATACAATTACTATTACCACATATACCTCCAATAATTACGTATTGTATATTGACGATTGAATCCACCAGAAATAATAACCACGATAAAAATTAAATAATTACCATAAATGCCAGATGAAAAATAAGAACACCGAGATTTACGTGGTTCACCCTTCAACTGTTATGGGCTACGTTCACTGGACAAAAACTCCGAATAATTCTTCTACTTAAAAATAGTAGGTACAAAAGAGATTACAAAAATAGTGGCACTTTAAGTGTTTCCCAAAAACACCCCAAAATTACAACCCTCACTATTTTCTCTCTTTCCCAATTTTAGAAACCTTTTTCCTAAAATTTTCTACAACTAACTGTGTATATTGCTTCTATGTTTTTGTACATTTAAGTTGAAGAAAACTTCTCCTATTTATAGGAGAAGTGGATGCGTTAATCAATGCGTTTGCGCAATTAACGCATCCATTTTCATTTTTGTAGGTGAGCTTTCTTTGAACTTTTAAACAACAGTGTTTTTCTCCTTTTTTTTTCTTCATTCAAACGTGTGTGGGTCCCACACGTTTGAATCTCCTTCTCCTTTTTTTTCTTTCTTTCTTTGCCCAACAAACAAAAAACGTGTTTATTTTCTTCTTTTTTTTATTATTTTCAAATGTGTGTGGGTCCCACATATTGGAGGGATCCCACAACATAAACCCCAAGTCTGTTGTCATTTGATGTCATAACCTCACCACAATCTCTATGTGCCACCATACAACGATGTGAATCAATTGCTTTTTTTTTTTTTTTAATGATGCATCAATAATCTTGATAAGACCTTACGTTGGAGCTTCCCATCATACTCCGGTTCTGTATACTGGCGGGTGTGTAACATTATGAATTGTGCAGGCATTCTTATGCTCCAACAAAATTGTAACAACTACCCTTACGGTGGAAGCAACTAATACCTTTATGTGCTAGAAAATTTAAAGATTTCTAGAATGCCAAACAGATCAAAGAAGTAGGAAAATTAAATCAAAATCAGCATCAATTTCTTCCCGTAATAGACTAGTTATGAATGCATGGACATTATAAATGGGTTGATGAACCTGCAATCTTAACGGGGAGTATTTCAACATATCGTTGGCTACTTTACAAAATAAGAGAGTATGGTTGTGTCTTCAATTTGTTCACCACAACAACAATAAATTGGATCACATTCAACTCCTCTACGTACCAAAGCACTCTTGGAAGGCAATAAGTTATTAATAGCTCTATACACATGAAGTGTCAAATCTTGTGTGGGACTTTAGAACTCCATATGCATTTGGAGAGTTTTGAATCCATGGAACGTGAGGAGGAAGTATCAGGCCCTGTACAGTTCAAACTATGAAGTGCAAAATGGTAGCCAGTTTCAACATTATATATACCATTCTTTGAGAAGTGCCAAATTAGTTGATTTGTCTCCCTCCTTATTGATAACAGAAGACTTAAGATTGCACTTGCCTCAAAGGGTAGAAAATATAGTTAATTAGGTCGGAATTCCAAGCCAACGTGGGAGGAAGGAATAGACTACTAACCATTTCATTTGCCTCCAAAACCTGAGGAGGAGATAATAGTTTGAAACCATTCAAATCCAATTATCGCTTCATATCCGTATTGTAGATCCATTCTCAATTAACCATTTGGTCCTTTTCTCTATAATCCAACAAGCTTAAAGAAGGCTACTCCAAGTAAAATGGAGTAAAATTATGCCGAAATCCTTTCTTTGCTTTCGAGAAAGATGGCCATGGAAATACCTTACTCGAAAGAATTTAAAGAACAAGGAAGATTCATCCAAACACAACCTCCAACATTGTTTGGCTAAGAAAGCCAAATTATGAACATGTAAGTCTTTGAAGCCTAGCCCGTTTTCTGCTTTGAATTTTGAGAGAAAATGCCAAGAACGACAATGAATATGTCTCTCGTTCTGCGTTAAATTAAGTCATCCTAATTGAAATTAAATTAAGTCACACCTAATTATAATTACAATTAAACTAAATTAAAAATCCTAATTGGAATTAAATGAAGTCACAATTGATAAAATTTGAAACTAAATGAAGTAAATAAGACTTGGTCATCAGGAGCGGAGCTCGACTTTTAGAATTTGGGAGCCAAAATAAATTTTTTAAAAGTTAAGGGACCAAAAAGAAGAAATTTTTTATTAAATTATAAGTAAAATTAAAAAAATTCTAAAGTTTAGGGGACCAGGCTCCCCATTCCCCCTCTCCCTCCGTCCATCTTGGTTAGAATTGTAAATTAGGTAACACTTAATTATAACTGAAAATTAAATTAAATTAAGGTACCTAAATTGGAATTAAATTAAGTCACACTTGGAATTAAATCAAATCAAGCCACACTAGTCATAATTGAAATTAAAAAAAAATCGAGAAATCTTGTAGAATTAAATTAAATTATATTATAAAATCCAAATTAAAATTAAATTAAGTTACACTAGGTCATACTCATAATTAAATTAAATTAAGACACCCAAATTAAAATTAAATTAAGTCATTTAAAGTTAAATTAAATTTTAAGTATAACTTATTATTAATTGATTAAATCATATGTTAAAATTAAAACTCAATTGATAAAAAGAAACTATAAAATATGTCAATTTAAACAATTCATTATATTGGTTGTGAAAACATGTATTTTAACGAGCCGAATTTCCCTCAAAAATTAATTCTCCTTCCAATCCATTTACCCCTGCAAATTTTTTGAGGCTTGTGTTAGCCAATTTATAGACAATGATTAAGGCTCAATGTGAGCTAAATAACAACACTCTTAAATAAATTTTATTAATCCGTTTTTTTAAAATAAATTTTTTATTCATCAATATGCAACTTAAATTAATACAAAAAAAAAAAGAACTGAGAGAGTATACTTTTAATTATTTCTATTTGTTAATTTGATTTGGCCCATAGTAGTAATGTATGATTTAAATATTGTACAAACGTAAAAGTAAGTATATTTGAAGAAAATACATAAAACCAAATATTTTTGGATAATGATTATACAATTACAGTAAAAGTTTTTGCAAAATTAATCTAAATTTAAAATTTATAAGTACCCATAAATTGTCAGAGTATAGTTTTACTTGTGCGACATTTGAGAATCAAAAACAGTGAAAGCACTTTAAAAAGGCACAACTTTCAATCTTTTTTAATTTCTTGCTGGGCATTAATAAGGCAACCATCCATGTCTTCGACTCTCTATATGCTCTGGTTGATGGATAGAGAGAGAGAGAGAGAGACTGGCCTGGTCATCAACGGAAATGGCAATACAAGCAAAGGAGGACTTGGAAATAATTGAAACACATCATCCAAATCATTTTGAATACCTAAAGACTGACCTCAAGACTTTCATTTCTGTTCTTGAATCCCAACAATTGTTATATACTGAAAATCTCAACTCTGTCGTCTCCTTGCCCACTTCTTCTCATTTGGTTGCACCACAAGGTCCGTATAGTTTTTTTTTTTTTTATTGCTAGTTTGCACTATTTTTTTCCAATACATATATTTTCCATCATTTGTATCAATTAGTTTGATTGAATAGTATTACATTATTTTTTTGGTTAAATTTGCTCTCATTAATGTTGAAGCTAAAAAATCCCTACGAATTAGCTCTCATGCCCCGTGCCTCTTAGAGTGAACAAGAGAAATAACAATGTTACGGCTAAACGGGAACACAGTATAGACACTTCATGATTAAAATTAAAAAAATAAAATGTTCATTAATGTTCAAGCTCAAAAATCCCTACGGATTAACTCCCGTGTCTCTCAAAGTGAACGAGAGAAATAACCGAGTTATGATTATGTGGGGACACAGTATAGACACTTCGTGGTTAAAATAAAAAAAAATAAAATGTTCAAACTCAAAATTTGTTAGTACTACTCAACCAAAAGTGGAAATTTGTTTTTGATATATATATATATATATATAACCATTAGGATTTGTTTATTGAACATTCATTTTGTGACAATAGCATCAACTTGTGAGAAGAGGAAGAAGAGGAAAGGTTTTTGTAGAATCCAAGAACCTGAGAAAAAAGGTAGAGCGTGCAGGCACAGTTCTGAGAGGCTAGAAAACGTGGAGTTGAAGAGGAACAAGGATAAAGTTGATTTGGTACTAGAGAGGGTCTAATCTTGTTTAAAGAAAATCCAATAATTAAAAGCTAGCTCCTTTAGCCACATAAAATTTTTTTTTATTACTATGTTGACTCATGATTGAGCATAGATCATTGCCTATATATAAATTGATTGATATTAATTACTTAAACATCTTATATTATAACTTTAATGGTAAATCATCAATGATTAAAATTAATTATTTAATTTATTCTTTTTTATTAACTTATACAAATGAATTTTGAATGATTGTAATCGATGAATATATTAATTTTTTCTTTTACAGATGAAAAATAATTTAGTAAGATTATGCATCTTGATTGATTCCCAACCTGATCCATTCCGTCATGATCTATAGACTCGAGTTTTCATTCCGTTCTAATTTTTGGGACGAGATGAGATGAGATTGTATGTCTATTGATACAAGATTGAGACTCTATTTTTTTTTATGTGTCGATATTTTGAGACGAGAATGAGAATTATGTAATTCTCATCCCAACTCGACCCAAGCACACATAGTCATGCCCACTGGTTCAGTCCGAACCGGAACCGAACTGTGAGTTAAAGGTTTGATTAAAATTTATGTGAATGTTAAATTCTTAACCTGAATCGACAGTTCTGGTCTAATTCGGACTGAAAATTTTTTAATTTTTATTTTGAAAATTATAATCATTTAGTTTATTCTAAAAGTCTAAATTACGTTTTACTTCATGATACGCTTTACTTAATTTTTTTTAAAACTATACTTTACTTAAAAGTTAAAAATCTAAAAAAGTAAAATGGTAAAAAAAGTGACATATTTAGTATAAAATTATATTGTTTGATATAAATGAGAGTTTAATATTTTTTTTAGCTCAAAATTACATTATTTGAAGCATTTTTTAAATTTCTTAATAATTTATTTTATTAATAACATTTAGACAAAATAAAATGATAGTTTATTTAAATATTTTATAAAATTAATTAATTTTATTTTTTACATGAGTATGAGCTTTCTAAAAGTTAGTTAAATAGCATTCACCAATATTTTTTTAAATTAACATTCATTTTTTTGAAAGAAACACGCATTAGAACCAAATTTTTATTTTTTTGAAAAAATATAATACAAATATCATCGGAAATTATGATCGAAACCGGTGGTTCAAAGGCCAATTTAAATTCAACATTTTTTAAAATCTCGAGCCATCAGTTTCATGAACCGAAACTGGCGATGGGCACACCCTCTAGTATTTACAAATCATAATTGAATTCCAACAGTACATCATTCCTATTTTGTCAATCTTAAATTGATTAAGGAACATATTGGCAAAGCAAATCAATATATATATATATATAACAAACATTTTTTCTCTAGAAAGTTGACATGTGACATATCCATTTGACATGTGACATATTCCGCTAATCAGGCTTCTACTTGGCATGATTTGATTTGATTATTTAATGTACTGATGTGGCTTGGTTTGATTTGGATTGGATTTATTTTGAATTAATATTTTTGGTTTGGTTTGATTTGGTTATTCAATGTATTGATGTATTTGTTTAGTTTGGATTTATTTTGAGTTAATGTTTTTAATTTAGTTTGATTAGATTATTTAATGTATTAATGTATTGGTTTGGTTTGGTTTGGATTTATTTTGAATTACTGTTTTTGGTTTGATTTGATTTGGTTATTTATTAATGGCTTTAAGTAATTGTTATTAATTATTAATTATTAAAAAAATGATAAAGTTTAATAGCAATGAATTATTCAATAAATGTATTAATGTATTGCTTTGTAATAAATGTTCATAACAAAGGTTTCCTCTAGCAACCGTTAATGTATCTTTTAACATTTCCTTTTCCATTTATTTATTTTTTTAAAATGGTGTAGTAATGTATTTTTTTTTTAATTTTAAATTATATACCTTCAAGAAACGCTTTAACTTTTTTAGAAATACTATACATAAGTTATGTTAGTGTATTATTCTGTATTATTGGCAAATATGTATTGGTCCCTGCTTTTAAATATATTATTCATCTTTTTTATAGTTCAGAATTTTTTTCATTTCAACTATTTCCACTAATGGGTTAATAGTTCTTATTCAAATTTTTTTGTCTCCTTTTTTAAAGATTACCACTTTTACACTTTCGAGCTCAAAGCAATAATGTGTTTCTTGAATAACAATGCCTCCGTGGGAACATCAAGATCCATGTGAATATCACGTGGGTTGTTTTCGGATGCCACCAACTGCACTTCCAAGATTATCCCTCCCAGGGAAAGAAACAACATCCACAGGTGTAGTGTGGTGGTTGGGCCTACCCACCCTATTTGTTCATCAATGGGTCTACAAGATTATTAAACATGTTTTTGTATAATTGATTTAAATCGTGTAATTGATTAATATAACGTTAGAGAATTAATAGTGTGTTAATTAACAATTTATATAACTTTTAATGATATAAATAAATTGCATAATTTATAAATTTTAATGATATGGGCAATTATTATTTTATATTAAAAAATTAAAATTTTTGTATTAAATTAAATTATGTTAAATATAATTGATTAATTATATCATTAATAATATGATAAGTTGCAGATTTATATAACTTTTAATTATTTAAAATAAATTATTTATTCATGGATTATAATTATTTTTTACATTAATTTTAAAATAAATCAAAGTAATGAATTTTACCACCTTTTATTTTACATTTTTGATTTATCTCTATAAATTTCAATATTTTTAATCCATATTCTCGAACACATGTCTATCTACTAATTTTTACTTTAATAATTAAAAATCACGCCATATTTTCTTTTTACCATTGATATATCTTTATAATATTTTTTAATAGCATAATAAAAGAAATTTCATTCAAGAATCTATAAATTATATATATATTCTCTCAATTTTATATTTTTTTTAACCGTGCATAGCACGGGTATATTGCTAGTGTTTCCAAAGGAGAGCGACATTATTGTTATTTTTAGGGATGAGCATTTGGTTAATCCGAACTACTCCAAACCGAATAACTCAATTCAAATATAGCTGAATTTCATAAATCAATTTTCCAATCCAAACCATATTTAATATAAAACTGAAAGTAATTGAACCCAACCGGATTAGTATTTTAAGCGGGTTAATCAAAATCAATCACGAGGAAATATCCAATCCAAATTTTTTTTCAATATCAGTATTCTCGTCTCCAGACTATATACATATGCTTACAAATTTAAAGACAATTGTATAGAACAAAAAATAAATAATAAAATTACTTAATTAATCCAACAAATTACAAGTGTCCAAATAAAAATTACAAAGGTAGTCATATCTAAATCAAACTATCCAAATAACAATTAATATGATTAGCATTAAAAGAAACATTCATTTTCAAAGTTTCAGTTAGAAAATTAGAATTAGTAACCAATTAATTAAGCATGTCTTTCTTTGTTAGTGATATTAAAAGTTATACCATATCGTTGTCACCTGTCACAACAAAAAATCTGAGATAAAAAAAAGATATTTTGAGCACTAATTTGACTAATTTGGATTAACTAGGGTTTTTTTCAAACTAACCGTGCCATAACTGAAAAATCAAATTAATATTTATAATTAATCGATCCAAATCAAAATTAATCTATTATCAGCCGAACCAAACCAACCAAAATTACTCAGTTCAATTTGAATTTTCGATTATATCGCAATCTGCTCTCCCCTAATTATTTTATTGTTATAATAATAAAAGCCCAACAAAATTTTCTTAAACCCACACGTGGTACGAAGAACAATCGTCATATATATTTTGTATTGAATCCTAAAGACATCTCTATATTATTTATCTTCCGCTAGTTTAGACAATGGTTTGGGTTCTGTCTCCCGCCGATCCTCTCTCAGGTAACTTTTCTCCTCCTCCTCCTCCTCCTCTCTGCGTCTTCAGTTACCTGTTCTGGTTGTTAATACCTAATTTCCTGTGAGATTATAGACTTTTAATTTAGGAAGGGAATTTGATTAACTTCCATTTTTGACTTCGATGGAGTTTTTTCCTGTTTCTTTTTACTCTATATGATAATAATTTTGTCAACCCTACAAGATCATCAGTAGTAGTAAATACACATATTGTGTGTGTTCTTCTTCTTCTTCTTCTTCTAGTAAGGAGTTTGTTGGTTTTTATGTTGTGATTGTTGTGACAGGTGAAGATAAATACTATATCTTTACTAAGGGAACATACAAAGTCGGTCGAAAAGGTACTCCTAAGAGTTTGGATGTGTAATCTTTCTTGCTTTTAGTTGTCGGTGGCATTGTGTTTTCCATTGATAATATGCGGGGATTTAATCCTGACTGTTTTATAATTGTATTTATTTAGTGACTGAAATATTCAGATGTTGGGTCGTCAAGGATATGATGCATGAGTGCTTCTATATTGGACTGTTGGAGACTTAATGAATAAAATGCAAGAGTGTATGTCGCCAATAACTTGTAAAATATAAAGGTCACACACACACACACATATAATATATAATCTTGGATTAGTTATTGTTTTATACTTTTGTTTTTCAAAATATGATCCTGTCTTTTATCTACATGCAAATGAATACCTCATTGTTAATTGTGAATTATTATGTTTTTTTTAATCCACAAATGTGCACGCTTGTTGCCTGTGTTTACCTTGATTTTCATTGTAATACTGTATTTCAGGCTTTCATGACTATGGCTGTTTATGAAATTAATTAACATATTTGAATTTGCTTTTATGCAATGCTTTGATGGTTACCTTCTAAAACGGAAATGATAATTTTAAGTTGCATGCCAAGCTGCCCAAGAGTAGTTATTTAAAGCTATATAGAAAGCACTTGTTTTGTGTTATCTGTTCCAACTGGGGATTCTGGGGAATATGTCTTTTGAAGGCTTCACATTCTGTTTCATTATTTCTTATTGCATTGATATGATGATTTCATTTCTGTAGGTTGTGATGTGATTATTACCAAAGACAAAGGAGTTTCTCGAATCCATGCAGAGATAGTTGTTGATCAAATGATTTCACTGAACCCCATGCAGAACAAGCATGAACAATCCTCCAAAGTACAAATTAGAGATTGTTCGAAGTATGGGACGTTTATTTACAAGAATCCTGGATCAAAGGAAAAGGTCCAAGAGTTCCCAAATAAAGAAACAATGTTAAAAGATGGGGACTTGGTATCTTTTGGGACTGGCAATGCAACTTACAGGTGAGCGTAAGTTTAAATATTTTTCTGGGTTTAGCATTTTGATTTTTGCATGTTTCTTTAAATTTGGTTTCTTAGTGGGTGAAGTTTTCTTGTAACATTATTTCTTAACAAATTTATGCTCTGGAGGCATTCTAGTTAGATGGTATTGAACAATCTCAAATGTTGGTTATGGTCATAGAGGAATGCACTTCTATGTTCCACTCCAGTATAATTGTTGCTTTTCTTTGGAACTAAAATATGCAGGTTCTCTTTCGTCCCCCTCATTTTTTTTGTCTCTTGTTCTGAGTCCTTTCAAGTTCTTCAAGACAAAGTTTCATCAATTGGTAAGTAAGAAAGACCTTGTTTAGCAGACGCCTCCTTGTATATGTGTGCTAAAATATTTCCAATGCTTTTTATTGACATATTTGGAATTTCATTTTGATTTTGCTATGTTCTTTTTCAACCCTTATTTTTTTATTGAATATTCCCTGCATAGTTTTCTAGGTTGTCTTCAGGATTAAATATATTTGGGAAATTATTATGACTGAAAAAGAAAAGAATAAATGAGATGGGTGGTTGAGAAATGTGAAATGTGATCAGTATTTAAGTAGATTTGAGAGGACTGCTTTACTGTTATAACATAAAATGGTGCATACTTGAGCTAATAGTAAGGGGCTGCTGCTAATAACTGGAATGTGCTTGTTACTTGTCTTAGAGTTTGATGCACAATTAGTCTTCCAGGTTATGACTGCAGATTTCTGGATTAGTCTTCCAGGTTATGACTATAAATTTCTTGTCGATAGCATTTGTGAATGCAAGGCAAAATTTCTGAACCAAAACCGAGTACATTTAATGACCAGTAAAAAACAGAAGGCAGCTGGAATGAACTTAATACTATCTCATGTAGTCTTCAGGGTGTCATGTACTCTTGTGAAGGTTTTGGTGCGCTTACTATATTGTTTTTTTTTTTTTTTTTTGTTACTTTCATTTGTATCCTAGGTGCTCGTATTACTTACCAATTGAGTGAAGAGTGCACGCATGTACTTGTTGATCACCAAATGGAAGTGACTAAGGATGTTATTGATGCTATTTTGGCTAAGAAACCTGTTATTCTCTGGAGTTGGGCTGAGGTATGTGGTCTATGTTCCATATTTCTTCTGGGTGAAATTTTGCTGCTAAGTTGCTATATTGAAGTTCAAACTTGTCAGCCATTATCTGGAAGCTAAGAATTTATTGCTTTACATTGAGGTTCGGAAGGCAATTATTAAATACTTTCATAAGTCATCTTGACATTTCCCTTGATTAAACTTGTAAATGTGAAATTATTGATAGTTTCTTGTTTTGTTTTAAATTAAGATGGTTTTATATGCCAAATTTGCATACAGTAAAATCAATTGCAAAATTATGATACATTATATCGAAAGTGTAGTTTTCATTTTGAGTTCAAAATACATTACTATAGATAGTTTTTACTCCTTTTACGATATTTTAATATTTCTCTTGCATACATAAATGACTTAGCACTGGGTGCATTTATCTTAAAAGTAGACCCTGAAAATTGCACTATCTATTCCCAGTACTATTATCAATTACTGCAATATTTTTAGTTGGTTGCAGAACAAGGCATTCGGTCAGAGATTCCAAGCTGGAGTTCGTAAGTATTGTCTGGTCTTGGTTACGGTGTTTGGTTAATACCTCTGTGCTGTTTCTTTTATGAGTTTGATGCAGCTGATTAAAAATGCCTTATTTCTATTTTTTGCTCAGCCATGTTCCAACATTAACAGTGAAAGGAGCACCTGTCAAAGTTGCAGACTCAATAACTCGTGCAAACTGTTTAAAAGGATACACTTTCCTACTGGAATCAGTAAATATGGTGATGTATTGGTTCCAAAATAATTTATAAATTCATTTTTATGTTAGTAATTGAATAACTTTTGCTATTGCTGGTGACTCTAAAGGGGATCTGTTAGAAGTTGCATGAAGACATCCAAAAACAGACACATATACAAAAACACAAGTCATAAGTTCATTTGAGCCCATATATTTTTTCTTCAATTTCATTTGGTACCTCCAACTTGAGAAGTTGCTATATTATATACTTAGGCACTCTCTGTGGGCCTTCTATTAATTTTGTTGATGGAACCATAATGTCCTTGGATGGCTCTATATTTGAATTGCTAGGGGAGTACTCAAATTAGGAAGCTGACTCTTGGATGACTATTCCTGTTGTTTTTGCATATCCTGACTCGTGGCTTTACCATCATTCCAGTGGCCATCTAGATCATTATTAGTTCTCCCCTCTACTGCTGGAAAAATATTAGCTATCTATCTCTAATCCAGATGCTGCATCATCATTCATATTACATCAAAGAAAACATCAATTCGCTTTCTAGAGGATAATAAATAATGGTAAGTGGGCCTGATTGGTTGTGATGCAAGAGATAAGGCTGTGCTCACTGCCATGGAGTGTGGTCTATTGGAAAATTAAAATCAATGAAAATAGAGAATTCAATATAAATTACCTATGGATCTTGTATCGTTAGTTTCAAACATAATCACATTAAAATGTTAATGAATTATGTTCATGGATCACAGCTCAAACATACCTTGATTGCAAAAGGTGCCCTTTCCTTTCAATGTCTTTAACAGAGATTGGGGGTGGGTAGGGGGTTCTCTCTCCCTCAACAGAAGTTAAGAAGTCTGAAGAGACTGCTTATTGAGCCAGAGGGCAAGGTGCAGGGACTGAATGCTTAGTTGTCTTTCTTTGTGTTCATGTAGATGAAGTTGAGTTTGGGCTGAAGGGAGAATGGATAGCTGTTGTGTTTCTCTCTTTTGTTTCTCAAAAAAAAATTTTTGGGTTGATAGGAGCAGTGTGGTGATGTGGCTGTTGGATATGATTGAATGAGTATGACAAAGTCTTATGGTCCCTTGATAAGGATCTAGTTATGGGTCTGCGTGTTAAAGGGTCAGGGTGAGTGAGAGGAGGTTGGGACGGTTGAGAGAGGGTTTTCTTTCTGTGACCTATGACTGTAATTAAATCAGATTCATTAGAGAGAACCTGGATCTCTTGAGTTAAAGTACTAAAAGACTTTTTGGAAGTTTCTGATACCATTTTATTAACTTGCTGTCCTTTAAATACAAAAACGGAAAGTAGCAATCTCCTACAAACAAGGAAATATGGAAATCATGGAGGACAACCCTCCTACAACTAAGGAATACAAATAACTGAAAAATAAAAACTGAAATTCACTAAACATGATGGCAACAAATAAGGAATCCACTAAAGCACTATAGCATCCACTAAGAAAATGCCATCTTGATCTGGATCAATAGATGCTTAAACCTTCTTTTTTTTGCCACTACTGAATCGTTGGTACTGCTGCAAAGGTCTACTAACACATTAAGATTTGTGCCATACATGGATGTGAATTTATTTAGCATATGTGTTCCATTAGCAAATGCAGACAATCCCAGCTCTAGTCTCTTGCACTACAGTAAACTTTGTCGGATCACTTGGTAGTAAACATATGATTATTTATTTTGATCCTGTTAGGGAGGTTAATTGTCATTTATATGTTGTGAGAATGATTGACATGGAGTCTATGCAATTTTCCTTTGACTTGGATGGTTATTTATTTTAATTTCTTGCTCTTACAGTACAAGTTTGGGGATAGGTTGCGGTCTCTCTTGGAATTGGGTGGTGCAAAAGTTATTTTCATTGAAGAATTTTGTTCAAGCAGCCAAGTATGCTTATCTTGCTCTTTCTTTATAAATTTGATTCTAGTTTTTTGTTGACAAGTTGAGATATTTATGTTTATGCCATTTTTGCACTAAATTAATAACAACCAAAGTAGTGTGAACTTGTTTTTATTGAGCATGATGATTAGTTGCATCATGAACAAAGTATTTTAGGGATAGTTTTTGTAGTTATTCAAACTACACAAGTGGATTTTGTATTTAATTTATCTTAATATTAATTAAAAGTACCATTGTCAAAGCATAGACAGAATATTTCAATTAACCAGAAATTTGGCATGTATGTTAATGTCTTGTATATTATACCCACTATGGCTTGTTATAATCTATGTTCAATGAGAACACTGTTGCTTTTCATCAGAATACCTTTGTTGACACTCTTAAGGGATGTTAGCAGAAATCTAGTTTAGATTTCTTAAAAAATATTTGGACATAGCAAGATTCTTTTGAAGATGAAGCTTTCTCGTGGCTCTTGTTCGTTTGCTGTTCTGTTGGGCCGAGGATGCGGAGCAAGAGGTGGTGAGAGAGGGAGATTCGTTGCATCAACGACATGAACTTTGAGTTTTGATCCTTGAGACTTGCAGTTGTATGAGACTTTTTTATTTTTTTTTTTCGGAAAACAGCTTATTGGGTTGATAGTTCTTGGACACTTTTCCTTGAAATCTGAAGCACCTATGAAAGGTCAGTGATTTTAGAGGACCAATGGGCTCTGATATTTGGTACTCGTTAGATTCATGTCAATATATCCTAAGTTGTGGATTTTGGAAAATCAGACGTTTACACACTTGGTTTTGTGCTTGTTTGTAGAGCTCACCGGTTCACTAAACTGGCTGTTTTTAGCCTCAAAGGCTCAGAACAGGGACTGGAATTGGTCCTGTTGGTTCCAGGCCCATTGGTTTTTGTCTTGTTCTGGTGTTTTCAGCCTTCTTTTCCTTTTTTTCTTTTGGGAACCGGCTGGTTTCTCTCTGAGCTGGTTCTAGTTCCTTATCAAGAAGGGCAGCAGTTAAAATCTGGCTCGTGAACAGACAGTTCTTGCCCGTTTCAAAACAGGAACTGCCGGGTTGGTTTTGGTCATTTTCTTTGGCCAGTTTCCAGTTTGAACTAGACCAATGGCTTGGTCTGCCTGTTTGGCATTGCTTTTGAATTGTATTTGGCAAACTATGTCTGCAATATTTAAGGCTTAGCAAACTACGGTTTAAAAAAGCTACTCCCTCTGTTCCTGAATATTTTTCCTTTTTGCTATAGCACATAGAATAAGAAAGTTAATTAATACTCTAAATTTTGTAATAATATAGCAAAAGTTCCATAACAGAGGGAGTATATTTTTTAACTTTTCTCTAACCATGGTTTTCCTAAAGATTAAGAAAAAATTTAAAACTAAAATAAAAAAATGAGTTTAGTTTTCAGAAGCACCTCTAAACTCATCCTAAAATAGAGCGATTATCTTTTTGCCAAGCCCAAGTGGCATAGGTGTAGCTTTGGCAATGAGTTGGGGTTATTCGGGTTCTTCACCCAACTCTAATGGGATGAGTTTAGGTAGTTGATAAAAGGATTTGTGGAGGGTTCCAGATAGTATTTTTACTATGTGTATTAGGTTTTTAAGGGCTTAGGTACCTTCTATCCATTACCTCTTTAATTAGTAGTCTAATATTATTATAATCATACTTTTCTAATTATATTTAGTATTATAATAACCCTTAGTATAGATATTTTATTTTTTTATAAAGTCAAAATAAAAAATTTTATGATTTTACTAATTTTTTATTTTCAAAAAAAAAAAAAAAAAAAAAAAAAAGTTTTAGTGTAAATGGGTACTTAAATGGGTAATTGTGATTGAATTTGGGGCGAGTTCAGGTAATAGAAGTTAAATTTTAAAAGGGTTTGGGACGGGTCAGACATCTCATTTATGAAAGGGTTCGAGTTTGGATAGTGCATTTTACCTCTTGATATTTTTAACGAGGTTTCTGTGATAAGCCTTTCATCATTTAGCAGTTGTATGTCTTACATCGGAATATCCAAATTCTGTTTGACTTATGTTCTAATTTGTGTTTGATGAAAATCTTATAGGGCTTGGATTATGGAGAAAATCTTCGAATGGTGTGTGTTATCCCTCAAGGATCAACAGACAAGTTTGGTCATTTCAGCAAACTGAGTTCGTTGTCTAGAGTGAATGAAGTGGATGTCTTATGTGCTGTTGTATCTGGCTATTTAGATTCTTCTATGTTGATATTGCCAACTGGTCAGTATTCCTCCTCCCCCCCCCCCCCCCCCCCCCCCCCCTCTTTTATTTTTCTGGAGGATTATTTGCTTCTCAACAATAGATGGAGCTGTTAACAATATTATGGCATATAAGTTCTAGGTCAACACCCCCCCTACCCCTCCCCAAACAAAATCTTCAGAATGGAGGCACCTTGTGCCACCAGTAATTTAACTTAGTTTTATCGAGTAAATCTCATGTTGGAAAAGATCATGTTTCATTTTTACATTAATAGCCCAATTTTCTTTGTTGTTTTATTACTTTAGGAAAGTTTCATGATACACAAAAATTTCTTAAATTATTGCATTAAAAGGTACACCTTGAATGTTGCTGAATATGATGTTGGGATTGGCTTGTGCATTAGTTTGGAAATGAAATTATACATGCTCTACAAAAGTTATTATCTCAGTTTCCATTTATTTGATATCTCAAATTAATGTAGCTTATTATATGCTCTTCTTCAGTGCTTGTTTCATCATCATGTTCCACGGATGAGACAGTAGTAGCAGATTCTGATGAAGAAGTGGAAACAACATCAGTTCATGCCACTGCCAATATCTGCAAAGAAGAAGCCCCTAAATGTGGGAACAAAGTGGAAATCTCCACATTTCAGCACCCTCCTATTAAATTGGGGGATACCCATGTTGCTAGCACTACGGGCAATCATGGTGAGATGTTGGGAAAAAGGGAGAAGGTGGATGAGCCTGAAAGCACGAATTCTGATATTATTTACAGCCAAGATTTAATTGTTAGAGATTGGCATGTACCAGCTACAACCAGGTCTACCACAAATGACGGAGTTTTAAATTTCAAGCGCTTCAAAAAGGTAATGACATTTTTTATGTCATCTTTTCTTTGTAATGACTTTGGTGTTTTTTCATCCATTTCTATGCCATGGCATGGAAGCCTCTCATTTTCCTAGAAATAACCACGATTTTGGAAATCCCTCATTTTCCTATAAATAACAAGATTTTATCAAGTATCAGAAACACAAATTCGAGGAGATAAGATGTCATCTGGACAAGAAGCAGAAAAAGTGTAAACCAGAAGATATCAACAACATGAAATTATCTCCATCTTGGAGAATATAAGCTTAAGAAACTCTCTTAAACACTCCAAAGTGAATGCCCATAATTAAGCTAAGAAAGTTATTACTCTACAAGAACTACCGAGGCAGCAATGGTTCTTGAAGAGCATCTCCAACCTGGTAGTCTAGATTGCAATAAATACTTGTTGCATGCCTTGAATATTTGAGCTGCTTTTTTTTTTTTTTTTCCTAAAAGCTCTAAATGTTGTTTCCAGAAATGGAAGTCCCTCTAATGTTCCTAGGAAGAACCAAGAACTTAAAAGTATTAAAAGGTTTGAGTCCCATATCCCAAGAAGCAGTGGAATGAAGAAAATGTTGAGTATTGAACTTCATCTACTCTATAACGCATAAGACATAGATGGAGATGTCTATGTTGTATCCGCAACAATTCATCAGCATTAATGCTTTTGAGGATTGCATCCCAAACCAAAACCTTTAGTTTGGATGGAGTCTAGCCTTGGAGATTCACTTAGCTTGAGGAAAATAAAATGACAGTTGGGACTGGGGATGCAATCAAGATGAGCAGAAATAGATCATCCAGATGTCATGGAAATGTTCGAAGTCTAATTCTACTAGGAGGTAAAGTTGTAAGAAGAAATCCTCTCTTTATTATGGTTTTTGAGAAAAAGTGAAACTTCTAAGAAACAGAATGTAGGTCAGAAGTATGGAAAACTGAAATGAGTGCAAGAAGATATATGCTATAGAGGATCGAGGTTAGGGTCTGGTGTATCTACTTTTAGACATCTTCCAAAACAATGACTAGAAAACCCATCCTTAACCTTATATTTAATACAGGGGAATTAAAAAAGAGCAAGGCATGAAATGAACTTCTAAGAGCCTATACAACCTTCTATGGCATCCAGTTCATCATGTCATGAGCTATACTTTCTCTTATCTACTCGTGCTAATCTGAATCTTTCCAACGAGATCAATGTTTTGAGACTCAAACCATCTTCAGGATTTATGGCTGGACACATGCAATCCTTGAATATAATTTTTTTGTTCAGTTTTTGTAATTCCAGTTTTTCATAATGAGCCTCGAACTTGAGAAAACAGGTTAATCTGTAACTTTCGCTTAGGGTTATGTCAATATTGAACAATCTAGAACTATAGTTTAAGCTTTTGGACTATGAGATTATCCTCTGTAATCTTGTCGAGAGGCCAATGGCTTTCCTAGAGTGTTGTGAAATGGCATTCATAACATTCTAGGATTGCAATCTTGTAGATTTTGAAACATTGCTTTTGGGATTGATTTAGCAATCCATGTTAGCTGTTTAGTACAAGAATATTTGACTTACATTTTGGGTTACATTGGAGAAGTTTGCTCTAATTTATGTTGCTGAACCAGTTTGCCCAGGGCAATAGAATTTCTTTTTAACCTTGATCTGAAAGAATCAATCATTTTCGCTCGAGTAGCTATTTGTTCATAATCTTATAAATTAACTACATCTTTTCTTGTATCATGTCAAATTAACATACTGCTTTATTCTCTTACAGAAAAATACTCAATCAGGGAATAGCTTCAACAGCCTGATTCCATTCTCAAAACACCCGTACAAGTGAGGTCCCTATTCTTGGTTACAGATTATTGCCTTATAATCTCTGGAACATCATGTTTATGAGTCTGTGTTTCTTCACAGAGACTCTGACTATGGGAATCAGGAGATGGTTGACTCTGTGAAAGAAGAGAGGAAGCGGAAGCAAATGGAAGCTGTTGCAGAGGATTTATTTAACAACGAGAAGGTAATTAACCTACTTATTTGATTTTAACAAAGGTTTAGCAGCAAAAGTTGAGCAATGCAACTTGATTTTGACCAAATGGTGCTTATTAAAATTACAGGGAAGACGGCGTGGTGTTGCTGGTTCTATTCGTTCAATTCTTTCTCGGGGGTGACATTGGGTATGCAGAAATAGTTAGATAATGTCCTCTTTATGTACAAATGGCTTGATAAAATTCTGTAAATGGCTTGACTTTTGTATTTTGATATGTTCCAATTTTAGTCAGTAGCATTGGCTCCACTTGTTTCTTCACCCTCCAATTTTTATTGCTAATTTGGAAACATACACCCTAAAACTAGTGGCAGCTCCCTTGATTTCTGGGGTTTTGGGCTGCCTCTTGATGAAGGGTGGAGGACCTTCCAATTAGAAAATTGGGAAGGGGCATAGACTTTTATAAATTAGTTCATGTTGATGGTGGTGGGGGCAGAATTTGGATACATATGATGTTAAAGGTTGGTTGCCATCTAAGTTCCTAATGTGTATAAAATGTTATAATATTTCTAAAAGGCTAAATACATAAATTCACTTCTGTACTTTTCATAAAAAAAAACCTTGTAGTACCCTTAATTTTTATTTTGATCCATTAAATACTTCAATTTATAAAATTTTACCTATTAAATATTTTATTTGACTTATTGAACACTTCAATTTATAAAATTAGAGTGATTAAACACTTATTGAAAAAATAAAATTATTGTTTCAAAAGTTATATTAATCACGTATTAAATTAATATTTTGCATATAAAAGTTAAAAACCCTTAAAGGTTACTGATTTTAATATATGGAGGTGTGAAATTATTATAAAAAATAAAGTTCAGGTGCAATAAGGTCGATTTTATAATTTAGGTGTCATAATATTTTTTTTGTTAAAGTTCAGGTATTACAAGATGTATTCCGTCATTTCTAAAATGCCCTTAAAAATTATTGGGTAATATTATACCGAGGAATTAACATTTTACTTCAGTACTATAGTTACTATGAAAAAATGTGGTATCAATTTTTTGATTTATAAAGATTAAAGTAGTTCTTTCAAAAAATAATATTGTACATTTTGATATCAATATTTAGAGATATTTTTAGGTTAATTTATGCGAGCTGGCTTTTATCAATATGTATTGTTGCTTCTTGTTGAGATGTAATCATTATGA
This sequence comes from Jatropha curcas, assembly GCF_041381405.1. Lineage (NCBI taxonomy): Eukaryota > Viridiplantae > Streptophyta > Magnoliopsida > Malpighiales > Euphorbiaceae > Jatropha > Jatropha curcas. The sequence goes on from NC_143154.1 coordinate 22,354,095, forward strand.
TTTTTTTTTTTTTCAATCTTGGTTTATTTAATTATCAAGGATCTTCCAGGCACATAAATCGAAACAGAAAATTGAGGTTTTGTTATTCATTAGTATAACATGACTTGTATCCATGTTAACCAATTTAACATTCATGAATATATCTTTACGATGTTTTTTTTTTTTTTTTTTAAGATTCATCATAATGCTTTTTTTGACTAACCGTTTGTTTGGAACAAATGAATTCTATAAACTTGTGGAATAAATTTATTTAGATTTTCATTATAGGAATTCAATTTTATGAAATTGAACATAACTACACCAAATTTCACGAAATAGATGGAATTTCCTAATGTATTTCATAGAATTAAGCGATTCAACTTTTTATGATAAAAACTACTATTTTTTTTTCTACAAAATAAAATTTTCAATTTTTGACTTATTTAACTTATTTATTTTATTAAATTTGACCAAAATCATTTAAAGAGTTTATTTTTATTATTATGTTTTTTATTTTAATATTTTTATCTTTTATTTTAATATTTTTAGCAATTTTTTACTATTAGGGAGAGAGATTCAAGTTAAATATAAATTTATCACTAAACTAAAAGCAATAGTTTTATTAATATTGTTTTTGTTTTATATATTTATTTTAATAAAAATATAAAAAATTATGTAGCATAACGTAAATATAATTGGTGTTTATTATTTATTTTTATGAAATTACTAAATGATATTTCAGGAAATAAAAACAAATGAATTTTTAATTATGAATTTATTGCATACATGATTGTGTGGAATTCAATTGAATTATATGTTTTCAATTAATCATACCAAATATGAAATTCATTAACAAATGAATTTTAGTAATTTCATATTTTGAATTCATTTATACCAAAACAGAGTGTAAATATGGAGAGAATTAGAAAATCAAATTAGATTTTTCTTAATAATAAAGAAAATATGTATGAATAATATAATTAAAATAATATGAATAAAAGAAATATAATTGAAGTAATTCTTAATTGTTATTAACAAAATTTAATAACTCTAAACAAATTATATTATATTTATGTAAGAGAAACAACTATACTCACAACTCGTGTCCAAGCCACACCTTACATTATCTCATCGTAAGATATTCTGAACCTCATTTGGAGGAGCTTGAAGGACATGCCTACCCACATTGCCAAACATAACCAAATTAGCTAACATATCTGCTATATGATTTGCTTCCCTATAGCAATAATGACCACAAACCTACAATGGATGTTTGAGAACTTCTTGAATTTGCACCAGCACATTTGGGAAGTGGAAATTTTGGACCTTGGTTTTTATCACTAGTTCCTTTGAGATAGAAGTCTAGTATTTCATTATCAACTTTCTATAAGCCAAAATAAGTCACCAAGTTTCTTGACTCAAAGCTTGCAACTTTACATCTATAGAAGTACACACACCTAGTCTCACAAAAAAAAAAAAAAAAAAAAAATCATCGACTCTGAAGATCACGAAGAACCCTCTTTAAATTTGACACCAAAATGCATAAAACAAGATAAGAGACTTATAGCAAATAAAATATCCGGTCTTGTAGCAGTGAGATACATTAGGCATCCAACCAAGCTTACTAAATATCCTTCATCAACTTTATGTGCATCATCTTCCTTATTTAGCTTCTCTTTTTGATTCATTCGCCTGCTTATAGCTTTGCACTCCTCCATTTGAAATTTCTTCAGGATTTCCTTCACATACTTCTTCTAGCAGATGAACACCTCATTTTATTTTATTTGATTTCTATTTCAGGAAAATAGGTCATAAGGCCTAGGTCTAAAAAACTTGTATGATTTCTTGTTCGAACTCCTCAACCAGCTTTGTATTATTTCTAGTTACCAAAAGATCATCAACATAGAACGGCACTATAAGAATGTCATTATCCTTTAGCTTCACATACGATTGAACTCAGAGCTTTTTATAAAGGCAAGGTTGTCAAATGATCATCGATCCTGCTGTAGCAAGTTCTTGGTGCTTGTTTTAAGCCATTAAGAGCCTTTTGAAGTAGGTAGACTTTATGTTCTTCATCTTGCTTTATAGATCCCTCTGGCTGATCTAAATATATTTCTTCTTGTAATATGCCATGTAAAAGGGCTGATTGGACATCTAACTGGAACACTTTTCAACCCTTTTGTGCTACTATGGCTAGTAGCAACCTGATTGTATCTAACCTGGCAACAGGAGCAAAGGTGTCAGAATAATCAACAGAAAAAATTTGGGCATACCCTTTTGTGACGAATTGGCCTTGTATTTATTGATGGAGCTAATCCACATTAAGTTTTTTTTTTTTTTTTTTTTTGAATACCCATTTTATGCCAATGACTTTTCTATCTTTAGGCTTATCAAGCAACTCACAAGTCTTTTTTTTTTTTAATAATTAGCGTCTCCTCCTCCATTGCTTTTCTCCATTTTGGGTTTTTTAGAGCTTCCTTATAGTGAGGTGGTTCACAAATTGCCACATTACATCTTTAATAGATGTATGAAAGTAGCTTATAGTTGATAATCTTCCGATTCATTCTTCCATTTGATCTTTTGTTTGGTCTCTAGGTGCATTAGTTTTTTAGTTCTTATAAAAATTCACCTATTTTATGAATTCTCGTAGCCCCACAATTCTTCCAAATTGAAATTTACATTTCTAATGACGGTTATTTTTCCTGTTTGAGGATGATACACCTTTTAGGCTTTGTAAACTAAACTGTAACCCACAAAGATGCCCATTATTGCCTTCTTGTCAAGTTTGTCATGTTTGACCTGTGGAACATGAGCAAAACACACACAACCAAATATGTTAAGGAAGTTTAATAAAGGCTTATACCTATAGTAAGCCTCAAATTGAGTTTTACCTTCCAAAGCCTTTATTGGAAGTCGATTTTGCAAACTATTGTATTCGCTGCTTCAACCTAAAAAGTTTTAGGTAACTCTTTCTCATGCTACATACACATGGCCATCTCTATTATTGATCTACTTCTCCTTTCGTTGACTCCATTTTATTCTGTAGTGTAGGGAGTCGTAAGCTAATGTTCAATACCAGCTTTTTCACAAAATAAATTGAATTTTGTCGAGGTGTACTCCTTCTCATTATTAGACCTCAGAATTTAAATCTTGCAGCCACTTTGATTTTTCACCATTTTCTTAAACTTTCAAAATACTTCAGGCACTTCTGATTTAAATTTCAAGAAAAAAAAAATCAAAACATTCTTGTAAAATCATCAATGAAAAGAATGTAGTAAAGGCTACCTTATAATGATGGTGTTCTGTGAGGACCTCGCACATCCGTATGTATTTTAGCTGCAACCTTTGTGAAGCTCTCCAAGTTGTCTTAGGAAATGACATCCGGTTTTGTATACAAAATTGACAACAATTATGGGAGCCGTGAATTAAGCAGCGAAAACTACCCATGATCTAAACAAGTACGAAAGCAAACCACATATAAATTACACAAGAACAAACCTATTGTAGCGCAGATTCGCTCATTGGAGTTCTGTGGATCCCGTATATGTATGGCACAACCAAAGAGAGGGGGTGAATTGGGTTTTCTAAAAATAAATATAAATTTTAGAATTTCAAAACAAAATATAGAATTCTAAGTGCAGCGGAAAAATACAGAACTCGTGAGAATAGATTATGAATTAGAATTACCTCACAATGTTCTATTCATAAAAGATAGAAAGTCTGTGCAAAGTGCAGCTATTGATTAGAACTGCTTCACACTGACTTATTCAATATTAGAACTTCTTTATGAAGGAAAGCTATTGAAATTAGAACTTCCTCATAAAGTTTAGAAAATCATATAAGACTGTGTGAGAGATAGTTATTGAATTTAGATCTGCTTCACAAAGCCTTAATCAAGTATCAGAACTACTTTATGATGGAAAGCTATTGTAATTAGAACTTCCTCATAAAGTTTAGAAAATTAATTAGAAATCCAAGCAGTGAAATATATTGTGAATAGAAGAACTGTTTAGAACATGGTATATTCACTTATCAGAATTCCAGAGTTTTAATGTTCAGAAAAGATAAGACTTAATACAGTTTTAAAACATCAAATTCATTTTCAACTTTAGCATTTCTAAAATATAAACAGAAGCGTAATAAAAGCAGTATCAAGCAAACTTCAGAAATTAAAAGATCAACACAGTGATTTATAGTGGTTCGGCACTAACTCGCCTACATTCACTCCCCAAGACGCATCTTGTGATCTTCAACTATGTTATCTCTTTTCAAGGGTAAGAGACAAACCAACAGTACAAGGCAATAGATCAACACCTAGATCTACCCTTTTATCCCACTAGATTTTCCAAAGGTTCTAGTTAACCTCAACCCTTTCTGTTTTTGGCAGAGTACAACAACTCAATTCAAGACATTAAAATCTCACACAAGGAGAAGGTCGCTTGATAACCTCTTTCACAATAGCTTCTAACCTAAGCTATTACACACAAGTTTATCAAATAAAAACCTGTCTACTATAGATTACAAAATCTAAATAGACAGAAAGAAATGCACATATAAGCACAGGAAAAACAGTTTATCAGATTAAAAAATCGTTTAGAACACATAACCGTTTTTCAAAAGTAGTTAATCAAAATTCTTTTCTCTTTAAAGATAAAAACGTAAAGTGTAAAGATGAAAAGAAAAATGGGGGTAGAGAGTAAGTTTTGAGAGAAAAAGATTTGATCAATGAGAGAATGCTCTTAAAACGAAAACTCTTACTTCACCACGTTCAAAGAGTGAAGAATTCCTTTATATAGAGAGCTATGAAGCTCTCGCTTTTGGAAAGAGAATATTTCATTTTGAAATCAGAATATCTTCTTTCCTTATTTAGAAGATATGAAAATCTTTGTTACTAAAAATTTATTTTATCCTTTTTGGTAAGAGAATAAAACACGATTTTACTTTCCTTTAAACAAAAGATTTTCGGCAGCAATTTGTTATGGAAAATATTTTTTACAAAAAGATGCTCTTACTAAAAAAAAACGAAAAAGATTCTTCCTCCGTTTTTAAGGTAAGAGAATAAATTGAAGTGCTTTAGATCTTCAAAAGATATTTCCGAAAAGATAATGTATGATTTATTACCAAAAACATTAGAGACGTAATCTCTTTAGTTTTAGGAAATTAAATCATTTTGATTTTAAAGAATATTTTTCGAAAACAAATAAAAGAATTTATTTTGAAAAAATCTAATTTCCGAAAAATAATTTTGTTGAGAGAAAAATTAATTTATGTGCTCATATATGAAGTTTCTCTCTATCCTACAAAGTATCCTAAATACCTAACCATTAGGGTCTTCGAATTATCTTCACACACTATGGATTTTGTAGGATTTGCCTTGTACGATTTCTTTCCATAAGTATTCTGCATAAAATAATATTAGCACAAATAATATAATTTAAATTTATTTGTTTTGTTTTAATCATCAAAATCCTAGATTAGAAATTGACCTTTGAGCCAACAAGTTCTTTCCAGATATCTTCAAGTCATCCTGCAGCTTTCTGCCGTGTGACCTTCATTGATTTTGTGAATCCTATTTTTTTGAGTGGGCAGAAAATCACAATACATTTGTTTCTCGAGAGACTACATACTATTTTTCTCGATACTCTGCTATATCTAGTGTGTATTCAAAAATCAATAATATCTCTTATCCACGTGGGAGGCAAACGATAAAATTGATCGTTCTGTTACCTACGCGGTTAATATTTTAAATAAAATAGATTATCCATTTTTAATTAAAATTAATAAATAAAATTTTAATTAAAAAATTAATCTATTAATTATTTAAAATACATAACCCACGTACGGTCCAAATAATTACGACACAGCAGGGATCGCAAGAATAAATTAATAAAGCTACAAATGATAATAAGAATCCATGCAGGACCAGTTTATTCTTATTATAATTAATCATAAATTATTCCACTAAAAATTTATGATTGAACTACCTATCAATTTAACTTTTTATAACAGAATAACTTATGTTCCCCATGTAAAGATTACAGATGCTTGTTAAATAAAATAATTCACTGACAATTTATTTAAATAACAATTTTAATTTTTAAGATTGTCACTTAACTTATTTCATGTGTTGGATTAAAAATCAACCTTCAGGATTTGCACAATGAAACCTTATAAGCTTAATTAAAGTGCATTATCTTCTCTAAACCAAGGCATGAATTTTATCATTAATTAATATTTCACAAATACAAGTTGCATTTGCCCAATGCATTGAGAATTATTGTCCCGATAAAAGAAACTCACTCTTTAATGAATTGAAGCACAAAACAATTTATAATTGCTCATATTAATTAAATGAAGATTAAGAATATAAATCTTATTTCTAATGGTCTAGAGAATATGTTTTAATAGTCAGTATAAAAATAATCATTCTCTACTTGGTTCAGTTAAATACGTATAAAATGTACTAACACTATTATTATAAAATATGCTGAAAAATTTATTCATTTAATGCAAATCTCCAATTAAATACATAGAAATAATTTTTCAAAGAAATAACATCAAAACCATACTATTACATTTGCATGGTTAATAGTATATCTTTATCAACAATTTGGCAAATAATCATAGAGTACAGAGACACCTTTTGTAATGTCCTTCTTCATGTTTAGCATTCTTTGATGATGACAATGGCCAAGTCTCTTGTGCCAGATTTGTGTGACATTGGGTTCTGTATGATAAGTTGCTTGCTTCTCCTCCGTTGGATCAAATGAAAAACTTTTACCTCTCATTTTAACCATTAAAATCCCATGACTAGTAGCATCATAGATTAGGTAGTGTCTGTTTTCAAAGAGCACTTTGAAATCCTTTTCTATTAACTGACCTACACTTAGTAAATTCTGGTCAATATCAGGTACATAAAGCACATATGAAATTATTTTTATATCTGAGCTTGTTGAAATTGCAATGTTTTACTTTCCCTTTGATTGAAATATGGATGCCATTTCCAATCCTCACCTTTGTGATTTTAGCAGGCTTCAATTTCTTAAAGAGACTCATGTCATGAGTCATTTGGCTTGTACAACCACTGTCGATTAGCCAACATTCTAAAGAACTAATGGTTGAGAAACATGTTGCCACAAAGAGCTGATCCTCTTCATCTTGATCAGCCACTTGAGCTTCTACCTCTTGTTTTTAAGCTTTGCTTTTGCAAATCACGGCGTCATGTCCATGCTGAATGCAATTATTGCACTTTACACCTAGTCTTCTCCCGCATTTGAATGGTGGATGACCAATTTTACCACAGTGCTTGCATATGGGATATGTTCCCATTAAGCTTCTGTCACAACTTGAAGTTTAATTCTTCTTATAATTCTTTTTCTTATTTTTTTCAGCATCTTGGTGCTTGACTAGCAAAGCTCCCTCAACAATACCATCTTGGCTCATAAGCCTTCTTTGCTCTTGAGCCTGCAAAGCATTTAATAGCTCTGCCAAAAGTGATCTCGGGTAGATCCTTTATGTTCTCTAAGGTGGTAATTGAAGCTTCATATTTTTTAGGCACAATAACAAGAATTTTTCTATAATTCTTGAATTAGGAAATTCAGTGTCAAGTAATCTTACTTTGTCGACTATACCGAGTAGCTTACCTTTGTCGGAAGATGGTAAGAGACAACTGTCCCTCACTGTAAAAAGATGACCCAAAAGAAGAGTACACAAGTTAAGTGGTGGTAAAGTTAAAATGGCTTAGACCATTTTAACAAGAAGAGAGCTCTGATACCATATCCTTAGTTTCAAAGGAGTAAAATAGAGAATCAAAACTGAAAAAGAAAGAAAATATTAAGAGAGAAGAGAGATAAAAGAATAAAGCGAAGGGATTCTTTTTGTTCATTCATCAACAATCATTTACATCTAAAAAAATCTCCAAACTCCTAGGAAACATGATTCACTAAATCATAAACAGATAAACAGTTTCTTAAACCATAGGAACAACTTATTGACCAGGTATTTATTAAAAAAAAAAAAAAACTGAAGCAATAAAAAGAAATAAAAAAGCAACTTGTAGCAGTCCTAAAGCAAAAATTTAACAAAAACTGCAATATATATAATCTAGATTCTAGAGTCTGCCATTTAACTTTAAAGACAACTGCAATTCTCCAATGACAAATACACCATAAAGCTACGCATAAGATTGCAGAAGCATTATCAAATACTTAAAAGAATGGCCTAATTTTACTGGTCTTCATATCTCCATCTGAGAAATTCAACGAAATAGTTGGGATCCAAATTTCTAGCTCATAATTATTTAGCATAAAAGTAACCTCGTAGAACATGTTCTATGGATTCTATAGTTAGCACTGCACAAAGAGCATGTAGAATTAATAACAACTATCTTCTATTCTACTATTATTAGTCATAAGTTTGTCATGTTGCAACAACCAAGCAAAACGATAAACTCTTTGAGGCACTCTTACTTTCCATAGATCTTTCCAAGTAGGATTGTAATTAAAATCCATAGTTTTCTTAGCAAGCACATAGCCAGATTTTCCATTATAAGAACCATTTGAAGTGCCAATTTACAAGGTGACTCCTTTTCTTACCACAGAGGCCATCCTAAATGAAGTTATGTATTCGTTTATCAAAGTCAACACGAATCGAGCGTGAGAAATACATGGCTTGCAAATATTGTGTCTAATTGATAATAACTTTTCAATTGAAATATAATTGATATAAAAAATAGTACATAGGTATATTTATCCTTTTATACTTATATTTAACTAATAAACTGTTTCTCTTGGAGTAATATGTGTAGGTTGAAGTAGGATGGTGATGTTGGTTTCAAGCGGCTGTGTGATTTTAACTTAGCTTTATTAGTGAAAACAGGGATGTCGATTATTAGTGGAGCCTGATGCTTTAGTATCGAGAATTTATAAAGCTCGATATTTCAAAGATTCATCAGTGTTAGAAGCTGGGGAGGGTAGAAATCTAAGCTATATATGGACCAGTATATACACTGGCTTTAGGGATGGCAATGGCTAGGGTTCGGTCAAGTAGTGCAATACCCATATCTAAACCCAATTTCATCCCCAGTCTCCGAGCCCTACCCAATATCCTATCGGGTAAAAAATGTTATATCCATCTCCAAATCCAATGAGTTTAGGTATATCCACAGATACTCATGAGTATCCATGACCCACAAATAACTACTTATCTACTGACTCATATCTTTTAAAAATTAGATTATATGGAATTAAAAAAATTAAATATTTATCTAAATGATTTATATAATATATAAAAATATGAAAATAAATTAATACATAAATAAATGTTTGAACAGTGGTAAATTAAAATTTTAATTCCAAATATCATAATACTTTACTTAAATGTAAAGGTAGCAGACTCTCCAGGTATAATTATAATAAAAGTTAATTTATAGAATAACTAAAAACCTCATATAATAAAATCACTAAGCGTAAAATATTATTATATGAACTCAAAATCACTATTATCATTGTGATTTTTCTCCATTTTTTGAAATTAAAATTTAAATCAAATATTAGAAATTAAATTTTAAATGTTAAAATCTAAAATTTTAAAAAATTTGACTAATTTAAATTAATATATGAAAACTATAATGAAATTATTTTTCATTACACTATATTAAATTAAAAATAAAATTATAATTTATATAGATGATTTACTACAAGTAACTCAATTTATTAAAAAATTCATACTATAATTTTAAAAAAATAATAAAATTTTCAATTGAATTTTGGGTACAGGATCAGGTTCGGGATTATAATAGCAATACCCATACCTTACTCGGACCCAAAATAAAATTTTCAAAACGCATATCCTATCCAAACCCAATCAAAAACCTAAAATTCGGGTTTGACTGGATTTCGGGTTGGGTTGATTTTGCCATCCCTAACTAGCTGCTTTTGAGAAGAGGATGTCAACGGAGGATCAGATGTGGGTTGAGCACGGAGGTTTATAGCATGCCTTGGTTACCGGATGGCCAAACACCGCAGTCAGAAAACAACAGAGGAATGGACTCGTTACTGGTGGCGGATTTGATGAGTGTAGAGCAGCGGGTTTGGATGGTGAGACCTTGCAGATGTTGTTTAACCCCCATGAAGTGGAAGTGATTCGACAAATTCCCTTTGGCAATGTCGCCGGGTCTGATTCTTGGTATTGGTTTTTTGATAAAAGAGGCATCTATTCAGTCTCCAGAGGGTACAAGTTGCTCTATAATGATGGCAGTCTAGTTCGTCTATACCAGCAGCTTTATGGTTAGCAATATGGAAAAGTAATGTGGATGTCGGCTTGTTATGTCCTGTTTGTAATTTGGCTATTGACTCATCCCTCCATGCAGTTTGGACTTTCTCTTTTGCACAGGATTTATGGTCACGGTCTTCATTGGGGTGGTGGCAGTTTGATGGTTCGATTATGGGGTGGATGGCTATGGTTCTGCAGCACTATGATATGCAGTAGGTGCAGCTCTTATTTTTTCAAGCTTGGGAAGCCTGATTTAATCGTAACCATGTGGTATGGGGAGGGAGCTTTTGTCAACCTGCTGGAGCTGTTAGGAAAGCTGTGGTAGCGGTTCAAGAGTGGACTGTGGCCCGACAGATGTCAGTAGGCCGGCGTCGCCAACGAGTGCAACATCAGGTACGGTGGTCGCCTCCGCCTGCTGGTGTGTGTTAGAAGTAAATGTTGACGCAGCTTGGAACTCGTCGACTCGGGGTGCTAGCATGGAATGGATAGTATATGACGTGCAAGGTAGTACAATAGGCGGTGCTATGGTGTTTGGCTTTTTGTGTGCTAATGCTGAGATGGCAGAGTTGATGGGTATAAGGGAGGTTCTAAATTGGCTGAAGCAGTCGGGCATAAGGGGGAGCTGGTTGTGGAATGTGATTGTTTGAGCATGGTGATGGCACCTCAACAACAGTGTCAGGATTTGTCCTATTTTGGCTTTTTACTTCAAGAGTGCAAGTCTTTGTGTAGGGATTTTACTTCTTTTATCTTTTAATTTGGTCAAGTGATTAGCGAATAAACGTGCTCATGTTCTAACTCGAGCAGCTGGTTCTATCTCTGGTCCGGTGGAGTGGGATCTTATCCTTCAGTCTATTATCCAGGATGTGTTATAATCTGACCTTAATAATTAAGCAATATTATTATTATAAAAAAAAAAAAAATACAAATTGAACTAAATTTATTTAATATTATACTAATATTTAAATATTTATTATCAATCACAAAATACTTGACCTGCAATAGAAGTACCAAGTCATTAAAATCTTACATAGTATTTCCTCAATCTCAATTCAAATGCATTAGCATTATGAAATTGTAAACTTTAAGTCTCTATTTGTTTCTAAAAAACAATTTATTTTTAAAAATTATTTTCCAAAAAAAAAAAAAAATATTGACCGAAGACTTTGAACTTCATGAGATTTTATAATTTCATCATATTTTGATATTTTTATTAATTTCATCCCTCCCAATTTTTTGTAGCAATAGCAACTTCAATTGCAATCACGAATAATAACACTCCATATAGAAAAAAGAATTTCAGTGGGACCTCTCTTACCATAGTTTATTGTGATTTTGATTGAGAGGTTAATTAATTAATATTATCAATTGCAATTAATTATTTAACATTATTAATTAATTTGAGAGAGAGATGCAAAATAAAAGCAAGGTTAATTGAAATTCTTACTAGCATCTCCAACAACCACTGTTGTTAGTATACTTAGGCATGCTTGATAATACTAGATGTTTTTATAGTTGTTAGTTATTTTATTACCTGTTAACGGTTAGATATTGATTATTAGCTGTTTATATATTTGTTTAAAGTAAAAGTATTCGGTTAAAAATAATTGTTTGATTAGTTGTTGAATTTAAAGTGATAAAATGACATTTGAATATTGAGTTAGAATTTTAACACATGATTATAGAAGCGAACTCATTATAAAAAAAAAGAGAGATCATTTATATAATGTGTTATTATTTTTCAGTCAAAAGAATGTTAATCTATAGGTGAAGTCTAACTACATTGATTGAAATCCCTATCAATATTTCTAAAATGATAACACAATTTTCTTACATGTCTTTCTATTAATTCATTATTAAATTATTTTGTTTAAATTTTTTTATAAAATAATGTAATTTTTCAACATAATTGCAGACTTGCAGTACCATAGCAATAAATTGGAAAGAAAGACTTTAACCAATGTTGTAGGTTAATCAAGGGCAGGGTTGTCAAAAAATTTTCAATAAAAAATATATAAATGCTAAATATTAAGTGGAATAACATATTAAAAAATGCTATATTATTCACTAAAAGCTATTGTAAATATTACCTTACCAAAAGAGATACTCTACAAAACAGTATTTTAACATAGTCAAAACTCTAAACGTTTCCTCAAATGTTATCGCCGAAAATAGCTTTAGGCTAACAATAATTAAAATAATCATAAAAATATTAATTTGAAATTTTGTTAGCAGTTATTTTTTTGAGGTTAATAGAGTGCAAATAAAATAATATTCAAATCAATTAACAATTGTTTAAAAACCTTATCAAATACCTATAAGCTAGCTGTTGGATATGAATCAGCTAAATCCTGCTTGCATAAGGTCCGCCTATTAAGGGGTAAAACGCTCTCATAGAATATTTGCTGCATACAAGAGGATTAGGAGAAAAATGTCAAACCACTCATCCAATATTTTGTATATATATATTTAAAATTTTCATGTCATATTTTTCTTAAAGCCGAATTTTTTCATTTTTGTTAATTTCTTTAGGCATGTTAGTTTTTATAAATTTATTTTACGTAATATAAGTAGGTTGAGTTAAGTTTAATCTATAGCTGGAGAGAACATTCACTAAAAAAAAATCTTTTTTATTTGCAGTTTCATTCTTAATGGTAATTTGAGATATTCCTATAAACTATCAAATCAGAATAAAATTGATAGAACGGACCAAATATTGTGAAATTGTGGCTACCCTGATATTTTAGGTTGCTAATATAAATTAATACTTTTAGATGCTATTGAAAAAAAAAGAGAAAAAAAGAAAGATAATCTAAATTCTTGTTTCAAACTTTTACAATAAAAAGGTATCAAATTCAATGAAAATAAAATTTTAATTACCAACAAATAATTAAGTCAATAGAAGTGTATTATATTTTTATAACTATAAGATAAAAAATTTAAAGTTCGTAATCTGAAATCGCTATTATTAGGAAAATTTTACTTGAATACCACCTTGATCCAAGCGCGACGCCACATGAGCAAGCCAATATTAAAAAATTTGCTTTAAGTTACAAGGTATCTGTTTTTTCCCATACAAATCCCAAATTTTGCATGAACGAAAACATACAATCTTGTGGAAGTCAACAAATACCCAATTTTATATTGAGTGATTTGCATTGAGAAATACCGCCCAAATATGAACAAGTAACTTTGGATAACTTAGATATGGAAATTAAGCTTAAGCATTTCAGTCTTATCTCGTAAAAGTATACACTTTGAAAACTTGACCTTCTATCACAGCTCTATTTCTGTATATGAACTCCTACAAACTGCCATTGTTGAATATTCATTGCCTTGTTAGAACTTCAAATGAAGGGTTTCAAAAGTCTAAATCTAATACTTATGGTACAAGCAATCATCATCAAATTAGATAAAGACAAATTGAAAATTTTCATTGCCGTGCCTCAAAGTATAATAATATCCATACAAATGCTTGTCTATAAATAGAATTCACTTTTTCTGCCCAATTCCATCTTCTAAATTGAACAATTATTACAAAATAACCATGACAAAGTTGAGCTTTTTCATTTTCTGCTTTATTTCCATGGCCATAACCACCATGGCTCAGCCACCGGTGCTAGACACTGATGGACAGCCGGTCCAGACCGGCGTAGAATACTATGTTGAGTCTGGAATATTTGATGTCGCAGGTGGTTTAACATTAATCAGACGCAACGACTCATGTCCACTGTACGTTGGTCAAGAACCCTTCACACCACCCAACGTGTCACGGGGTTTTCCGGTCAAATTCAAGCCGTACAATGATAGTGAGACCATTATTAGGGAAGGAAGGGATTTGACAGTTACGTTTCAAGCTTTCACGACATGTATTCAGTCTACTGCTTGGAGAATAGGTGAAGTCAATCCAGCGGGAAGGAGGTTCATTGTGACAGGAGGAGAAGCTGATTACTTTAGGATTCGAAATAATGGAGGTGATTATAGTTTTGAATGGTGTCCAGCTGAGTCTTGCCCTACTTGTGAGAGGCCAAGGTGTGGGGCTGCTGGTATTTTTACTGAGAATGACCAGAAGTTTTTGATTTTAGATGTTCCTATGGCATATCCTTTCCTGTTCAGTAGGGCTTAATTTATTATATGTTCTTCTTCTTCAGCCGGTAAATGTCAAAAAGAGTGTTCTTTTGGCATTGGATTGTGTTGTAATAGTAAATAAATGACATGGAGATACTTCCATGTTTAATCTGTTGTACTTTCAAAGAATTAAGTAATTTATAGATAAATCTTATTAATTTGTTTCTTGATTTTTCCTTTAACAGGAAAAGAATAGTTTAAATTCTTGATTTTTTTTTTTTGATAACGGGGTGATTTTCGGCTCTAATAAAATTGATTAGCGGACATACATAGTTCTTACTCTCCACTTCGAATTCTTGCAAATGCCCTTTCATATAGACCGGGCAAATCTCCGATGCACATGGAGTTATGAAATATGAGCATGGACAAATTTAAACCCAAGTAAAGATTAATTAACGGCTTTAACACCTCCAAAAATTTGAATCCACATCATATGTACACCAAGTGTTTCCACCATAAAGTATAAGATATCAATTGTGTCCACCGTCCATAAACTAAATGATGACACCAAGTACACATGATCCAAAGTGACAATCTCCTATTTATGCAAGCAGATCATATTGATATAACAGTGAGACCAAACTATATTTTAGAGGTGTCATAATAATTTTACCAAAATGCATGGACGGAATTATTAATTTGGCCAAATATCAAGGACTAAATAATAATTTTCCAAAAAAAAAAGAAAAAACATAACTGCATGTATCAATAAAATATTACAAATCTGAAAAATATTAATAAAGATATGCGTTTATTGAAGGGAATAAAAAGAATAGAGATATTCAGAAAATTTGCAAAGTTATAAGAATTTGATTCACTCCCATTAAGTTTAAAATCTAAATATAAAAATACGGTACAATAGTTAAACTTGCCCGTGGTCCATGAGAGGAAAGGAATCTATCTTTTTTTTTTTTTTTTTTTAATAAAATCAAAACTGATTTCGGAAAATTTGATTTTGAATTGGATTGAAAATGATGACTCATTAGTCCATCGGATTTCTATTTTTCATAAAATTTTATTGTTTTGGGATCTTAATTTTTCTTTAAAATTTCAAACCTGTTTAAATAATTAAATTTGATCCTGATACAGTTCAGAACTAGAACCGGTCTAATATTTAATCAAACCAAAATTGATTCAAGAAAATTCAATTCTAAACCGAAATGAAACTAACAATTCACGATAAAGATTGTGTTCGGCAATAGTTTTTTAAGTAGCTTTTAACATTTTGACAAATGCTACTTTTTATAGTGTTCGATAGCATAGCGTTTGAACTAACTTTTTTAGATATTAATATAGCGTTTTATGAAAAATTAACTCATATAATATTTAGCTTTTAACATTTCATGAAAAGCTGTTCAAACAGCTAATAATTAAACGCTACTGAGACAATTAACAATCATTAAAATAACTAATTTTACCGAATAGACTTAAGAAGAAAATAACTTGAAATTGCCTAGCCATTTGAAACCATGGAGATTCCAACTATAACCCAAAATAAAAAAACAAGTGCTAAAACCAAAACCGAAATTAAAATCAAAATGGGCTTACACCACCCACGTCCAAGTCAGAGCAGATTCCTTGACCGAGAGGCCCAGAACCGGCCCGTTCTAGCCTTGGGAAAGTCAGAAAAAGCAATCCCCAACACAGAAGGGTATTAAGCTGCTTCTTCATCTTTTTACTCTGGTACGTGTATAAATAACATCCGCACAAATGAAATAAAAATATGTGGACCTCAATCATTTTACACAACAAAAGAAATCACACACACATATAATCTTCAAGCCAAGTCAAGCCAATCAAGAAGTAATTAAGCTAAGAAGCTCTCAAGTCGAAAGAACTACCATGGGTGGATTTGGCATGCTTATGCTTGGCAAGCTATCAGTTTTGCTTAGTGTTCTTTCAAGTTCTGAACCCAAAATATACCCACCTACTTGCAATCGCATAGAGTGTCCGTCTTTCAATCTTATCCATAGCGGCAATGGCTATGAAATTCGCATATATAACTCTACGGTGTGGATGTCAACCTCCCCTATTGAAGACATCTCCCTCGTTGAAGCTACCAGAACTGGTTTCCTACAGTAAGATATATATACTTGTCTTTTTTTTTTTTTACTTCTTTTTCTACTCTCAAGTTTCCAATTTGTTTGTTTATATACTTATTTTTTAAACCGTAAATTATTATTTAGTTTTCTGATTATATTCGAAGGCACTCACTCAGGATTTCTACTTTTAGAATGTAAAATTGTCAATTTAGAAGAAAATGCTTACAGGTAGCAAATTTCATAAACTAAGGTATTCTTTCCTCTATTTGTCATCCTTCTACTAGAAGAAAACTTACTTTACCTAGAATCAATCTATGGATCAACTGATATATCAGGCTAAATTCATGAACCAAACCAATCACAATGGAGATTTTTTTTTAAGAAAAATTTTTTACCGTGAATGGTTAAAAACATTTTTATATTTCAAAATCAAATTATTTTCTGTTGGTTTGATCCATGACTGGGTTGATAGACCGAGTTTAGGTGGATCATTTTCCTTCCATTTTAACACAGTAGTTCAACTGAAGGTCCATCAAATTATTTTTTATAAATTTGAACCATGAGTTGCATTTCTTCTGACAGGCTATTTGACTATATTCAAGGAAAAAATGAGAATGGAGAAATAATAGAGATGACAGGTCCAGTGATTACTGAAGTATCACCAAGTGATGGACCTTTCTGTAAATCAACATTTACAGTTAGCTTCTATGTCCCAAAAGAGAATCAAGCAAATCCACCTGAAGCAAAAGGTCTTCATGTTCAAAGATGGAAACCCACATATGTAGCAATAAGGCAATTTAGTGGATTTGTAAGTGACTCAAATGTTGGAGAGGAAGCTGCTGCCTTACAAGCCAGTCTTGCAGGAACTGTATGGGCTACTGCAATTCAGAAATCCCATAGAAATGCCACCTCTGCTTATACTGTTGCACAGTATAATTCTCCATTTGAGTTTGATGATAGGGTCAATGAGATTTGGATGTTGTTTGATATGGATGACGATGAGCTCACTACGTCACATGGCTAGTTGAATTTTTCTTTCTTTTTTTTTTTTTTCTTTTTTTAGAATAAAAGGGAACTTTTATTTATGAAATACAAAATATGAGTTGGACAATAGAATAGAATATATATTTGTATTTGTATTTGTATTAGAAATAAATAAATACAAATACTAATGTTTTTATCAATGTAATTCACATTACTGCACTTAATGTTCATTCATCAATCAGCCAGAAACACAGTGCCAGAATAGCTGGTTCTAGTCCTAAAGAAGGTGAAATCAAAACTGAACTACGATTATAGATTTCAAAACCACCTGTTTCGATTTGATTTTGATTTGAAACTGAAATTAAATAACTTTTTTTTAAGTTTTTTTAAATCTTATTTAGTTTCTAGCATGCATAAATAGTTAAAAGTTTAACATAAGTAATAGTATTAAAAAAAAAAAAAACTATAAGAGTAAAACTAGTTTTAAATTATTTATTAGAAATGGAAAGAGTAGAGGTTAAATGGGCAAGAGATAAGAACCCATGTTCTGAAAATAAGTGATATGGGTTTATGTAGACTTAGGCTAATCAATGTTAAAAGATTAGTATTAACAAATTAGCTAATTAGATTGTCACTCTTATGTAACAATTATGGATTTATTATTTAGTCGATATGGAATTCCTAACATTATTAGAAAAAGTGTAATAAAACAAAGGAGAAAATTAAAGGAGAAACATATCTTCTTATTATATTTGAGAGTTTAAAAAAAAATTAAATGTTAAATGAATAATGTACAAGCTGTATGTAAAAAATATATATTATAAAATGTAAAAAATTTGAATTAAAAACATTTAAAATAACCAATTTTTTTTTTCATTTTTTTCCACTTAAAATTTATAAGTTATATTTATATTAAAAAATTTTAAGTGATGACAAAATTATTGCATTAAATAGTGAAAACTGAAATTAATCTTAAAAATTCTTTTTTTCTTTTTTATCTTTATTTTTTAACGATTTTAAACAAGAACCGTTGGTGTTAATTTTAAAATATATGAAATACAACCGAACCTTAATGTCCGGTTTCAATTATGATTTAAAACCTTTAATCATTGATCACGGACCGGTTTCAATTTTAACTAGTTTGATTTAAGTTAAATTCAAATTTAAAACCAAACCATGATTATGCATATTTTCAATACTATACTTCTTACTTATTTCTTTCGTAATATAAACTTCACGTTTAATTCAATTAATTAATCGCATACGACTTTCTTATTATTCACAAACAACTCTAGTTTCAAACTTAAATCCTAGGATTTGTAAGTTTATAATAAGCTCATGAATTTATCATCCAAAAGTGTTTTTCTTTTAGGCTTATTTTCACAAGTTGCGCTTAAACTATAATCATTGTTATTGTAATACTAAAATTCCTTAATTCCGATTTGTGTAATAGAAAAATTCCTTTGCACGTTTTTTTCTGTATTCCATTCACCAAAATACTATGAGGCAACACACATGAATTTTTTTAACATTTTTTTTTTTTTTTTTACATCTAAGCATTCTCTTCTCCATACTCTCGTTCCATATAGCGGAGGGTACTCATTTGTTTATGTCATATGCTAGAAGTTTTTAAAAAAGCAATTGAGGTACAAAAAATTCAAAAAAGTTAATTTTGTCATCAAAATCAATTAAAGGGTTAACTGTTATTATGGAGATTTACATATTTTGTAAAAATATGTTGTTTAAATGGAAAGATATAATATCATATTTTTTAATTTTAGTTTTATTATTTAAAATTATATTTAAAATAATATAAATAATTCTATTGATTTGTTTAACGATCGACACTAGTACTTCTGTTCGACTGGTACTGAGAGAAGTAAATTCTTCTTGGTTTACTCTTTAACTTTCCCCTTTTCGGTATGGAACCAAGAACAAACATTGTTGATTTGACTGTCGTATTGGTGAGAAACTTTTTGAAACCTCCTCCTTATCTTTAGACCATTTTGTATTAGCATTTTGTGCTTTCTAGGTTTCGTCCTATTTAAAATTGTTTGCTCCCATCATATGTTTTGCAAAAGTTGAACGGATCGATGTTAAGTAATTCAAACAACTTATTATACTTATAAAATTTTTTCCATTGTGCTAACTGCGACTTCATGACCAAGATTGTCAACTTGCATTACCAGCTTTTGAAACTTGTCGATGCATTGCCACAACGACTGTCCCTCTTCTCTCTTCAAATCTAGAAGGTTAGAGATCTTCTTCATTAGGATCCTAGTAATAAAACTTGCTTTGAGTAAAGAGGCTAGCTGAGTGAATGACTCAACCAATCTTGTCTTTAGCGCATGATACCACTCTTGAGCCAATCTTTTGAGGTTACATATAAACACTACATATCCATTCATTCAAGTTTGTTTGCAAGTGTATGATCATCCTGAAATTTGTTATGTGACTTCTTGGATCAGTCGTCTCATCATACTTATCAAATGTTGGCATTTTGAATTTTGGTGGGAACATGAACGAGTATGAACAATCTAAGGACCAACATCAACGGCAAAGCAAGAAGGAAGAATCGAGAAGCTGCAACTCTAACCAAAACCAGAAAACCTAAAACTAAAACATAACTTTTTGTATTTATATTATACCCATACACCATACCTGGATCCATGTAACAAATCCCTAACCCATATTGTACAGCTGTAATTCTGTTACATAAGATAGTATACAATACAGTAGGCTCTAGAATAAGAAAATACATCACACTTGTAAATATAAATAGCACACTTGTACAGACTGAGAATGATATGAGAAATACACTAATTCTTCATCTATTTACTTTCTCTTCAGAATACGATGCTTATAATGGCTGCTGATAATGATGGATAATCTATAAGCCCGTAATCACTCGTATCGCCTCCCAATTCCTTATATTCCCTTAATATTTTTCTCATCTTTGTATGAAAATCCGCATCTGCCATGACCATTCGAGCTAAAATGCTCGGGTTAGATTGTGCATAATACATTTTGTCTTGCCATCAGTCTTAGTCTTGCCTTTCCTATTCTTCCTCAGGATGATTTCCTTGAATTTGTTTAAGCTAAACTGCAGAGTTTTGGTTCGCGAATTTTATATAAAGCAGCACGATTGGAGGAGGTGGAGGATGAGACTGATGAATTATCACAGCGAGCAACTGCAGATTTGTCAGCATTTGCACAAGTCATTTTAGAATGACAACAAAATTATGGTTATTGCCGCTACCTAAGGACTCATAGTTATTGTGGGAGTAGTATTTCTTCACTGTTTCCCAATAGGATTGCTATTGTGGAAATTGGGCTTTTTCCACCAAAAACAATTTGTGAATTACTGTACTTACAAACTACACTAAGTAAATTTCCAAATAAGTGGAGGAGTCACAAATGGTCTCACTTAAAATCCACTTGCCTAGACAGAATTTACCTAGAAGTAATTAATTAGACAAAAGCAATAAATAAAAGAGAACACTAAAATTTAATGAGGTTCGGCCAATTTTGCCTACGTCCTCGGACACTACCAAATTTATATTTCACTAAAGAAATATACAAATTGAGAGAGGAGAGAAACTTGTCTAACCCACTAGGTATTGAAAGACAAGTTTTGGATGAATAAAACTTAAGGAGCTAAGCTCCTTTTATAGCCAAACAACTCCCTATTCTAATCCTAGTTTCTCGATGTGGGATTTTTGCCACATAACCAATAATTGCATCATTACCCACCACTCACTGTTATCAGCGTCTTCTATGTTTAATAGTGAGGTTTAGATATTCTACTATAGCGAGTTGCAGAGAATTTTCCGCGAGTTATTAGATATTAAAAAAAAAAAAAAATTTAGGTCTCCATTCTCATCAAAATTCTTAGGGTTATTTAGAGAAAATAAGAATGAAAAAATTGAAAATGGTCATTTTAAAGAAATAGATGTCTTGGCTCAACTACCAATTTGGCGGAGGATTATGAGTGAAATCTTATCATCCTGATTAGATTCTAAGAAAAAAATACACTTTAATCCTTAAAATATGGCCAGATCCTTGGTAAATTACTATTAGACAGTAGCAATCATTATGGATTGAATCAGCTATTAAATTGGAATTATTCATTTAAGAAGTATATATTTGTGATGATGATAGATGAGTAGGATGGAAATTATATATATATGTGTAGAGATTGTTAGAGCCATATGGGGCAATTTCTGTATTCTTTATCAACATTTTTCGAGCTGATTCAGGCTTAATTTAGGAGAGTGTTAATTTTTCAATAGCTTTCCGGTGTCTTTTAAGGTGAGTCTTAGTTTTGCTTGTTATATATTCTAATCAATCTACTGTAATTTTGTTTTTTTTTTTTTTTTATGTATTTCTGGGAACTAGCTAAAGGTAATTTAATTAGAAGATTTCTCCAAGAGCTATACTAAAGGATGGACGGAACAAGTATTTTAGAGTATCTGCCGTATTTTGGTCCGTTTAATGAAGATATGGGTATTTATATATGCATTTGAAACGGGTATGGATAGTCATATTACTATTCGTAATGCATATAGGTAAGGTACATGTATAAAGGTCTTTGGATATCCACTGTCATTTACTGGTTATATTAAATGGATTTGGTCATAGACACTCGTACCCATTAGTAAAAATAGTATTTCGAATAAGTTAATATTCGGATAATTTAAAATTTGTAGATACTGTCAGCCATTTAAAGGGTACTTTTTTGAGATAGGTATATAAGTAGTAAAATTCTAAAAACAAGTTCAAATTAAATTGATTCGAAATGTATATGAATAGTAAAATTCTAAACCGATATGAATATAAACTGTTCAAAATTCGCAGATATCCATTCCACTTCTATCCTTAGCCATATGTAATATACAATAAAATTTACCTGCAATCATGTAACCTCCATTTCATGAATGTATATGTACGTGCGTGCATATACAGTTTATGCATTTTCGATATACAAGACACATTTATTTTTGTTATCATTTACTTTATCTTGTCATTTTTATTTGTGTGTATAGTTAATGTGCCATGATGTTACAAATTAATTGCGGTTGTATGGATGTAACTAGGATGACGTGGGATTACTTAGGATTTATTGGTATGAAATGGCTGCGATTCATTGAACTACGTAACATATTATTTATACGTGTATATCCATATGCGTGTGTTTTTTAATTTAAATAATTACTTTATAGAACAATTTAAATATAATTTAAAAATATGATTTACAATAGTTTTAGCAAACATAATAGATTTTTTTTATAATATTTATTTATTGTAAATAATTGATAATGGTTTCTTAACCCCTCCTCAAATCATAACGTTTTAGAAAACACTTCATGAACCTTTGAAAACTATTTTACATATCAAGTTACTGAATACAAAAATTTATTATATATCAAATTACCGAACACAATAATTTAGACAGAAAGTGTTTTGAATAGTTCAAACTCTCGATGAACACACCCTTAGATACACTCATTCAATAAAGATCCATAAACCAAGCCACTAAACCCCAGTCTTAAAACAGAATAGTGTCAATGCCTTCATTTTTACTTTTATTTTTACTTTTTTACCTATTCACTCTATTCTTGAGGCACATTTTACGCACAAAGATCCAAAAACCAAGCCACCAAATGCTAGTCTTAAAACAGAATAATCAATGCCTTCAGTTTTGTTTTGCCTCTCTCCATCTATTTAAAACCACTTCTTTTCACATGTTAGTGATTGAGCCAACAACACAAACAAAATGGAAATAGCACACACCCTCACACAATTGCTCTTCCTTCTCTACTTGGCGTCTTCACTGGTTCTTGTCTATAGTGGCAGTGAAAGAAAGGTACATTGTAATCCATGCATAAGCTGCTTTCTTTGTTATTATTAATTATTATTTACCAATCATTAGTAATCCTCGTATCATTCATCCTTAACTCAAAAAAAAAAAAAAAAGTGAGATTCACCTTCCTTAGATTCTTGGGAATGTCAGTTGAATCTCATGTCTATGGTGCTTAGAGGGGAAGTCTTGAGAAGTTCCGCCATTGTTATTCAAAAACAATAACCTCTTCGAAGAAGAAGGGAAAAAAAAAAAAAAAAATTAACCCACGTTGTTAGTGGGAGCATTTGATTGATTCCATTTGAACTGAGCATTTGACTTTCTTCTGCTAAAACCAAAACCGAACTAAATTTTTCAAAAAATCAAATTGAAAATTTCGGTTCGGTTTGGCTGGTTTACCATATTATTATGCTTAGCGTTCCACATTCTGCAGTCGTTTCCACTTTCCTTTCAATTTTTTAGAATCATTACATTTATTTTATAATTAGTTATCTTTTGATTACAATCACTAAAACTGATAATTTGTGATGAAAATCAGTCATACATCGTCTACATGGGAGACATGCCAGAAGCTAGCACTTCAGTTGCTGATCACCACCACAGCTTGCTTTTGTCTACAATTAGAGAGTATACAATCATAGTCTTTTATCATTTTTCATTCTATTTTTATTTTCATCAACAAAAAAGCCGGTTTAGATATTTTATTTACTTCAAGATCATTTGTTTTTATATTAAAAGAACTGAATCATATAAACTAATCCATTTTCAAACTTGAGAATTTACAAAATATAGTTCATTTGAATTGAATGTAGTTTTTCAACATGTTTTCTTTTATTTTTTATTTTTAATATATATGTACATCTATATATATATATTTTTCTTTTTTCTAGTGAATCCATAGCTAAAGAATCCAAAATACATAGCTACGGGAAGAGCTTTAATGGATTTGTGGCCAACCTGCTACCCCATGAAGTGGAAAAACTATTAGGTACATATGTGTGTGTAAAATTTAAATTGTGAAATACCAAATTTGGCAATGCCTTATTTTTTTTTTTGAGGATATGCCTTATGTAATTTTGGATATACATGCAGAGGAAGACAGTGTAGTGTCGGTATTTGAAAATACTAAGAATAACAAACTTCACACAACAAGATCATGGGACTTTCTAGGAATGACACAAACAGTGAAGAGGATTGCCAGAATGGAGAGCAATATCATAGTGGGAGTGTTGGATAGTGGTAAGAAGTTATAATATTAATGCATGATGAGATTATTCTTTTTTATTTTCTGAAATTATGCATAATGACCTCCATTCCTGTAAGGGTAAGAACACAAATTTGATCTCCAAACTTTTAACCTCTATGACGCAAGGAGGATTACACCTCCGGTTAAAAAAAACAAAAAAAAAAAAAAACTGCCTCAACTTTTTAAATACATCTTTTTTTCCTATATGGCTATGTTAGGCTAAAATAATTAGTTTGCAGGAATTGATGTGGATTCTCCTAGCTTCAGTGATAAAGGTTTTGGGCCTGCTCCAGCCAGATGGAAGGGGAAATGTGTAACTGGAGGCAACTTCACAGCCTGCAACAAGTATATATCTTTTTCTAATATTTCTTTTTTACAAGTGTTTTAATTTTGATTTTTAATAGTGAGTATTTTGTAATCTAATTTTGGTAGCAAGGTAATTGGAGCAAAGTACTACAACCTACACAACATTGATTTTGGGTCTGATGGAGAACAAAGTGCAGCTGATTATTCTGGTCATGGAACCCACACTTCCTCCATTCTTGCTGGAAATTCCGTCCAAGGCGCAAGCTTATACGGCATAGCAAAAGGGACGGCACGTGGAGGCGTCCCATCAGCGCGCATTGCCATGTACAAAGTTTCTTGGGGAGAAGAAGGTGGCTCCACAGATATGGACATATTAGCTGCTTTTGATGATGCTATTGCTGATGGTGTTGATATAATATCTGTTTCAATTGGAGGAGAACGTATTAGAAATTATTTCGAGGACCCAATTGCAATTGGATCATTTCATGCTATGAAAAGAGGAATTTTGACTTCTTGTTCAGCTGGGAATTGGGGGCCTGAACCTTCTACTGTTATAAATGTTGCACCATGGATTTTGACAGTTGCTGCTTCTACCATTGATAGGAAGTTCAAGACCCCATTTAAGCTTGGCAATGGCATGAAAGCTGAGGTAAGTTACCATTTATATTATCACAATGTTTATTATATTCTTGTTTTGATCATTTGCTTCTTGTTCAAATCTTGTTAATTTCTTTTAAGGATGGGATAATTAAGAATTTTATATACCATGTATTGAAATAACTATTGTTCGAAAAAAAAAAAATTTATATTGTTTTTTATTTTTGGTTGATAGGGAGTTTCAATCAACACATTTTCACCAAGAAAGAAAATGTATCCTTTAACCAATGGAGCCCATGCAACTAACGTTACTATGGGTTTTTATGGAAATATTAGGTAATATTCCATGATCATTATTATTTTTTTCTTAAAAAGAAAAAAAACTAATTCATTTACAGTACCTAATATTAATGTTATTTACAATGGTGGCGTGAGATAGTGCTTGTGCTAGTGGGACACTAGGCAAGGACAAAGTACAGGGTAAAATTGTTTACTGTCTTCTTCGTGAGGGTTATCACCCAGATTACACCGTTAAAGAGCTAAAAGGAGCTGGAATAATTATGTCCATTGATAAACAAGAAGGTGGAACTTACAAGAGTTTGGTAGCAGCTACCATTGTCAATGTCAAGAAAGGCCACGACATAGATCTATATATTAACACAACTAAGTATGTTTCTTTTTATCTTTTCTTTCATATATATCACTAATCATTTTCAACCGAAATAAATTTAATTTTTTTCATATGAAAAACCAAAGTAAACTAAATTCTGAATCAAATTGAATTAAATCGATATTCTAACGGATTCTGACTTAATTTTATGATTAAATCATTTGGATTTTTAAAATTTTATGATTTTTTTTAATATATGTAAACTCAAAATCATACTGAATATTTTAGAACCAAACTGAACCAATTTATTCATTTTGCTTTATTTGATTTATCCATGTTATGCTCAGCCCTATACATGTTTTATTTGCATTCATTAAAATCTAAGTTTGGAATGGATTAATTTTTTGTAGGAATCCTCAAGCTATGATATACAAGACAAGAACTGTCAAAGCTAGAGCTCCTGCTTTGGCAACTTTTTCTGGTAGAGGACCTCAAGTACTTAACCTCAACATCCTCAAGGTTAGTCTAACTTTTTTTTAATTAATATTTCATCTTTACAATATTAAATACTGATTATGAGCTTCCCCAAAGAAAATTTCTTAACCTCACATTTTAAGTAGTGTTTGGATGGTCCAAAAAGCTTTAAAGAAAATGTAAGTTTGGATGTGTTTCATAGGCCTCACAAACAGTTTCTAACATAAATTTCTCATTGAAAATATATCTGACCAAAAATTTCCATTGGACAGCCTGATCTTGTTGCACCAGGAGTAGACATTTTAGCTGCTAGCTCTAAATTGACATCAGTAACAGGAGAAACAATCGACAATCGACATGCCCCATTCAACATTATGACAGGAACATCTATGGCTTGTCCTCATGCTTCTGCAGCTGCTGTTTACGTCAAGACCTTTCACCCTGACTGGTCTCCGGCGGCTATCAAGTCCGCCTTAATGACTACTGGTGACACTTTTTTAAACCCTTGATTCAAATTTATGAAATCCAATTGAAGGTTTTTAAAAATACATGATAATTATTAATTAATATATGATTCTCATTGATTCAGCCACACCTCTAACGATCAGAGATAAAGACACAGATTTAAGTTCTGGCTCAGGCCAAATAAACCCACGAAGTGCAGTACATCCTGGCCTTATATATGATATTTCAATGAGTTCCTACCTTAGTTTCCTATGCAAGGAAGGTTATAACAGCACAACGATCGGTATACTAATTGGTGGCAAGAGAAGGTATAATTGCACCAACTTCAGACCAGCACAAGGCACAGATGGCCTCAACTACCCTTCAATGCACAAACAACTAGAATCTGTCAACTCCAGTATTTCTGCAGTGTTCTACAGAACGGTGACTAATGTCGCGTATGGAAGTTCAGTGTATAAAGCAATTGTGACTGCTGAAAAGGGACTCTCAGTCAAAGTTGTTCCAGAAACTTTAACATTTACAAAACGGCATCAAAAGCAAAATTTTATGGTTATAGTTAAGGGTGGTGTGATGCGTAATGGGATACAGACCTTATCAGCTTTGCTTGAGTGGAATGATACCAGACATAGTGTGAGGAGTCCTATCGTTATATATAGACCATCGTCTTAGATTTTTTTTAGTTGATTTTGTTTTTTCTAGTCATTGTTATAGGAGGCTCAATTAGTTTCTGACTTCATAATTAGGTTCCAAGATTTTGTCTTCTTCAATTAGCACTCAGAACTTTGATTCAATAACATCAATTAACATGATCTCTTATCCACTCTTCTCTCTTTCCTTTTATATTTTATTTCTTTGTTTTTTTTTTTTTTTTTTTTTTCATACATCATTTCCAATAATGACCTACAAATTTCACCTCAGACGTGAATCAGGAAGTCTTGATAACTTGCTTAAGGTGAAGAAGTAAATTATCTAGTCTTATATTCTTATCCATAAAAATATAAATAAAAAATTAATTAAACTTTGAAAACTTGTTCTCATACCTGTATTCCAGCTTCTTTTTTTTTTTTTTTTTTTACATTATGACTTTTAATCGTCAAGGGTTTCAAAAATTAGGACAATTAATTACTTATGGTACAAGCAATCATCAATTAGATAATGACTAATAGAAAAATCCTCATTAATTAGACCGTTCACATACATTTGGTACTTGTATAAATACCAAGCCTATGCAACAAATGAAAATAGCAACTTATACCAAAATTTAACATTCAGAATTCTTGTTTTCTTAGCATTCAAACACTATGAAATCAGTTCCAATTGATTTCTTCACCATATGGCTGATTTCCATGGCTATAGGCATAATCGCTCAGCCTGCGGTGCTAGACACCAACGGGCAGCCTGTCCAAACTGACGTGGAATACTACATATTGCCTGGAATTACCGATGTTGCTGGTGCTTTAACCCTAATTGATCGCAACAACTCATGCCCATTGTACGTTGGTCAAGATCCGATTACTGCCAACATAACGGAGCGTCTTCCGGTTAAATTCAAGCCCTACGCAGACGGAGAGACAATAATCAGAGAGTCTAGGGACTTGACCGTTACATTTCAAGCATTTACTATTTGTATTCAATCTACTGCTTGGAGAGTTGGAGATGAGGAACCAGAAATCGGAAGACGATTTATTTTGACTGCAGGACAGCCAGATTATTTTAAGATCGAAAATAATGGAGGAGGTGATTATAATTTTGTATATTGCCCAACTGAATCTTGCCCTAATTGCAAGCCAAGATGTGGGTCTGCTGGTATTTTTATTGAGAATGATAAGAGATTGTTGGTATTGGATGGTCCTGCATTTCCTTTCCTATTTGAACGGGTTAATTAATTAATTCTACCTGTAAATGTCAAAGGAACGTGAAGGTTTGGCAATTGAATTATAAATATTGTAATAGAAAATAAAAGGCATGATATGGAAATCTTGCATGATGAATTAGTTGTGTTAATTAATTGTACTCTAGCTATATGTAATTTGTAAACCTTCTTTTTATTTGTCATATATATGAAAAAAAAAATACATGTATTTAATAAATTTTAGAATATATATATATATATATATATATTGTTGAATTAGTAGTAATAAAACTTTGCCTAGAAAGCTAACATGTAGCTACGATTTGAAATTGCTATGCACCTTTGAGTTGCTAGTTTGAGCCTGATAGGTATTTTAACTTCAATATTTTGTTTCTTTGCTACCAAAACAATTTACTTTCAATGATGAATAGTTTATTTTTATAGATGCCTTGATAACATTTATTTTCTAATAAATAAATAATTTTCACAATAATACAACATCAACCTAAGTAATTGAAATATTTTTATTTATTTATTGGGGGGCTAAATAGGTCGGAATATAATGATGTTACATGGTAAACGTATCCCTTCGCTAGACTTATAATGGCTTAGGGAGCTCGAACTTCTCAAATCAAAGCATAGTTTAAATTAATGAAAAAATTTAAATTTGAAATGTTTAAATAAGAATAGAGATATTTTCAAGAAGAAATAAAAGAAATTTGACATACAAGGAAATTTTTGAATATGCAAAATTCCTAAATCATAACTCTTTAAAATACAAAACAAAGTAATAAAAGAGTTGAATTTAAAGAAAAACATAATCATTTACATTTTTAATAAAAATAATTTATAACATGGTTAATTCCAATGTTCTGAGAACCAGATTAATTGGTCACTGAATCGGTGGATGTAGACGTTCACTAAATCGGATTCTTAAAAGTCTGACTAAAGACTTCCGATCCATAATTAAGCAAGCTTTTTGCAATTATATCTAAGTTCCTCATATTTTCTCTTTTTTTTTTTTAATTTTTTTTTGAATCGAACCATAATAAAATGATAGTCCGGTTCACTGGTTTTTGTCTAGTTCTCAATGGTTCTCTCTGATATTTTAACCTCCCGATTTCACTATCCAATTCAGACCGGACCACAATCTGATTCTTGGTTAACCGATTGAATCGGCCAATTCGCTTCAGTTTTCAGAATTATGATTGATCCCTAAATGAAAATGAGAAATATCTTTCTTATCCATTAGAATTTAACTTGGAGAGTACGAGTGTTATTTATAAAACTAATAACTGGAGTGCGAAGGTTGACAGGCAAATTCGTAAGTGCACAAAATCGTAACAATAAAAGTGTGGTAAGGTGTGCTACGGAACAATAAAGGTAAAGTAAAGAGTCTATTTTTTCAATCAGCTAGTATTATTGATTCTAATGAAGCTGGACTAAGAGCAATTTTCAGGGCTATAGAATTATTTTCTCAATCTCAGTTCAAACTCTCACCATGAATTATTGAATCTGATTCAAAATCTATTGTGTCTTGGGTTTTAAATTAAAAAAAAATATCTTGGAGGTGGAGATTATTATTTAATAGATTTGATAGCATATCTGGATCTTTATGTTCTGTTCAATTCTTACATATATGTAGAAAACAGAATCATTTTGTAGATTCATTGACTAAAAAGGGAGTTGAAATTCATTAATATTTTCTTGTTTGGTTATAATGATGAAAAGAACAATATGTAAATCTTTTGGACTGCAATTTCTTAATATGATTGGTTGTGAAAACAATTTGCAGTAGGTGGGCTATACCTACATCTAGTTTTGTATTTTTTCTTTTTTTTTTTTATATTATTATGACAATTTAGTTTTTAGCTGTGTTAAGAGTTTTGGATAGTTTCTGATGTATTCCGGTTTGGTGTATATGATATTTTGACTAGATTTTTTTTACTTAAGTTATCTAGGTTAGGTTGCGTGTAAATGAGAGGCCTAATGACTTGGGATAGTATTTGGATAAAATAAATTTTTCCTGGACAATATAATTTAATAAAAATTATTTTTGATGATAAAAAAAAGATATTGTTCCCCCGAGAATTATATATCAAGCACCGAAAGTATTTTAACCTACTATTATTTAAACAACCAATTAAGAGAATTTATTTAAGGAATTAAAATAAAAGAAATAAAAATAAAAGATTAAACTTAAAAGAGATCAAACAAGTAGTTGTGGAGAAAATTCAAGAGATAAAAGCTACTAGGAAATTTAACTTCAGTTAATTATATCTAATTTATTTTATTAGTTTGATAATTAATTTAATTGTTCAAGGTAGAAGAAATAATCCTTAAATAACTCATAAGCTCTTCTGATGTATTATTAGTTATTTTAACTCAATTCAATTACATATCGTGGTCTCCAACTTGATTGCTTGAAGTCTTATAAAGAGAGAAACAAATAGAGAATATAATATACAATTAGATGTAGAGATCTCTCTTTATATAGACTTCTTAGGATATTTTCGACTCTAATTAGAAAAATCATCTAACTTTGCAAGGAAGAAATAAAATCTTAATAGGAAACATATTTAGTCTTGCATCTCTTCCTAATTAAAAGTCTTAAGTGACCAAATAAGATTTGAACTTGATAAGGTAGGCCTCAAATAATTTCCATGCAAGTCATGCAAGAAACACGCCACAGGCTTCACTACAAGAAAATTAGAATTTTCCAACAAAAGGTTTTTGTTAGTATTTAGCGATAAATTAATGATAAAATTTAATTTTAAAATAAAAAGTATTATTTAATATTAGTGACAAATTACCATCAAATTACCAATAAAATTTATTGACAAAATTGAATTTTATCGCTAATAAGGGCGTCTAATATTAGTGCCTAATTTTTTGACAAATTAATGGCACATTAGCGACAAAATTTAGCGTGAAATGTGAATTTTGTAGGTACAAATCGTGGTATAGATACGCGCATATTTTAAAATTTTACCATCAAATTAGTGACAAATTACTAACAAAATATTGACAAATTGGCGATAAATTTTTAATATATTTTAAAATTTTCCTTTTCTTTTCTTTCTTTCTTTCTTTCTTTCTACTTCTTCCTCTTCTTCTTCTTCTTCTTCTTCTTTTTCTTCTTCTTCTTCTTTCTTTTCCTCTACTACTCTACTTCCTTTTTCCTTTTTTTTCTTCTTTCTTTCCTTCTTTCTTTCTTTCTTTCTTCTTCTTCTACTATACTTTTTTTTTTTCCTTCTTTTTCCTTTTTTTCTTCCTTCTTTTTCCTTTTTTTCTTCTTTCTTTCCTTCTTTCTTTCTTTCTTTCTTCTTCTTCTACTATACTTTTTTTTTCCCTTTTTTTTTCTTCCTTTGTTTCTTTCTTCTTCTTCTTCTTCTTCTCTTTTTTTCTTTAATTTTTCTTATTTATGCTTTTTTTTATTAATTTTTCTTTATTTAGTTTTGCTATTAAAGCTTAATTAATATAATTACTAAAATACAATTAGTTTATTAATTTAAATAGTTAAAAGTTTAATACTAAGTAATAGTATTAAAAAAAAACTATAAGAGTGAAAATAGTTTTAAATTATTTATTAGAAATGAAAAGAGTAGAGGTTAAATGGGTAAGAGATAAGAACCCATGATGTAAAAATAAGTGATATGGATTTACTTAGACTTACGCTAATCAATATTAAAAGATTAGTACCAATCAATTAGCTAATTAGCTTGTCACTCTTATATAACAATTATGGATTTATTATTTAGTCGATATGAAATTCCTAATATTCTTAGAAAAATTGTAATAAAACAAAGGAGAAATTAAAGGAGAAACATATCTTCTTATTATATTTGAGAGTTTAAAAAAAAAAAAATGTTAAATGAATAATGTACAAGTTGTATGTAAAAAATATATATTATAAAATGTAAAAAATTTGAATTAAAAACATTTAAAATAAAACAATTTTTCATTTTTTTCCATTTAAAATTTTTAAGTTATATTTGTATTAAAAAATTTTAAGTGATGACAAAATTATTGCATTAAATAGTGAAAGCTGAAATTAATCTTAAAAGTTAAAATCAAGTGTGATATTTTCTTTTTTATCTTTATTTTTTAACTATTTTAAACAAGAAACATTGGTGTTAATTTTAAAATACATGAAATGCAACCAAACCTTAATGTCCGGTTTCAATTATGATTAAAAACCTTGAACCATTGATCACGGATCGGTTTCAATTTTATCCAGTTTGATTTAGGTTAAATTCAAATTTTAAACCAAACCATGATGATGCCTGTTTTCAATACTATACTTCTTACTTATTTCTTCGTAATATAAACTTCACGTTCAATTCAATTAATTAATAGCATACGACTTTCTTATTATTCACAAATGACTTTCTTAGTTTCAAACTTAAATCTTAGGATTTGTAATTTTATAATAAGCTCGTGAATTTATCATCCAAAAGTGTTTTTCTTTTAGGCTTATTTTCACAAGTTGCGCTTAAACTATAATCACTGTTATTGTAATACTAAAATTCCTTAATTCCGATTTGTGTAATAGAAAAATTCCTTTGCTCATTTTTTTCTATATTCCATTCACCAAAATACTGTGAGGCAACACACATGAATTTTTTTAACATTTTTTTTTTTTACATCTAAGCATTCTCTTCTCCATATTCTCATTCCATATAGCGGACGGTACTCATTTGTTTATGTCAT
The DNA here is from genome assembly GCF_041381405.1 of Jatropha curcas. NCBI lineage: Eukaryota > Viridiplantae > Streptophyta > Magnoliopsida > Malpighiales > Euphorbiaceae > Jatropha > Jatropha curcas. The sequence continues at coordinate 22,387,620 of NC_143154.1, forward strand.
GGGCTAGAAGTTTTTAAAAAGGCAATTGAGGTACAAAAAATTCAAAGAAGTTAATTTGTCATCAAAATCAATTAAAGGGTTAACTGTTACTACGGAGATTTACATATTTTGTAAAAATATTATGTTTAAATGGAAAGATATAATATCATATTTTTTAATTTTAGTTTTATTATTTAAAATTATATTTAAAATAATATAAATAATTCTGTGGATTTGTTTAACGATCGACACTAGTACTTCTGTTCGACTACTATTGAGAGAAGTAAATTCTTCTTGGTTTACTCTTTAACTTTCCCCTTTTCAGTAAGGGACCAAGGACAAACATTGCTGCTTTGACTGTCGTATTGGTGAGAAACTTTTTGAAACCTCCTCCTTCTTATCTTTAGACCATTTTGTATTAGCATTTTGTGCTTTCTAGGTTTCATCCTATTTAAACTTGTTTGCTCCCATCATATGTTTTGCAAAAGTTGAATGGATCAATGTTAAGTAATTCAAACAACTTATTATACTTATAAAATTTTTTTCCATTGTGCTAACTGCGACTTCATGACCAAGATTGTCAACTTGCATTACCAACTTTTGAAACTTGTCGATGCATTGCCACAACGACTGTCCCTCTTCTCTCTTCAAATCTAGAAGGTTAGAGATCTTCTTCATTAGGATACTAGTAATAAAACTTGCTTGAGTAAAGAGGCTAGCTGAGTGAATGACTCAACCAATCTTGTCTTTAGCGCATGATACCACTCTTGAGCCGATCTTTTGAGGTTACAGATAAACATGACATATCCATTCATACAAGTTTGTTTGCAAGTGTATGATCATTCTGAAATTTGCTATGTGACTTCTTGGATCAGTCGTCTCATCATACTTATCAAATGTTGGCATTTTGAATTTTGGTGGGAATAGGACGCTTATAATGGCTGCTGATAATAATGGATAATCTATAAGCCCGTAATCACTCGTATCGCCTCCCAATTCCTTATATTCCCTAAATATTTTTCTCATCTTTGTATGAAAATCCGCATCTGCCATGACCATACGAGCTAAAATGCTCGGGTTAGATTGTGCATAATACATTTTGTCTTGCCATCAGTCTTAGTCTTGCCTTTCCTATTCTTCCTCAGGATGATTTCCTTGAATTTGTTTAATGTAAACTGCAGAGTTTTGGTTCGCCAATTGTATATATAAAGCTGCACGATTGGAGGAGGTGGAGCATGAGACTAATGAATTATCATAGTGGGCAACTGCAGATTTGTCAGCATTTGCACAAGTCATTTTAGAATGCCAACAAAATTATGGTTATTGCCGCTACCTAAGGACTCATAGTCATTGTGGGAGTAGTATTTCTTCACTGTTTTGCTGTGGTGTACCCACTTAAGTGGGACCCGCACATTTTTGTTGGTGGTGTTAGGTTACCCACAAAACTTTTATTGGTGGTGGCGGGGCCTACCCACACACGTGATGAAAGAAAAGGGAAAGAAATTTTGAGAGCCGTGCATGAGTAATGCACGGCTCTCTCCAATCCTCTCCTATAAATAGGAGAGGATGTTCCTCAGTTTAGATGCACCAACAACAAGCGAGAGACATTAGAGAGTTTTTAGTTTTAAGAAGGTTCTTAAAACTAAGGGTTTAGAAAATAGTGAAGATTATTAGGGTGTTTTTGGGAAACACTTGTGAGTGCCACTATTTTGTATTACTCTTTTTGTAAGCCTACTATTTTTACTAGTGGAAGAAAAATATTCGGAGTTGGTCCCGTGGACGTAGCCCTAAACAGTTGAGGGTGAACCACGTAAATTTCTGTGTGTCCCAATTTTAATTTTTCCGCTGCTTAATTATTCTCATATTTTTATTGCCAGTATCCTAACAAGTGGTATCAGAGCCTGGTTCAGCCGGTCAGATAGCGGTACCGGATCCGTGGATATATTTTGAAAATAAATATACCACGAAGACGAGAAAATTACGATGAGTCCGTTGGTACAGTCCGCTCGGAAAGACGTTGCAAAATCGACTTAGTGATGAATAGTAAAATAGTAACTCGCAGTTGATGGTGAATAGTTACTATTGACGTTACTATTGCTGAGCCCGTCACTATTAAGCCCAGCACTATTCACGTGTAGTACTATTCACGCATACAGATACTATTTACGTATAGTACTATTTACGTGTACAGTTACTATTCACATATACTGGTACTATTCACATATACGGTTACTATTCACTCAAAAGTCATGGAAGCTAGAACGAGCAAAATGATCAGTCTAAATGGCGCAAATTACCATATATGGAGAAATAAAATGAGAGATCTCCTTATGGTAACCAAAATGCATCTACCCGTGTTTGGTAACCAAAATGCATCTACCCGTGTTTGGTTCAAGCAAACCGGAAGACAAGACTGATGAAAAATGGGCTTTCGAGCATGAACAAGTTTGTGGTTATATTCGACAATTTGTCGATGATAATGTGTACAACCACATCTGTAACGAGACTCACGCCAGAACATTATGGGACAAGCTTGAACAACTATATGCCTCAAAATCCGGCAACAACCAATTATTTTATTTGACGAAGCTGATGAATTTCAAATACTAAGAAGGTACTTCTGTAGCAGATCACTTGAGTGAAATGCAGGCGACTATTCACCAGCTGTCAAATATGGGCATAAAATTTGATAATAAAATCCTCGGCCTTATGGTGCTTGCCTCCTTACCAGAGTCATGGGAGACTTTGGAGATATCAATAACAAACTCTACACCACATAGTGGAGTTAGCTGAGAATTTGTTAAAAATGCTGTTTTGAATGAAGAAATGAGACGTAAAGCACATAATCCTTCTTCATCTCAGTCAGACATTTTTTTTTAGCAGATGCTAAAAGAAATAACCAGCCCAGAGGGAGGAGCCAATCTAGAAGTTCAAATACGAGAGATAAGAGCAGGGGTAAATCAAACAAATTTGCCAATACTGTGTGCCATCATTGTGGGAAGAAGGGGCACATTAAAAGGTATTCCCGGAAGTTCAAAAGTGATCAGGAGAAGATCAAAGGCAAAGCAAAGAAAGAAGAAAGCAGTGATGATGAAGCTAATGCCATTGCTGAGTTCCAACTGTTCATTGAAGACACTATCAATCTTGCAACCCAGGAGACTAGTTGGGTAATTGATAGTGGGGCTACACTTCATGCAACATCTCGGAGAGAAAATTTTTCATCTTACATACCAGACAATCTGGGTGTGGTCAAGATAGCAGACGGCAAACTGTTGAAAGTCGTCGGTAAGGGAGATATTTGCCTGGAGACAGAAAATGGTTCGAGATTAATTTTAAAAGATGTCGTGCATGTACCAGACATGCATTCTAATTTAATCTCGGTTGGCAGACTTGATGATGAAAATTTCTGTAGCACCTTCAGAAAAGGCCAGTGGAAGCTCACAAAAGGTTCCATGGTGATAGCGAATGGAAGGAAAGATCCAAAGCTGTATATGATGTATGCAAAGCTCTCCTGAGATACTTTAAATGTAGCAGAGGATGACAGTACAGTTGAATTGTGGCATAAACGACTAGGCCACATGAGTGAGAAAGGAATGACAACTCTGGTTAAAAACAACATGCTATCTGGTTTGGATAAAGTCCATTTAGAGAAATGTTCTGATTGTATGGCAGGAAAGCAGAATAGAGTAGCTTTCAAGATTTCTCAGCCTTCCAGAATGAAGAATGTGTTAGATCTGGTATATTCAGATCTATGTGGACCATTGACGATGTCATATGGTGGAAATCGATACTTCGTAACATTTATCAATGACCATTCTAGGAAGACCTGGGTGTACACTTTGAAGTCTAAAGATCAAGTTTTAGATGCTTTTAAACAATTTCTAAACTTGGTTGAGCGACAAACAGGCAAGAAGCTGAAGTGCATCAGAATAGATAATGGTGGAGAATACACTGGGCCATTTGATGCTTTCTGCAAAGAGCATGGTATTCGACATCAAACAACACCTCCCAAGACGCCGCAACTGAATGGTTTGGCTGAGAGGATGAACAGAACTTTGATGGAGAGAGTCAGATGTTTACTCTCACATGCAAAGTTGTCTAAAAGATTTTGGGATGAAGCTCTTCTTACAGCAGTTCATCTTATAAATCGTTCACCTTGTGTTCCTCTTCAGTATGATACTCCAGAACGAGTATGGTCAGGAAAGGATGTTTCCTATGATCACTTGCGGGTGTTTGGTTGCAAAGCATTTGTGCATATTCCTAAGGATGAGAGGTCTAAGCTTGATGTCAAGACTCGACAATGTGTATTCATTGGCTATGGTCAAGATCAATTTGGCTATAGATTTTTTGATCCAATCCAGAAAAAGATGATAAAAAGTAGAGATGCTGTATTTATTGAAAATCAGACTATTGAAGATGTTGAAAAGACTCAGAAGCAAGCTGCCGATAGATCTGAAGATGATTCAACAGATGTGCAAATAGTTCATCCAGCAACAAAATAAAGACAAGTTGGAGATGAAGAAAATGTTCCACAAGAACAAGAGCCAGAGTTAGAAAATCCAGAAGTTCCTCATCAGAATGAACCAGAAGAAGATTTTGTTGGTGTTCATGTTCAGCCACCAGCACCAGAAGGTTCTCAAACATTAAGAAGGTCTAGTAGAGTCAGACAACCATCTACTAGATATTCAGCAAATGAATATGTATTGATCACTAACGGGGGAGAACCTGAATGCTTTGAAGAAGCAATGGAAAGTGAATACAAAAGGAACTGGATTGAAGCCATGCAAGATGAAATGAAATCCTTGCATGAGAATAAAACATTTGAGCTGGTAAAGTTGCCCAAAGGCAAGAAAGCTTTGAAGAACAAGTGGGTGTTTAGGATCAAGCAGGAAGAACACAACTCCCAACCACGATTCAAAGCTAGACTGGTTGTGAAAGGATTCAATCAAAGAAAGGGTATAGATTTTGATGAGATCTTTTCACCAGTTGTGAAAATGACATCCATTCGGACAGTGCTCGGAATGGCCGCCAGTTTTGATCTGGAAATCGAGCAAATGGATGTAAAGACTGCCTTCCTACATGGAGATTTGGAAGAAGAAATATACATGGAGCAGCCAGAGGGTTTCATAAAAAAGGGGAAAGAAGATTATGTTTGTAAACTGAAGAAGAGCCTGTATGGTTTGAAGCAGGCACCAAGACAGTGGTACAAGAAGTTTGAGTCTGTTATGGGGGAGCAAGGTTACAAAAAGACTACTTCAGATCACTGTGTCTTCGTAAAGAAATTCTCTGATGATGACTACATTATTCTCTTGCTCTATGTAGATGATATATTGATTGTTGGTCATAATTCTGTCAGAACTAATAGCTTGAAGAAACAGCTAAGTAAGTCTTTTGCTATGAAAGACTTGGGACCAGCAAAGCAAATTCTTGGTATGAAGATTACGAGAAATCGAAGAACCAAGAAATTATGGTTGTCACAGGAGAAGTACATTGAGAAAGTACTTCAAAGGTTTAAAATGGAGAATTCTAAAGCGGTTAGTTGTCCTCTTGCTAATCACTTTAAATTAAGCTCAAAACAGTGCCCTTCTATCGATGGGGAGAAGGAAGAGATGGAAAAGATTCCATATGCTTCAGCAGTTGGAAGCTTAATGTATGTCATGGTTTGTACACGGCCAGATATTGCTTACTCAGTCGGAGTAGTGAGTCGGTTTCTTTCAAATTCGGGAAAGGAACATTGGGCTGCAGTGAAATGGATTTTCAGGTATCTTCGAGGTACGACCAAAGTATGTTTATGTTTTGGAGATGTGAAGCCAGTATTAGTCGGTTATACCGATGCAGATATGGCTGGGGATGTTGACTCGAGAAAGTCCACATTAGGGTATCTAATCACATTTGCAGGGGGAGCCGTGTCATGGCAATCAAGATTGCAGAAATGTGTTGCTCTATCAACAACTGAGGCTGAATTCATAGCACTAACAGAAGCATGCAAAGAGTTACTGTGGATGAAGAAGTTCTTGAATGAACTTGGAATTCATCAAGAACGATATTTGATATTCTGCGATAGCCAGAGTGCGATTCATCTTGGGAAGAATTCCTCCTTTCATTCAAGATCAAAGCATATTGATGTTCAATATCATTGGATCAGGGATGTACTAGAGATGAAGCAGTTACAGCTTAAGAAGATCCATACAGATGAAAATGGATCAGATATGTTAACGAAGATTCTTCCAAAAGACAAGTTTGAATATTGTCGACTAGCTGCAGGGATGATAGAGAGTATGGCTAACATCCCCACTTGAGTGTGTAGGGGGAGATTTGCTGTGGTGTACCCACTCAAGTAGGACCCGCACATTTTTGTTGGTGGTGTTAGGTTACCCACAAAACTTTTATTGGTGGTGGCGGTGCCTACCCACACACGTGATGAAAGAAAAGGGAAAGAAATTTTGAGAGCTCCAATCCTCTCCTATAAATAGGAGAGGATGTTCCTCAGTTTAGATGCACCAACAACAAGCGAGAGACATTAGAGAGTTTTTAGTTTTAAGAAGGTTCTTAAAACTAAGGGTTTAGAAAATAGTGAAGATTATTAGGGTGTTTTTGGGAAACACTTGTGAGTGCCACTATTTTGTATTACTCTTTTTGTAAGCTTACTATTTTTAATAGTGGAAGAAAAATATTCGGAGTTGGTCCCGTGGACGTAGCCCTAAACAGTTGAGGGTGAATCACGTAAATTTCTGTGTGTCCCAATTTTAATTTTTCCGCTGCTTAATTATTCTCGTATTTTTATTGCCGGTATCCTAACATGTTTCCCGCTACCTTTACCCTCTATGGCGCAAGGAGGATTACACCTCAGGTTATAAAAAAAAAAAAAAAAAAAAAAACTGCCTCAAGTTTTTAAATACATCTTTTTTTTTTCTATATTGCTATGTTAAGCTAAAATAATTAGTTTGCAGGAATTGATGTGGATTCTCCTAGCTTCAGTGACAAAGGTTTAGGGCCTGCTCCAGCTAGATGGAAGGGGAAATGTGTAACTGGAGGCAACTTCACAGCCTGTAACAAGTATATATCTTTTTCTAATATTTCTTTTTTACAAGTGTTTTAATTTTGATTTTTAATAGCGAGTATTTTGTAATCTAATTTTGGTAGCAAGATAATTGGAGCAAAGTACTACAACCTACACAACATTGATTTTGGGTCTAATGGAGAACAAAGTGCAGCTGATTATTCTGGTCATGGAACCCACACTTCCTCCATTCTTGCTGGAAATTCCGTCCAAGGCGCAAGCTTATACGGCATAGCAAAAGGGACGGCACGTGGAGGCGTACCATCAGCGCGCATTGCCATGTACAAAGTTTCTTGGGGAGAAGAAGGTGGCTCCACAGATATGGACATATTAGCTGCTTTTGATGATGCTATTGCTAATGGTGTTGATATAATATCTGTTTCAATTGGAGGAGAACGTATTAGAAATTATTTCGAGGACCCAATTGCAATTGGATCATTTCATGCTATGAAAAGAGGAATTTTGACTTCTTGTTCAGCTGGGAATTGGGGGCCTGAACCTTCTACTGTTATAAATGTTGCACCATGGATTTTGACAGTTGCTGCTTCTTCCATTGATAGAAAGTTCAAGACCCCATTTAAGCTTGACAATGGCATGAAAGCTGAGGTAAGTTACCATTTATATTATCACAATGTTTATTATATTCTTGTTTTGATCATTTGCTTCTTGTTCAAATCTTGTTAATTTCTTTTAAGGATGGGATAATTAAGAATTTTATATACCATGTATTGAAATAACTATTGTTCGAAAAAAAAAAAAAAAAATTTTGTATTGTTTTTTATTTTTGGTTGATAGGGAGTTTCAATCAACACATTTTCACCAAGAAAGAAGATGTATCCTTTAACCAATGGAGCCCATGCAACTAACGTTACTATGGGATTTTATGGAAATATTAGGTAATATTCCATGATCATTATTTTTTTTTTCTTAAAAAGAAAAAAAACTAATTCATTTATAGTACCTAATATTAATGTTATTTACAATGGTGGCGTGAGATAGTGCTTGTGCTAGTGGGACACTAGGCAGGGACAAAGTACAGGGTAAAATTGTTTACTGTCTTCTTCGTGAGGGTTATCACCCCGATTACACCGTTAAAGAGCTAAAAGGAGCTGGAATAATTATGTCCATTGATAAACAAGAAGGTGGAACTTACAAGAGTTTGGTAGCAGCTACCATTGTCAATGTCAAGGAAGGCCACGACATAGATCTATATATTAACACAACTAAGTATGTTTCTTTTTAGCTTTTCTTTCATATATATCACTAATCATTTTCAACCGAAATAAATTTAATTTTTTTCATATGAAAAGTCAAACTAAACTAAATTCTGAATCAAATTGAATTAAATCGATATTCTAACGAGTTCTGACTTAATTTTATGATTAAATCAGTTCTATTTTTAAAATTTTATGATTTTTTTTAATATATGTAAACTCAAAATCATACTGAATATTTTAGAACCAAACTGAACCAATTTATTCATTTTGCTTTATTTGATTTATCCATGTTATGCTCAGCCCTATACATATATATACATGTTTTATTTGCATTTATTAAAATCTAAGTTCGGAATGGATTAATTTTTTGTAGGAATCCTCAAGCTATAATATACAAGACAAGAACTGTCAAAGCTAGAGCTCCTGCTTTGGCAACTTTTTCTGGTAGAGGACCTCAAGTACTTAACCTCAACATCCTCAAGGTTAGTCTAACTTTTTTTTAATTAAAATTTCATCTTTACAATATTAAATACTGATTATGAGCTTCCCCAAAGAAAATTTGTTAACCTCACATTTTAAGTAGTGTTTGGATGGTCCAAAAAGCTTTAAAGAACATGTAAGTTTGGATGTGTTTCATAGGCCTCACAAACAGTTTCTAACATAAATTTCTCATTCAAAATATATCTGACCAAAAATTTCCACTGGACGGCCTGATCTTGTTGCACCAGGAGTAGACATTTTAGCTGCTAGCTCTAGATTGACATCAATAACTGGAGAAGCAATCGACAATCGACATGCCCCATTCAACATTATGTCAGGAACATCTATGGCTTGTCCTCATGCTTCTGCAGCTGCTGTTTACGTCAAGACCTTTCACCCTGACTGGTCTCCGGCGGCTATCAAGTGCGCCTTAATGACTACTGGTGACACTTTTTTAAACCCTTGATTCAAATTTATGAAATCCAATTGAAGGTTTTTAAAAATACATGATTATTATTAATTAATATGTCATTCTCATTGATTCAGCCACACCTCTAAGGATCAGAGATAAAGACACAGATTTAAGTTCTGGCTCAGGCCAAATAAACCCACGAAGTGCAGTACATCCTGGCCTTATATATGATATTTCAATGAGTTCCTACCTTAGTTTCCTATGCAAGGAAGGTTATAACAGCACAACGATCGGTATTCTAATTGGTGGCAAGAGAAGGTATAATTGCACCAACTTCAGACCAGCACAAGGCACAGATGGCCTCAACTACCCTTCAATGCACAAACAACTAGAATTTGTCAACTCTAGTATTTCTGCAGTGTTCTACAGAACGGTGACTAATGTCGCTTATGTAAGTTCAGTGTATAAAGCAATTGTGACTGCTGAAAAAGGACTCTCAGTCAAAGTTGTTCCAGAAACTTTAACATTTACAAAACGGCATCAAAAGCAAAATTTTATGGTTATAGTTAAGGGTGGTGTGATGCGTAATGGGACACAGACCTTATCAGCTTTGCTTGAGTGGAATGATACCAGACATAGTGTGAGGAGTCCTATCGTTATATATAGACCATCGTCTTAGGTTTTTTTTAGTTTATTTTGTTTTTTCTAGTCATTGTTATAGGAGGCTTAATTAGTTTTTGACTTCATAATTAGGTTCCAAGATTTTGTCTTCAATTAGTATTCAGAACTTTGATTCAATAACATCAATTAACATGATCTCTTATCCACTCTTCTCTCCTTCCTTTTATAGATTTAATGGTAATTGCCAATAATTAAGTTAGATTAGCATGGATTGAAATATATATTATATATATCCGCCATGTAAAGGAGAGACATTCCTATCCTATGCGGAGCTCTATTTTTTGAGTAGTTTTTCTGTTGTTTTTTACTAATTATAGTAGCATATTTAACGGTCCTGATCGTTAGTAGTTGAATTCAACATTCTGGCAGGAATTTATTTGGGGGCATTCGAACCACGCTAACAACTTGTGAACGTTTGCTAGGACAACACGGTGAGAACTATATGGCAGTTGATGGATAAATTTATAAAGCATTTTTAACCGCCTCCACCTTATTTATTGTGTGGGTGAAACTACCGAAAAACAACTGCCTCTACATACCTTAGGTCTGTTGTTGCTTGTTTTTTTCATGAATTTAACATGTTTTTCTTTATTTTTAACCCATTCTTCTTATTGAGTTATTTAGTAATTTCCTAATAAAATTTCTTAAAAAACCTCTAAAAAGGAGCTCAAGATTGTTAAGAAACAAAAATCAATAATTAAAATAAAATATGAATATAAACTTCATAATTTATATTAAAACTATTAAAAATTCTAATAAAAACTAAATGAAAACTTGTTCTCATACATGTATTCCAGCTTTTTTTTTTTTTTTTTTTTCAAATTTCTACAATACGAGTTTTAATCGTCAAGGGTTACAAAAATTAGGACAATTAATTACTTATGGCACAAGCAATCATCAATTAGATAATGACAAATAGAAAAATCCTCATTAATTAGAACGTTCACATACATTTGGTACTTGTATAAATACCAAGCCTATGCAACAAATGAAAATAGCAACTTATAACAAAATTTAATATTCAGAATTCTTGTTTCTTAGCATTCAACCACTATGAAATCAGTTCCAATTGATTTCTTCACCATATGGCTGATTTCTATGGCTATAGGCACAATCGCCCAGCCTGAGGTGCTAGACACCACCGGGCAGCATGTCCAAACTGACGTGGAATACTACATATTGCCTGGAATTACCGGTGTTGCTGGTGCTTTAACCCTAATTGATCGCAACAACTCATGCCCATTGTACGTTGGTCAAGATCCGATCACTGTCAAAATAACGGAGCGTCTTCCAGTTAAATTCAAGCCCTACGCAGACGGAGAGACAATGATCAAAGAGTCTACGGACTTGAACGTTACATTTCAAGCATTTACTATTTGTATTCAATCCACTGCTTGGAGAGTTGGAGAAATCGGAAGACGATTTATTTTGACTGCAGGACGGCCAGATTATTTTAAGATTGAAAATAATGGAAGAGGTGATTATAATTTTGTATATTGCCCAACTGAATCTTGCCCTAATTGCAAGCCAAGATGTGGGTCTGTTGGTATTTTTATTGAGAATGGTAAGAGATTGTTGGTATTGGATGGTCCTGCATTTCCTTTCCGATTTGAACGGGTTAATTAATTAATTCTACATGTAAATGTCAAAAGAAGGTAAAGGTTTGGCAATTGAATTATAAATATTGTAATGGAAAATAAAGGCATGATATGGAAATCTTGCATGATGAATTAGTTGTGTTAATTAATTGTACTCTAGCTATATGTAATTTGTAAACCTTCTTTTCATTTGTCATATATATGAAAAAAAAAAAACATGTATTTAATAAATTTTAGAATGAATATATATATATATATATATATTTTGTTGAATTAGTAGTAATAAAACTTTGCCTAGAAAGCTAACATGTAGCTACGATTTGAAATTGCTATGCACCTTTGAGTTGCTAGTTTGAGCCTGATAGGTATTTTAAGTTCAATATTTTGTTTCTTTGCTACGAAAACAATTTACTTTCAATGATGAATAGTTTGTTTTTATAGATGCCTTGATAACATTTATTTTCTAATAAATAAATAATTTTCACAATAACACAACATCAAACTAAGTATTTGAAATATTTTTATTTATTTATTGGGGGCTAAATAGGTCGGAATATAATGATGTTACACAATAAACATATGACGGGCGTCGAATCCGCCAAAAATAATTAACCTGCTCTCCTACAAAATAAAACTTGTAAATATGGTGAGAAGGGTCGAACCCTAGGGATTAGCTTTGTCGAAAATAAACCAGAATTGAAAATAAAATTAAAAATAGATATTGAAACGGGGGAATTTAATAATCGAACTAAACGAATTAAAATTTAATCAAAGAAATAAATGCAATAAAATTAAAAATTGAACCTGAACAATTGATAGTAAATTCAGCCAAGGCATACCGCGGTTCGAAGATTTGATTCGAGTGATCATTGATTCAAGATTAATTCCTTAATTCATATTACAGACAAGTTATAGCCAGAAAGAACGTCAACCCAACCAATTCTACCGTAGGAATAGGTTGCTAAGATACGATCTAATAACAACCCCTAATTAACTAGCAATCCTAAGTACGATGAAGGATTTAACTGTTAACCGCTTTAAAATCTAATAGAACCCTGCCCAGATTAACAGAAACTACGAGCATCCATTTAAATCTGATTATATTCTTTCTTAATACAACCTAAAAAATTCTACCCAATTACGTTATATTAATTACTACTGCATCAACCTAACCAAACAATTACGGATTTGATTACGCCGAATAGCTATGGAAATTTCAACCAAACAATATAACGGGCCCTGTTAAATCATTCAATAAAATTTCGCTAGGGGATATATTTTCCCAATAAGTCACAGAAAGAATATAAATGCAATAGAATAAAGAAATTCAATTAAGTTCAATATAATCTCACAATCGAAATCAAACTTCTACCTTGGTTTATCCTTAACTGAACAGAACGTTTAGCCACACATGGCTATGGAAGAAAACATCATGAAAAGAATTGAAAGGTCGGCCGAAATCTCTCAAAAATTCTCTGAAAATTCGTCACAACCCCAGGGAGGCAAAAGATGATCCACAAAAAAACCTAATTTCGACTTAAATAGCCCCTAGAAAGTGGGGCCAACTAATACAATAATAATACCCACTAAAAACTGTGTCTAATATCATCATGTGGCTGTAAAACGTGCTGGAATTAGTTGAAGAAGTCGTGACCAGCCAATAATGTCACAATCAGTCCGCTGGTCTGATTTCCTGCTTAGTCTTGCCCAAGGCTAAGAGCCTAACAGCTTGCATTTGTGTTCCAAAATTCCAGCAGCTCCTTCCTTGCTCCAAAACATTTCAATTGTGCTCCTTTTTGCTTCATTCATATCAAATCCAACTTTTCCTAGCATAAAAACAATAAATCAAGTTAAACCACTCTTTTAAGCACAAAATGACACCAAATCAACACAAATATAACAATAAAAGAAAATTGGATTTACAAGTTATCAAATTTCCCCACACTTATCCCATGCTTGTCCTCAAGCATGACTTAGAATTCGAAATCTAATCTATATAGGAGACCACAACTTCACAACGAAACTCGATTCAACATATACAAAAACCTCAAACAACGCAACATCGCAATTGGATACCAAACCGTCAAAATCATCCCATCATCGTGAACTCAATCGAAAAAGGTTACACTAAGAATTCTTAAAACACTCACGCACACATATGAAGCTTGAATCAACAAATGTTTTGTCGAGCAATAATCAAGGCATATAAAATACATTTTCATAGCTTCAAGAAAACAAGATAATGAACAACCATAAGCTCTCCTTGCGGTTCCCTCTCCACTAATGTAGGACAAGTCTCAACTAAGAATCATTAGGTCTTTTATATGGGTTAGGCTAGGGTAATGGTTACAAAAGAAAAGGATAATGTAAGGCTAGAGAATAATAAGAAAATAAGTCTTTCACATTAGGTTCAAAGAGCAATGCACGTTATTAACTTTAATGCTTAGATGGCAACAAATGCAACTTCACAAAACAAAACATAACATTGCAGCCTTTTCCTCTATTTTTCCCCTTTTTTTTTTTTTTTTGGCTGCTGTTTATTTATTCTCTCTTCCTTTCTTTTTTTTTTCTTTTTTTCTATTTCTTTTCTGATTTTCTTTCCCTTTTTTTTTTTCTGGAATTTTTTTTTTCGACATCACAACGACTAATTACATATAAGTCGCTATGACTATTTATTCCAAAACACAAACATAAACACAAAACAAAAATGCATTCGCACCAAAACTTGAAACTTAAACATGCATGCTCAACAACGATTAAAAAGAATATTTCTTTGTTCAAAGGTGGTAGGCAAAGAGCTTTTTGGGTTATATGGTTATATTGGGGGTTATGAAAAGAATTTGGAAGCACGCATTTAGCATGCTTCGTAGGCTAGAAGGGGTAAAAAGGATGGTAACGTCAAGGTGGGAAAATGTAGATTTTTTTTTTTTTGATCGACCAAAGAATGCCTAGATCATTTCCAAAGTCGAGACTCACCTAGGATTTCGCCTCAAGGGAACGTAGAAGAGAGTTCTAGTGTTCGGAAGCTATCCTAAATTTTTTTTTTTTTTTGCTTCGACGATTGCTCTCAAAAACACTTATCAAAAGAGGCCAAGTTTCAAAAACCCGATTTGAGAATTCAAAGCGTAAACAATTTAAACTAAGATTCACGAGTGCAATGACGGTCAATTTCAAGTTATGGTTTCCGCTCGCTAAGTCTTATCGTCTAGGGTTCTCACAACAGTCAGACCAAGTTTCAAAAGCAAAGTTCTCCTCTCTAGATATCCTATGAATTCTAAATCATGTTTAAAGACACAATTAAGTCCTAGAGTAATCCCAAATGCAGCTCAAAAATAAAAAATTTTACTCAAAATATTCATGGGATAAGTGGTAAATAAAAACTCTAGGAGCATTTTTACAAAACAGTAAAAAAAATGGTCAAGTTTCATACCAAATATGCACATGGCAGCAGCATATATCCATAATTGAAGCATAAATTCCAGCAAAATTAGCAGTTTTAGCAATAAAATTAAAATTCAGCAAAAATGGTCACGTTCCCCTCCCCACACTTACTCCACACATTGTCCTCAATGTGGACTCAAGGCTTAAAATGTAAATAAAAGGTAAAGTTGAAGGAAACTGCCCTGTTCTAGCCATTAAGAATATTGCTCTTGCTCATCCTGAAATGCAACTGAAAACACAAAAACACAACCAAAAGAAAAACAAAAGAACAAAATGCAAACCAAATGGTTGTTAGTCTGCAAATGTTATGCAACTTACTATCACCTCAAAGATGTTAACCAAGCAAAAGAGCCAGCAAAGCAAAATCAGTTCAACTTAATAAACAATTCTGCTCAACTATCAATAAAATTTCCAATACTGAACATGGCAAATTTCCAATCCCACCAACTTCTGCAATTCAATCAATTGGGTTTGATGTTGTACCTATTACTCTCAATACTGAACATGGCATTAAAACAACATAGCAAAACATGCAAGCAAAATTAGTTCAAACAATGATTAACAGATTCTAAGTTAAAAGAGCTCATATTCAAAATACTAATTTTAAACCCAATAAATTGATCCCAAATCGCATTGAACACTGAATGTAGTCAATAAAATCCTAGAATTAAACCCAACTCATAATATTCAGCAATCGAACTCCACTCAGTTATCAATTCCAACTCCAATTTAAACAAAATTCGAATTATCAACAAGCAAGAAAATTATAAAAACTTCCCCTTCAGCAAGTATTGCAAAGTTAAACAATAAAACCCAATAAAAACTTGCGAAACAACAAAACCCATAAATCATAATGTGCTCTTATAGCTTCAGCCAACAATCTATAATATAGCTAAGTTCGTCCCTAATTCAAATTCAGCAACAATTGATTGACTAAAAAAAAAAAACCCAATTGAAATCAATGACAATGCAGTAAATTGGAGCACAGACACTATCTTAAATCACGATTTCTATTCTAATAGGAAGTAAATTAATACATGTTGCTGAAGTTGGCACGGAGAGGAATCAGATGAGGAAGGAAGACGCTGCTGTTGGGTTTTTGCGTCGCGCTGTAGAGTGACGTAGGATTGGGCTAAGGACGAAAAGAAAGTCTGTTTGGGTTTTAGGTCGTCGATCGGAGTGACAAAATTCTTGTCGCCGTTCTTCAGAACTCCTGCCATCGTTCAAGACTCTCAGCCAACGCAGATTTCGTCCAAAGAGCGCCTGCTGCCCCTGTTGCGCCTGCTGCCCCTGTTTGGGTTCTCTTATTCTCTCTTTTTTTTTCCTTTTTGTTTTCTTTACAGTTGCCGCACAAATATAAGGAGTTATTAATTTTTTTTTACCCAATATAATAACAAAGTAGCTGAATAAAAGAAAAAGAAAAAAAAAACTCTAAGTCAAATATACCCTCTTTGCTAAAACGAATAAACGCCCTATACTCACCCCAACGAACACAGCAAAATAGAAAATAAAACAACTTTAACCATGCCATTTAAAAACTCTATAGAAGTTAAACCCAGAAAAACACAGTGTCCCCAGGTTAGGGACGACACTGTTCATGCAATTTTTTATTGTTTTTTTTTCAAAAAAAAAAATAAATAAATAAAGAAAAAAAAATAATAATGAAAATTCAGAGAGAAAAAAAAATATAAAATAAAATGAAACAGAAACTAAATGCTGGGTTGCCTCCCAGTAAGCGCTTGATTTTAACGTCTCCGGCTAGACGTTCTTGAGCTAATCAGCTATATTCCCCTGGCTCTTCGAGCCTCAAATTCTCTGATTGAGTAGCTCCAAAACCTTCATAAAATGGCTTCAATCGATGCCCGTTCACTTTAAAAATTTTATTGGTCTCTAGACTTTGAATTTCCACTGCACCATGAGCAAAAACATTAGTAACAACAAATGGACCAGTCCATCTGGACCTTAACTTACCAGGAAATAATTTGAGTTTAGAATGAAATAATAGAACTTTTTGACCAACTACAAAGCTCTTCCTGGATATCATGCCATCATGGAAAGCCTTAGTCTTCTCTTTGTATATTCTGGAGCTTTCATAAGCTTCATTGCGAATTTCCTCAAGCTCTTGCAATTGTAATTTTCGGTTATCACCAGCTTCACCATACTGCATATTGCAGCGCTGAATAGCCCAAAATGCGCGGTGCTCCAACTCGACAGGCAAATGACATGGTTTGCCATAAACTAAGCGATAAGGTGACATTCCTATCGGTGTCTTATACGCTGTCCTATAAGCCCATAAAGCGTCGTCCAGCCTGACACTCCAATCTTTTCTATTAGGACTCACAGTTTTTTCCAGTATAGACTTCACTTCCCTATTCAAAACTTCTGCTTGTCCACTTGTCTGCGGGTGGTAGGCTGTAGAGACACGATGCATAATACCATACTTCTTGAACAGATTCTCCATAATCTTGTTACAGAAATGAGTTCCTCGATCACTCATAATTGCTCTTGGAATTCCAAACCGAGAAAAAATATGGCTCTTGACAAAATTCACTACTGTCTTCGCATCATCAGTCCGAGTTGCCTTAGCTTCAACCCATTTGGACACGTAATCCACTGCCAACAATATGTAGCTATTCCCGAATGATGACGAGAATGGCCCCATAAAATCTATACCCCACACATAAAAAATCTCACAAATGAGAATAGAGGTAAGGGGCATCTGATCTCTACGACTCAAATTACCTGTCTTCTGGCAATTTTCGCAAGATTTGCAATAAATGTACGAGTCTTTAAACATTGATGGCCAGAAAAGTCCACACTCCAGAATCTTGCGAGCTGTTCGTTGAGGACCAAAATGACCTCCACAAGCTGATGAATGGCAGAATTTCAGAATGGATGGCACTTCCACATCCATAACACATCTTCTAATCACCTGGTCAGAACAAAACTTCCACAAGTATGGATCATCCCAAACAAAATACTTAGCATCTCTCTTGATTTTATCTTTTGCAGCTCTAGTTAAGTTTTCTGGTAAAGTACCTGCAACTAAATAATTCACTATATTAGCATACCATGGAACAACTTTTTGGAAGCTAAAGAGTTGCTCATCCGGAAAATCATCGTCCAATGGTGACGACTTTTCATTCAAAATCAACCGGCTAAGGTGATCAGCAACAAGATTCTCGGACCCCTTTTTATCTCTTATCTCTATATCAAACTCTTGAAGCAAAAGAATCCAACGAATCAAACGGGGCTTGGAATCCTTCTTCTTTAACAAATACCTCAATGCTGCATGGTCAGAGAAAACTATCACCTTTGTTCCTAACAAATACGACCTGAACTTTTCCAAAGCAAACACTATCGCCAAAAGCTCTTTCTCTGTGGTAGAGTAGTTGCATTGGGCATTGTCCAGTGTTCTTGATGCATAGTATATGACATGAGGATTCTTCTCAATACGCTGTCCAAGAACAGCCCCTACAGCATAGTTACTCGCATCGCACATAATCTCGAAAGGATAGTTCCAGTTCGGTGGTTGGACTATTGGAGCAGAAATGAGCTTCTCCTTCAACATATCAAATGCTTTTCTACACTCCTCATCGAACACAAAAGACACATCTTTTTGCAAAAGCTTGCAAAGCGGTTGAGCTATCTTTGAAAAATCCTTAATAAAGCGTCTGTAGAAACCTGCATGGCCAAGGAAAGAACGAATCTCCCGCACACTTGCAGGGTAAGGTAAGGATTTAATTACATCAATTTTAGCTTTGTCAACCTCAATGCCTCTTGATGAAACAATGTGTCCTGGAATCAAACCTTGGTCTACCATAAAATGGCATTTTTCATAATTTAGCACTAGGTTTGATTCTATACACCTCTTTAAGACTTTTGTAAGGTTAGTTAAGCATTCATCAAAACAATTACCAGAGACGGTAAAATCATCCATAAATACCTCAATAATCTCCTCTACAAAATCTGAAAATATACTAACCATACACCTTTGGAATGTGGCTGGTGCGTTGCAAAGACCGAACGACATCCGTCGATAAGCACATGTACCAAAAGGGCAAGTGAAAGTCGTCTTCTCTTGGTCTTCGGGTGCCACTGGTATTTGAAAGAAACCTGAAAAACCATCAAGACAACAATAATGAGAACGACCAGCTAATCTTTCCAACATTTGGTCAATAAATGGAAGTGGGAAGTCATCTTTTCTTGTGGCTGCATTTAACTTCCTATAATCTATGCACATCCTCCACCCATTTTGAACTCTTGTAGGAACCAACTCTCCTTCAGCATTCTCCACTACAGTAATTCCTGTCTTCTTAGGCACTACCTGTACAGGGCTTACCCATTTGCTGTCAGAAATCGGGTAAATCATACCAGCATCTAACAACTTCAGTATTTCCTTCTTCACCACCTCCATCATAGGTGGATTCAACCTCCTTTGAGCTTCTCTTGTGGGTTTGCTGCCTTCTTCTAGAAGAATCTTGTGCATACAAGTTGATGGACTCAACCCTTTAATATCTGCTATTGTCCATCCTATGGCCTCTTTATACTCCCTAAGAACTTGAACCAAGCTCTCTTCTTCAACCTCACTAAGTTTGCTGGAGATGATAACAGGCAATGTGTCTCCATTCCCCAAAAATGCATATTTTAAGTGGTCGGGTAGCGGTTTCAACTCCAACTTGGGTGCCTGCAAAACAGATGGTAAAAGCTTCTCATGGTGAGAAAGCAAAACAATATGACTACGGCTGCTCATTAGGGGCTGATTTGTCTCCATCTCGCACACAATTTCCTGTACACTTTCATTAACCAAGAAGCTTTCCTCAATCTCTTTAATGCTGTCCATATTAATATTCCTGCAAAGCACTAAATCAAGCTCATCAACAGCATTTAATTCAAACATTTATTGTGCTAAAGGATCAATTACATCAATAGAACAAATACTAGACACATCACTAGGGTACTTCATAGCCTCATAAACATTAAATTCGACTTTCTCACCATCGAACTCCATAGATAATGTGCCTTCATACGCATCAATTTTTGTCCTTGCAGTGCGGAGAAAAGGTCTCCCAAGCAATAAATCAGCTACAGTCGAGGATTTATCATCCTCCATATTAAGTACATAAAAATCTGCTGGAAAAATTAAATCATCAACCTGAACCAAAACATCTTCTAGCAATCCAACGGGATACACTATAGACCTGTCTGCCAATTGAATAATAATACGCGTTTCTTTCAAGGGACAACCCTTGAAAGATGAGTAAACAGATAAAGGCATGACATTTATAGAAGCTCCTAAATCACACATAGATCTCTTAATCCCTACATTGCCTATTTTACAAGGAATAGCAAACATACCTCGATCTTTACACTTTGGTGGGAGCCTCTTTCTTTGAATCATGGCGGAGCAAACTTCACCCATCTCCACCTTCTCAACACTATCTACCTTCCTTTTGTTGGTACAAAGTTCCTTGAGAAACTTTGCGTACTTGGGTATTTGCTTAATAGCATCCAACAATGGAATATTCACCTCCACCTTGCGAAAGGTCTCCAAAATGTCTTTCTCTTCACTTTCCTTCCTTGTTTTAGCCAATCTCTCGGGAAAAGGAGGCTGAACAGTAAAGGTTTGGGGCTGCCGTACTTCAGCCTGTTCGGAAGGCCCATTTCGGTGAATTTCTACCTCCTTTTCAGCTTCTTCCTTAGAACTACTGCTGCCTTTTTTAGGGGCTGCTGTGTTTAGCTCTTTACCACTCCTCAAAGTGATCGCACTTGCATTTTCCCTTGGGTTTACCACCGTTTGGGAAGGAAGCTTCCCTTGTGTTTCCAGTCTACTCAAGGAAGATGCAAGTTGACTAATTTGTTGTTCCATATTCTACATTCCCTTTCTCGTTTCTTGCTGGAATTCTTGTTGAGAAGTGGCAAGTGACCTCACAATATCTTCCAATGGTATTTTTGGGGGAGGAGCTTGTTGAGGAGGTGGTCTAGCTGGTTGGTATCCTTGGAAATTTTGGTTGTGGCTTCCATAGCTAAGATTAGGATGATTCTTCCAAGCATTATTGAAGGTGTTACCCATCGGTCTTTGGGGCTGCCCGGAATATCCTCCCATAGCGTTAACTTGCTCTTGATCACCATACCACGATGGACATGTGTCAGTTGGGTGATCGCTGCAACATACCTCGCACACACTTCTCTTCACAGGTTGCCCTGCAGCAATAGATTTAACAATAGAGGTTAGTTCGTTCAGTTGAGACTGAATGGAAGAATCACATACCTGATATAGCTTCCTGGAGGGTTCTTCAACTTGGCCAAATTGTTGTGAATTGGCGGCCATAGTGGAAATAATCTCTCTTGCTGCGAATGGAGTCTTATTAACAAGTGCTCCCCCACTAGCTGCATCAACCATCTTCCTTTCCATGTCAAGCATCCCTTCATAAAAGTACTGTATTAGGGACTGCTCAGACATCCCATGTTGCGGGCAGGCTGCACATAACTTCTTGAATCTCTCCCAATAGTCATAAAGACTCTCTCCAGCCTTTTGTCTAACCCCACAAATTTCTCTTCGTATGATGGCTGCCCTAGAAGCAGGAAAATACTTGTCCAAGAATGCTCGAGCCATATCAGGCCATGTGGTGATAGAACCTGGAGGTAGATTAAGTAACCACTCCTTAGCAGCATCTTTAAGAGAGAACGGGAATGCTCTCAACTTAATTTGCTCTTCAGTTACCCCCTGCGGTCTCATGCTAGAACAAACTCCATGGAATTCCTTCAAGTGATTATGCGGGTTTTCGGTCTTCATTCCATGGAAAGTCGGAAGTTGATGAATAAGACCCGATTTAAGCTCAAATGGCGCTTCCAACTCCGGGTAAGTAATACACATAGGCTGCTGCTCTACAGGGGCAGCCTGTAGCTCTCGAACAGTGCGGTTTTCGGCCATAACTTCCTCTTGGTCAATTTCTATAAGAATCTCTTCCTGCTCAAGACTTTCTTCTTCGGTTTCAGCTGTAAAATCAAGGTGACCAGCTGCTGGACTTTCCGGTTCAGTTCCGGAAATCGATTCGGCTCACTTTCGCTCCTTCGCTTGTCTCCTTAGTGAGCGGGCTGTTTTCTCTATCTCAGGATCAAATAATATTGGCAAATTTTCAGACCTGGTCATTCAAAAAGACAACAAACAGTAAAGTTAACTAATCCCCGGCAACGGCGCCAAAATTTGACGGGCGTCGAATCCGCCAAAAATAATTAACCTGCTCTCCTACAAAATAAAACTTGTAAATATGGTGAGAAGGGTCGAACCCTAGGGATTAGCTTTGTCGAAAATAAACCAGAATTGAAAATAAAATTAAAAATAGATATTGAAACGGGGGAATTTAATAATCGAACTAAACGAATTAAAATTTAATCAAAGAAATAAATGCAATAAAATTAAAAATTGAACCTGAACAATTGATAGTAAATTCAGCCAAGGCATACCGCGGTTCGAAGATTTGATTCGAGTGATCATTGATTCAAGATTAATTCCTTAATTCATATTACAGACAAGTTATAGCCAGAAAGAACGTCAACCCAACCAATTCTACCGTAGGAATAGGTTGCTAAGATACGATCTAATAACAACCCCTAATTAACTAGCAATCCTAAGTACGATGAAGGATTTAACTGTTAACCGCTTTAAAATCTAATAGAACCCTGCCCAGATTAACAGAAACTACGAGCATCCATTTAAATCTGATTATATTCTTTCTTAATACAACCTAAAAAATTCTACCCAATTACGTTATATTAATTACTACTGCATCAACCTAACCAAACAATTACGGATTTGATTACGCCGAATAGCTATGGAAATTTCAACCAAACAATATAACGGGCCCTGTTAAATCATTCAATAAAATTTCGCTAGGGGATATATTTTCCCAATAAGTCACAGAAAGAATATAAATGCAATAGAATAAAGAAATTCAATTAAGTTCAATATAATCTCACAATCGAAATCAAACTTCTACCTTGGTTTATCCTTAACTGAACAGAACGTTTAGCCACACATGGCTATGGAAGAAAACATCATGAAAAGAATTGAAAGGTCGGCCGAAATCTCTCAAAAATTCTCTGAAAATTCGTCACAACCCCAGGGAGGCAAAAGATGATCCACAAAAAAACCTAATTTCGACTTAAATAGCCCCTAGAAAGTGGGGCCAACTAATACAATAATAATACCCACTAAAAACTGTGTCTAATATCATCATGTGGCTGTAAAACGTGCTGGAATTAGTTGAAGAAGTCGTGACCAGCCAATAATGTCACAATCAGTCCGCTGGTCTGATTTCTTGCTTAGTCTTGCCCAAGGTTAAGAGCCTAATAGCTTGCATTTGTGTTCCAAAATTCCAGCAGCTCCTTCCTTGCTCCAAAACATTTCAATTGTGCTCCTTTTTGCTTCATTCATATCAAATCCAACTTTTCCTAGCATAAAAACAATAAATCAAGTTAAACCACTCTTTTAAGCACAAAATGACACCAAATCAACACAAATATAACAATAAAAGAAAATTGGATTTGCAAGTTATCAACATATCCCTTCGCTAGACTTACAATGACTTAGGGAGCTCGAACTTCTCAAATTGAAGCATAGTTTAAATTAATGAAAAAATTTAAATTTGAAATGTTTAAATAAGAATAGAGATATTTTCAAGAAGAAATAAAAGAAATTTGACATACAAGGAAATTTTTGAATCTCCAAAATTCCTAAATCATAACTCTTTAAAATACAAAACAAAGTAATAAAAGAGTTGAATTTAAAGAAAAACATAATCATTTACATTTTTAATAAAAATAATTTATAACATGGTTAATTCCAATGTTCTGAGAACCGGACTGGTCACTGAATCGGTGGATGTAGAGGTTCACTAAATCGGATTCTTAAAAGTCTGACTAAAGACTTTCGATCCATAATTGTTTTTGTCGATTAAGCAAGCTTTTTGCTATTATATCTAAGTTCCTCATATTTTCTCTTTTTTTATTTAAATTTTTTTTTGAATCGAACCATAATAAAATGCTACTTTGGTTCACTGGTTTTTGTCTAGTTCTCACCGGTTCTCTCTGATTTTTTAACCTCTTGGTTTCACTATCCAATTTAGACCGGACCACAGTCTGATTCTTGGTTAACCGATCAAATCGACTAATCCGCTTCAGTTTTCAGAATTATGATTGATCCCTTAATGATTTGAGAAATGTCTATCTTATCCATTAGAATTTAACTTGGAGAATTCGAGTGTTATTTATAAGACTAATAACTGGAGTGTGAAGGTTGACAGGCAAATTCGTAAGTGCAAATCGTAACAATAAAAGTGAGGTAAGGTGTGCTAAGGAATAATAAAGGTGGAGTAAAGAGTCTATTTTTTCAATTAGCTAGTATTATTGACTCTAATGAAGCTGAACTAAGAGCAATTTTTAGGGCTATAGAATTGTGTTCTCAATCTCAGTTCAAACTCTCACCATGAATTGTTGAATTTGATTCAAAATCTATTGTGTCTTGGGTTTTAAATAAAAAAAAAAGATCTTGGAGGTGGAAATTATTATTTAATAGGTTTGATAGCATATCTGGATATTTATGTTAATGACTATTAAGGATTAAGAGCCAACTAAGGAAATAAAATAAATAATTGACGAGTTATTTGGAGACCAAATTGAAGGGTTATTTTGAACTATAAGTTAAGAGTTGAATACAAAATTATTATCTGTGGTAATTGAGTACTTGGATTATTGATTGCCTGATGGATGGGCTGTGAGAGTAATAATTAATAAATATATTAAATCGTTAACATTTAAGCAGATATACATTAAGTTAATTATTTAATTTTTTTATTTAAAGAAAGTCATTTGTCTGATATGATCTTTCCTTTATATTTATGTTTTATCCAGATCGTTCGAGTTCGTCTACCGCTCTTGCCAATCAAAATCCAAATTAAAGCTTGTTTTTCTCCTATCACCGTGAGTAATAATAAATTGTGCATACCATTACCATACATGCATCATCCATTTATGCTATATAAATGTATTTGATACTTAATCCTTATCTTCACATATTAACAAGATAATATTGAAATATAATTATTAATATTATTATTCACTTCATAAATATAATATTTAACTGTACACTTGTTATATAATCATATACATCATGATTACACTCATGTGTTGCACGTTGATCATGAATATGATCTGTTATATTATATGAATTGATTGAATTACTTGTGATGTAGCAATACTGTGCCTTATTTGCATGAAAATTGGGATAAAATGGGTTCCCATGGGATTATGATGACGGTTCGAGACCTTTGGCCATGTAAGGGAGATCGGCGCCCTTGTGTGCACCCGATGAAATATAATATGAATGATATTGAAAACTATAGGGTAACCTGCTTTTAATAATGAAAAGAAGAGAAGAAATGGAAAATAATATAAGAACTAGTCAGGTGAGAATTAGACCAGTTGGCCTTGTAAAGGGGATCAGCTCTCTGGTGCACACGTATAAGAGGACAGACTATGTGTCAGAACAGCCTGTTGGAGGTTTGGTGACGCCATTGACCAATCTCTACTTGATATGATTATGTGAAGGTGATATCTTTGAAGATGCTGATGCCGTGACACTTGCTTGATTAATTGTGTGTTAATTATACAAATCTGGAAAGTATTTTGCGTGACTATCGAGATTATACATTATTTATTATTGTTCACTGAGTTTGTAAAACTCATCCCTTTCCTTTAAATTTTTCCCAGTAGGTAGACATTTTGTTAATCCAAATATGCTCTGCATCTTTCTTCGCAGAGACATGTTAAACTGTACAGTATTGTATGTATGAACAATCCGTGTCCATTTACTAGACTTTACAGTTAGGATGTTTTGCTTTATATCTTATTATATAAAAATTAATAGTATAGTGGGCAGTAAACATGTGGATTATACTTTATTACCTCTTAAAAGGTTATGTACAGACCAATTTGCTCATATTATAAATAACGTGAATTATATATATATGAGTTGTATGAGATATTGAAGCTGGACCAGAGATATGGGTTGTTGAAATTACTTAATAACGTCGAAATATAGGCTTATTGTTCCCAGAGTTGGCTTAAAAGAAATGGGTTTTCGTAAATTAGGCTTACTACAGGTCTTGGGAGCCTTAAGTTTACCTAATCCCTAGTGCCAGTCCGGCCCACGGTCTTAGATCGTGACACGTTAACACACAAAGCATTTAACAAAAGATTATAAAAATGCACAAACCAACAAAACTTAACAAAGTGAACTAAAAAAGTTAATTATGCTAACTAAACAAAAAAAAAAAGTTTCTTGTTTATATTTTTGGCTTTGACATTTATGATCGATTTGATATGTGGTTAGCATAATTTTTAAAATAATAATTTTCACATTTTTTAACTATTCAGTAAGTATTTAATTGACCTACATTTAAAAGTTGAAGTCTTTAATTGAAAAAAATTACAAGTAAAGCGTCAATAATTGCAATTTTATAAATTGAAATATTAATCGATAAATATTAGAGGCGAGGGTGCTATAAATTTTTTTTTTTTTTTTTTTTTTTTTACAAAGCATGAGGTAAAAAAAAATTATGCATTTGAGCATTTCATGTTCATGTATCCATTACCTCATTTGTTGACTTATTTAAATGGAGAACAACTTATCAAATAGGTGATCCTCCCTTATGTTGGCATAAGGTGATTATTATGCGTCACAGATCCATCGCCTCAGCCGCCAAAGACAAATCTATTCGCAGCAACGCAATTGTGATCAACCACAATTACTACTTGTGTCTTTACCTAAAGCTTGAGGTTTGAAAGTCTCTTGGATAAGTTTATTAGGAAAAACTTACTTAAATTGGGTGTACAACCCTATTTATATATTAAATCAGTGAAATTGAAGTTTTTATTGAAATGATGGTATTTCTAATTATAAATTTAAAAAAAAAATTAGAACACATTTTAGGAAATCCTTAATTTTATTTATTTAGTCTATGTTAGAATATATTATGGTTATAGAATATTGTGTAATTATTGGGTAAAATATCCTATATAGTTATAGCTACGATCTTTTAATATCCTATATAGTTATAACTAGGATTTGTTACCATATTCATAGTACATAAATGGGGTCATGAACTCAATTTAGGAAAATTTTTTCAAGTTTATTTCCATTTTATTAGTTGGCCGTAAGACAATTGGATTTCTATATTGCCATGTCTCAATATCCTATCTTACAAAATGTCAAATATACCCTAGCCTAGGCTATAAATAGCTTACACACTCTTCCCCAAAAATGCATACAAACTCTACTTGTCTTCTTTACTTCAGCTACAGCCAAATCAACCATTAACAATGTTAAGAACCTTAAGCTTCCTATGGCTACTCATGGCCACAATCGCAATGGCTCAATCTCCACCTGTGCTCGACGCAGATAGACGACCTCTTAGAAGTGGTGTAAAATACCACGTACTGCCAGCTGCAACTGATACAGCCGGCGGTTTGACTTTGATCAGCCGCAATGACTCTTGCCCTTTGTACGTTGGTCAAGAACCACTATCGGAGGTTGTATCACAAGGCTTTCCGCTTATCTTGACATCAAGAGATGGAGACAGTGTTATTAGAGAGGGCAGAGACTTTAAAATCGTATTTTCAGCCGCTACGATTTGTGTTCAACCTACTGCGTGGACGGTAGGTGAGGCGGATCCAAAGACATCGAGGAGATTTATTGTGACCGGGGGAGATAAAGATTATTTTAATATTGGAAAACATAATGGTCTGTATAACTTCAGGTGGTGCCCAAATTGTCCAAGTGGAAATTGTCCAAAGCCAAGATGTGGAGATGCTGGTATTGTGATTGAGAACGGGAAGAGATTGTTTGTGTTGGATGGTCCTGCATTTCCTTTCCAGTTTAGGAGAGTTACTAATTAATTTCTTTGTTTAGAGGAGGATTGACTTCTCTTTGGCATCGTATTTTAGTAAATAAATGAGAAGATGTCTCTTGCTGAATGAAATTTTAAAGTTTATTTTTTTTTTATATTCATTTTCTATAATATATACAGTTTTCAACAAAAAGAGGAATCGTTAAAGGAAGACCTCACGCACACCAATACATAGTCTAGTGGTAAATACATGTACGGCTTGGTAATAGAATCAGGTTTTAATCTCCTTCTCAATACTAGGGGTGGCCACAGTTTCGGAACCGAACCGAAAATTAACAGTTTCGGTTACGATTTGGAACCGAACGGTTCCGGTTCCGATTCCTCAACGGTTCTAAAATCAACGATTTTGGCCAGTTCTCTGACCGCTTTTTCGACGATTCCGGCTGGTTTCGAACAATTCCGACCGGGTTCAGACGGAACTAGAACCGTCGGTTCTGACTGGAGCTGGAACTGCCGGTTCACAATTTCAAAACTGGTGGAACCAGAATCGAATCGGTTTGGACGGTTCTAATTCCGGTTCGGATTGGTTTCAGTTCCCACCGGTTCCGGTTTCGATTCCCACCGGTTCGGAACCGATGGTTTTGGTTCCGAAAACTGGATTTTGGCTATCCCTACTCAATACTCGAAAAAGAAAAAAAAAAAGATCTCACATGAGGATGATTCACAAGAAGACATCAAACATAATATAATTAATTAATTCATAAAGTACATGTTTATATAATTTGATTTTATATTTTGTTGTGGTTTCTTTATATATAACTCACTTTTTGTCAGATGTCAAAATGTTTTCAGGTTAATTACATTACCCAAATAAGATCTTAATTTCTATTTTTGATCACCTAATTCTGCAAATACTAATTGCTTTAAAAGAATAACATCTATACGAAATGTACTTTATTTCCTTTAATATAATTTCCATTTGTAAATGATACAAAATAAAGTAATTTAGTTATTAAAATTGAAATAATATAAGAAAATTTAATATTTTCATTCATATAAAAACATGAAAAAAATGGAATTTAAACTAAATTCAATATTACGTTTCATTCCGAGAGCGAACTACATATAAAATCTCTCAATCTACTAACAACTATTTCAAAATCATAATTATGGGCCGGTTCAGCAAAATTAATTATTTTGGTAGCTATTAGGTATTTGGTAGCGTTTAGCTGGATAGGCTTTTCATAAAATGTTAAAATTAAACATTATATGAGTTAACTTTTTGTAAAATGCTATATTAACATTTACAAACTAATTCAAACACTATGTCATCAAATACTATAAAAAATAGCACTTAATCGAAATGTTAAAAACTATTTAAAAACCTATTACCAAATACAGCATATATAACAACTCGTCCAACGTGTAAATAATTAAAAGAACGATGGATGAGTGTTAAAGAAATAGCAGAGTTCCCTCGATATATAAAGTGCCAACCATGCAAAAACTGGTATCTTCCTATCAAAGTTTTCTTGCTTTTCTTTTTCTAATATTTGGAAAAAATTGTTATCATTTTGCTATTAGCTTCATTTCACTCTATGTTCGTGTGGGCAACAAATTCAAACAATTTGTCAAATAGAGGGGAGGGGCTCATTTTACGGATAATATGACTAAATCAATCAAAATATAAAATTTTAAAAAATACTCTCGCTTTCTCCTTTTCTCTTTAATGAAAGGTTAAAAATAAGGTGATTTTAATAAAAGAACTATTTTTTATTTGTTTAATCAATGGATGAGTTAATAAATCGGGTTTAAGCAAATCTTATAAATCAAATGAGAAAAAAAAAATAAAAATCCCTCGTTGCAATTGAAAAATTAAAAATTAAAAATTATTGATTTAATTAGATCAAATTATTTACTTATTCATAAAATAATAATAAAAAAAAAAGAATTGCGAACTTTAGTGATAGTTGATGTTACTTAATACCCTTTAATTTTTATAGCACTTGTATTCCACAAATTTTTAGTTGATTTACAATAATTCACTTCAGTTGTTAAGATATTTATTTTGCGATCACCAAATCAATGGATCCCATTTAATCTTTTATTTGGATAATGATCATTTATTCTGAGAATTAGTATATGACAGATGATACACAAAGTCAAAATGATAACTAAATTTGACAATTAAAATGTTTTGTTACTTTGTAATTAATCACAATAATTAATTCTGCACCTTACGGCAGCCATGGCGGCAGTGATTTGATAATCTCATCTTTGTCAACTGCTGTACACATACGACTATATCATCCACGCAAAGGGTATCAAGTTGGACTTTACCATGTCCGTATGGCCGTACCATAGCCTATAAATACCTCACAACTCTTATCCAAAAATACATACATTCAAATTTCTTTAATCTTGATTGTTTCTTATATACCAGAGAATTTAACCATGTTCAGATTCATCGGAAGCTTCACCTTTTTATGGCTTGTCATGGCAACAACTGCCATGGCTCAATCCACAACCATACTCGACACCAATGGACAGCCCCTTACAAGCGGCGTAGAATATTACGTGCTTCCAGCTGCCACTGATACTGCTGGTGGTTTAACCTTGGTTAACCGCACCGGCTCATGCCCTTTCTACGTTGGTCAAGAACCTCTTTCAACTGTCGTTTCACAAGGCCTTCCTGTGGTTTTTACGCCAAATGATGGAGATAGTGTTGTAAGAGAGGATATTCCTTTCACTGTTTCATTCTCAGCCTCTACGACTTGTGTTCAGTCCACCGGATGGAGGGTAGATAATGATGAAGAAGTGTCGAGGACATTTATTGTGACAGGAGGAGATCAAAGCTTCTTTAGAATTCAAATTGATGATAATGGTCTCTATAACTTGATATGGTGTCCAGTTTGTGACAGGCCAAATTGTCCTAGGTTTAGATGTTTGGATGCTAGTATTTTCATGGAGAATGGAAAGAGATTATTGATTGTGGGTGAAGATCAAGCTTTTCCTTTCCGATTTAGGAGGGCCAATTAATTTCTTTATTCACAAGATGGCTCCTTGATATAATCATATTGTAGTATTAGTGAATAAATAGAGAAGTCCATCTCTTGATTAATATTTATGTAAAATGTATTATGCATGCATTTGATTTCTTAATTAAAAAACCCTTTTCCTTTTTTATTTTAATTAGCTTTATTGTTTATATTTTTTTTTTCTAACAGCAAACACAAATGAATTTTTTTAAGAGAAAGAAGATAACAAGAACTACAAATCCTCAACTCTAATGTTCTATATAAATCGAAAGTTCTATAACCAAGAGATCCTATACCCGATATGGACTACAAAATGGAATGAAAAGCCCAAATCAAATCTGCCAACTTCTCCTAAGATAAGAAAAGAAGGCAGATGGCAAGGCTATTCTCAGAAATAGCAGTACAAAGAACTAAATCACAGCCAAGCAACAAAGAAATTCAACCTATCAACACCCCCTTTAGCTAAGTGATCTACCATAGAGCTGCGAGACCTCAAAATATGAGTGAAAGAGACCAAAGGAAGAGAAGATAAGATTGAATCCAATCGATTGAAATCAGACCAGTAGCTCCAAGGTCTAGATGCAGCCTTAGTAGTCCAAGAAATAGCACACTTAGAATCTGATTCAATAATAAGTGGAAGAGCACTAAACTGAGAAGAGTTCGAAGAATTCCAAGGCAAAAAGGATTGCTAACAGTTCAGCCTTATCAACGCACCAGAGCTTTTAGAGAAAAAACAAAGAACTGAATCATTATGATCCTTAGGGGTGTTTGTGGGTCGGTTTGGATCGGTTTGAATATAATAATCGAACCAAACCTAAAGTGGCGGTTTGAAAAAATTAAATCAAAATGAAATCATAAAAAATTTTCAAACCAAACCAAACCTTTGATCACAATTTCATTTGATTTGATTCGGTTTAGACGGTTTGAAATAATAAAGATTAAACTTTCTGATTCATCTAGTTAATAAAAAAAGAGATTGACATAATGTTAAATAAGAAAAATGAAATTAATAAAAATTATGCCATAAAATACAGATTGAATAGCTATTAAAAGTTATTAAATTAATTTTTTATATGTATATTCTTAGTATAGTATATGAACATGTTACATTGTTAGTGAGATAATAATTAAGCAAATTATAAATATAGAATTTTTATATGTACATCTATTACTAAAATTTATAAAACAATTATAGTTTTATATGCTTATAGCTTATACATATATATTAATCTAATTTTACATGAATCTTTTTGAATATTTTATAAAATAATCTATAATTTATCTAATTAATAAGAAATTATTTTCAATTAATCTCATAATTTACTATTCAATATAAATTAATCTAATGCTAAGAAAATTTTCATCCAAAAAGAATGAATATATATATATATATATGGTTTGGTTCGGTTTGGACGGTTTTGACTCTAAAATCATAAACCGAACCACAAGCTCGGTTTTTAAATTTTATAAAAACAAACCAAACCATCAATCTTTTGAAACTGCGATTTTGAATCGATTTTGGTTGGTTTGGATCGGTTTGGGCGGTACGATGGACGCCCTTGATGATCCCTAAGAACACCCCCCATACCAAAGGGCTTTGGCTTTCCTCTGGATGAACCATCTACATTGAATATAAGAGAACCTGGAGCAGAGGCAGTCCAACAAAGAGACGCTTGGATCCTTGATTTTTATCCGAGAAGATAAGTAATGGCAAGAAGCCACCAGAACAGGGAAAGAAAACCAGTCACTGAGCCCATAAGACATCGATGGAAACTTTGCTTTAATTTATTTCGTCCCTAAGGTTTTACAAAATTAATTAACTCGTCCCAGTATTTTTGTATATTAGGCATTTAGTTTTCAAGATTTGATTCTGTCCCATTGACTGGCCCTCTCGTCTAATTTTAACGATTTTTGCTGT
Organism: Jatropha curcas; assembly: GCF_041381405.1. Taxonomy (NCBI): domain Eukaryota; kingdom Viridiplantae; phylum Streptophyta; class Magnoliopsida; order Malpighiales; family Euphorbiaceae; genus Jatropha; species Jatropha curcas. Next base: position 22,420,352 of record NC_143154.1, read on the forward strand.
TAAATGCTTAATAAAAGACTAAAATACCCTTATAATAACGCAAATTAAACCCACTATAACTTTTATTCTCCTTCATCTCCATTTTTGCGACTCTACTGTACAAACTCAAAAAAATAAATAAATAATTTATCTTCACTTGATATAACCTCAAAAGAACCAAACACTTGTTGATTACCTAATTAAAAACCTTAAAATCATTGAAACATAAGTAATCTCTATTCGCATCTCTCATTGCAAAGCCATTGAAAATTCTAGTTCTTGGTTCACTTTCTCCAATTCCCATATCCAATCTATTATCTGTACATCTCCCCAAATTCTCTTTGCTAATGTTGGAAGGTCTTTAAAACCAAAAATTAAGCTTTCTCAAGATATGGCTCTTGTCACTCTTATGGGTAACAATCTAGGCAAGTTCATTTCCAAGCATTCTACACTCTAAGCCAGGTATTTTTTGGTTGGTATAGGAAATCCCAAAAATATAAACACAATCAATCTACACATCTTCTAAGTCTTTATCGTGTAGAAATTGCTCGTATTATAATTGGTTGCTGTCCATTCGCAGTTACAAATTAAAAGATGAAAGAAGGAGATGAAATCGAATTGTTTTTTTTTCCTTTTTTTTTTTTGTTGAGTCATAATTATAAACTATTAGCTCTTGTTGAGCTGATAAAAATAATTATAGGCAGCATATTTCATCATTTGTGTAATTTTTGTTGATAGATATTAGCAGGATTATGGGATTTTGGTAGAGTACGCGTCGTTGGCAATGATGGTGGGATTGTGGTGGAGGCTTTAATGAAATTATGGATAGTGGGTAGCAAAAGGGTATACTAGTCATTTTAAAATCTCTCTCTCTCCTCTCTCTTGTGTTTTAGCTTCATTTAACTGAAAAGGCAACTAATTTTAGACGGAAGGATCAGTTAACGAGACGGAATCATATCTCGAGAACTAAATACCTAATATACAAAAATACGAGGATGAGATAATTAATTTTGTGAAACCTCAAGGACGAAATAATTATTTTCCCATTGTTTTTTTTCTCCTTTACAAAGCTTCATCTCTTTAACTCATAATCCTTTTGTGGGTCCCCGTTTTCTTCTCATACCCCCACCAAATCCCATCTAAAGCCTCTCTCTCTCTCTCTCTCTCTCTCTCTCTTCGTTTATGTTTGAAAAAGCAATCCAATTAGGCAAAAATAGAGCATTTCGTAGGAAAATTAAGAAAAATAGAGCAAGTACTCGAATTGTTTTGCCTATTCATAGAGGAGGACTCAAATTCTCAAAGCAAGAAACTGATGAAGCCATCATCTCTTTCTTTTGTAAGAGAAAAGTAATTCTTGAGAGACCATATGACAAAAAGGATAGAAAAGAAAAGAAAATCCAGAAAACCAGAAACCTCTATTTTCAATTACACATACAGACACAAAAAGAGTGGGGTAAGGGAGAAAAATTAATATTTATATTCTTTTTACGTAAATAAAATAAAATAATATGTATTTTGGGTGTTTTGAGTTTCTTTAAGAAATATGATGCCCACTAGCAACGACGGCAGTGAGGGAGAAAGTGGGGGGATTGTTCATTGTGGATTGAGCTGCATGCATTATTACAAATTTTTTAACATGCTTGGTTCTTTTATAACATCCAATAAGGCACAAATTAAGAATTCTTTGTCCTCATCATATATTTTTTTAGGAGAAGAAAATAGGATAGCAATTTATGTTGGCAGCTTCTACATGCTTTATTTCCACTGAAATATTGCTGAAGGATATCAGTTATGAAGTGGATTTGGTCCTTAAAGAATTGTTTGATGAGCTCTGTAAATTTTGTGAGTCTGAGCTTTGCTCAATCTTTTACAAACTTTAGCAGAGAAATGCCATCAAAAGTGGGGAACAAAAGTCATTTTATGTTTTCCTAGGTTCTTCGCTCGGCAATCTATGGACATGACGAGAACTTAAAAGTTGACTAACTACAATGATGTGTGCATTTCATGCATACATATTTATATCTTTAATTTTCTAGTTTAGTCCAATTTTAGGGACTTTTAATAAATTAAAGTTAGTTTTTGCATGCATTCTGCATATTTTGCATTTGTTTTGTTTATAGTGTGGGTCTGACCGTTTTGAGAGAGAAAACCCTAAAGCAAGGGGCATTTTAGTCATTTCGGACCAGTTTACAAGAGAAAGATCTGGTGGCAAAAATCACGATCGGCCCACTGGCCTTTATCCACTTGAGAGTTAGAAACATTCCAGTAAAATACATAGCCAGTCAACCAGCTGTGTATTCTCCTCCAGTAAGTCAGAACACTCAATGGAAACACGGATAGTCAAACAGTCATATAAATCAAAGTTACTGCAAGGGCACTTGCTGTATATTTTAGCTAGGTTCCAATTAAAGGACCCTTTCTACCTGTCTGCCCATGTGTCGGCCCACGTATTTATCAAAGCATAGAGCCATCACATAAAGCACTATCATAGAATTGACCGTATATTCTCCCCTATGGCACTAAAAGCAAAAGATTTGGTCGGAGAATGTCTAAAATGCCCTACATCATCACCTGCACTAAAAAAAGAAAAATATGAGATTCAGGGAGAATCAAGAGGGCTAGGGAGCAACTCAGATTAAGAGAAGCACAAATTTAGAAACCCTGGAAGAAAGAGCCACTGCGAAGTCAAGATTATTCTTCCTTCTCTTTTATCTTTGGTTTTGCTCAAGGAACTTACTCTATAGTTAGCAACAGGAATAAGAGTTTTATCTCTATTTTCTATTGTGGACAAGGATGGTTCTAGACCTATCTTTTCTTCTTAATCTTATGCTTTGTAATTTGAAAATGATTAGTGAGTAGTTCCTTTAGCTAGTCTTGGGTGAAAACCCATTTGGGCAATATTTATGTAATCATCTTTCCTTCTTTTAATCTAAATGGATGTTTTCTTAATTCTTGTGTGTGTGTGTGCTTAATACTTATAATATATAATAGAGCTCCATATTTGTATGAAGAGAAACGAGAGGATGAAGAATTGGAAGGTGAAGCCCCTTATTGTACACTCACATATGAGCAAAAGAGATAGGCTTAGGAATAAGCTATTCCTTTGAAGATCTAGAGATAGACACTCATACATGAGCCTAAGAGATAGACTTAGGAATAAGCTATCCCTTCGAAGATCTAGGGAGAGTCATAGAGATTAATGGGCTAGGATCATCATTACACACAAAAGTAGGTGTTCTTATGATTTCGGAATATTTGTGTTACTTGCAAGGGGCATAAATATTAATGAACTCCTCGTCCTTCAAGATGTATCCAATAAGTTGAAAATAGAAGTTTGAGTCCCATAATGTTGTTCAATGTTGTTGATCCCAACACTAGTATCTTGCCTTATTTGATAACTTAAGTCTAGTTTGCTTTTAATCTAAGTAGCAGTTACTTGCTTGTTTTACATTCAATTAGTTTATATTCCAAAGATTCTTCATCTAATTTATAAACAATACATCTTGGATTCTAAACTAATATTCAATCCCTCTATCCCTGAAGACGATATTTTTTAGATACTAATTGTACGATCCGTATATTTGCGGAATCGCTAACATACAAAAATGATTATTAATAAAAGAAATCTGAGGCTTGGACTTTTAGTATCCATGAAAATAACTGCTCCAAGTTTCTTTAATTATGCTCATTGATAGAAGATGGCTTGAAAGTTGACTAACTAAAGTTTATTTTCTTTATGTTTAAAATTGTCGATGTGTAAATGAAATTGCATCCCATTTTCATTTAGTTATCCTACCTAGCTTCTTCATAATACATGTACGGTTGCCAGCGTGGGAATGTATTTAATTGTGTAAAATTTTTTACTTGAGATGCATAATTGTTTCTTCGTAAAGTTGGGAGTGTCGTAGGATTAATTTGCTAAAGTTAAGAGAGCAATCTATGTGTTTGATCAGTCTAACTATAATATAATTTTGGTATCCTAACCATCATCATATTTAATGACCATATTCCTTATTTATATTTTTAAAATGAAAAGAAACATTTCATATCATATTCTTTCTATTTTTTTTCTTACAACATAATGGATAGAAAGATAAAATAATTAAAACATGTTCCAGCATTTTTTATTGAAAAACTCTAAACTGTTCCAAAAATTTAAATTATCAAAAAATAATTAATGTAAGAGTATATGTAACACCCGCCGCCCAATCCCGAAAGACCCGACGGTGGATGGCACATTCGGTTCCGGAGGCACCGTCCTAATCTACATAGAAATTATATAATCATATTATGAATTAGAAGTGACTTAGTATTCACAAGTTTAGCAAGTAATAAGATTAATATATATATATATATATATATATATATATATATATATATATATATATATATATATATATATATATATTTTTTTTTTTTTTTTGAAAATGTTTTGGGAGAGTCCTACAGAAAAACTACAAGAGTTTCCCCTAAAAATAGAAGTTGCCAGACATATGAATACAAAGCACTCCCAAATTCAAACTCCAAACCCCATCAAACTCCAATAACAACACAATAGCACTTCTATAATTTCATAACTACATAAATCCTCAATAGCATTTTAATATTCATCAATTAATTGCATTCAGTATATATATCAAGTCTTAATAAACTAATCATACCAACTCTCTTGAAATATTTTATATTCAATCATTTAATGAATCTTATGCTTATCTCCGAATATATACATCAACATAATTGCTAATTACATAAATCTCAATCTAGTACTACCACAATAGTCACTTCTGCTCTAATGCTACTCTTCTAGTCTTCAAGCAACAACCACACTCTTTAACCTGCGCGTGATAAAAATCAACGCGCTGAGTATAAAACTCAGTGGTGCTCATAATTCACATACTTACTAAAGTTGCGATGACAACTTACTTAAAACACAAATTACATAAAATCATTAAATCTCAACATACATTTACATTTATAGCAAAAAAAATATCAAATAAAGTATTATTTAATAACATAAAGAATTTAATTCTTTCAACTCATAAATTCATTACTTGCACATTTATTATACCAATACATATACTATTTATTTTTAAAACCATGTACCGGAATATCATGCTTTGAAAATTCATTTGATAACATAATCATTAATTTCCAAAGTAAGGTTTACTAAAATAATATGATCTCATTCGTTTAATTCAAATACTTTGAAAGCAATAAGACGATTATAAATATAAATATGTTCATTCTTTAGTTAAGGCTCGTACTAATACAGAATGAACATAAGCAGATTTGATCGTGACCTATGTTAGCACCACCTCCATCACACAATCGTGGCCTATGTTAGCGCCACCCCCATCACACAATCGTGGCCTGTGAAAACGCCACCCCCATCACAATCGTGGCCTATGAAAGCGCTACCCCCATCACAATTGTGGCCTATGAAAGCACCACCCCCATCACAATTGTGGCCTATGAAAGCACCACCCCCATTACACAAATAAGCGCGTCCGCCTATTTATAAGGGCTAATAATCCTAGCATATGATCACAGCTTCACATAACAAAATCAATCTCATCATATCACATTTCAATCATGCATAGTAAAGCCCAAATCAAAATCATTCTTTCACAAAGGACTTTATTATTTCGTCAAAATTCTTACTCAAAAACACTTCATTACTTAATACCCATCATTTCAAAATTTCTCAACTTACAACTTACAAAAATTACCACATTCTCAAATATATATATATATATATATATATATATATATATATATATATATATATATATATATATATATATATATATATATACTTAATATAGGAAAATTTCTCATAAATTCCTTTTGTTTTAAAACTTTCTTAACGTCATAATGAAATTTATCATAAGAAACTTCTTATCATATAAAATCATACTTATGTCATATATATGTAGATAGCATACCATACAAAAAAAATAATTAAGTAAGCCTTACCACCCTAGAGTGGTTTGGCCTCTTAATGAAAACCAAGGGGAAGAATTTCCTTCTCCAACCAAGCATACTAACATAACTCTTATACACCAAGGTATCCATTTCTATCCTCATCATGCATTATCTAAACTAATTCCACACTTTATCCCAAAATTTCCAACAATTTTTCCCATTTATATCCATTTAAACGTATACATAATAACACTTTTCAAACTTATATCTTATTTTTATCAAATCAATCCTCAAACATACAAATAATCAAGAGAACCTCATCACACATGATTCATACATACATTTATCCAAATAAACTTATGATTCAAGGCATAGGAAATTTTCAGCATTAAAATAACCTTGACCTTTGCTGGGTTTTTAAGACATAACTTGAGTTATATGTCTCCGAATTGAATGGAATTAGATTCATTAGAAAGCTAAGAAAAAAGCTACAAATGTTATAAAGGGACCACAACCCAGATCAATGTGTAAGATGGTAAACAGAAGCTAGGAACACAAACCAATAGTCCAGACCCGATTCAGCAGAACTAAGTCCAATGTTTATTAAATTCCTACTTAACCAAACACTCAAATTAAACCAATCCAAAACCAAAAAAGTCTCAAGACACAGGGCAACAACTCTCATGAAGAACTCAGAATCTAATCTTGTCATTATAGTGGTCAAAATTGGCACTCAATTCAGTGATACATGTGGCCCGACATAACAGAGTCAGTTTGGGTGTTTCAGCCATAAGTTGAGCTATGTATCTCCAAATTGGACACAAGAGGATGGGTTGGAAAGCTAAGAGGTAGACCTACACCTTTTATGAAGGACTCAGACAGAAATGTGTTGGCTCAAGGGTCAATTTTTAATCACGGATTTTGATGATTAATACAAAATGAATAAATTTGAAATTATGTTACTTGTGCTAATTTTATTCTTATGCAGAAATTCTTTGGAAAGAAAATCATACAAGGCAAATCCTACTTTGAGTGTGAAGATTTCGAAGACCTAGTAGCTAGGTATTTAGGAAAACTTTGTAGGATAGAGAGAAAATCCATATATGAGCACAAAAATTTATTTCTCTCTCAAAAATATTTTTCGGAAAATTAGTTCTCTTCAAAATAATTTATTTTCGAAAATATTCCTTTAAATCGAAAAGTTTTTGTAACATCCCTTCCCGGTCCACCCGTTAACCCGAATGAACCGAGCCGAGACGCTACAATCTGGTTGAACTTATATCCTGTCATGCTGATATCATCCTGTATGCTAAATATGAATATAAAACACTTCCAATTAAACTTCAAACTTTCAATATCTCCAACTAATCATCATAACACAACAACACTTTATGTATATAGTCATAACTGTATAAATCCTATAGCATTTAATATCCAGCAATTAATTGCATTCATGATCTATATCAAGTCTTCATGACCTAATCATACCAACTATAGTAAAATATTTCAGTCATTTCATAAGTATTATTCTTATCTCCAACTACTTACACCAAAATAATTACCTGCTTCACTTATATTTACAATCACATAGCTCTAACAAATGTAATAATTATACATGCCATAAATCTTAATACATGCCATAATTCTTAATTATATAACTCTCAATCTAAACCCGAATTAGTCACTTCTGCTTTGATAGTACTCTTCAAGTCTTCAAGTAGCAACCACAATTTTCAACCTACGCGTGATAAAAATCGACGCGCTGAGTATAAAACTCAGTGGTGCTCATAATTCACATACTTAACAAAGTGTGATGTCAACTTACTTAAACTACAAATTTCATAAAAGCATTGAAAATCTTAGAATCATTGAATTTCAACATAAATGTATCTTTATAGTGAAGAATAAACTTCTAATTCTAACATAATAATTGAGTTCTAATTATATCATAACTCCTTTACATGAACCTTTGATCACACATATCATGATACTATCACGATCTTACCTGCTATTCATTATGCTGTATGAATGAAATCAATAAACATGTAAGAATACATAACAGTATATGTTCGTTGTCTTACTTGCTATTCATTATGCTGTATGACTTATACACTTTTAGTTACATCATATAAGTTATGATTAATAACATCTCATGACTGTATGGCTCCTTAAAGATTCAATAAATAAACTTGTAAGCATATATCGCATTATACTTTCATGATCTTACCTGATGTTCTTTATGCTGTATGAATTCTGCAACTTTGATTAAAACTCAGTGAATATCATAATGAATAAAGAAACATATAAGCACATACATATGTAGAAATAAACATGTACTCACAGATGGAATGTAAGCACACATATCATGATACTTTCAGTTTACCTTGATGATCTTTCTTGCTGTTTAGTATACTGTATGATTTATGCAATGTTATGTCAAGATATCTGTATGGCTCCATAAGGTTATAGTGAAACCGAAGTGATAAGAAAAACTGTATGAAACTGGATGAAACTGTATGCTTGGCTGCTATGGCCTATATAATCATATCCACTCAACGGCCTGTAGCCGGAGTACCAAACTGTATGGGGCGCAGATCTGCTATTCTATGTCGCGACATAGCCTTATCTACATGGTTTCTACCTAACCTCAATGGAGCATATTAATGGTATGTCAATAGATAAAACAAATGCATAGTAACTGTGTCATAATTTGCATGCTTGTGTCATGAAATTAACTGCTTCATCATTTCATAAAATTTACTGCTTACCTGTATGCTAATAGCCTCGCCAAGCGGGCAACTTGTGTCATGTTAGTTTCACACCATTTGCATGCTTGCATTTTGTTTTTATACATGTGTTCATGTTGTCTTTTTGCTTTAAAATGATTGAAGACATACAAGTTGAGAAAAGGAATACAATTGCATAGCATTCATAACTTCATACACCATAGTGTTTACCTCATTTCACATCATTTGCATGCTTGCATGTTGTTTTGATACATGTTCTAATGTTGTCTTTTTGTTTTAAAATGATTGGAGGCATATAAGTTGAGCAAAGGAATACAATTGCATTGAAAATGAAGTCCAAAAGAGCATCAGAACATAATTTGCGAGCGCGCCATGCAAAGTCGCGAGCGTGAGAAGTGCAAATGAGAGTCAGAGAGTTTCCAGACACAATTCGCGAGCGCGCAAATGAAATTCGCGAGCGCGCGACGTGTTTTCCAGCCTGCGCAGTCTGTACTCTTTTGGTCATATCTCTCAATATATAACTCCGATTTGGGTGATTCAAAAACCCATGTAAAGCTAACACATAGAGGAACAAATAACTCTTCTATGACACTTCCTAATTCCATCATTAAATAGGGTCAAAATCAAGGTAAATTTACTGGTAAATTTTCCAGCAAAACCTGTTTCAGCATGAACTCAATCTCTACTTCATTTATTCATTTCATCTCATGCTTTTTCACCATTTTCAGTCTTCTCACTCAACATTAAGCAACATATCATCTCATTTTCAACACATCACACAAATTATCATGTAAGGAAATGAATTAAACTAAAAGAGACCTTCACTCCAAAAAGCTTAAGCTCTTCTTTTTAGCTTCCTTTTTCTTCTACCTTTGAGCTCACCTCTCCTATACATGAGAATTCTTATGAATACTCTAAAAATATCACCAAATGATTCAAGTATGAAATTCAAAAAGGTTTACTTACTTGGATAGAATAGAAGTTGAATTAATGCTTGAATCCCATTAAAATCTTCACTACCATTAAAAGTGATGGAGAAAGGAAAGCATGAGAGGAAAAGTAGAGGAAGAAGATGAAGATAAGGATGAAGAAATGAAATGAAATGGAACTCACGGGTACATCTCCAAAATATCATGGATTGTTCTGTGAAAATTACCAAATGGTACCTCAAGTGTCAAAATGGTACAACTTAATACCTCAACTTTATACTTTCGTGCAAGCAAGTCCTAATCCTTATACTTTGATCTTTTTGTTTCCTTCAAGTAAGTCCACTTCTTTTCCTTATTGCAATTACATCCCATTCTAGCCCACTCTAGACTCTAATGGATCGAACCGGGTTTTGGATCAGCCCGACTCGACTCTAAGCAACGACTCGATTCAATAGAAAAATGGGACGTTACAGTTCTACCCCCCTTAAAGAATTTCGTCCTCGAAATTCGCTTACATTAAACACTTACAACTCTCATAATAGTTTCCAACTCAGATTCTTCGTTAATCGGCTAGCACTCACTAGCCTTATGTTCTCCACATGATTCTCCCAAATGAATATCCATACTAGCTAATATATCCAGTCCATATCAGCACTCAATCCAAAGACCTATATACCGCCCATACCAAACATATCAGTATATCATAGACATATCATATCATATACATATCATATCATCATCTCATATACATATCAAGGCATTTCATTGCCATAGCCTATTCAAAGATTTGCATAAAGTAAATTCTCATAAAGCATGATGAGAGTACATAAACATATCTTGAAATCATATTGTTTATGTTCATAACTGTGTGAATAACTTCATGTCATCATGGTACTTAATTTCATCATGGTACTTCTTCTCATCCACTGTCATGCATATATATATATAGTCATACATGCATACTTGCAAGTTCCACTCAAGAAGAAAACAAAATGAAACCAAAGTTCCAAATGTCAATACATGAAAGTACAATCACAAAGTTATGCAAATCATGCAATGTGCCATATAGATTATCTCAACTTGACCATTTATCCATAATGATTTGGTAGTTCCATCCAAACAGAATTCACTAAGTGATAGCAATTCCACCTTTCTCTTTTTTTTTTTGAATCCTAGATAGCTCACATAAATCCATAAATCATCCATGACTTATAAATACTTCTATTAGCGTTTAACCAATCTTTTCTGTCTGAAGAATGATCACTTATAAAATCTTGATCATTTTGGCTTAGAATTTATTCTCATATAAACATAGTGAAATCAACACGAACCACAATTTGTACATATTCATGAACTCTCAAAGTATAGTAAGTCCGATCTTGTATATACTCTGATGCATCATTCCTTTATGTCCATCGAATCTTAATAACCATGATTCCTAATTTGTCACAAAAAATCTGAATGATTATCATCTCATTTAAATCATCTTAATTCATACTCCTTCACCTCTGTAATTGATGCTTTTCTTAATAATTCAATAACATGACTAGATCCATTCTTACTTACCTAATTTCTTGGTATAACATCAATTCAATAGTTGGACAACTATCTCTCCATGTCCAATGTCATTCATCATTTCACTTAATCATCATGGTCCAATATTTATATAACCTCAAAAACTAAATCTTGTTGAATATAATTCATACTTATACCATATTAACCCACAAGGTGTCACAATTCATACAGCTTCACTACTAGGCTCATCAAGAGTTAAATAATTGACTTCATCCTAAGAATCACCATACTTTTCTTATAACCATAGTACTTTATATTATTCTTGATAGTCATACATTTGCAAAATAGCTGATGAACACCACAATATACTTGACTCCACCAAATAGTAAGTAGTTCTCATAAATAGAAATCACTTCTCATAAATGACTTGAAATAATGACATTAGTTCTTATGAAAAATACTCATCACCCAGTCTTAGAGCAAATTACATCGAATCATTTATCATTAAGATTCTTTATGTAAATACACCAATGAATATCTGTATATGTATGCTATCCAGCAAAATGCTAATCTCATTAGTCATAATAGCTTCCATTAACCACAATCATGTAAACTTCATCAAATACATATACTACACTCAATACTCTTCTTAAATAGATTCTAATGTCCTTAAATCCGAATCAGTTCGTTTTCTTATTAGATACTACTAGCAACTCATCCTCAACATACTTCTTCCATAGGCACATGTACACACATTCATGCATTTTATGCATGCATTTCACATTCACATCATTTAACTCCAACTTAACCTTTATAATCTTAATCATGCATAACTTAACATAGCTTTGTGCATACACAACCATACAAGGTTACACTACATCTTACATCTGTATATACATATATGTTATTTTCATGTTTAAGTCATAAACCAATATACTTCACAGCTCATGAATCTATACAAGTGACTTCATTATCATTAATAAAATAATCCTTTCATTTATCAAAACTTTAGAAAACCACACTAGAAAATTTAAAATATTATTTTTTTTTTCCAAGTGTTTAGAGAAAAGAAGAATTTTCATAGAAAAATCATTTGTTCAGAAGCAACATAAACTATGCTTCTTCTGGAGTCAACATGAACAAACATTTTTACAAGTCATTCATGCTATCACAATCATGGATAAAAATCAGTTTCAAAATACATCTCATAATACTTATAACATTGAGAACTCATATCAACTCACGAAAGTACACAAATAACCACTACATTGAATTCCCTATCCATTATTCTCTAAGCATATCCTCCATGAATAATGGTCTAAAAGGATATAACCAGTAATCATCAATAGGAACCTCAATATATACTCCACTTACCACGACATCATTCTCCAATGGCTGGTTGTTTCCAATCAAACCAATATGGCATGTCTTTAACTTAAATTACTCATACTCTCACTGCAAAACAGATAACTTCCTACATAGATACACATATAGTCCGAGAACCGCCTAAACCTAGGCTCTGATACCAAAAATTGTAACATCCCTTCCCGGTCCACCCGTTAACCCGAATGAACCGAGCCGAGACGCTACAATCTGGTTGAACTTATATCCTGTCATGCTGATATCATCCTGTATGCTAAATATGAATATAAAACACTCCCAATTAAACTTCAAACTTTCAATATCTCCAACTAATCATCATAACACAACAACACTTTATGTATATAGTCATAACTGTATAAATCCTATAGCATTTAATATCCAGCAATTAATTGCATTCATGATCTATATCAAGTCTTCATGACCTAATCATACCAACTATAGTAAAATATTTCAGTCATTTCAAAAGTATTATTCTTATCTCCAACAACTACTTACACCAAAATAATTACCTGCTTCACTTATATTTACAATCACATAGCTCTAACAAATGTGATAATTATACATGCCATAAATCTTAATACATGCCATAATTCTTAATTATATAACTCTCAATCTAAACCCGAATTAGTCACTTCTGCTTTGATAGTACTCTTCAAGTCTTCAAGTAGCAACCACGATCTTCAACCTACGCGTGATAAAAATTGACGCGCTGAGTATAAAACTCAGTGGTGCTCATAATTCACATACTTAACAAAGTGTGATGTCAACTTACTTAAACTACAAATTTCATAAAAGCATTGAAAATCTTAGAATCATTGAATTTCAACATAAATGTATCTTTATAGTGAAGAATAAACTTCTAATTCTAACATAATAATTGAGTTCTAATTATATCATAACTCCTTTACATGAACCTTTGATCACACATATCATGATACTATCATGATCTTACCTGCTATTCATTATGCTGTATGAATGAAATCAATAAACATGTAAGAATACATAACAGTATATGTTCATTGTCTTACTTGTTATTCATTATACTGTATGACTTATGCACTTTTAGTTACATCATATAAGTTATGATTAATAACATCTCATGACTGTATGGCTCCTTAAAGATTCAATAAATAAACTTGTAAGCATATATCGCATTATACTTTCATGATCTTACCTGATGTTCTTTATGCTGTATGAATTCTGCAACTTTGATTAAAACTCAGTGAATATCATAATGAATAAAGAAACATATAAGCACATACATATGTAGAAATAAACATGTACTCACAGATGGAATGTAAGCACACATATCATGATACTTTCAGTTTACCTTGATGATCTTTCTTGCTGTTTAGTATACTGTATGATTTATGCAATGTTATGTCAAGATATCTGTATGGCTCCATAAGGTTATAGTGAAACCGAAGTGATAAGAAAAACTGTATGAAACTGGATGAAACTGTATGCTTGGCTGCTATGGCCTATATAATCATATCCACTCAACGGCCTGTAGCTGGAGTACCAAACTGTATGGGGCGCAGATCTGCTATTCTATGTCGCGACATAGCCTTATCTACATGGTTTCTACCTAACCTCAATGGAGCATATTAATGGTATGTCAATAGATAAAACAAATGCATAGTAACTGTGTCATAATTTGCATGCTTGTGTCATGAAATTAACTGCTTCATCATTTCATAAAATTTACTGCTTACCTGTATGCTAATAGCCTCGCCAAGCGGGCAACTTGTGTCATGTTAGTTTCACACCATTTGCATGCTTACATTTTGTTTTTATACATGTGTTCATGTTGTCTTTTTGCTTTAAAATGATTGAAGACATACAAGTTGAGAAAAGGAATACAATTGCATAGCATTCATAACTTCATACACCATAGTGTTTACCTCATTTCACATCATTTGCATGCTTGCATGTTGTTTTGATACATGTTCTAATGTTGTCTTTTTGTTTTAAAATGATTGGAGGCATATAAGTTGAGCAAAGGAATACAATTGCATTGAAAATGAAGTCCAAAAGAGCATCAGAACACAATTCGCGAGCGCGCCATGCAAAGTCGTGAGCGCGAGAAGTGCAAATGAGAGTCAGAGAGTTTCCAGACACAATTCGCGAGCGCGCAAATGAAATTCGCGAGCGCGCGACGTGTTTTTCAGCCTACGCAGTCTGTACTCTTTTGGTCATATCTCTCAATATATAACTCCGATTTGGGTGATTCAAAAACCCATGTAAAGCTAACACATAGAGGAACAAATAACGCTTCTATGACACTTCCTAATTCCATCATTAAATAGGGTCAAAATCAAGGTGAAGTTACTGGTAAACTTTCCAGCAAAACCTGTTTCAGCATGAACTCAATCTCTACTTCATTTATTCATTTCATCTCATGCTTTTTCACCATTTTCAGTCTTCTCACTCAACATTAAGCAACATATCATCTCATTTTCAACACATCACACAAATTATCATGTAAGGAAATGAATTAAACTAAAAGAGACCTTCACTCCAAAAAGCTTAAGCTCTTCTTTTTAGCTTCCTTTTTCTTCTACCTTTGAGCTCACCTCTCCTATACATGAGAATTCTTATGAATACTCTAAAAATATCACCAAATGATTCAAGTATGAAATTCAAAAAGGTTTACTTACTTGGATAGAATAGAAGTTGAATTAATGCTTGAATCCCATTAAAATCTTCACTACCATTAAAAGTGATGGAGAAAGGAAAGCATGAGAGGAAAAGTAGAGGAAGAAGATGAAGATAAGGATGAAGAAATGAAATGAAATGGAACTCACAGGTACATCTCCAAAATATCATGGATTTTTCTGTGAAAATTACCTAATGGTACCTCAAGTGTCAAAATGGTACAACTTAATACCTCAACTTTATACTTTCGTGCAAGCAAGTCCTAATCCTTATACTTTGATCTTTTTGTTTCCTTCAAGTAAGTCCACTTCTTTTCCTTATTGCAATTACATCCCATTCTAGCCCACTCTAGACTCTAATGGATCAAACCGGGTTTTGGATCAGCCCGACTCGACTCTAAGCAACGACTCGATTCAATAGAAAATGGGACGTTACAGTTTTGTTTTCCTAAGAGATTTCTTCTCTAATGTTTTTGGTAATACAAATCACTCTCTTTTGGAATTTTTTTTTTGAAAGATCTAATGCACTTAAAATTATTTTTTTTCTTACCTTAAAAACGAAAGAGAATCTCTTTCGGTTTTAGTAAGAATATCCTTCCGCAAAAATATCTTTCCAAAATGCAACGCTATCGAAAATCTTTTCTAAAGGTAAGTGAAAATCGGATTTTATTCTCTTACCAAAAAGGGATAAAATAATTTTTGGTAACAAAGATTTCAGATCTTCTAAATAAGGAAAGAAGATATTCTGATTTCAATCTCTTTCCAAAAAGCGACAGCTACTTTGTTTCCTATATAAAGGAATGTTCACGCTTTAATCATTGGGTGAAGTAAGAGTTTTTGTTTTAAGAGCACTCTCTCATTGAACGATTTATTATCTCTCAAAACTTACTCTCTACCCCCATTTTCTTTTCATCTCTACTCTTAACGTTTTCAATATTTGAAGTGAAAAGAATTTTTACAATTACTTTTGAAAAACAATTCTGTGTTCTAATCGATCTTCTAATCTGATAAAATTGTTTTTCCTGTGCTTATATGGGCATTTTTTTTCTGTCTATTTAGATTTTGTAATCTATAGTAGACAGGCTCTTTACTTGTTAAACTTTTGTGTGAAATAGCTTAGGTTAGAAGCTATTGAGATAGAGGTTATCAAGCGACCTTCTCCATGTGTGGGATAGTAATGTCTTGAATCGAGTTTTCTGTACTCTACCAAAAACAGAAAGGGTTGAGGTTAACTAGAACTTTTGGAAAATCTAGTGGGGCAAAAGGGTAGATCTAGGTTTTTGATCTATTGCCTTGTACTGTTGGTTTGTCTCTTACCCTTTAAAAGAGATAACTTAGTGGAGGATCTCAAGATGAGTCTTGGGGAGTGGATGTAGGCGAGTTAGTACCGAACCACTATAACTCTCGGTGTTAATCTCTTTATTTCTGAAGTTTGGTTGATACTGTCTCTTTTACACTCTTGTTTAATTTTTAGAAACGCTGAAATTGTTAATAATTCAGATGTTTTAAAACGGCAATTAGCCTCATCTATTCTATACGTTAGAACTCTGGTATTCTAATATAGTGAATATACAATTTTCTAACTGTTGTTCTATTTCCAGTATAATTCACTGTTTGGGTTTCTATTTTATTTTCTAGACTTTATGAGGATGTTCTAATCTTGATAACTCTCCATCATAAAGTTACTTTAATATTTGATTAAGGCTCTGTGAAGAAGTTCTGAATTTTAATAACTATCTTTCACATAGCGTTATTGGTTTTGCAAACTTTATGAGGAAGTTCTAAGTTCGATAACTTTCCTTCATAAAGAAGCTTTGATATTGTACAAGTCAGTGTGAAGCTGTTCTAATCAATAGCTGCACTTTGCACAGACTTTCTATATCTGAACTTAGAACAGTGTGAGGAGATTCTAATCCATATTCTACTCTCACAAAGTTCTGTGTGTTTTCCGCTGCACTTAGAATTCTAATTCTTATTTAGAATTTCTAAAATTTATTTCAGTTTTTAGAAAACCCAATTCACCCCCCCTCTTGGGTTGTGCCATACACATTCGGGACCCACAAAATGGAAATTAGAAAGGATCGAAAAATGGTCCTTCATCTCACTCAAAAACACGTTTTTCCCAAATTCAGCTTCCTTTAACCATGAAAAGAACATGAACAACAAAGATACAAGGTAGGGATTTTTACCACATACTAAATACTCATCAAACATCATCCTAAGAGAATAACAAGAAAACTTAAGGCCTTATTCATCAATAGATTCTGCCACTCTTGGAAGATGAAGAAGAAAATGTTTTCCTCATCAATTCAACATATAGGCATGCTTAGAAATCTCCCAAGAACACATTTATACCACCAAAGTTCAATAATCAAATCATTTCATATAAAATTCCAAATTTTCACAAAATAGTATAAACATTCACAGACCCGTAAATCACAATCCATTCATAGTTAATTATACTCAATATCTTCCTTGGATCTAAATAAAATATTATCCCCCTCTCTGTAGCACCATTCATGACCCGATAAAATAATATCATTTTAAGATTCGAAAATTTTGGGGCATTACAGTATGTATGGAAAAAAAAGGATAAATTTTATAGTTAAGCTAATTTAAGTACCCATCCTTAATCCGTGTGAAAAAGAAGTGAAACTTTTTTTTTCTTTTTTTGGACGGAGGGGAGTATTGTTATTCATCGAGTCAAAAGTCCATTCAACTTCAAGGCTGCAGTAATTTTCAGGAACGCTTAAAATGTTTTTTTTTTTTTCAAAGATAATATTCTACAAATTCAATATTATAATATTTTACAATTAACAATAATTAATCATAATATATCTAGACATATTATCCAATTTTATTGCTATGATGAGATATGATGAGATATTATCACTACAAAAAAAACTCCATTTTGCGACCGATTTGGCTCATATCGGTCGCTAATTTCACTTAGCGACCGATCTGCGACTGATATCTATCGGTCGCAAAATACCTGGTCGCAAAGGTTTTTTGCGACCGATTATTTCATCGGTCGCAAATTAGCGACCGATATAATCGGTCGCAACTTTGAATAAGCAGTCACAATTTTTGGTCGTGGTTTAATTGGAAACTCTGTCGCAAATTTGGTCGCAGAAAAACCTGTCGCAATTTTTATAAATCAGTCGCAAAATGTAAATTTAAAATTTTAATTTTTGGTATCAAATCGGTCGAAAATCGGTCGCAAAAGTGAAAAAAAAAATAAAAAAATTAAATATTATTATGAAACCATAATTTTTCTGCACATGTGAAAATTGACATATACACATATATATCACACACGCATTTCAAGAACAATATAAAAATGTAATTTTTATTGTACTGAACAAATTAAAATATCAAAATACAAATTAAAAACTAAAAGGTCCAAAATCAAATCTATGCTGCTGCTCTTCTGCAAGATCCGATGTCAGATCTCCCGATGTCGGATCGCCGAGAGGAGTACCTGCTGGATGTGATGTAGTGCCAAGAGGGGTGACCAAGGTATCGTCTGCAGCATCGGGATCAGGAGCCGGTAGTGGCTGCTGCTGAGACGTCGAAACATTTCGGTCTATAGCAGGCGCAGGATCAGAGGAAGAAGTACCAGTACTGGGCTCACCGGACAGCCGCATCAAATGCCCTCTAAGCTCTGCAATCTGTCTCTGCTGATCAGCAAGCTGAGCTCATAAATCAGTATAGTGCTCGTCAGTGTTCTCGGGCTGTGGTGCTGTGCTGGCTATAGAAGCGTGAGCAGCTGAGCCGCAGTAAAACTGTGATGCCTGAGACCCAATGCCGTATACCTTCCTCTTCTTCTCGCCCCCTACAGCCTCGAGATAAAGCGATAACTTGTCAATTCTTGACTCAGCTTCGGATTCATCGGTCTGAGAAGTAACAATACGCTCCCGAGCTGTAGTATAGTTCTCCTGAAAACAAATAATTAATTAATCAATGCAATTGCAAGCTTTATTATATTGAACTTTGTACATCTTCGCAATGAGTAGAGGGTAAATGTAAATATTATTCATTGTTACTTACATTGACGCTCACCGCACGTCTGTCGACAAACGTATTCAGATCGTGGTCCTTAGTGTGAGTGTATGTAAACACCTCAATCGGTGTAGGCTCACGACCTAATTTTTTAGCCTGTAATGAATTTTTATGCATGATATATTAATATATATAGTGTCCTTTTATTAAATATCAATTTCATGTAAAGGGACTAGTTCACTTACTAATAATCGAGATGTCTCCGCCTGTGTGTCGAGAAGGTCCTGCTTCATCACCGCCAGTCTCACTGCGCCTGTTTTGTGCAAATATCTCCCGCTTTCTCTTGAATGCAGGATCCTCCCAAGCCTTTTGCCAGCTCTCCCATATCTCCTGAGACACGCACTACTGCTTCTTACCGCTTCTTCTCATCCTAGAGGTGAAGTCAGCATATCGATCAGCGCATATCTTCTCCCAGGCTACTTTCAGCATAGCCGTAATGGCCTCGTCCCATATGAAATGTTTCTGCAAAAAATGAAATATAGTGTTTCACCACTAAGGAGGTATCTTGATGAATTGTAAACATTGAATGATGATATAACTTAAACCAAAGAGTACCTGAAACTCCTCCCAATAAAAGTCTCTCACCTCTTGTGGTACGGCATCCCATGTGTATCCTTCTTTAAGCAGCTATAGCTTGATTATCCTCAAAATTTGTCTCGCTGCTCGAGAAGATGGATATATGCTGAAAAAAAAACAGAAGTGAAATATAATTACACGAAAGCATCAGAATCTGAACAAAATATGCCTGTAGAAAAATTGAATAAGTACTTACTGTCCTGCTACCAAACTGAGGGTGATACGTGGATCTGATGAAGCTGCAAAAGAAGTGACAAATGTTATAAATTTTTAGATAATTAATATATAATTAAAATGACAGTTATGACATTTATGATTACCTTGCACAGTAGGTGACTGTGCAGCTGGTGGAGTCTGTACTGGTCCAGAAACGGGGGTAGAAGAGGAAGGAGCAGAAGGCTGTGATGGCAGCAGTACTGGACGCTGAGCAGAGGTTGAAGCCCCAGATGTACCTGAAGAAGGATGAGGGATCGACCCTCCTCGTCCACGGGCACTGCGTCCAGGGCCACGACCTCCACGCGAACCACTGCTGAACGCGTCAGAATGAAACGCTCTGCCTCTAGCCATCTGTATTGCAGATATCAGAACCTAGATAAAATGAATTTATACAATTATATGAATTGTAGAACATGTGGTAAATATGAGTAAAGAAAGTTAATACCATTGAAATTCTTTATTAATAATATTAATTAGATATACATTTATCAATTTGTAACAGTAAAACTGCTCTAAGTTTTAAGTGTCTTTAATATCATCTGCTTCCTCCTCCTCTTCATCAGCTTCCTCTTCTTCATATTCGTCTTCTAAGGTACCCATGATGATTTGATCTTCTTCCTCTTCATCATCTGATGCTCCTATTTCAACATAAGATCAGCTTTCATCATCCAATCTATCTATTAGATCTTCAACAACTTGCATCAGTTGCGTTTCAACCCTAACTTCTTGAAATGGCTCCGATACTACGAGTGAAGCAGATTGTTTGGTTTCAAGTGCATGAACAACTGATCTAGCCTTGATTTTACACACTGCCATCCAATCGCATCGATCTCGTTTAAACGATGGATATGGGACATAGTACACCTGTGCAGCTTGCATTGCCAACACAAAAGGTTCATACTTTGTATATCTTCTTCTTTGATTAATATCTACCAGATTATACTTAGGATGAACCTTCGTGCCAATGTTTGGCGTAGGATCAAACCATTCACATTTGAATAAGATTGTGCACTTCATTGGTAGGCCTCGATATTCTAACTCCAAAACCTCAACCAATTTCCCATAAAAATCGTTTGACACGTCACTGTAGTTTGATCCCTTTATGCACACACCGCTGTTCATTGTCTTTCTGCTTCTCCCATAACCCTCAGTGTGAAACTTGTAACCGTTTACAAAGTAACCAGAGTAGGCATTAGCAACCGGTAATGGCCCCTTTGCTAGATCCGTAATAAATCTGTTACGAATATCGATTCCCGAGCATCGAGCCTATGGGAAATAGTAATGACATGAGTGAGATTTAATAAATGTACATTCCATGTTGTGTACATTGAAAGTAACTTAACCATTCTGCAAATTCGGTGTCCAGCTTTGCATCAACTGCAGTATCAGTCAAACTGGGATTTTGAAGCCGCAAAAGATTGATATATTTCCTATTTATCAACGAACCAAATTAGCATAAGTATGATTTAACAACGGCCCACGTCAAGTTTATATTGTTTACATTATGTATACTTACTGTACATATGATGTGATCTCTTCGCAATTCAATAAAATATAGGTTTGAGCCGCTTGTATCTCTGCATCAGTCAATCGTCTTTTTTTTTATTTACCAATCGTATGCCCAGGATAGGTGAAAATTTTTAGATTTCCATCAAACTCAGATTGTACGCGATCTCCTCCATCATCGTTACGTGGCACTCTCCGATGCTTGGTGAAAACATGTTGGTCAAAGTAGTGTGAATAGAATGTGGAAGCTTCTTCCACCAAATATGCATTGCAAATGGATCCCTCGACCTTTGCCTTATTCTTTTTAATTTTCTGCAGGTGTCTGTTATTGTACAATGCTAATATGTAAGTATAAGTTCAAATAAATGATGTAATCATTAGAATGAGATGTTAGTGAATCACCTCTCAAATGGATACATCCATCGATATTGTACCGGTCCTGCTAAACAACATTCATAGGGCAAATGAACCGGCAGATGTTCCATAGAATCAAAAAAGCCGGGTGGAAAAATTCGCTCCAACTTGCACATCACTACTGGGATTTCTCGCGCTAATTGGTCCATATCATCGCATCGGATAACAGTCATCGTCAATTCCTTAAAAAAGAGACTCAATTCTGTCATTGCTTCCCAAATTTTTCCTGGTAATAATTTTCGGAATGCCACAGGGATCAATCTTTGCATGAAAACATAGCAGTCATGGCTTTTCATGCCAAACAATCTGTACTTCCTCATGTCCACACATCTACCCTTATTTGAACAGTAGCCATCTGGAAACCTTAATGATCATAACCATTCGCACAATAATTGCCTTTGGGGTTTATCTAAACAATAACATGCCTTTGGAAACTTACTAGTAAGTACAGATTGCTCGAGTTCTGGTTGACAACAAATTTCCTTCATGTCTGCTCTCGCTTTTGCATTATCCTTAGTTTTCCCTTCAATGTTCATGACAGTGTTGAACAGATTTTCAAACACATTTTTTTCTATGTGCATGACATCAAGGTTATGATGGATAAGAAGTGAACTCCAGTATGGCAAATCCCAGAAGATGCTTCGCTTTTTCCACCTGCTATTCCTGCCAATTCTTGTATTTACCTCATCTGCACCTAACTCTGTAACTTTCATAAGCCCCAGATCTTCAATTTCTTGTAATATTTCAGCTCCAGACTTCACAGGTGGAGGGGGTTCAATAATAGTCGTGTTCTTTCTAAAGCATTGTCGATTTCTCCTCCAAGGGTGAGATTCTGGTAAGAATTTGCGATGACAATCAAACCAACATTGTTTACCTCCATTCTTTAGTGTAAATGCATTAGTGTTTTCTATGCAATGAGGACAAGCCAATTTGCCAGCCGTACTCCACCCAGATAACATTCCAAATGCTGAAAAATCACTGATGGTCCAAAGCAAAGCAGCTCGCATTATGAAATTCTGATTGGTCGAAATATCAAATGTTTCAACCCCATATTCCCATAAATAATTAAGTTCAGCAATCAAAGGCTGCAGAAACACATCAATTTTATGTTTTGGATTAGTAGGGCCAGGAACAATAACACACAAAAACATATATTCATCTTTCATACACATTGACGGTGGTAGATTATATGGTGTCACAATGACAGGCCATGATGAATATTGTTGTCCTGATTAGCGAAACGGCTGAAACCCATCAGTACAAAGCCCCAATCTCACATTTCTCATATCAGTAGCAAACACAGGATGAATGTTATCAAAATGTTTCCATGCTTCAGAGTCTGACGGATGAGTCATTATACCATCATCATATTCATGCAAAGCATGCCATGTCATGTGTTCAGCTGTCGCTTAGATGCATATAACCTTTGAAGGCAAGGAACAAGAGGGAAATAATACATCTTCTTGAAAGCCTTCTCTCTTTGTACTCTACCAGTCCCTTGACCTCGCCGTTGATATCTTGGAAGATTACAAAACTTGCATTCTTTCAATTCCGAGTCAACACCCCAGAATATCATACAATTATTACGACAGCAATCAATCTTTTCTACCGGTAGTCCCAATCCCCGAACTAATTTTTTTGTCCGATAAAAATTATCAACCATTGAATGGCCTTCAGGCAACATTTCCTTTGCTAACTGCACAAAATCATCGTAACACCTTTCTGAAAAATGGTGCTCCACTTTCATGTGTAGTAATCGTGCAACAACAGACAGAACTGAATGATTCTTGCATCCAGGCCACAGTTCACTGTTAGCTGCACTTAGCATGTCAAACAATTGTTGTGCTGCTATGCTTGGCGATTCCTCCATATTATCCCAATCACATTGTACTCTACTCGCATCGATTACCATATCATTGCATTGATTACCATACAGAAATTGATAAGGCTGAACTTCTAAACTTACCGGAATGGATTGGCCTGACCCACTGGCAACTCGAGCTTCACCATGATGTATCCATTCGTAATAATTTTCCACGAACCCATTTTTGCACAAATGAAGTTTCACTGTATCGATGTCTAAGAAGGCTCAATTTCGACACTTCTTGTGATTACATGGACACCTCAACTTATTACCATCCATAAAACTGGGATTACCAACTGCAAACTGTATAAACGCCTCCAATCCTTGCAGGAACTCTTGTCTTAATATCCCATTGACCTCGAACCTCCAGTACATCCAATCTCGATTATTTCGCCTTTTTTTTTACCTAATTAACAATGTGTTTATGAAGGGTAAATTATATGTAATTGCATTAGTCTAAACCATCCTTAAAACATGCCACTAATGTAATGTTCAATTTACACTTATAACTAACTAAGGTTATTTCTATAATAAGGGTAACTATATATAAATGTAAAATCACTAAGTTCATTTATTCAATACAAAGGTTATATATATATATATATATATATATATATATATGTATATATATATATATATACTATAATAAAGGTAAGTGTACTATTCTACATATTGAATTTTTTGGAAAAAAATTCGGCAGCATTTCGGCACAACACAATGAAATCTCAAATACAAAGACACTTCAATAAACACTTCTATATCATACCAACATTCTCCAAAGGCAAAATGGCCACTACTAGGCCTCCAATCCAAACTCATCATTCATTTAATAAAAACATATTTAAGAATAATAACGACAATAATATAAAATAAAGAAAAACACAGCCAAAACTTCTCAAGAAAGAGTTGCCAATAATTAAGAACATGTAATAACCTAATATTTAAAACACACACAAAAAAATAACAAAATAATAACTTGAATCGAACTAAACTAAAGAAAATTAATTCACTTTGGTAGTTCAATTTTCTAATCTATGTTTAGCCGTGTTTGTATTTAACATCCTATCTAACTTCTTTTTTTTAAAAACAATTAAAAACCTTTTAATTCCATATAATAATAATAGATTCTTCAAATTTAAGAGCCTTACAATATTTACATATTCTAATGACCTTACCTAAATAGCAAGGATAAAAACTGATATTTTAAATTAATTAGAATGCAATTATAACATAGATTAACTGTGTAATTCTTTAAGTGCATGTAACTATTGAGGGGGTCTTTTTGATTTTTCTATGTAGTTTAGCAGTTCTCATATTACTTTCTCCTTTATCAAGCAATTTTTTTACTTGTTTTTATTTTTTTAGTTTTTAGCACGAGTTAATTTGCTCTCTGCTTGATTCCTTTACATGTCGTTATGCATTTTTGGTGCTTGCTAAAAAATTGAGTCACATTTATGAATTTATTACCCAAAAATAGGATCCCTGCACAATTATTCTCTCTTACCTAATTTCTCATTACTGAAAAGGCTAATTTCATTATTGTATATTCTTGCTACGTGAATTGGGAATTATTTTTCAATTAGAAATTTGTATTTTGTTGTTGTGAGTGAAATATTTTTTTTTATTATTTTTATAAATGAGATGAAGACATATAAGTTAGAAGAAATAAATTAAAGTTCACTTATACATATAATTCAGATATTTTTCTTTCTTTTTGTTTTTCCTTTTCTTTTTTGAACCAAATTATATTACTTGTTTTGTTCTTCTTTTCTTTCTTTTTAGAAAAATTTCAAAAATTGAGTCACATTTTCATTTTCGTTGATGGTTTTTTTTTCCAATCTTTTTTGTGTCTTTAAATTTCTGTTTTATTTCATAATTTTTCTTTCTTACCTCAAAATGTATTTTAAACCTTTTGTAATTATATACTTTGCTTTTAATCACTATTAGTTTGAACATAGGAGATATTGAACCAAATGATTTATATAGCAAACTCTAACTAATTTGGAATTAAACTCTAGTTGTTATTGATGTTTGTAACTCTAATTATAGTATAAATGCGATTTATTTTTCAACAAAATTAAAAAAAAAGGTTAAACCTATAACAGTAATATTATTTAACAATATTATTTTTCAAATAATAACAATAACAATAATAATAATAATTATTATTATAACATTAACAATAATAATAATAATAATAATAATAATAATAATAATAATAACAACAACAACACTAACAACAACATTAACAATAATAATAATAATAATAATAATAACAATAACAATAATAATAATAATAATAATAATACTATATATAACAGTAACAATTTACGCCAAATTAATATAATAATAATAATAATAATAATAATAATAATAATAATAATAATAATAATAACACTAACAACAACATTAACAATAATAATAATAATAATAATAATAATAATAACAATAACAATAATAATAATAATAATAATAATAATAATAATAATAATATATAACAGTAACAATTTACGCCAAATTAAAATAATAATAATAAGAATAATAATAATAATAATAATAATAACAACAACACTAACAACAACACTAACAACTAGGCATGGCCACGGTTCCGGAACCGACGGTTCCGGAACCGGCGGTTCCCGTTCTTGAACCGAACCGAAAAGGTCCGGCTCCGGTTCCGGTTCCGGTTCCGATCCGGTTATAAAATCGACGGTTCCGATCGGTTTTCCTGCGAATCGCATAATTTTAAATTTTAAATTTTGAAGACCGGTTTAAAAAAAAAATTATTTGAACATAAAAAATTAAAAAATACACCTAAAAAATTAAAAAAATACTTCAATTAAATTTATTTTTTTAAAGACTTGAACATAATTATTTTATAAAAAAAAAATTTCAACTGAATTTTTTTTTTAAAGTTGGAACATAATTTAAAAAAAAGTTCCAACTTTAAAAAAAAAATGGGCTTGAACTTAATTTTTTTTTTTGTTTTAAAAAAAAGTTAAGTTGCCTACGTATCCTCTTGAGGTTAGAGGAATCAAAGCCCACGTAGTTCTTACTTACCTAATACCAATTTCACCCCTTTTACCTTAACCGCTATTTGCACCACCGGTTGATGTTCCCGTTGAGGACCCATTGTATAAATCATATAAATCTTCATTTTCTTTTGGATTTTCTTGGGCTCTTAGTTCGGCCTTGGTCTAATCATCCACGCATGATTGTGCTTCTAATGAATCGGGTGTCATATGAGATCGTGTTTCATCAAGTATGTTTCCTCCTTGACTAAAAGCTTGTTCAATCGCAACATTGGAGACTGGAGCTGCTAAAATTTGTTTTGCAAGTAAAGAAAGAATTGGAAAAGTATTTGTGTGACGACTCCACCAATCTAAAATTGGAAAATTAGTATCTGCATAATCATCACCAAACTCAAAAGAAGTTGTTAGATAATTATCAAATTCAGAAATAGAACTGGATTCCCTTGTTCTTTTTTGTCTTTGTAATAAAACTTGTTGAGCAACACCAACACCACTTACCCTTTGTGTTGGAAATTGTTGAATATTAGATTGAGAAGAAGTAGAAGTAGAAGTAGATGAACTAGAAACTTGAACAAATTCATTATATAATTGCATAATATTTTGTTTAACTTCATGCATTACTACATTTATATTAACATTATCTTCTACATCAAGATTTAATACTTCATAATAAATAGTCAAATAATCACATAAAACATCCATTCTACATCTAGGATCAAATACAATAGCAACAAGATAAAGGGGTGGTATATTTTTAAAATAAGATAACCATTTTTTTCATTGAAAAAATACAATCTTTTAATAAATCATCATTTTGAAATTCTTGGAGTGCAGTAACAATATTAATACTCATAGGTAAAAATAAATGAGATGTGGGATAATAAACCCCACTAAATTTATAGGTAGCATTATTAAAAATTTTTAAAATATCTAAAATTTTTGCACAAATCTCCCAATTTTGTGGATATAAATTAATATCCTCAATATTATTAGTAACAAAAAAGCATAATAATTCTTTATAAGAAAAAGACTCGTTTAGTAATCCATATGTTGAATTCCAACGAGTTGGGATATCCTTTGGAACACGTTTTGGTCTTTTATTATTTTCTTTACAAAATTTAGCCCAACTTTTCATCACTTGGGAATGTGTCCATAAATATGAAATAGCTTTTTTAATTGGAGAAATAAAAGATTCAAGAATTTTTAAATCATCTTGTACACATAAATTTAAAACATGGCATGCACATCTTATATGAAAAAATTTTTCACCAATATTTGGTTCACAAATTTTTTTAAGTTCAATAATTGATCTAGTATTTGCAGAAGCATTATCAAATGAAATTGAAAAATTTTTTTTTGTCAACTTATATTCATCTAAAATTGAAACAATTACTCCATAAATATTATTTGCAGTATGTTTATCATCAAAAACACGAAAATCAATGATTCTTTTTTGAATTTTCCAATCATAATCAATCCAATGACATGTAATACCCATATAAGAATGCATTTGCCAATGATCACTCCAAACATCACAACAAATTGAAACACGAATTTTCATTTGAAAAAATAAAAGCTCTAACTCTTTTTTTCTTTTATTATATAAAGAAATAATAGTTCGTTTTACAGTATTTCTTGGTACTCTTTTAGCAGAAGGATTTAAAGCTTTTTGACAATAATTATTAAAACCTACTTTTTCACCAAAACTAAAAGATAAATGTTCCATAGAAATCATTTTTGCTAATTCTTCTTTTTGTATTTTTTCAGAATATTTAAATAAAGAAAGGTTAGAAGCGTACCCGGAAATTTGTGTTTGAGACCGATCTACTCCTATTTTTGTTGGATGTTTTGTCTCCAAATGCTTCCAAAATGATCCATAGCCGTCCGCTTGTTTAAATTTATAAGATTTTCCATAATAATTGCAAATTACATAGTACATTTTCTCACCTTTGAATTTTTTCGTGAAATGAATGGCGAATATGTCGGAACTTTGTCTTGCTCTTGCAACAATTTGTGCACATTGCCCTTGCTCTTGCGCTTCATCTTCTTGTAATTGCTCATTAAATTCAGATTATTGAGTTGGAATATCCAAATTTTCATTTGGATAACCCTCAAAATTAAATTGGTCGGGAATCATATCATAGATGTCGTTTGTAGGGATAGATGATTCTCCAATCTTTCCCTTGCCCTTACCCGAATTTGAGTTTCCTCCACTTGCCATTATTTGATAATAAGATATAATTTAGAAAATTGAATAAAAAAAATTAGAGAGAATAATAACTTAATAAGAGAGATTGTAGAGTAGAGAAGAATAAATGAATAATATAGAGTAGAGTGTAGTATATTGTAGAGAGAGTAAGTAGAGAGTGTAGTATATTGTAGAGAGAGTAAGTAGAGAGAGTTGAGATTTTTTTTGTAATGAATTTGTAAATAAAATGAGGTATTTATAATAAATCCAAAAATTCATTTTTCCAAAAATACCCTTGAAATTAGCCGTTATGTAGCCGTTTATGGCTGTTGGGAGGGGTAATTAAGAGATTTCATAAGAAATTTTTTTTTTAAAAAAAAAAACCAGGTCTGACAGTTACAACGGCTAGAACCGCCGGTTCGAACCGGCGGTTCTAACCGGCCGGAGAACTGGCGGTTCCAGTCCAGTTCTAACTGATTCTCTGGAACCGCCGGTTCTGGTTCCTAATTTTCTGGAACCGGAACCGAACCGGAATTTTTCGGTTCTGGTTCCGGTTCGGCCCGGTTCCGGTTCTCACCTGTTCCGGTTACGGTTCCGGGCCGGTTCGAACCGACGGTTCCGGTTCCCGGAACCATAATATGGCCATGTCTACTAACAACAACATTAACAATATTAATAATAATAATAATAATAACAGTAACAATAATAATAAATTGAAAAAAACACAAAAATCGCAAAAAAAAAATTCAAAAAAAATAAAATGCAAATCGGTCTTACCTCAAATAATGTCCAAACGGTGGCGAACGGCATTCAAGAGTGACCGGAGCGTTGGTGGCGGCGTCACGCGGGCTGGAGCATTCTCAGGAGGGCCTGGAGCCGCGTTGCGGATGGAGGAGAGAGAGGAGAAGGAGAAGAGAGAAAGAAGAAGAAAGGAAAAGGAGAGGGCGTCACGTTTAAAGCCCTAAAGTTTGCGACTGCCCATCGGTCGCAAACTTAATTAACATCGGTCGTAATTTTTAATTGTCCGACGTCGTTTTACTACGGGACAAAATTGCGACCGATTTGCAACTCAAGACGTCGGTCGCAAAATATCGGTCGCAATTTTGTCGCCAGTCGGTCTCAGAACTTATCCCTATTTTTGACGCCTGCAATTTTACAACAGAAAAACAATTGGTCGCAATGCGGTCGCAAAATCGGTCGCAAATCCGTAGTACTCGGGTCGCAAACCGAAAACCAAACTCGCGGGAATTTTCAGCGCTAAAATTTGCGACTGTTTACCTTTGAGTCGCAAATCGGTCGCAATTTTGCGACCGATTTACGTTGGTCGCAAAAATCGGTCGCAATGTGGCGTTTTTTTTGTAGTGTATGATATTTTTTGTTAGTTCTTAGCAAATTAGGAAATAATATGTATCACAAAAATTGGGAAAATTTTTATATTTTAATTTAAAAAAATCATTTATAGGAATTGTTTGAATATTTCCATGAAATGTCTAAATAATTGACGAGATGAAATTGCAAAGATATGAACGTCTTAATTCGTAACACTTAAATTAGGTTAGAATATCATAAACCAAATAATATTTTTTTAAAATGATAATAATTTTATTAATTAGGTTAAGCCAGAATGTGAACTAGAATCCCATATCAGTCGCAGGTCATTTATATATAACTGTTATTTGAAAATCTAATAAGTTTCTTACTTTGTCATTAGATAAACTTGCTCCAAACGAAAATTAGTATATGACAGATGATCAACAAATCCAAAATGATAACTATTCACATGAAACCATCAGCTTAGCAGCCAAGAAAACCAAAATCATCCCAATTGACAATAACCATTTTTGTTACTTTGTCAACTGCTGTACACATACGACTATATCATCCACGCAAAGGTTATCAAGTTGGACTTTACCATGTCCGTATGACCGTACCATAGCCTATAAATACCTCACAACTCTTATCCAAAAATGCATACATTCAAATTTCTTTAATCTTGATTGTTTCTTATATACCAGAGAATTTAACCATGTTCAGATTCATCGGAAGCTTCACCTTTTTATGGCTTGTCATGGCAACAACTGCCATGGCTCAATCCACAACCATACTCGACACCAATGGACAGCCCCTTACAAGCGGCGTAGAATATTACGTGCTTCCAGCTGCCACTGATACTGCTGGTGGTTTAACCTTGGTTAACCGCACCGGCTCATGCCCTTTCTACGTTGGTCAAGAACCTCTTTCAACTGTCGTTTCACAAGGCCTTCCTGTGGTTTTTACGCCAAATGATGGAGATAGTGTTGTAAGAGAGGATATTCCTTTCACTGTTGCATTCTCAGCCTCTACGACTTGTGTTCAGTCCACCGGATGGAGGGTAGAAAATGATGAAGAAGTGTCGAGGACATTTATTGTGACAGGAGGAGATCAAAGCTTCTTTAGAATTCAAATTGATGATAATGGTCTCTATAACTTGATATGGTGTCCAGTTTGTGATAGGCCAAATTGTCCTAGGTTTAGATGTTTGGATGCTAGTATTTTCATGGAGAATGGAAAGAGATTATTGATTGTGGGTGAAGATCAAGCTTTTCCTTTCCGATTTAGGAGGGCCAATTAATTTCTTTATTCACAA
Organism: Jatropha curcas; assembly: GCF_041381405.1. Lineage (NCBI taxonomy): Eukaryota > Viridiplantae > Streptophyta > Magnoliopsida > Malpighiales > Euphorbiaceae > Jatropha > Jatropha curcas. Next base: position 22,451,971 of record NC_143154.1, read on the forward strand.
GATGGCTCCTTGATATAATCATATTGTAGTATTAGTGAATAAATAGAGAAGTCCATTTCTTGATTAATATTTATGTAAAATGTATTATGCATGCATTTGATTTCTTAATTAAAAAACCCTTTTCCTTTTTTATTTTAATTAGCTTTATTGTTTATATTTTTTTTTTTTCTAACAGCAAACACAATTGAATTTTATTAAGAGAAAGAAGATAACAAGAACTACAAATCCTCAACTCCAATGTTCTATATAAATCAAAAGTTCTATAACCAAGAGATCCTATACCCGATATGGACTACAAAATGGAATGAAAAGCCCAAATCAAATCTGCCAACTTCTCCTAAGATAAGAAAAGAAGGCAGATGACAAGGCTATTCTCAGAAATAGCAGTACAAAGAACTAAATCACAGCCAAGCAACAAAGAAATTCAACCTATCAACACCCCCTTTAGCTAAGTGATCTACCATAGAGCTGCGAGACCTCAAAATATGAGTGAAAGAGACCAAAGGAAGAGAAGATAAGATTGAATCCAATCGATTGAAATCAGACCAGTAGCTCCAAGGTCTAGATGCAGCCTTAGTAGTCCAAGAAATAGCACACTTAGAATCTGATTCAATAATAAGTGGAAGAGCACTAAACTGAGAAGAGTTCGAAGAATTCCAAGGCAAAAAGGATTGCTAACAGTTCAGCCTTATCAACGCACCAAAGCTTTTAGAGAAAAGACAAAGAACTGAATCATTATGATCCTTAGGGGTGTTCATGGGTCGGTTTGGATCGGTTTGAATATAATAATCGAACCAAACCTAAAGTGGCGGTTTGAAAAAATTAAATCAAAATGAAATCATAAAAAATTTTCAAACCAAACCAAACCTTTGATCACAATTTCATTTGATTTGATTCGGTTTAGACGGTTTGAAATAATAAAGATTAAATTTTCTGATTCATCTAGTTAATAAAAAAAGAGATTGACATAATGTTAAATAAGAAAAATGAATTAATAAAAATTATGCCATAAAATACAGATTGAATAGCTATTAAAAGTTATTAAATTAATTTTTTATATGTATATTCTTAGTATAGTATATGAAAATGTTACATATTTAGTGAGATAATAATTAAGCAAATTACAAATATAGAATTTTGATTTTGATTTAAGTACATCTATTACTAAAATTTATAAAAAAATTATAGTTTTATATGCATATAGCTTATCCATATATATTAATCTAATTTTACATGAATTTTTTGAATATTTTATAAAATAATCTATAATTTATCTAATTAATAAGAAATTATTGTTCAATTAATCTCATAATTTACTATTCAATATAAATTAATCAATGCAAAGAAAATTTTCATCCAAAAAGAATGAATTGAATATATATATATATATATATATATATATAGTTTGGTTCGGTTTGGAAGGTTTTGACTCTAAAATCATAAACCGAACCACAAGCTCGGTTTTTAAATTTTATAAAAACAAACCAAACCATCAATCTTTTGAAACCGCGATTTTCAATCGATTTTGGTTGGTTTGGATCGGTTTGGGCGGTTCGATGGACGCCCTTAATGATCCCTAAGAACACCCCCCATACCAAAGGGCTTTGGCTTCCCTCTAGATGAACCATCTACATTGAATATAAGAGAACCTGCAGCAGAGGCAGTCCAACAAAGAGACTCTTGGATCCTTGATTTTTATCCGAGAAGATAAGTAATGGCAAGAAGCCACCAGAACAGGGAAAGAAAACCAGTCACTGAGCCCATAAGACATCGATGGAAACTTTGCTTTAATTTATTTGTCCCTAAAGTTTTACAAAATTAATTAATTCATCCTTGTATTTTTGTATATTAGGCATTTAGTTTTCGAGATTTGATTCTGTCCCATTGACTGGTCCTCTCGTCTAATTTTAACGATTTTTGCTGTTAAATGCTTAATAAAAGACTAAAATACCCTTATAATAACACAAATTAAACCCACTATCACTTTTATTCTCCCTCATCTCCATTTTTGCGACTCTACTGTACAAACTCAAAAAAATAAATAAATAATTTATCTTCACTTGCTATAACCTCAAAAGAACCAAACACTTGTTGATTACCTAATTAAAAACCTTAAAATCATTGAAACATAAGTAATCTCTATTCGCATCTCTCATTGCAAAGCCATTGAAAATTCTAGTTCTGTGGTTCACTTTCTCCAATTCCCATATCCAATCTATTATCTGTACATCTCCCCAAGTTCTCTTTGCTAATGTTGGAAGGTCCTTAAAACCAAAAATTAAGCTTTCTCGAGATATGGCTCTTGTCACTCTTATGGGTAACAATCTAGGCAAGTTCATTTCCAAGTTTCTACACTCTAAGCCAGGTATTTTTTGCTTGGTATAGGAAATCCCAAAAATATAAACACAATCAATCTACACATCTTCCAAGTCTTTATCGTGTAGAAATTGCTCGTATTATAATTAGTTGCTGTCCATTTGCAGTTACAAATTAAAAGATGAAAGAAGGAGATGAAATCGAATTGTTTTTTTTCCTTTTTTTTTTTGTTGAGTCATAATTATAAACTATTAGCTCTTGTTGAGCTGATAAAAATAATTATGGGCAACATATTTCATCATTTGTGTAATTTTCGTTGATAGATAGTAGCAGGATTATGGGATTTTGGTAGGGTATGCGTCGTTGGCAACGATGGTCGGATTGTGGAGGAGGCTTTAATGAAATTATGGATAGTGGGAAGCAAAAGGGTATACTAGTCATTTTAAAATCTCTCTCTCTCCTCTCTCTTGTGTTTTAGCTTCATTTAACTGAAAAGGCAGCTAATTTCGGACGGAAGGATCAATTAACGAGACGGAATCATATCTCGAGAACTAAATACCTAATATACAAAAATACGAGGATGAGATAATTAATTTTGTAAAACCTCAAAGACGAAATAATTATTTTCCCATTGTTTTTTTTTCTCCTTTACAAAGCTTCATCTCTTTAACTCATAATCCTTTTGTGGGTCCTCGTTTTCTTCTCATAGCCCCACCAAATCCCATCTAAAGCCTCTCTCTCTCTCTCTCTCTCTCTCTCTCTTCGTTTATGTTTGAAAAAGCAATCCAATTAGGCAAAACAGAGCATTTCGTAGGAAAATTAAGAAAAATAGAGCAAGTACTAGAATTGTTTTGCCTATTCACAGAGGAGGACTCAAATTCTCAAAGCAAGAAACCGATGAAGCCATCATCTCTTTCTTTTGTAAGGGAAAAGTAATTCTTGAGATACCATATGACAAAAAGGATAGAAAAGAAAAGAAAATCCAGAAAACCAGAAACCTCTATTTTCAATTACACATACAGACACAAAAAGAGTGGGGTAAGGGAGAAAAATTAATATTCATATTCTTTTTACGTAAATAAAATAAAATAATATGTATTTTGGGTGTTTTGAGTTTCTTTAAACATTGTGGATTGAGCTGCATGCATTATTACAAATTTTTCAACATGGTTGGTTCTTTTATAACTTCCAATAAGGCACAAATTAAGAATTCTTTGTCCTCATCATATATTTTTTTGGGAGAAGAAAATAGGATAGCAATTTATGTTGGTAGCTTCTACATGCTTTATTTCCACTGAAATATTGCTGAAGGATATCAGTTGTGAAGTGGATTCGGTCCTTAAAGAATTTTTTGATGAGCTCTGTAAATTTTGTGAGTCTGAGCTTTGCTCAATCTTTTACAAACTTTAGCAGAGAAATGCCATGAAAAGTGGGGAACAAAAATCATTTTATGTTTTCCTAGGTTCTTTGCTCGCCAATCTATGGACATGACGAGAACTTAAAAGTTGACTAACTACAATGATGTGTGCATTTCATGCATACATATTTATATCTTTAATTTTCTAGTTTAGTCCAATTTTAGGGACTTTTAATAAATTAAAGTTAGTTTTTGCATGCATTGCGCATATTTTGCATTTGTTTTGTTTATAGTGTAGGTCTAACCTTTTTGAGAGAGAAAACCCTAAAGCAAGGGGCATTTTAGTCATTTCGGACTAGTTTACAAGAGAAAGATCTGGTGGCAAAAATCACAATCGGCCCACTGGTCGTGCTTTATCCACTTGAGAGTTAGAAACATTCTAGTAAAATACACAGCCAGTCAACCAGCTGTGTATTCTCCTCCAGTAAGTCAGAAGACTCAATGGAAACACGGATAGTTAAACAGTCGTATAAATCAAAGTTACTGCAAGGGCACTTGCTGTATATTTTAGCTGGGTTCCAATTAAAGGACTCTTTCTACCTGTCTGCCCATATGTCGGCCCGTGTATTTATCAAAGCATAGAGCCATCACATAAAGCACTATCATAGAATTGACCGTATATTCTCCCCTATGGCACTAAAAGCAAAAGATTTGGTCAGAGAATGTCTAAAATGCCCTACATCATCACCTGCACTATAAAAAGAAAAATATGAGATTCAGAGAGAATCAAGAGGGCTAGGGAGCAACTCAGATTAAGAGAAGCACAAATTTAGAAACCCTAGAAGAAAGAGCCACTGGGAAGTCAAGATTATTCTTCCTTCTCTTTTATCTTTGGTTTTGCTCAAGGAACTGACTCTATAGTTAGCAATAGGAATAAGAGTTTTATCTCTATTTTCTATTGTGGACAAGAATAGTTGTAGAGCTATCTTTTCTTCTTAATCTTGTGCTTTGTAATTTGAAAATGATTAGTGAGTAGTTCCCTTAGCTAGTCTTGGGTGAAAACCCATTTGGGCAATATTTATGTAATCATCTTTCCTTCTTTTAATCTAAGTGGATGTTTTATTGATTCTTGTGTGTGTGTGTGCTTAATACTTATAATATATAATAAAGCTTCATATTTGTATGAAAAGAAATGAGAGGATGAAGAATTGGAAGGTGAAGCCCCTTATTGTACACTCACACATGAGCCTAAGAGATAGACTTAGGAATAAGCTATTCCTTTGAAGATCTAGAGATAGACACTCATACATGAGCCTAAGAGATAGACTTAGGAATAAGCTATCCTTTCAAAGATCTAGGGAGAGTCATAGAGATTAATGGGCTAGGATCATCATTACACACAAAAGTAGGTGTTCTTATGATTTCGGAATATTTGTGTTACTTGGAAGGGGCATAAATATTAATGAACTCCTCCTCCTTCAAGATGTATCCCTTAATAAATTGAAAATAGAAGTTTGAGTCCCATAATGTTGTTCAATGTTGTTGATCCCAACACTAGTATCTTGCCTTATTTGATAACTTAAGTCTAGTTTGCTTTTAATCTAAGTAGTAGTTACTTGCTTGTTTTACATTCAGTTAGTTTATATTCCAAAGATTCTTCATCTAATTTATAAACAATACATCTTGGATTCAAAACTAATATTCAATCCCTCTATCCCTGAAGACAATATTTTTTATATACTACTTGTACGATCTGTATATTTGCGGAATAGCTAACATACAAAAATGATTACTAATAAAAGAAATCTGAGGCTTGGACTTTTACTATCCATGAAAATAACTGCTCCAAGTTTCTTTAATTATGCTTATTGATAGAAGATGGCTTGAAAGTTGACTAACTAAAGTTTATTTTCTTTATTTTTAAAAATGTCAATGTGTAAATGAAATTGCGTCCTGATAGTGTTAATTTTTATAATATTTTTATTGTAATTTTTACTAAGATTTTTAACAATTTTTATTTATCTAAAATAGTTTTTATATGATATTGTTATGTTTTTATTTAAAAGCTTCCTTGACACACAACTCACTTGATTTTTGAGGAAAAGTGTTTTGCAAGAAAAGGACAAAAATAAGACAAAATATGATTGGCACGCCCAAGACCGTGCTACGGCGCACGGCCGTGCCAAACACAAGGCAAATCAAAGCAAAGAGCCAGAAGGCGCATGCCCCAGCCCATGCTAAGGCGCACGCCCATGCCTCAAATGCCTCGGACTTCCAGAGAGATGCACGCCCCCAGCCGTGCCAAAGAACACGCCCGTGCGCGCACTGGGGCAGAAGCTTGGCCCGTGCAGCTGAAGTACGCCCATGCTACACAACCTCCAGACTTCTAGAAGAGTGCACACCTGCAGCCATGCCAGTACGCACACCCGTGCCCTGGAACTCCCCTTGACCGTGCGAAACCGCACGGCCCATGCTGAGAGCCTCAGACCTCCGGAGCTTGGCACGCCCTAGACTGTGCTAGGCAGCAGGCCCGTGCCAATCAAGAAAACTGAAATTTAGTCAAAAGTTGCCAACCAACTTCCACCAAATCATGAAGCATATTTTGGACAACTTTCCTCACATGCAAACCAAGATCAACTCTATCCACATGGGTGAGTCATGATTAAAGAAAATGAAGACTTAAAAGAGAGCTTTACAACCTAACAAAAGAAGACTTTGATCATTAAAACCATATGGAATCCTATACCAAAGAAGTCTATATAAAGAAGAGGAGAGTTCATCTCAAATCATCCCATTCCACACATTACATTCCACTCTACATCTATTCTTCCTCTCTTAGCTTGTATATAGTTTCTCTTTTAGAAGTTAGGCATTCAAGAGTTGTCAAGTGTTTCAAGGAAGCCATCCAAGCAACCTATCACTAGTTCTTATCTCTAAACTCTTAATCTTCTTTATTTCTTTCATTATCTTTATTGATTATGGAATAGTATTGTTGAGTTTTATTTAAATATTATGTGTAACTAAATTCTCATACTAGGGGGTTTGATGTAGCTTAATTTCTTTTCCAATTTATGCAATTAGATTTATTTTTCCTTATTCAAGTTATGATTTATTAATGAACTTAATGCTTCTAGGCAGAATTTTCCCCTAGATTGAATTATTTCAATTATCACCATCGGAAGAAGGATCTTTGATATGAAAAGAGTTAATAAAACACATGAGAATAATAACTTGATGCGGAAGCTATATGGTTTGACTCATGGGGGGTTTTTACAATTTACCAAACTTAAATTGTAAACTCTTAAACAACTACATAGCTTAATGATTTAATTCATATTTGATTTCGCTATTGGAAGATAGGTAATTAAATGGGATTAAAATAGCTAGCAATACATCGGAAGAGCTTGTTAGTGAATTTAGAGTTGTTTCCCCTACTTGAATAATTAAATTGATTAATGAACTAATGAGATAAATTGGAAAGAATTAAGTGAAATCAAAACCCCTAGTAGTCTCAACCCCTTGATTCCTTTTAATCAACTTTTGTTTACTTGATCTTTGTTTATTTTATTTTTATACAACAAATCTCTTAATTATCGTTTAAATAATAACAAGATAACACAATTTTGGTACTTGGATTACAATCCTCGTGGGAATGATATCTTACTCATTCATATATTACTTGTAGCGATTCGTACACTTGCGATTTAAGCTGTCAAGTTTTTGGCGCCGTTGCCGGGGAATTGGCAATACCAATATCAATACTAATTATCTTGTTATTAATTTAGACATTCATTTATTCATTTGTTTTTAATTAAAAAAAAAAAAAACATCTCAGGTTTTATGCAAAGACGATCAGGGAGAACAGAACCTCTGATCTTTGATCCAGAAATTGAGAAAACCTATAGAAGAAATAACGCAGCAAGGAGAGCGTAAGAAAACAGATCCGAGCAACAATCAAACATGGACGGCATTAATCCTCAATTTCCGAACATACCTCTTGCTGCAAATCCTCAGATCGGACAATAACAAAATGTTCGCACCTTGCGAGACTGCACCACACCCTCTCTTAATAGAGCCACCTCCAGCATCACTAGACCAAGAGTGGAAGCTAATAACTTTGAAATCAAACCAGCAATTACTCAGTTGCTTTCCACTTCTATTCAATATGGGGGACTCCCTAGTGAAGATCCAAATGCTCACATCACTAATTTCCTGGAAATCTGTGATACTTTTAAGCAAAATGGTGTTTCTGACGATGCCATTAGATTAAGACTCTTTCCTTTTACTCTAAGGGATAAAGCACGATCATGGTTACAATCTTGCCCAGCTGGAAGTTTTACAACTTGGGAAGAATTAGCCCAGAAATTTTTGGCTAAATTCTTTCCATCTTCTAAAACCACCAAATTGAGAAATGAGATCATGACTTTTATTCATCATGATCAAGAAAGCTTATATGAAGCTTGGGAAAGATTTAAAGATTTACTGAGAAAATGTCCTCACCATAGTTTGCCCAAATGGTTACAAGTCCAAACTTTTTATAATTCATTGTCACCTAATATTAAGATTACACTTGATGCAGCTGCAGGAGGATCTTTCGAAAGAAAAGAGATCGATGAAGCATACGATTTAATAGAAGAAATGGCAAGCAATAGCCATTATCAAAGCAGTTCTGAAAGAAGAAAAACTGCTGGGATCTATGAAATTGATGCCATCACTGCACTAAATGCAAAGGTTGACAACATGGTAAGAAAGTTAGACTTACTAACCACCAAATCTGTGAACTCCATCATGCAAACCTGTGACAGATGCAACGAACCACATGGAGTTGGAGAATGCATATTGGATTCTTCAAAGCCACAAACTTTGGAGCAAGTGAACTACGTGATGAACCAACAGAGGAGGAATTATCCATATTCGAATCATTACGATAACAGGTTGAGAAATCATCCGAATCTTTCATATGGTAATTCTAATAACACTTTAAATGCACCACCAGGTTTCTTGCCTCTTGAGAAAAAGTCTCATGATGATCTCCTTACTGCCCTTTTAAAATCGCACATGGATTTCATGAATGAAACAAGGGAACACCACAAAATCCAACAAGCTGCGATAAGAAATCTGGAGATTCAAATGGGACAGTTTGCAAACATGATGGCAGCTAGACCTCAAGGTACGTTACCTAGTAACACTGAAAAAAATCCTAAGGAGCAGGTACAAGCCATAACCTTGAGGAGTGGTAAAGAATTGGAGGACAAGCCCAGAAAGGAGAAGGAGAAAGAAGAAGAGAGAAAGGCACCCATCATTGATCTGGTGGAAAGGGAAGAAGTGAAACCTTATGTTCCACCCGTTCCATTTCCACAAAGGTTGAAAAAGACGCAGGATGACCAAAGCTTCATGAAATTTCTGGACGTCTTCAAAAAACTTCAAATAAACATCCCTTTTGCTGAAGCTCTTGCTCAAATGCCCAGCTATGCAAAGTTCTTAAAAGAAAGATTGATGACCAAGGAATGGTGAAACTGACTTAAGAATGCAGTGCGATCATTCAAAATAAATTGCCACCGAAGCTTAAAGATCCAGGGAGTTTTTATATTCCTTGCAACATTGGCAATTTAAATTTCGAAAAAGGCTTTAGCTGACCTAGGAGCTAGCATAAATCTGATGTCTTATGAAGTCTTTAAAATGCTAGGTATGGGAGAGCTCAAGCCAACGAGGATGTCTCTACAATTAGCCGACCGATCAATCAAATACCCCAAGGGAATTGTAGAGGACATACTAATCAAGGTAGGAAAATTCATTTTTCCAGTTGATTTTGTCATCCTTGACATTGATGAAGGTAGAGAAGGATCATTGATCCTTGGAAGACCTTTTCTTGCAACTGCAAGAGCTCTAATTGATGTGCATGATGGGAAACTAACATTGAGAGTAGGTCAAGAAGAAGTTGTTTTTGATGTGTTAAAATCTTGTAAACTTCCTATGGACTACGATGATTGCTTTAGAATAGATGTAATTGATAAATGTGTAGAGAACACTTTACATAGCGTAGATGATAATGAAAATAAAACAGAAGAAAAAGAAAAAGAAGGTAAACCTCCCAAACAAGAACTGAAGCAGCTTCCTCCTCATTTGAAGCATGCATTTCTAGGTGAAAACAACTCTTTTCCTGCCATTATTTCCTCTTACTTAACGCTTGATCAAGAGGAAGGGTTGTTGTAGGTTCTTCGAAAGCACAAGAAAGCAATAAGGTGGTCAATTTCTGATTTACAAGGAATAAGCCCGAGTGTATGCATGCACAAAATCCTGATGGAAGAAGACTACAAACCTTCAATCGAGCATCAAAGACGATTGAATCCAAACATGAAGGAGGTAGTGAAGGCTGAAATCATAAAACTTCTGGATGCTGGCATTATCTATCCAATCTCTGATAGTAGTTGGGTAAGTCCTGTTCAAGTTGTGCCAAAAAAGGGAGGTATGACTGTTATCTCAAATGAAAACAATGAATTAATTCCCACTAGAACAGTCACGGGTTGGCGTGTGTGTATAGATTACAGAAAATTGAACAAAGCAACACGCAAAGACCACTTTCCCCTACCCTTTATTGATCAAATGCTTGAAAGACTTGCAGGTTATCCTTTCTATTATTTCTTGGATGGATATTCAGGATACTTTCAAATACCCATTGCTCTTGAAGATCAAGAGAAAACTACTTTCACTTGCCCTTATGGCACTTTTGCCTATAGGAGAATGCCTTTTGGACTATGTAATGCTCCTGCAACCTTCCAAAGATGCATGACGTCCATATTTTCTGATATGGTTGAAAAATCTATTGAGATATTTATGGATGATTTTTCTGTATTTGGCTTTTCTTTCGATGCATGTCTTCATAATTTATCTTTAGTAATGCAATGATGTGAAGACACTAACCTTGTTTTAAATTAGGAAAAATGTCACTTTAAGGTTAGTGAAGGTATTGTCTTAGGGCATAAGATCTCCCAAGCAGGAATTGAAGTAGACAAAGCCAAAATCGAGGTAATTGAAAAACTTCCTCCTCCTAACTCAATGAAAGGAATGAGAAGTTTTCTTGGTCATGCAAGGTTCTACAGAAGGTTTATCAAGGACTTCTCGAAAATCACAAAACCTCTTTGTAATTTATTGGTTAAAGATGTTCCTTTTAATTTTGACAAAGAATGTTTAGATGCTTTTAACAGGTTAAAGAGGGAGTTGATCTCAGCACCTATCATCACTACACCAGATTGGACTCTCCCATTTGAACTAATGTGTGATGCTAGTGATCATGCTGTCGGAGCCGTTCTTGGGCAAAGGAAGGAAAAGAAGTTGCATGTTATCTATTATGCTAGTCGCACATTGAATGATGCGCAATTGAATTATGCAACTACTGAAAAAGAATTGTTAGCTATTGTTTTTGCTTTTGACAAATTCAGAGCTTACTTAATCGAAGCCAAAACAATAGTTTACACAGATCACTCAGCTATCAAATATTTGCTAGAAAAGAAGGATGCTAAACCAAGACTAATTCGTTGGGTTCTCTTATTGCAGGAGTTTGATCTGGAAATTCACGACAAAAAGGGAACCGAGAATCTTATGGCTGACCACCTTTCTAGGTTAGAGTTGGGGGAAGAGGATACAACCGAGCTACAAATCAATGAAAGCTTCCCCCATGAGCAACTTTTGCTAATGGTAAATACTCAAGCCCCCTGGTATGCTGATATAGTTAACTATCTTGTTTGCAAAATCACTCCTCCTAACTTTTCCTATCAACAAAAGAAAAAATTCTTCCATGATATCAAATACTACTATTGGGAGGAGCCCTTTTTGTTCAAATATTGTAGTGATCAGCTATTCCGGCGGTGTATACCGGAAAGTGTCCTTAAATTCTGCCATTCAATGGAATGTGGAGGACATTTTGGAGCCAACAAGACAGCAGCGCGTGTATTGGAAAGCGGTTTATATTGGCCTAACCTATTTAAAGAAGCTTTTAACTATGTTCGTCATTGTGATCATTGTCAGAGGTTGGGTAACATTTCGAAGAGACATGAGATGCCCTTGAATAGCATACTTGAAGTTGAAAATGGGCAGAAGCTGTTGCCCTTCCCAATAATGATGCCAAAAGTGTGATGAGCTTCATCAAGAAATATATCTTCACACGACATGGAACTCCGAGAGCAATAATCACAGACAGAGGAAAGCACTTCTGTAACAAGTACCTTGACTCCCTACTTTCCAGATATGGTGTTACTCACCGTGTAGGTACCCCATATCATCCTCAAACGAGTGGGCAAGTAGAAGTCACGAACCGGGAACTTAAAAAGATTTTGGAGACAACAGTTGGCCAATCAAGGAAGGACTGGTCCAAGAAGCTCGATGATGCTCTTTGGGCCTACAGAACTGCATTCAAAACACCAATTGGCATGTCACCATATCGAATGGTATACGGTAAGGCTTGTCACCTCCCCGTCGAGCTTGAGCATAAGGCATATTGGGCAATACAATTCCTCAACTTTGATACCAAGGAAGCTGGTCAAAAGCGACTGCTTCAATTGAACATGATGGATGAAATGAGGCTCCATGCCTATGAAAATGCCAAAATATATAAAGAACTCACAAAAAAGTGGCATGATAAGCGTATCATTCTACGGAATCTAAGGGTAGGCCAACAGGTTTTACTCTATAACTCTAGACTCCGCCTCTTTCTAGGAAAATTACGCTCAAGGTGGTCCGGCCCATTCACGATTAAAGAAATTTTTCCGCATGGAGAAATTGAGATTAGGGACGGTGACCGAAGTTTCAAGGTTAATGCTCACCGTCTAAAAGTTTACCAAGGTGGAAATTTTGATCCCGTTAAAACCGCCATCAGTCTTGATTAAGCTTGAATCAGGTTCGGTACGTCGAACTTAACGACGTTAAACAAAAGTGCTTAGGGGAGACAACCCATTTTCATTTTGATTAATTGTTTTGTTTTATGTGTTTGTTGTTTGTTTTATTTTTAGGGATAACAAAGAGTTAAAAAGGCAACATGCCCTGGGTGTATAAATTAAGCACGACCGTGCTCAAAAAAAAAAAAAATTTCAGAGGGTTGCACGCTTGCCACCGTGCTACGTAGCACGACCGTGTCACATCGCATGCTCAAGTCATGCCAAGGTACACGCCCGTGCCAGATGAGTCAGATTTTGCCCTGCAGGAGAAACAGGCGCACGCCCTGAACCGTGCCATCCAGCACGCCCGTGCTCGCTTGCGCAGAGACTTCCAAAGAGGTGCACGCCCTGAACCGTGCCATCCAGCACGCCCGTGCCCACTTGCACAGAGACTTCTAGAGAGGTGCACGCCCTGAACCGTGCTATCCAGCATGCCCGTGCCTGCTTGTGCAGAGACTTCCAGAGAGGTGCATGCCCTGAACCGTGCCGTGCCGCACGCCCGTGCCCGCTTGCGTAGAAACTTCTAGAGAACAGCACGGTCCAGACCGTGCTGAACTGCACAGCCGTGCGCGCTTCCTTATTTAAATAACACGCCCTAGCGCTGTTTCATTCAAAACAACACGCCCTAGCCGGCAGCAGCCTTCCTCTCTCATTTTCTCTCAATTTCTCTCGTTTTCTCTCATTTTCTTGCAATTCTCTTTGATTTTCTTCCATATTTTTCATCATCATGCCTCCCAGGTACAAACGCAGCAGGCCCTCGTCATCTGTGGCATCTAGACGCGGCTTTTCCACTCGATCTTCCACGGTCTCTCCACCATCTGACAGTCCACCACTCCCTCCATTTGATATGGTTTCGGACGACCAGTTGGAGAGGTACAATAAACTTCTATCATGCCCCATTTTACCAAATAAGTTTATTGATTTTGATGCTTTATCAATTGTTAGGCTTAAAGATGCTGTGGTTGAACCTTTGAAGCGTGTGGGGTGGGGAACTTTTATAGAAATGAGAGACCCTGTGTATCCTCCTTTGACATTAGAATTTTTAAGTTCACTTTCTGCATCGATTAAATTTCCAGCTAAAATTTTTCAGAATAAAATTAAATTTAGGCTTCTTGGAATAAATTATGAACTATCCATCGATGAAGTTAGTCACATTTTTGGTTTTCCTACCGAAAATGCGGTTAACCAACTCCCTGCAGATAATATGGATTGTCGTATGTGGGATCAGTTGGCAGACAGTAGCACTTATAATGCTAGAGCATTTGAAGCATCAAAATTAAAAAGTCCCGCTTTACGATATATCCATAAATTTTTAGTTCATATAATTTTCGGAAGAAATGAAAGTGAGGGAGTTGTGGGCCGAAGTGAACTGTATTTTCTATGGGCTATTAATAATGGAGTGTTGCTTAATGTTGGATACTGGTTGTGCCAAAAATGGGCCCGAGTCGCAAGGGCCGATAAGGGAGCCATTATGATAGGTTTCTTTGTTACACGCATTGCTACTTATCTAAGGGTATGGAACCCGGCTCGACCCATTTATGACAACCTAGGAGGCGGTAGAGGGACTAAATTAGATATTGATCTTATGATTCACATGAGGATTGTGGAGAAATTTGGAGATTCCTACCGAGTAATAGGTGCCCCAGCAGAAACTACAGATGATGACGCGCCTGCAGCAGCTGACATTGAGGAGGATTAGCCACCTCCTTTCCCTGGTTTTAATTTTGGAGTAGGTACATCCAGAGCTGGACCTTCATTCCAAGGCACCTCCACTGTGTCCAATGATGATATGCTTGCCCGAATGCTCTCTCGCATGGACGTGTTCGACACTCGACTTACTGGCATGGAGTCCATGATCACTGATCATTTCCAGTCGCTTGAGATCACGCAGGGCAGCATCGATTCTCGCCTCGACACTCTGCAGGGTCAGCTTCAGACTATTCTTCACTTGCTTCAGCCCCCTCCACCTCCTCCACCAGAGGCCTGATATTTTTTCATATTATTTTGATTATTCTCTCTCATATTTCTGTTTGTTGAATATTTCACATTGGTTTTGTTTGATTACTAACGATTTCGGTTAGTTGCAGATGAATATTTGGGTTTTTAATAGTTTTTCAATTTCAATATTTTGGTTATTTTTTTCATATGTTTCTTCCATCATAGCTTGGATGCACGTCGCATTGTCTCACATCACCAATGGTACTTTTCTCCACTCCTTAGTCTTTCTTAAATATTTCATAAGTTTGGGGAATTGCATCTAGCTCATTGAGGACAATGTGCTCAATTAAGTTGGGGGAAGAAATTTTATCTAAACTACAAAATCAATTCTAATAAAGTGTTGTTTTGCTTTAATAAAATAAGTATGGAATAATTATGATCGAAATTTAAAATTTATCTTAAATTCATTTACCTTTGAATAAATTAATGATGTTTCCAAAGTTAATTGTTTTTAACCAAAATTATATTTTTAACATACTTCTTTGATTTAACCATTTGTTTAGAAAATTTTGAATCCTGACTTGAATAAAAAGACAAGGACACTAAAGCCATATTACATGTATGTTTTAAATCAATAAAGGGTGAAGGTATTATGAAAAAAGATTGAAGGAAATCCATTCTAAACAAAGTAGTATGGAGCATAAAATGCAACTACTTATCGCTTATATTCCTATATAAAATTATAAATATATAAGTGGTATGGAGCATAAAATGCAACCACAAAAGAGGCAAAGATGAGAAGTGGTATGGAGCATAAAATGCAACCAATTTATGTGATAGAAGTAGGCCACCTAAAAATACCTTGAGATGAGAAATATTACATGTAGGCTAAAATTGTCCTAAGTACTTACTATTCTAAAGAAGAAGGCAAAAGTGTTCTTTACTCATGTTTAATAAAAAGAATATGTTCTACTAATTTTGGCTAGAAATAACTAACATAGGAAATATATAATTTATTCTTAGGTTAATAATTTGGATATTTATTAAATTCGTGAATAATTATTCGATACTATTTCAAGGGAATTTTATTGCTTGAGGACAAGCAATAGTTTAAGTTTGGGGAAATTTGATAGTGTTAATTTTTATAATATTTTTATTGTAATTTTTACTAAGATTTCTAGCAATTTTTATTTATCTAAAATAGTTTTTATATGATATTGTTATGTTTTTATTTAAAAGCTTCCTTGAAACACAACTCACTTGATTTTTGAGGAAAAGTGTACGATTTTGCAAGAAAATGACAAAAATAAGGCAAAATATGATTGGCACGCCCAAGACCGTGCTACGGCGCACGGCCGTGCCAAACACAAGGCAAATCAAAGCAAAGAGCCAGAAGGCGCACGCTCCAGCCCATGCTAAGGCGCACGCCCGTGCCTCAAATGCCTCGGACTTCCAGAGAGATGCACGCCCCCAGCCGTGCCAAAGAACACGCCCATGCGCGCACTGGAGACAGAAGCTTGGCCCGTGCAGCTGAAGCACGCCCGTGCTACACAACCTCCAGACTTCCAGAAGAGTGCACGCTCGCAGCCGTGCCAGTACGCACACCCCTGCCCTGGAACTCCCCTTGACCGTGCGGAACCGCACGGCCCGTGCTAAGAGCCTCAAACCTCCGGAGCCTGGCACGCCCTAGACCGTGCCAGGCAGCACGCCCGTGCCAATCAAGAAAACTAAAATTTAGTCAAAAGTTGCCAACCAACTTCCACCAAATCATGAAGCATATTTTGGACAACTTTCCTCACATGCAAACCAAGATCAACTCTATACACATGGGTGAGTCATGATTAAAGAAAATGGAGACTTAACAGAGAGCTTTACAACCTAACAAAAGAAGACTTTGATCATTAAAACCATATGGAACCTTATACCAAAGAAGTCTATATAAAGAAGAGGAGAGTTCATCTCAAATCATCCCATTCCACACATTACATTCCACTCTACATCTATTCTTCCTCTCTTAGCTTGTATATAGTTTCTATTTTAGAAGTTAGGCATTCAAGAGTTGTCAAGTGTTTCAAGGAAGCCATCCAAGCAACCTATCACTAGTTCTTATCTCTAAAATCTTAATCTTGTTTATTTCTTTCATTATCTTTATTGATTATTGAATATTTATCAAGTATTGTTGAGTTTTATTTAAGTACTATGTGTAACTAAATTCTCATACTAGGGGGTTTGATGTAGCTTAATTTCTTTTCCAATTTATGCAATTAGATTTATTTTTCCTTATTCAAGTTATGATTTATTAATGAACTTAATGCTTCTAGGCAGAATTTTCCCCTAGATTGAATTATTTCAATTATCACTATCGGAAGAAGGATCTTTGATATGAAAAGAGTTAATAAAACACATGAGAATAATAACTTGATGCGGAAGCTATATGGTTTGACTCATGGGGGGTTTTTACAATTTACCAAACTTAAATTGTAAACTTTTAAACAACTACATAGCTTAATGATTTAATTCATATTTGATTTCGCTATTGGAAGATAGGTAATTAAATGGGATTAAAATAGCTAGCAATACATCGGAAGAGCTTGTTAGTGAATTTAGAGTTGTTTCCCCTACTTGAATAATTAAATTGATTAATGAACTAATGAGATAAATTGGAAAGAATTAAGTGAAATCAAAACCCCTAGTAGTCTCAACCCCTTGATTCCTTTTAATCAACTTTTGTTTACTTGATCTTTGTTTACTTTATTTTTACACAACAAATCTCTTAATTATCGTTTAAATAATAACAAGATAACACAATTTTGGTACTTGGATTGCAATCCTCGTGGGAATGATATCTTACTCATTCATATATTACTTGTAGCGATTCGTACACTTGTGATTTAAGCTGTCACGTCCCATTTTCTTTTAGTTATCCTACCTAGCATCTTCATAATACACGTACGGTTGCCGACGTGGAAATGTATTTAATTGGTCTAAAATTTTTTACTTGAGATGCATAATTGTTTCTCCGTAAAGTTGGGAGTGTCGTAGGATTAATTTGCTAAAGTTAAGAGAGCAATCTATGTATTTGATCAGTCTAACTATAATATAACTTTGGTATCCTAACCATCATCATATTTAATGACCATATTCCTTATTTATATTTTTAAAATGGAAAGAAACATTTCATACCATATTTTTTCTATTTTTTTTCTTACAACATAATGGATAGAAATATAAAATAATTAAAACATGTTCCAGCTTTTTTTATTGAAAAACTCTAAACTGTTCCAAAAATTTAAATTATCAAAAAATAATTAATGTAAGAGTATATATGGAAAAAAAAGGATAAATTTTATAGTTGAGCTAATTTAAGTATCCATCCTTAATCCGTGTGAAAAAGAAGTGAAACTTTTTTTTTTTTTTTTGGACGGAGGGGAGTATTGTTATTCATCGAGTCAAAAGTCCATCAACTTCAAGGTTGAAGTATTTTTCAGGAACGCTTAAAATGTTTTTTTTTTTTTTTTTTTGAAGATAATATTCTACAAATTGAATGGGTTTGCTGGGTTTTTAAGATATAACTTGAGTTATATGTCTTCAAATTGAATGGAATTAGATTCATTAAAAAGCTAAGAAAAAATGCTACAAATGTTATGAAGGGACCACAACCCAGATCAATGTGTAAGATGGTAAACAGAAGCTAGGAACACAAACCAACAGTCCAGACCCGATTCAGCAGAACTAAGTCCAATGTTTATTAAATTCCTACTTAACCAAACACTCAAATTAAACCAATCCAAAACCAGAGAAGTCTCAAGACATAGGGCAATAACTCTTATGAAGAACTCAAGATCTAATCTTGTCATTATAGTGGTCGAAATTGGCACTCAATTTAGTGATACATGTGGCCCGACATAACAGAGTCAGTTTGGATGTTTCAGCCATAAGTTGAGCTATGTATCTTCAAATTGGACACAAGAGGATGGGTTGGAAAGCTAAGAGGTAGAAATACACCTTTTATGAAGGATTCAGACACAAATGGAAATTAAAAAGGATCGAAAAATGGTCCTTCATCTCACTCAAAAACAAATTTTTCCCAAATTCAGCTTCCTTTAACCATGAAAAGAACATGAACAACAAAGATACAAGGTAGGGATTTCTACCACATACTAAATACTCATCAAACATCATCCTAAGAGCATAAACCAACAAAGAATAACAAGAAAACTTAAGGCCTTATTCATCAATAGATTCTGCCACTCTTGGAAGATGAAGAAGAAAATGTTTTCCTCATCAATTCAACATATAGGTATGCTTAGAAATCTCCTAAGAACACATTTATACCACCAAAGTTCAATAATCAAATCATTTCATATAAAATTCCAAATTTTCACAAAATAGTATAAACATTCACAGACCCGTAAATCACTATCCATTCATAGTTAATTATACTCAATATCTTCCTCGGATCTAAATAAAATATTATCCCCCACTCTGTAGCACCATTCATGACCCGATAAAATGATATCATTTTAAGATTCGAAAATTTTGGGGCATTACAGTATATATGAAAAAAAAAAGGATAAATTTTATAGTTAAGCTAATTTAAGTACCCATCCTTAATGCGTGTGAAAAAGAAGTGAAACTTTTTTTTTCTTTTTTTGGACGGAGGGGAGTATTGTTATTCATCGAGTCAAAAGTCCATTCAACTTCAAGGCTGCAGTAATTTTGAGGAACGCTTAAAATGTTTTTTTTCTTTTCGAAGATAATATTCTACAAATTCAATATTATAATATTTTACAATTAACAACAATTAATCATAATATATCTAGACATATTATCCAATTTTATTGCTATGATGAGATATGATGAGATATTATGATATTTTTTGTTAGTTCTTAGCAAATTAGGAAATAATATGTATCACAAAAATTGGGAAAATTTTTATATTTTAATTTTAAAAAATCATTTATAGGAATTGTTTGAATATTTCCATGAAATGACTAAATAATTGACGAGATGAAATTGCAAAGATATGAACGTCTTAATTCCTAACACTTAAATTAGGTTAGAATATCATAAACCAAATAATATTTTTTTTAAAATGATAATAATTTTATTAATTAGGTTAAGCCAGAATGTGAACTAGAATCCCATATCAGTCGCAGGTCATTTATATATAACTGTTATTTGAAAATCTAATAAGTTTCTTACTTTATCATTAGATAAACTTGCTCCAAACGAAAATTAGTATATGACAGATGATCAACAAATCCAAAATGATAACTATTCACATGAAACCATCAGCTTAGCAGCCAAGAAAACCAAAATCATCCCAATTGACAGTAACCATTTTTGTTACTTTGTCAACTGCTGTACACATACGACTATATCATCCACGCAAAGGTTATCAAGTTGGACTTTACCGTGTCCGAATGACCGTACCATAGCCTATAAATACCTCACAACTCTTATCCAAAAATGCATACATTCAAATTTCTTTAATCTTGATTGTTTCTTATATACCAGAGAATTTAACCATGTTCAGATTCATCGGAAGCTTCACCTTTTTATGGCTTGTCATGGCAACAACTGCCATGGCTCAATCCACAACCATACTCGACACCAGTGGACAGCCCCTTACAAGCGGCGTAGAATATTACGTGCTTCCAGCTGCCACTGATACTGCTGGTGGTTTAACCTTGGTTAACCGCACCGGCTCATGCCCTTTCTACGTTGGTCAAGAACCTCTTTCAACTGTCGTTTCACAAGGCCTTCCTGTGGTTTTTACGCCAAATGATGGAGATAGTGTTGTAAGAGAGGATATTCCTTTCACTGTTGCATTCTCAGCCTCTACGACTTGTGTTCAGTCCACCGGATGGAGGGTAGAAAATGATGAAGAAGTGTCGAGGACATTTATTGTGACAGGAGGAGATCAAAGCTTCTTTAGAATTCAAATTGATGATAATGGTCTCTATAACTTGATATGGTGTCCAGTTTGTGATAGGCCAAATTGTCCTAGGTTTAGATGTTTGGATGCTAGTATTTTCATGGAGAATGGAAAGAGATTATTGATTGTGGGTGAAGATCAAGCTTTTCCTTTCCGATTTAGGAGGGCCAATTAATTTCTTTATTCACAAGATGGCTCCTTGATATAATCATATTGTAGTATTAGTGAATAAATAGAGAAGTCCATCTCTTGATTAATATTTATGTAAAATGTATTATGCATGCATTTGATTTCTTAATTAAAAAAACCTTTTCCTTTTTTATTTTAATTAGCTTTATTGTTTATATTTTTTTTTTCTAACAGCAAACACAATTGAATTTTATTAAGAGAAAGAAGATAACAAGAACTACAAATCCTCAACTCCAATGTTCTATATAAATCAAAAGTTCTATAACCAAGAGATCCTATACCCGATATGGACTACAAAATGGAATGAAAAGCCCAAATCAAATCTGCCAACTTCTCCTAAGATAAGAAAAGAAGGAAGATGGCAAGGCTATTCTCAGAAATAGCAGTACAAAGAACTAAATCACAGCCAAGCAACAAAGAAATTCAACCTATCAACACCCCCTTTAGCTAAGTGATCTACCATAGAGCTGCGAGACCTCAAAATATGAGTGAAAGAGACCAAAGGAGAGAAGATAAGATTGAATCCAATCGATTGAAATCAGACCAGGAGCTCCAAGGTCTAGATGCAGCCTTAGTAGTCCAAGAAATAGCACACTTAGAATCTGATTCAATAATAAGTGGAAGAGCACTAAACTGAGAAGAGTTCGAAGAATTCCAAGGCAAAAAGGATTGCTAACAGTTCAGCCTTATCAACGCACCAGAGCTTTTAGAGAAAAAACAAAGAACTGAATCATTATGATTCTTAGGGGTGTTCGTGGGTCGGTTTGGATTGGTTTGAATATAATAATCGAACCAAACTTAAAGTGGCGGTTTGAAAAAAATTAAATCAAAACGAAATCATAAAAAAGTTTCAAACCAAACCAAACCTTTGATCTCAATTTCATTTGATTTGATTCGGTTTAGACGGTTTGAAATAATAAAGATTAAACTTTCTGAATCATCTAGTTAATAAAAAAAGATTGACATAATATTAAATAAGAAAAATGAATTAATAAAAATTATGCCATAAAATACAGATTGAATAGCTATTAAAAGTTATTAAATTAATTTTTTATATGTATATTCTTAATATAGTATATGAAAATGTTACATATTTAGTGAGATAATAATAAGCAAATTATAAATATAGAATTTTGATTTTTATTTAAGTACATCTATTACTAAATTTATAAAAAAAATTATAGTTTTATATGCATATAGCTTATACACATATATTAATCTAATTTTACATGAATCTTTTTTAATATTTTATAAAATAATCTATAATTTATCTAATTAATAAGAAATTATTGTTCAATTAATCTCATAATTTACTATTCAATATAAATTAATCAATGCAAAGAAAATTTTCATCCAAGAAGAATGAATTGAATATATATATATATATATATATATATATATATATATATATATATATATATATATATATATATATATGTATGTATGTATGGTTTGGTTCGGTTAGGACAGTTTTGACTCTAAAATCATAAACCGAACCACAAGCTCGGTTTTTAAATTTTATAAAATCAAACCAATCCTTCAATCTTTTGAAACCGTGATTTTGAATCGATTTTGGTTGGTTTGGATCGGTTTGGGCGATTCGATGGACGCCCCTAATGATCCCTAAGAACACCCCCCATACCAAAGGGCTTTGGCTTTCCTCTAGATGAACCATCTACATTGAATATAAGAGAAGCTGAAGCAGAGGCAGTCCAACAAAGAGACGCTTGGATCCTTGATTTTTTTTTCTGAGAAGATAAGTAATGGCAAGAAGCCACCAGAACAGGGAAAGAAAACCAGTCATTGAGCCCATAAGACATCGATGGAAACTTTGCTTTAATTTAATTCGTCTCTAAGGTTTTATAAAATTAATTAACTCGTCCCTGTATTTTTGTACATTAGGCATTTAGTCTTCGAGATTTGATTCCATCCCATTGACTGGTCCTCCCATCTAATTTTAACGATTTTTGCTGTTAAATTCTTAATAAAAGACTAAAATACCCTTATAATAACACAAATTAAACCCACTATCACTTTTATTCTCCTTCATCTCCATTTTTGCGACTCTACTGTACAAACTCAAAAAAATAAATAATTTATCTTCACTTGCTATAACCTCAAAAGAACCAAACACTTGTTGATTACCTAATTAAAATCATTGAAACATAAGTAATCTCTATTTGCATCTCTCATTGCAAAGCCATTGAAAATTCTAGTTCTGTGGTTCACTTTCTCCAATTCCCATATCCAATCTATTATCTGTACATCTCCCCAAGTTCTCTTTGCTAATGTTGGAAGGTCCTTAAAACCAAAAATTAAGCTTTCTCGAGATATGGCTCTTGTCACTCTTATGGGTAACAATCTAGGCAAGTTCATTTCCAACTTTCTACACTCTAAGCCAGGTATTTTTTGGTTGGTATAGGAAATCCCAAAAATATAAACACAATCAATCTACACATCTTCTAAGTCTTTATCGTGTAGGTATTTTTTGGTTGGTATAGGAAATCCCAAAAATATAAACACAATCAATCTACACATCTTCTAAGTCTTTATCGTGTAGAAATTGCTCGTATTATAATTAGTTGCTGTCCATTTGCAGTTACAAATTAAAAGATGAAAGAAGGAGATGAAATCGAATTGTTTTTTTTCCTTTTTTTTTTTTTTGTTGAGTCATAATTATAAACTATTAGCTCTTGTTGAGCTGATAAAAATAATTATGGGCAACATATTTCATCATTTGTGTAATTTTCGTTGATAGATAGTAACAGGATTATGGGATTTTGGTAGGGTATGCGTCGTTGGCAACGATGGTCAGATTGTGGAGGAGGCTTTAATGAAATTATGGATAGTGGGAAGCAAAAGGGTATACTAGTCATTTTAAAATCTCTCTCTCTCCTCTCTCTTGTGTTTTAGCTTCATTTAACTGAAAAGGCAGCTAATTTCAGACGGAAGGATAAGTTAACGAGACGGAATCATATCTCGAGAACTAAATACCTAATATACAAAAATACGAGGATGAGATAATTAATTTTGTAAAACCTCAAAGACGAAATAATTATTTTCCCATTATTTTTTTTTTCTCCTTTACAAAGCTTCATCTCTTAACTCATAATCCTTTTGTGGGTCCCCGTTTTCTTCTCATACCCCCACCAAATCCCATCTAAAGCCTCTCTCTCTCTCTCTCTCTCTCTCTCTCTCTCCGTTTATGTTTGAAAAAGCAATCCAATTAGGCAAAAACAGAGCATTTCGTAGGAAAATTAAGAAAAATAGAGCAAGTACTAGAATTGTTTTGCCTATTCACAGAGGAGGACTCAAATTCTCAAAGCAAGAAACCGATGAAGCCATTATCTCTTTCTTTTGTAAGAGAAAAGTAATTCTTGAGATACCATATGACAAAAAGGATAGAAAAGAAAAGAAAATCCAGAAAACCAGAAACCTCTATTTTCAATTACACATACAGACACAAAAAGAGTGGGGTAAGGGAGAAATATTAATATTTATATTCTTTTTACGTAAATAAAATAAAATAATATGTATTTTGGGTGTTTTGAGTTTCTCTAAGAAATATGATGCCCACTAGCAACGACGGCAGTGAAGGAGAAAGTTGGGGGATTGTTCATTGTGGATTGAGTTGCATGCATTATTACAAAATTTTTAACATGCTTGGTTCTTTTATAACATCCAATAAGGCACAAATTAAGAATTCTTCATCCTCATCATATATTTTTTTAGGAGAAGAAAATAGGATAGCAATTTAAGTTGGTAGCTTCTACATGCTCTATTTCCACTGAAATATTACTGAAGGATATCAGTTATAAAGTGGATTTGGTCCTTAAAGAATTGTTTGATGAGCTCTGTAAATTTTGTGAGTCTGAGCTTTGCTCAATCTTTTACAAACTTTAGTAGAGAAATGCCATGAAAAGTGGGGAACAAAAGTCATTTTATGGTTTCCTAGGTTCTTCGCTCGGCAATCTATGGACATGACGAGAACTTAAAAGTTGACTAACTACAATGATGTGTGCATTTCATGCATACATATTTATATCTTTAATTTTCTAGTTTAGTCCAATTTTAGGGACTTTTAATAAATTAAAGTTAGTTTTTGCATGCATTGCGCATATTTTGCATTTGTTTTGTTTATAGTGTAGGTCCGACCTTTTTGAGAGAGAAAACCCTAAAGCAAGGGGCATTTTAGTCATTTCAGACCAGTTTACAAGACAAAGATCTGGTGGCAAAAATCACGATCCGCCCACTGGCCGTGCTTTATCCACTTGAGAGTTAGAAACATTCTAGTAAAATGCACAGCCAGTCAACCAGCTGTGTATTCTCCTCCAGTAAGTCAGAAGACTCAATGGAAACA
Organism: Jatropha curcas; assembly: GCF_041381405.1. Taxonomy (NCBI): domain Eukaryota; kingdom Viridiplantae; phylum Streptophyta; class Magnoliopsida; order Malpighiales; family Euphorbiaceae; genus Jatropha; species Jatropha curcas. The sequence continues at coordinate 22,477,002 of NC_143154.1, forward strand.
CGGATAGTCAAACAGTCGTATAAATCAAAGTTACTGCAAGGGCACTTGCTGTATATTTTAGTTGGGTTCCAACTAAAGGACCTTTTCTACCTATCTACCCATATGTCGGCCCGTGTATTTATCAAAGCATAGAGCCATCACATAAAGCACGATCATAGAATTGACCGTATATTCTCCCCTATGGCACCAAAAGCAAAAGATTTGGTTGGAGAATGTCTAAAATGCCTACATCATCACCTGCACTATAAAAAGAAAAATATGAGATTCAGAGAGAATCAAGAGGGCTAAGGAGCAACTCAGATTAAGAGAAGCACAAATTTAGAAACCCTAGAAGAAAGAGCCACTGGGAAATCAAGATTATTCTTCCTTCTCTTTTATCTTTGGTTTTGCTCAAGGAACTGACTCTATTGCTAGCAACAGGAATAAGAGTTTTATCTCTATTTTCTATTGTGGACAAGAATGGTTCTAGAGCTATCTTTTCTTCTTAATCTTGTGCTTTGTAATTTGAAAATGATTAGTGAGTAGTTCCCTTAGCTAGTCTTGGGTGAAAACCCATTTGGGCAATATTTATGTAATCATCTTTCCTTCTTTTAATCTAAGTGGATGTTTTCTTGATTCGTGTGTGTGTGTGTGCTTAATACTTATAATATATAATAAAGCTCCATATTTGTATGAAAAGAAATGAGAGAATGAAGAATTGGAAGGTGAAGCCCCTTATTGTACACTCACACATGAGCCTAAGAGATAGACTTAGGAATAAGCTATTCCTTTGAAGATCTAGAGATAGACACTCATACATTAGCATAAGAGATAGACTTAGGAATAAGCTATCCCTTCGAAGATCTAGGGAGAACCATAGAGATTAATGGGCTAGGATCATCATTACACACAAAAGTAGGTGTTCTTATGATTTCGGAATATTTGTGTTACTTGGAAGGGGCATAAATATTAATGAACTCCTCCTCCTTCAAGATGTATCCCTTAATAAATTGAAAATAGAAGTTTGAGTCCCATAATGTTGTTCAAAGTTGTTGATCCCAACACTAGTATCTTGCCTTATTTGATAACTTAAGTCTAGTTTGCTTTTAATCTAAGTAGTAGTTACTTGCTTGTTTTACATTCAGTTAATTTATATTCCAAAGATTCTTCATCTAATTTATAAACAATACATCTTGGATTCAAAACTAATATTCAATCCCTCTATCCCTGAAGACGATATTTTTTATATACTACTTGTACGATCCGTATATTTGCGGAATCGCTAACATACAAAAATGATTATTAATAAAAGAAATTTGAGGCTTGGACTTTTAGTATCCATGAAAATAACTGCTCCAAGTTTCTTTAATTATGCTCATTGATAGAAGATGGCTTGAAAGTTGACTAACTAAAGTTTATTTTCTTTATTTTCAAAATTGTCGATGTGTAAATGAAATTGCGTCCCATTTTCATTTAATTATCCTACCTAGCTTCTTCATAATACACGTACAGTTGCCGGCGTGGAAATGTATTTAATTGGTGTAAAATTTTTTACTTGAGATGCATAATTGTTTCTCCGTAAAGTTGGGAGTGTCGTAGGATTAATTTGCTAAAGTTAAGAGAGCAATCTATGTATTTGATCAGTCTAACTATCATATAACTTTGGTATCCTAACCATCATCATATTTAATGACCATATTCCTTATTTATATTTTTTAAAATGAAAAGAAACATTTCATATCATATTCTTTCTATTTTTTTTCTTACAACATAATGGATAGAAATATAAAATAATTAAAACATGTTCCAGCATTTTTTATTGAAAAACTCTAAACTGTTCCAAAAATTTAAATTATCAAAAAATAATTAATGTAAGAGTATATATGGAAAAAAAGGATAAATTTTATAGTTGAGCTAATTTAAGTACTCATCCTTAATCTGTGTGAAAAAGAAGTAAAACTTTTTTTTTTTTGGACGGAGGGGAGTATTGTTATTCATCGAGTTAAAAGTCCATCCAACTTCAAGGCTGAAGTATTTTTCAGGAACGCTTAAAATGTTTTTTTTTTTCGAAGATAATATTCTACAAATTCAATATTATAATATTTTACAATTAATTATAAGTGTTATTTTATAGTATTTTTATTGTAATTTTGATTAAAGTTTCTATTACTTTTAATTTATTTAAATTAGTTTTTATGTAATATTGATATGTTTTTATTTAAAAGCTTCCTTAAAACACAACTCACTTGATTTTGAGGAAAAATGCAGGGTTTTTGCAAGAAAAGGATAAAAATGATGTAAAAATTCATTAAGCACGCCTGTGCTACAGTGCCCGTGCTACAGTGCCCGTGCTAATCAGCACGCCCGTGCTGTTATTGCATAAAACTTTCAGAGGCGCGCACGCCCTAGACCGTGCTAATCAGCACGCCCGTGCCAAGCTAGGAATCCTAAACTTAGTCAAAAGTTGCCAACCAACTTCCACCAATTTATGGAGCCAATCTTGGACAACTATCCTCACATGCAAACCAAGGTCCAATCTATGCACATGGAAGAGACAAGATTGAGAGAAATTTAAGGCCTAATGAGAACTTTATTCCCTAAACAAGGTGGAATTTATTCCCTAAACAATGTAGAATTTCTCTCCCAAGAAGTCTATATAAAGAGAGGAAGGATCCATTATCCATCCCATCCCACACATTACACTACACTCCACTCTACATCTTTCTCTCATTTTATAGCTTGTATATAGTTTTATTTTTAGAAGTTAAGTATTCAAGAGTTGTGCAAAGTTTCAAGGAAGCCATCCAAGCAATTCATCACTAGTTCTTATTTCTAAACTCTTAATCTTGTTTATTTCTTTCATTATCCTTATTGATTATGGAATATTATTCAAGTATTATTGGGTTTTATTTAAGTACTATGTGTAACTAAATTCTTATACTAGGGGTTTGATGTAGCTTAATCTCTCTTCCAATTTATGCAATTAGATTTATTTTTTCTTATTCAAGTTATGATTTATTAATGAACTTAATGCTTCTAGGCAGAATTCTCCCCTAGATTGAATTATTTCAATTATCATTATCGGAAGAAGGATCTTTGATATGAACAGGTTAATAAAACACATGAGAATAATAACTTGATGCGGAAGCTATATGGTTTGACTCATGGGGGGTTTGTATGATTTATCAACCTTAAATTGTAAATTCATAAACAACTACATAACTTAATGATTTAATTCATATTTGATTGCACTATTGGAAGATAGGTAATTAAATGGAATTAAAATAGCTAGCAATACATCGGAAGAGCTTGTTAGTGAATTCAGAGTTGTTTCCCCTACTTGAATAATTAAATTGATTAATGAACTAATGAAATAAATTGGATAGAATTAAGTGAAATCAAAACCCCTAGTAGTTTCAATTCCTTGATTTCTTTTAATCAATCTTTGTTTACTTAACTCTTGTTCATTTTACATTTATAAAATAATTCTCTCAATTATCGTTTAAATAATAACGAGATAACATAATTTTGGTACTTAGATTACAATCCTTGTGGGAACGATATCTTACTCATCATATATTACTTGTGGCGATTCGTACACTTGCGAAATAAGCTGTCAAGTTTTTGGCGCCGTTGCCGGGAATTGGCAATACCAATATCAATACGAATTATCTTGTTATTAATTTAGACATTTTGTTTTTATTTCTTAATTGAAATATTTTTCTATATTATTTGTATTATCTTGTTTCTTTGTTTTTATTGATCTTTACTTTCATTATTTTCTTGTACAATATTTTTGAGATGTTTCATCAACAAGTAGTTGCAAGTTTTATTCAACAACATTTAGAGCCATTTTATGCAGCTTGGGCAAGATTTAATGAATTATTGGAAAAATGTCCTTATCATAATTTCACTAATAAATATCTCCCTTACATATTCTATTGTGGACTAGATGAAGAGACAAAGAGTTGGGTAGCTAATAGATTTTCTGCAACTGGTATTCACCTTCTAGAAAGCAGCTATGAAGATATACTTTACATGTTAAATAATATGGCAGATTTTGATTACCGTTGGCATTGGGATCATTCATTGCAGGGCTGGAATTACCAATATCCTCAAAATTTTGATTATGAAAAAGAAAAGCAAAAGAATTTAGAGGATTTGATTACTGCCCTTACTAAATCTCACATTGATCTTATGAATGAAACTCGTGAGAATTTTAAAATCCAACACGCAGCAATAGAGAATTTGGAGGTACAAGCAGCAAAATTGATAACCATGGCAATTAATGGATATCGAGATGAGGAGTACAATTCTAAGGAAACTTCATGGGAAATTGCATATTTAGAAGAAGTAAACCCTACATGTGAAAAATGCAACTCCTTTGAAGAGGAATTAAATCTCAATTTCTTGTTTTCAGATATGATTATTAATGACCATGAAAAATGTGAGTTACAACTGGAAGGGACATTGGATACGAGTTCAAATGAAAACAAGCAGAAAGCAATATTGGTGGATGAAGAAATAATTGAGACTATTGATTTGAGCTCATCAATGGTCTTTATATATACACCACCAGAAGATCCTTTTTTTTCCAATAATACCACATTTAATAAATTGTGTTCTCCATAATTTAATACAGATTTTTCCCCAAGTTCATCATTCAAAGCAAGATGTTGTTGGTATGATGAGCATAAATTTTCTCAAACTAGCCAATCTTGAGGACATTGTCAACCAAGACCCATGTGTGGTACTACATGATACATACTATGGGCGAATGCCGTTGTTTGATAAACTTCTCAAAAGTCGAGTTTAAAGACTTTAAACAAAACGCTAATGGGAGGCAACCCATCATTTTCTTCCTCTTCCTTTGCAAATTTTTATTTTTTTTTTATTTTATTTATTTTTATTTTACAATTACTTATATTGTTTCATTTTGTTCTCCCATCTTTAAACCATTATTTTCTTTTATTTTGATGTTTTATATACTCATATTGCAGGTCAAAAAAAAAAAAAGGCTTGAAAACTGATTGAAAGTGCAAGAGTCAGGTTCTAGCACTCCCCAGGCTGTGCTATCCAGCACCCCCGTGCTACAAAGCACCCCCGTGCTACAAAGCACCCCCGTGCTGCCTCCACAGAAAAGTACATTCATAGTCAGACTCTAGCACCCCCAGGCCGTGCTATCCAGTACCCTCATGCTACACAACACCCCTTGGCAGCACCCCCGTACTCCATAGAACTCCAGGCAGCACGGTCAGGTAAGGCACTTCTTACTTTGCTTTTATTTTTTAGTTTTTATTTTTTATTTTTGTCTACTTTTTCTTTCTTTCTTTTTTTTTTTTTTTTTTTTTTTTTGTGTTGGGCCTACTCTACCACCTTTTCATTCTTTCTTTCTCTGTTTTTGACTTACGTTTTTTTTTTTTCTTCTCTAATTATTTACTTTTAATTATTATTTTTTTTTCTTTCTCTGTTTTTTCATTCATTTTTTATTATTTTTATTTTCAATTTTATTTTTTTTTGTTATTTATTTTTATTTTTTTTATTTTTTTTCTCTCCCCTTAACAATTAGGTCTATATTATTGTTATTATTATTATTATTATTATTATTATTATTATTATTATTGTGTTCTGTTGTTCTTTCCCATTTTCAGAATTTAGCTATTAAAATCATGCTCTTTGTTTCCTTGAATTTTATTGTATTTTTTCAACACAATGGTGGTAAGGTGTTCTCAACTCTATTTTATTTTTACACCTTGTTTCGATAATTTAGGATAAGTTTAGGGAATTGATCTTATTTTTGCACACATTGGGGACAATATGCTAGATTAAGTTGGGGGAAGAAAAATTTTAGTTAAAATTTTAATTTTTTTTATTATTTTTGTTTATTTCATTAGTTTAATATGGTTGGAATAATTGTGAGCAAGTTTAAAAATTATCTTAATTCATTAACTTGTGATGAATTTAGTTGTTCTTCGAAGTTAATTATTTTTTTAGCTAAAATTTAAATTTTTAACTTAACATATTCTTTTAGTTTAACTATTTGTTTTTAAGATTATAAACACTAATTTTTTGTGAATTCTATGATATATAGATGTGTTTTAATCAAAATTCATTTAACCTTGGCATTCCTAGAACAAAATTAGAATTCTCTTCAAGACAAATTTTTTTGTGCTTACAATTAGAAAGAAATGATTTAGGCATTCTTTGTTAAAAACCTCATATCTAGCTTAGACCACCTAAGAAAATATGACCCTTGCAACCAATTTGAAGCTTATATCAAAAATTTATTATTCACCCATATTTAAACCTAGCCATTAAACCAAATTAATTTTCTACCTTAAGTGCAATAATGTGTAATTGAAGGATTTGATTTTTATTAAAACATAGCAACAAAGGGAGAAAATTTCATTAATACTAGCAATACATACATATATATATATATATATATATATATATATATATATATATATATATATAAAGAAGGAAAAAAATAATAATAAAAAAACCCCATAAGAGAAGCAATTAATCAAGAATTCAACTTTGGGGAACTTTAGCAAGGGAGAAAATATCAAAAGTGATATGAAGAGACCTTGCCGAAAATAGCTCTAATTTCAAGCTAGTAAGAGACTTCAAAGTTAGTTCCCCTTTACAAATAAACATTTGTTTTTAATATAAATGAAAATCCTGATATTAAACATTATTTGTACTTTTGTATACCATATTATCCTTTTCTTTACTTAGCTAAGATTATATCCCTAAAACCTCATTACAACCTAAATAAAGACCTTTTGATCTTCTAAATTGTATGCATTTCAATTGTGGAGAAGAGATGAATAATTTTGCCTATGGGAATGTTGAACTTATATTTAAATCTCTTATTTAAAGGTTAAACGATTTTTGTGAAAATTCATACTCTACCTATCATAAGTTGAATAATTGTTAGTGTTAAAATCTTGTTAACTTATATTTAAATTAAGGAATGTGTTTTATTGAAAATTGAATTTTTGCTAGAATATAATTAGCATAGGAAATACATGATTCATTCTCATGTTAATGGCCTTTTGATACTTATTGAAATTGTGAATAATTATTCCCTACTATATTAAGCTAGATTTCTTAGTTTTTAGTTTTGTTGCTTGAGGACAAGCAATGGTTTAAGTTTGGGGAATTTTGATAAGTGTTATTTTTATAGTATTTTTATTGTAATTTTGATTAAAGTTTCTATTACTTTTAATTTATTTAAATTAGTTTTTATGTAATATTGATATGTTTTTATTTAAAAGCTTCCTTGAAACACAAATCACTTGATTTTGAGGAAAAATGCAGAGTTTTTGCAAGAAAATGATAAAAATGAGGTAAAAATTCATTAAGCACGCCTATGCTACAATGCCCGTGCTAATCAGCACGCCCGTGCTGTTATTACATAAGACTTTCAGAGGCGCGCACGCCCCAGACCGTGCTAATCAGCACGCCCGTGCCAAGCAAGGAATCCTAAACTTAGTCAAAAGTGATAGAGATATACTATTAACCATGCATATGTAATAGTATAGCTATAAATGATTTTCTATTGACAATTATTTCTTTGTATTTAATTGGAAATTTGCATTAAATAAATGTTATTAGCATATGAACAATAATTGTGATTAGTACATTTTGTATGTATTTAATTGGACCAAGTAGAGAATGGATGTTTAGTACTGACTGTTAAACATATTCTCTAGGACATTAGAAATAATGTTTATTGTTCTTAATCTTGATTTATTTTAATATGAGCAAACATTGATTGTCTTGTGCTTTGATTCATTAAAGGGTGAGTTTCATTATTGGAATAATATTCTCGGTGAATTGGGCAAAGATATTTTGTGTTTGTGAAATATTAATTAATGATAGAATCCATGTCTCGGTTTAGAGATTGATGATGCACTTTAAGTAAGCTTATAAGGTTTCATAGTGTAAACCCTGCAGGTGGATATTGAATCCGACACATGAAATAAGTTGAGCGACAATCTTAAAGTTATATTGTGATTTAAATAAATTGTCAGTAAGTTATTTAAATGACAGCATCTGTAATCTTAACATGGGGAACATTATTTTATTATGTTGTGGAATAGTAAAATAAATAAGGAGTTCAGTCATGAGTTTTTAGTGGAATAATTCATGATTAATTATAATAAGAATATGTTGGTCTACATAGGTTCTTATTATAATTAGTAGCCTGATTTATTTTATTCCTGCGGTCCCTGTAGTGCCCTAATTATTTGGAAAGTTAAGGGTGTATTAAATAATAGATAAATTATTTAGTTTTAAAATAATTGATAATTATTTTAATTAAATAATTTTTTATTTAATTTATTTTATATTAAAAAAAAAATCTTCCTATCGAAGAGAGTTTTTTTTTAATATAAGATTGGAAAACCCTAAGAATAAAGAGACGCACGTTATTCTATTCTCTGCCACTCAGAGAGTTCCAAAAGAGAGATAGTTAGGGATTACTGCAGAAGATCGTGGGTGACTCCAAGATCTCTGGAAAGAAGACCGGTGAGCGATTCTGCGCTTCAAGAGGTCAGTTTATTGATTTGTTCGATAATGTTTTTAGTTTGCCTCATATGGTTTCGATAAGGGTTGTTTCCGCTTTATACCCGCTCCCATCAATTGGTATCAGAGCCATACGAAACTGTATGATGGTGGCTATTTTGTCATGTTTCAATCGTGTATCTATTATTTGTTTTGATTGTTTGATTGGTACATGATTAAGAGAGCTTCAAGAGTTTTTGAAGGACAGCAGCACAAAAGTGCAGTACCTGATACAAATTTTTTTTGAAACTGTAGTTTTTAATGGGCAATTAATATAAAAAAAAAAAGCATAGATATATATATATATATATATATATATATATATATATATATATATATATATTTTGGGTGTTGTTTGGATGAACAGGAGAGGGGCAAGAAAAGACAAAATTTTATTTTTGTTTTGAAGATCAGTAGAGGGGCAAGAAAGAAAAAAAAAAAAAAAAAAAAAAGGGCCAGCAGCGTTAATGCAGGTTGAAGGGAAAAAGGGGCGGCGGCTAGGGCTTCTTCGTGAAGAAGAAGCTGCTGCTTGCCAAATTTCCCTTCGGGTCCCTCAATTTGTTAAATTTTATATTTTGACCCCTGATTTTTAAGGTTTTATTTTTTGACCCTGGATCTTCTGTTTATTATATTTTAACTCCTGGACTTTAATTTTTTATATTTTGACCCAGAAAGTATCAGTTATTCTGTTTTGGCCCTCTGGAGTTATTTAAATTATAAAGTGACCCTGATTGTTTCTGGTATTATTAAAATTGCCTAGACTTTTTTCGATATTTGCAATTTTGGCCCAATAGTTTCTGTTTTATGCAAAATAGTCCAAATAAGTTCTGAAATTTGCGAAATGGCCCAGAATGTTTCTGTTTTTGCAAGATAAACCCAGAATGTTTTAATTTATTTGCATAAATAGACCAGAACACTAAATTTTAACATTTTCAACCAAAAATGTTAATTTTATTTGCAAAATTGTCTTAAAAATATATTATTTTGCAATTTTGATTATAATTAATTTATTTTAATTATATGAATTAATTTGTGAGTGGTTTTTTATTACTTTCTAGTTGTAATTATTTGCATTTCTTCCCCATCGAAAGATGTCATGTTTTAATATAATTACTGAGCTAGTCTAATTTGTCTGTATTGATTTAACTCTCCATCTGAGTAAATTAATTAGTGACATGAATTAGATGTAATATTTTCTCACACATTAATGTTAATTTAAGAGGCATGTTATCTCCCATCGAGTAGTATGTGCCGGTCTTATCTAATTATAATATGCAAAACATGTGATTGGTTGAATTCTCCCATCGAGGTTGCTATTCATGAATGTTGTGAATGTGTATTTTTTTTGAATTGTGATATCAAAGTTGTATATTTGCAATTTGATTTATTCAATGTTTATTATTGATATGCTATTTTGTTTAATGCATGAAATAGAAATGGCATCATTCAGTCCCCTTGCAAACATCTTAACCCAAAACAAACTTGAGGGTCCAAACTATGTTGACTGGAAGAGGAATTTGGACATTTTGCTTACTGCTGAGGAGTATAAGTTTGTGCTTACTGAAGTTTGTCCTGAAAAACCCGGTGAGGGTGCCTCTGAGGAGGTCACCAGAGCTTACCAGAAATGGGTTAAAGCTGATGAGATGGCGCGATGTTACATTTTGGCTTCTGTGTCAAATGTTTTGCAACATCAGCATCAGAAGATGGACACAGCTTTTGACATGCTCGAAAATCTCAAGGAGATGTTTGGAGATCAAACTAGTGCAGCAAGGCAAAATGCACTGAGGGAGATTCTTACTTCCAAAATGGAGGAGGGAACTCCAGTTAGAACTCATGTCTTGAAGATGATGAGTCTTCTGAATGACATGGAGGTTCTTGGTGCTGAGGTTGACAATGCTACACAGATAGAAATGATCTTGAACACTTTGCCAGCCAGTTTTCAGCAGTTTCGTTTGAACTATAACATGAATAAGATGGATTTCACTCTGTCTAAGTTGCTGAATGAGCTGGTGGCTGCTGAGACTATCATTAAGCAAGGAGCTGCACCTGTTGTGCTTAATGTTGAGCGAGGTTCTTCTTCTGCCCAGAACAAGGGTAAGAAGAAGAAAAATGCTCACAAGGCTAAGCCTAAAACAAGTGCTGCATCTACTAGTGCAAGTGTTGCTGTGAAAAAGCCTAAGGGTAAGTGTTTTCACTGCAAGCAACCTGGGCACTGGAAGTCACAATGTCCAACATGGTTAGCCAAGAAGAAGCAAGGTATGTCTCTGTTTTATATGCTGATAGTTGAAACTTGTTTAGCGGTGTTGAGTACACTCCAATGGTGTGTAGATTCTGGAGCCACTAATCATGTCTGCAATTCATTGCAACAGTTTCAGATAACTCGTCAGCTAAATAAAGGAGATGTAAGCATTTTTCTGGGAGATGGCACAGAAGTTGCAGTTCTAGCTATAGGAAATGTTTCTTTGAATTTTGAGAATAATAGAACATTGTTTTTGAAGGATGTTTTATATGTACCTTCAATTAGAAGGAATTTAATTTCAGTTTCTAGTTTGAGCAAGAATGGATATTCGGTTTGTTTTAATGAATTTTATGATGATTCTGTCGTTATTAAATTTAGAAAACAAATGATATGTTCTGGCTCAATAATTGATGATCTTTTTATTCTCAAAGTTTCACCTGAACTGCAAATTCCTAATTCTGAAGTTAATAACTTTGATGTCATTGTTCCATTGAAAAGAAAACGTCCTATTGAATTTAGTCATACCTATTTGTGGCATTTAAGGCTTGGTCATATTAATTTAGATAGGATTTCTAGGTTGGTCAAGGATGGACCTTTGAGTTCATTGAAAGTGGAGGCACTACCAACCTGTGAATCTTGTTTAGAAGGTAAAATGACTAAGAGGCCTTTTCCTATAAAGGGTAATAGAACTAATGATGTACTTGAATTAATTCATTCTGATTTGTGTGGTCCAATGAGTGTCCAAGCTAGGGGTGGTTTTGAGTATTTTGTGACTTTCACAGATGATTACTTAAGATATGGATACATTTACCTGTTGCGCCGTAAGTCTGAATGCTTTGAGAAATTCAAAGAGTTCAAGGCAGAAACGGAGAAACGACATGGAAAATATATCAAGTCGTTACGGTCTGACCGTGGTGGCGAATACCTCTCTAGGGAATTCATTACTTATTTATCAGAACAAGGAATTACTTCACAGTTGTCTGCACCTGGTATGCCACAACAGAATGGTGTAGCAGAAAGAAGAAATAGGACGCTTATGGAAATGGTTAGATCAATGATGAGTTATTCAGATTTGCCCATTTCGTTTTGGGGGTATGCCATAGAAACGGCAGTATATATTCTGAATTTGGTTCCATCTAAGTCAGTACCTAAAACTCCTACAGAACTGTGGACTGGGTGAAAGCCAAGTCTAAGACATGTTCGGATGTGGGGTTGTCCAGCCCATGTGCTGAAAGGGAAAGCAGATAAGTTGGAATCAAAAACAGACTTATGCTTCTTTATTGGATATCCTAGAGGAACGAAAGGTGGTTTATTTTATAGTTCTCAAGATAAAACGGTCATTGTTAGCACCAATGCACATTATCTTGAGGAAGACTATATTAAAAACCATATTCCCAAAAGTCGATTAGCCTTGTATGAATTGAGAGGAGAAAATATACCAACTAGAACCTTTCCATTAGAACAACAACCTAAACCATCAATGGTTGGAGCTGACATTCCATTGCCTAGTCGTAGTGGAAGAAATGTTAGTCGACCAGTAAATCAACATCAGCCTGAATATTCAGTACCTAACATTTCACTACCACCTGAAAGTAGTGGGAGTTATGTAGAAACTGAAGTGGCAGCTGTTGATCCAAATATACAGGAGCACAATGTTGGGGCTTCTAACATTTCATTGCCTCCTGGTGATGACAGACATGTTGAAGTTCCAGAACATGATCAAGATGTAGTCCCACCAGTCATGGACTTGCCGGCTTTACAGCCACAGCAAAATGAAGGTGTGATTGCAGAACCTGTAGTACTTCGTCGTAGTGGGAGAATTAGACGACCACCGGTTCGATATACACTTTTGGGAGAAGCTTTTGATAGAATCCCTGAAGAAGTGAATATTGAACCTGTCTGTTACGATGAAGCACTACAAGATAAAGATGCTGATAAGTGGCTTGTAGCTATGAAATCTGAGATGGAGTCCATGTACTCTAATCAAGTCTGGGAACTTGTAGAACCACCTGAAGGGGTTAAACCCATCGGATGTAAGTGGATCTATAAGAAAAAGAGGGGTATAGACGGTAAAGTGCAAACTTATAAGGCAAGGCTTGTTGCGAAAGGGTTTACTCAGAAAGAAGGGATCGATTATGAGGAAACTTTTTCCCCGGTAGCCATGCTAAAGTCTATTAGAACTCTTCTATCCATTGCAGCTCATTATGATTATGAGATTTGGCAAATGGATGTCAAGACAGCTTTCCTAAATGGAAGTCTTGATGAATGCATCTATATGAAGCAACCAGAAGGTTTCATAAACAATGGACAAGAAAATTTGCTTTGCAAATTGAATAGGTCCATTTATGGGCTTAAACAAGCATCTAGGTCATGGAATACTTGTTTTGACCAGGCGATCAAAAGTTTTGGCTTTGATCAGTGTCATGATGAGTCTTGTGTGTATAAGAAATGGAATGGTAGTAAGGTTGTTTTTCTGGTACTATATGTGGATGATATTCTGCTTATAGGGAATTGTGTAGGTATGTTGAATTCTGTCAAAGATTGGCTATCCCAACGTTTTGATATGAAGGATTTGGGAGAGGCTGCTCATATTCTTGGGATTAAGCTTATGCGAGATCGCAAGAAAAGGATGATTGGCTTATCTCAAGCACTTTATATTGATACCATTCTTGCTCGTTTCAGCATGCAGGATTCCAAGAAGGGTTTTCTTCCCTTCAGACATGGAATCACTCTATCTAAGGACCAATGTCCTAAGACACCTGAGGAGATAGAGAACATGAAGGCAGTTCCATATGCTTCTGCAGTTGGAAGCCTTATGTATGCAATGTTGTGTACCAGACCTGATATCTGTTTTGTTGTTGGCATGGTTAGCAGATTTCAATCTAATCCTGGGCGAGAACACTGGACTGCAGTCAAGCATATAATCAAGTACTTGAAAAGGACTAGGGATTATATGTTAGTTTATCAATCTGACGATCTTGTACCCATTGGGTATACAGATTCGGATTTTCAGACTGATAAGGACTCTCGGAAGTCAACCTCTGGTAATGTTTTTGTCTTGGGAGGTGGAGCCATAAGTTGGAGGAGTATTAAGCAAACTTGTGTTGCTGACTCCACCATGGAAGCTGAATATGTGGCAGCTTCTGAAGCTGCAAAGGAAGCTGTATGGCTTAGGAACTTCCTTATGGATCTAGGCATAGTTTCTTTAGTGCAATTGCCTATTACACTTTATTGTGATAATAGTGGGGAGTTGCAAATTCGAAGGAGCCACGGAGCCATAAAAGGGCAAAACACATTGAGAGGAAGTATCATTTGATACGAGACATAGTTCAAAGGGGAGATGTGATAGTGACAAAGATTGCATCGGAAAACAACCTGGCAGATCCTTTTACAAAAAGCTTACCAGCAAAGACTTTTGACAGTCATGTAGAAGGAATGGGAGTTAAAGTTATAGATGCATGGTTATGAGTCTAAGTGGGAGATTGATAGAGATATACTATTAACCATGCATATGTAATAGTATAGCTATAAATGATTTTCTATTGACAATTATTTCTTTGTATTTAATTGGAAATTTGCATTAAATAAATGTTATTAGCATATGAACAATAATTGTGATTAGTACATTTTGTATGTATTTAATTGGACCAAGTAGAGAATGGATGTTTAGTACTGACTGTTAAACATATTCTCTAGGATATTAGAAATAATGTTTATTGTTCTTAATCTTGATTTATTTTAATATGAGCAAACATTGATTGTCTTGTGCTTTGATTCATTAAAGGGTGAGTTTCATTATTGGAATAATATTCTCGGTGAATTGGGCAAAGATATTTTGTGTTTGTGAAATATTAATTAATGATAGAATCCATGTCTCGGTTTAGAGATTGATAATGCACTTTAAGTAAGCTTATAAGGTTTCATAGTGTAAACCCTGCAGGTGGATATTGAATCCGACACATGAAATAAGTTGAGCGACAATCTTAAAGTTATATTGTGATTTAAATAAATTGTCAGTAAGTTATTTAAATGACAGCATCTGTAATCTTAACATGGGGAACATTATTTTATTATGTTGTGGAATAGTAAAATAAATAAGGAGTTCAGTCATGAGTTTTTAGTGGAATAATTCATGATTAATTATAATAAGAATATGTTGGTCTACATAGGTTCTTATTATAATTAGTAGCCTGATTTATTTTATTCCTGTGGTCCCTGTAGTGCCCTAATTATTTGGAAAGTTAAGGGTGTATTAAATAATAGATAAATTATTTAGTTTTAAAATAATTGATAATTATTTTAATTAAATAATTTTTTATTTAATTTATTTTATACTAAAAAAAAATCTTCCTATCGAAGAGAGCTTTTTTTAATATAAGATTGGAAAACCCTAAGAATAAAGAGACGCACGTTATTCTATTCTCTGCCACTCAGAGAGTTCCAAAAGAGAGATAGTTAGGGATTACTGCAGAAGATCGTGGGTGACTCCAAGATCTCTGGAAAGAAGACCGGTGAGCGATTCTGCGCTTCAAGAGGTCAATTTATTGATTTGTTCGATAATGTTTTTAGTTTGCCTCATATGGTTTCGATAAGGGTTGTTTCCGCTTTATACCCGCTCCCATCAAAAAGTTGCCAACCAACTTCCACCAATTTATGGAGCCAATCTTGGACAACTTTCCTCACATACAAACCAAGGTCCAATCTATGCAAATGGAAGAGACAAGATTGAGAGAAATTTAGGGCCTAATGAGAACTTTATTCCCTAAACAAGGTGGAATTTATTCCCTAAACAATGTAGAATTTCTCTCCCAAGAAGTCTATATAAAGAGAGGAAGGATCCATTATCCATCCCATCCCACACATTACACTACACTCCACTCTACATCTTTCTCTCATTTTATAGCTTGTATATAGTTTTATTTTTAGAAGTTAAGTATTCAAGAGTTGTGCAAAGTTTCAAGGAAGTCATCCAAGCAATTCATCACTAGTTCTTATTTCTAAACTCTTAATCTTGTTTATTTCTTTCATTATCCTTATTGATTATGGAATATTATTTAAGTATTATTGGGTTTTATTGAAGTACTATGTGTAACTAAATTCTTATACTAGGAGTTTGATGTAGCTTAATCTCTCTTCCAATTTATGCAATTAGATTTATTTTTCCTTATTCAAGTTATGATTTATTAATGAACTTAATGCTTCTAGGCAGAATTCTTCCTTAGATTGAGTTATTTCAATTATCATTATCGGAAGAAGGATCTTTGATATGAAAAGGTTATAAAACACATGAGAATAATAACTTGATGCGGAAGCTGGTTTGACTCATGCGGGATTTTTATGATTTATCAACCTTAAATTGTAAATTCATAAATAACTACATAACTTAATGATTTAATTCATATCTGATTGCACTATTGGAAGATAAGTAATTAAATGGAATTAAAATAGCTAGCAATACATCGGAAGAGCTTGTTAGTGAATTCAGAGTTGTTTCCCCTACTTGAATAATTAAATTGATTAATGAACTAATGAAATAAATTGGATAGAATTAAGTGAAATCAAAATCCCTAGTAGTTTCAATTCCTTGATTTCTTTTAATCAATCTTTGTTTACTTAACTCTTGTTCATTTTACATTTATAAAATAATTCTCTCAATTATCGTTTAAATAATAACGAGATAACACAATTTTGGTACTTGGATTACAATCCTTGTGGGAACGATATCTTACTCATCATATATTACTTATAGCGATTCGTACACTTGCGAAATAAGCCGTCAAGTTTTTGGCGCCGTTACCGGGGATTGGCAATACCAATATCAATACGAATTATCTTGTTATTAATTTAGACATTTTGTTTTTATAACAGATGATCAACAAATCCAAAATGATAACTATTCACATGAAACCATCAGCTTAGCAGCCAAGAAAACCAAAATCATCCCAATTGACAATAACCATTTTTGTTACTTTGTCAACTGCTGTACACATACGACTATATCATCCACGCAAAGGTTATCAAGTTGGACTTTACCGTGTCCGAATGACCGTACCATAGCCTATAAATACCTCACAACTCTTATCCAAAAATGCATACATTCAAATTTCTTTAATCTTGATTGTTTCTTATATACCAGAGAATTTAACCATGTTCAGATTCATCGGAAGCTTCACCTTTTTATGGCTTGTCATGGCAACAACTGCCATGGCTCAATCCACAACCATACTCGACACCAGTGGACAGCCCCTTACAAGCGGCGTAGAATATTACGTGCTTCCAGCTGCCACTGATACTGCTGGTGGTTTAACCTTGGTTAACCGCACCGGCTCATGCCCTTTCTACGTTGGTCAAGAACCTCTTTCAACTGTCGTTTCACAAGGCCTTCCTGTGGTTTTTACGCCAAATGATGGAGATAGTGTTGTAAGAGAGGATATTCCTTTCACTGTTGCATTCTCAGCCTCTACGACTTGTGTTCAGTCCACCGGATGGAGGGTAGAAAATGATGAAGAAGTGTCGAGGACATTTATTGTGACAGGAGGAGATCAAAGCTTCTTTAGAATTCAAATTGATGATAATGGTCTCTATAACTTGATATGGTGTCCAGTTTGTGATAGGCCAAATTGTCCTAGGTTTAGATGTTTGGATGCTAGTATTTTCTTGGAGAATGGAAAGAGATTATTGATTGTGGGTGAAGATCAAGCTTTTCCTTTCCGATTTAGGAGGGCCAATTAATTTCTTTGTTCTCAAGATATGGCTTCTTGATATAATCATATTGTAGTATTAGTGAATAAATAGAGAAGTCCATCTCTTGATTAATATTTATGTAAAATGTATTATGCATGCATTTGATTTCTTAATTAAAAAACCCTTTTCCTTTTTTATTTTAATTAGCTTTATTGTTTATATTTTTTTTTTTTTCTAACAGCAAACACAAATGAATTTTTTTAAGAGAAAGAAGATAACAAGAACTACAAATCCTCAACTCTAATGTTCTATATAAATCGAAAGTTCTATAACCAAGAGATCCTATACCCGATATGGACTACAAAATGGAATGAAAAGCCCAAATCAAATCTGCCAACTTCTCCTGAGATAAGAAAAGAAGGCAGATGGCAAGGCTATTCTCAGAAATAGCAGTACAAAGAACTAAATCACAGCCAAGCAACAAAGAAATTCAACCTATCAACACCCCCTTTAGCTAAGTGATCTACCATAGAGCTGCGAGACCTCAAAATATGAGTGAAAGAGACCAAAGGAAGAGAAGATAAGATTGAATCCAATCGATTGAAATCAGACCAGTAGCTCCAAGGTCTAGATGCAGCCTTAGTAGTCCAAGAAATAGCACGCTTAGAATCTGATTCAATAATAAGTGGAAGAGCACTAAACTGAGAAGAGTTCGAAGAATTCCAAGGCAAAAAGGATTGCTAACAGTTCAGCCTTATCAACGCACCAAAGCTTTTAGAGAAAAGACAAAGAACTGAATCATTATGATCCTTGGGGGTGTTCATGGGTCGGTTTGGATCGGTTTGAATATAATAATCGAACCAAACCTAAAGTGGCGGTTTGAAAAAATTAAATCAAAATGAAATCATAAAAAAATTTCAAACCAAACCAAACCTTTGATCACAATTTCATTTGATTTGATTCGGTTTAGACGGTTTGAAATAATAAAGATTAAACTTTCTGATTCATCTACTTAATAAAAAAAAGAGATTGACATAATGTTAAATAAGAAAAAAGAATTAATAAAAATTATGCCATAAAATACAGATTGAATAGCTATTAAAAGTTATTAAATTAATTTTTTATATGTATATTCTTAGTATAGTATATGAAAATGTTACAGATTTAGTGAGATAATAATTAAGCAAATTATAAATATAGAATTTTGATTTTGATTTAAGTACATCTATTACTAAAATTTATAAAAAAATTATAGTTTTATATGCATATAGCTTATACACATATATTAATCTAATTTTACATGAATCTTTTTGAATATTTTATAAAATAATCTATAATTTATCTAATTAATAAGAAATTATTGTTCAATTAATCTCATAATTTACTATTCAATATAAATTAATCAATGCAAAGAAAATTTTCATCCAAAAAGAATGAATTGAAAAAAAAATATATATATATATATATATATGGTTTGGTTCGGTTTGAACGGTTTTGACTCTAAAATCATAAACCAAACCACAAGCTCGGTTTTTAAATTTTATAAAACCAAACCAAACCATCAATCTTTTGAAACCCCTATTTTGAATCAATTTTGGTTGGTCTAGATCGGTTTGGGCGGTTCGATGGATGCCCTTAATGATCCCTAAGAACACCCCCCCATACCAAAGGGCTTTGGCTTTCCTCTAGATGAACCATCTACACAATGAATATAAGAGAACCTGGAGCAGAGGCAGTCCAACAAAGAGACGCTTGGATCCTTGATTTTTATCCGAGAAGATAAGTAATCGTAAGAAGCCACCAGAACAGGGAAAGAAAACCAGTCACTGAGCCCATAAGACATCGATGGAAACTTTGCTTTAATTTATTTGATCCCTAAGGTTTTATAAAATTAATTAACTCATCCCTATATTTTTGTATATTAGGCATTTAGTCTTCGAGATTTGATTCTGTCCCATTGACTGGTCCTCTCGTCTAATTCTAACGATTTTTTGCTGTTAAATGCTTAATAAAAGACTAAAATACCCTTATAATAACACAAATTAAACCCACTATCACTTTTATTCTCCTTCATCTCCATTTTTGCGACTCTACTGTACAAACTCAAAAAAATAAATAAATAATTTATCTTCACTTGCTATAACCTCAAAAGAACCAAACACTTGTTGATTACCTAATTAAAAACCTTAAAATCATTGAAACATAAGTAATCTCTATTCGCATCTCTCATTGCAAAGCCATTGAAAATTCTAGTTCTGTGGTTCACTTTCTCCAATTCCCATATCCAATCTATTATCTGTACATCTCCCCAAATTCTCTTTGCTAATGTTGGAAGGTACTTAAAACCAAAAATTAAGCTTTCTCAAGATATGGCTCTTGTCACTCTTATGGGTAACAATCTAGGCAAGTTCATTTCCAAGTTTCTACACCCTAAGCCAGGTATTTTTTGGTTGGTATAGGAAATCCCAAAAATATAAATACAATCAATCTACACATATTCTAAGTCTTTATCGTGTAGAAATTGCTCGTATTATAATTGGTTGCTGTCCATTTGCAGTTACAAATTAAAAGATGAAAGAAGGAGATGAAATCGAATTGTTTTTTTTCCTTTTTTTTTTTTTTTTGTCTAGTCACAATTATAAACTATTAGCTCTTGTTGAGCTGATAAAAATAATTATAGGCAACATATTTCATCATTTGCGTAATTTTTGTTGATAGATAGTAACAAGATTATGGGATTTTGGTAGAGTATGCGTCGTTGGCAACGATGGTGGGATTGTGGTGGAGGCTTTAATGAAATTATGGATAGTGGATAACAAAAGGTTATACTAGTCATTTTAAAATCTCTCTCTCTCCTCTCTCTTGTGTTTTAGCTTCATTTAACTGAAAAGGCAGCTAATTTCGGACGGAAGGATCAGTTAACGAGACGGAATCATATCTCGAGAACTAAATACCTAATATACAAAAATACGAGGATGAGATAATTAAATTTGTAAAACCTCAAAGATGAAATAATTATTTTCCCATTGTTTTTTTTTTCTCCTTTACAAAGCTTCATCTCTTTAACTCATAATCCTTTTGTGGGTCCCCGTTTTCTTCTCATACCCCCACCAAATCCCATCTAAAGCCTCTCTCTCTCTCTCTCTCTCTCTCTCTCTCTCTCTCTCTCTCTCTCTCTTCGTTTATGTTTCAAAAAGCAATCCGATTAGGCAAAAACAGAGCATTTCGTAGGAAAATTAAGAAAAATAGAGCAAGTACTGGAATTGTTTTGCCTATTCACAGAGGAGGACTCAAATTCTCAAAGCAAGAAACCGATGAAGCCATCATCTCTTTCTTTTGTAAGAGAAAAGTAATTCTTGAGATACCATATGACAAAAAGGATAGAAAAGAAAAGAAAATCCAGAAAACCAGAAACCTCTATTTTCAATTACACATACAGACACAAAAAGAGTGGGGTAAGGGAGAAAAATTAATATTTATATTCTTTTTACGTAAATAAAATAAAATAAAATAATATGTATTTTGGGTGTTTTGAGTTTCTTTAAGAAATATGATGCCCACTAGCAACGACGGCAGTGAAGGAGAAAGTTGAGGGATTGTTCATCGTGGATTGAGCTGCATGCATTATTACAAATTTTTTAACATGCTCGGTTCTTTTATAACATCCAATAAGGCACAAATTAAGAATTCTTTGTCCTCATCGTATATTTTTTTAGGAGAAGAAAATAGGACAGCAATTTATGCTGGTAGCTTCTACATGCTTTATTTACACTGAAATATTGCTGAAGGATATCAGTTATAAAGTGGATTTGGTCCTTAAAGAATTGTTTGATGAGCTCTGTAAATTTTGTGAGTCTGAGCTTTGCTCAATCTTTTACAAACTTTAGCAGAGAAATGCCATCAAAAGTGGGGAACAAAAGTCATTTTATGTTTTCCTAGGTTCTTCACTCGGCAATCTATGGACACGACGAGAACTTAAAAGTTGACTAACTACAATGATGTGTGCATTTCATGCATACATAATTATATCTTTAATTTTCTAGTTTAGTCCAATTTTAGGGACTTTTAATAAATTAAAGTTAGTTTTTGCATGCATTGTGCATACTTTGCATTTGTTTTGTTTATAGTGTAGGTTTGACCATTTTGAGAGAGAAAACCCTAAAGCAAGGGGCATTTTAGGAACATTCTAGTAAAATACACAACCAGTCAACCAGCTGTGTATTCTCCTCCAGTAAGTCAGAAGACTCAATGGAAACACAGATAGTCAAACAGTCTATAAATCAAAGTTACTGCAAGGGCACTTGCTGTATATTTTAGCTGGGTTCCAATTAAAGGACCCTTTCTACCTGTCTGCCCATATGTCGGCCCGTGTATTTATCAAAGCATAGAGCCATCACATAAAGCACGATCATAGAATTGACCGTATATTCTCCCCTATGGCACTAAAAGCAAAAGATTTGGTCGGAGAATGTCTAAAATGCCCTACATCATCACCTGCACTATAAAAAGAAAAATATGAGATTCAAAGAGAATCACGAGGGCTAGGGAGCAACTCAGATTAAGAGAAGCACAAATTTAGAAACCCTAGAAGAAAGAGCCACTGGGAAGTCAAGATTATTCTTCCTTCTCTTTTATCTTTGGTTTTGCTCAAGGAACTTACTCTATAGTTAGCAACAGGAATAAGAGTTTTATCTCTATTTTCTATTGTGGACAAGGATGGTTCTAGACCTATCTTTTCTTCTTAATCTTGTGCTTTGTAATTTGAAAATGATTAGTGAGTAGTTCCCTTAGCTAGTCTTGGGTGAAAACCCATTTGGGCAATATTTATGTAATCATCTTTCCTTCTTTTAATCTAAATGGATGTTTTCTTGATTCTTGTGTGTGTGTGTGGTTAATACTTATAATATGTGAATTGAGAATTATTTTTCAATTAGAAATTTGTATTTTGTTGTTGTGAGTGAAATGTTTTTTTTTTTTTTTTTTAAATGAGATGAAGACATATAAGTTAGAAGAAATAAATTAAAGTTCACTTATACATATAATTCAGATATTTTTCTTTCCTTTTGTTTTTCCTTTTCTTTTTTGAACCAAATTATATTACTTGTTTTGGTCTTCTTTTCTTTCTTTTTAGAAAAATTTCAAAAATTGAGTCACATTCTCATTTTCGTTGATGGTTTTTTTTTTCCAATCTTTTTTGTGTCTTTAAATTTCTGTTTTATTTCATAATTTTTCTTTCTTACCTCAAAATGTATTTTAAACCTTTTGTAATTATATACTTTGCTTTTAATCACTATTAGTGTGAACATAGGAGATATTGAACCAAATGATTTATATAGCAAACTCTAATTAATTTGGGATTAAACTCTAGTTGTTATTGATGTTTGTAACTCTAATTATAGTATAAATGCGATTTATTTTTCAACAAAATTAAAAAAAAAAAGGTTAAACCTATAACAGTAATATTATTTAACAATATTATTTTTCAAATAATAACAATAACAATATTAATAATAATAATAATAATAATAATAATAATAACAACACTAACAACAACATTAACAATAATAATAATAATAATAATAATAATAATAATAATAATAATTTACGCCAAATTAAAATAATAATAATAATAATAATAATAATAATAATAATAATAATAATAACAACAACAACACTAACAACAACACTAACAATATTAATAATAATAATAATAATAATAATAATAATAACAATAACAATAATAATAATAATAATAATAATAATAATAATAATAATAATAATAATACTATATATAACAGTAACAATTTACGCCAAATTAAAATAATAATAATAATACAATAATAATAATAATAATAACAACAACACTAACAACAACACTAACAACAACATTAACAATAATAATAATAATAATAATAATAATAATAATAATAATAATAATAATAATAATAAATTGAAAAAAACACAAAAATCGCAAAAAAAAAAAATCGAAAAAAATAAAATGCAAATCGGTCTTATCTCAAATAATGTCCAAACGGTGGCGAACGGCATTGAGGAGTGACCGGAGCGTCGGTGGCGGCGTCACGCGGGCTGGAGCGTTCTCAGGAGGGGTTGGAGCGGCACTGCGGACGGAGGAGAGGAGAGGAGAAGGAGAAGAGAGAAAGAAGAAGAAAGGAAAAGGAGAGGGCATCGCGTTTAAAGCCCTAAAGTTTGCGACCGCCTATCGGTTGCAAACTTAATTAACATCGGTCGCAATTTTTAATTGTCCGACGTCGTTTTACTACGCGAAAAAATTGCGACCGCTTTGCGACTCAAGACGTCGGTCCCAAAATATAGGTCGCAAATTTGTCGCCAGTCGGTCTCAGAACTTATCCCTATTTTTGACGCGCGCAATTTTGCGATAGAAAAACAATTGGTCGCAACGTGGTCGCAAAATCGGTCGCAAATCCGTAGTACTCGGGTCGCAGACCGAAAACCAAACTAGCGGGAATTTTCAGCGCTAAAATCTGTGACTGTTTGCCTATAAATCGCAAATCGGTCGCAATGTGGCATTTTTTTTGTAGTGTATGATATTTTTTGTTAGTTCTTAGCAAATTAGGAAATAATATGTATCACAAAAATTGGGAAAATTTTTATATTTTAATTTTAAAAAATCATTTATAGGAATTGTTTGAATATTTCCATGAAATGACTAAATAATTGACGAGATGAAATTGCAAAGATATGAACGTCTTAATTCGTAACACTTAAATTAGGTTAGAATATCATAAACCAATAATATTTTCTTAAAATGACAATAATTTTATTAATTAGGTTAAGCCATAATGTGAACTAGAATCCCATATCAGTCGCAGGTCATTTATATATAACTGTTATTTGAAATTCTAATAAGTTTCTTACTTTGTCATTAGATAAACTTGTTCCGATCGAAAATTAGTATATGACAGATGATCAACAAATCCAAAATGATAACTATTCACATGAAACCATCAGCTTAGCAGCCAAGAAAACCAAAATCATCCCAATTGACAATAACCATTTTTGTTACTTTGTCAACTGCTGTACACATACGACTATATCATCCACGCAAAGGTTATCAAGTTGGACTTTACCATGTCCGTATGACCGTACCATAGCCTATAAATACCTCACAACTCTTATCCAAAAATGCATACATTCAAATTTCTTTAATCTTGATCGTTTCTTATACACCAGAGAATTTAACCATGTTCAGATTCATCGGAAGCTTCACCTTTTTATGGCTTGTCATGGCAACAACTGCCATGGCTCAATCCACAACCATACTCGACACCAATGGACAGCCCCTTACAAGCGGCGTAGAATATTACGTGCTTCCAGCTGCCACTGATACTGCTGGTGGTTTAACCTTGGTTAACCGCACCGGCTCATGCCCTTTCTACGTTGGTCAAGAACCTCTTTCAACTGTCGTTTCACAAGGCCTTCCTGTGGTTTTTACGCCAAATGATGGAGATAGTGTTGTAAGAGAGGATATTCCTTTCACTGTTGCATTCTCAGCCTCTACGACTTGTGTTCAGTCCACCGGATGGAGGGTAGAAAATGATGAAGAAGTGTCGAGGACATTTATTGTGACAGGAGGAGATCAAAGCTTCTTTAGAATTCAAATTGATGATAATGGTCTCTATAACTTGATATGGTGTCCAGTTTGTGATAGGCCAAATTGTCCTAGGTTTAGATGTTTGGATGCTAGTATTTTCATGGAGAATGGAAAGAGATTATTGATTGTGGGTGAAGATCAAGCTTTTCCTTTCCGATTTAGGAGGGCCAATTAATTTCTTTATTCACAAGATGGCTCCTTGATATAATCATATTGTAGTATTAGTGAATAAATAGAGAAGTCCATCTCTTGATTAATATTTATGTAAAATGTATTATGCATGCATTTGATTTCTTAATTAAAAAACCCTTTTCCTTTTTTATTTTAATTAGCTTTATTGTTTATATTTTTTTTTTCTAACAGCAAACACAAATGAATTTTTTTAAGAGAAAGAAGATAACAAGAACTACAAATCCTCAACTCTAATGTTCTATATAAATCGAAAGTTCTATAACCAAGAGATCATATACCCGATATGGACTACAAAATGGAATGAAAAGCCCAAATCAAATCTGCCAACTTCTCCTGAGATAAGAAAAGAAGGCAGATGGCAAGGCTATTCTCAGAAATAGCAGTACAAAGAACTAAATCACAGCCAAGCAACAAAGAAATTCAACCTATCAACACCCCCTTTAGCTAAGTGATCTACCATAGAGCTGCGAGACCTCAAAATATGAGTGAAAGAGACCAAAGGAAGAGAAGATAAGATTGAATCCAATCGATTGAAATCAGACCAGTAGCTCCAAGGTCTAGATGCAGCCTTAGTAGTCCAAGAAATAGCACACTTAGAATCTGATTCAATAATAAGTGGAAGAGCACTAAACTGAGAAGAGTTCGAAGAATTCCAAGGCAAAAAGGATTGCTAACAGTTCAGCCTTATCAACGCACCAGAGCTTTTAGAGAAAAGACAAAGAACTGAATCATTATGATTCTTAGGGGTGTTCGTGGGTCGGTTTGGATCGGTTTGAATATAATAATCGAACCAAACCTAAAGTGGCGATTTGAAAAAAATTAAATCAAAACGAAATCATAAAAAAAATTCAAACCAAACCAAACCTTTGATCTCAATTTCATTTGATTTGATTCGGTTTAGACGGTTTGAAATAATAAAGATTAAACTTTCTGAATCATCTAGTTAATAAAAAAAGAGATTGACATAATATTAAATAAGAAAAATGAATTAATAAAAATTATGCCATAAAATACAGATTGAATAGCTATTAAAAGTTATTAAATTAATTTTTTATATGTATATTCTTAGTATAGTATATGAAAATGTTACATATTTAGTGAGATAATAATAAGCAAATTATAAATATAGAATTTTGATTTTGATTTAAGTACATCTATTACTAAAATTTATAAAAAAATTATAGTTTTATATGCATATAGCTTATACACATATATTAATCTAATTTTACATGAATCTTTTTGAATATTTTATAAAATAATCTATAATTTATCTAATTAATAAGAAATTATTGTTCAATTAATCTCATAATTTACTATTCAATATAAATTAATCAATGCAAAGAAAATTTTCATCCAAGAAGAATGAATTGAATATATATATATATATATATATATATATATATATATGTATGGTTTGGTTCGGTTAGGACGGTTTTGACTCTAAAATCATAAACCGAACCACAAGCTCGGTTTTTAAATTTTATAAAATCAAGCCAATCCATCAATCTTTTGAAACCGCGATTTTGAATCGATTTTGGTTGGTTTGGATCGGTTTGGGCGGTTCGATGGACGCCCTAATGATCCCTAAGAACACCCCCCATACCAAAGGGCTTTGGCTTTCCTCTAGATGAACCATCTACATTGAATATAAGAGAACCTGGAGCAGAGGCAGTCCAACAAAGAGACGCTTGGATCCTTGATTTTTTTCCGAGAAGATAAGTAATGGCAAGAAGCCACCAGAACAAGGAAAGAAAACCAGTCAATGAGCCCATAAGACATCAATGGAAACTTTGCTTTAATTTAATTCGTCTCTAAGGTTTTATAAAATTAATTAAATCGTCCCTGTATTTTTGTACATTAGGCATTTAGTCTTCGAGATTTGATTCCGTCCCATTGACTGGTCCTCCCATCTAATTTTAACGATTTTTACTGTTAAATGCTTAATAAAAGACTAAAATACCCTTATAATAACACAAATTAAACCCACTATCACTTTTATTCTCCTTCATCTCCATTTTTGCGACTCTACTGTACAAACTCAAAAAAATAAATAAATAATTTATCTTCACTTGCTAGAACCTCAAGTAATCTCTATTCGCATCTCTCATTGCAAAGCCATTGAAAATTCTAGATCCGTGGTTCACTTTCTCCAATTTTCATATCCAATCTATTATCTGTACATCTCCCCAAATTCTCTTTGCTAATGTTGGAAGGTCCTTAAAACCAAAAATTAAGCTTTCTCAAGATATGGCTCTTGTCACTCTTATGGGTAACAATCTAGGCAAGTTCATTTCCAAGCATTCTACACTCTAAGCTAGGTATTTTTTGGTTGGTATAGGAAATCCCAAAAATATAAACACAATCAATCTACACATCTTCCAAGTCTTTATCGTGTAGAAATCGCTCGTATTATAATTGGTTGCTGTCCATTTGCAGTTACAAATTAAAAGATGAAAGAAGGAGATGAAATCGAATTGTTTTTTTCCCTTTTTTTTTTTTGTTGAGTCATAATTATAAACTATTAGCTCTTGTTGAGCTGATAAAAATAATTATACGCAACATATTTCATCATTTGTGTAATTTTTGTTGATAGATAGTAGCAGGATTATGGGATTTTGGTAGAGTATGCGTCGTTGGCAACGATGGTGGGATTGTGGTGGAGGCTTTAATGAAATTATGGATAGTGGATAGCAAAAGGGTATACTAGTCATTTTAAAATCTCTCTCCCTCCTCTCTCTTGTGTTTTAGCTTCAATTAACTGAAAAGGCAGCTAATTTCGGATGGCAGGATCAATTAACGAGACGGAATCATATCTCGAGAACTAAATACCTAATATACAAAAATACGAGGATGAGATAATTAATTTTGTAAAACCTCAAGGACGAAATAATTATTTTTCCCATTGTTTTTTTTCTTCTTTACAAAGCTTCATCTCTTGAACTCATAATCCTTTTGTGGGTCCCCGTTTTCTTCTCATACCCCCACCAAATCCCATCTAAAGCCTCTCTCTCTCTCTCTCTCTCTCTCTCTCTGTTTATGTTTGAAAAAGCAATCCGATCAGGCAATAACAGAGCATTTCGTAGGAAAATTAAGAAAAATAGAGCAAGTACTGGAATTGTTTTGCCTATTCACAGAGGAGGACTCAAATTCTCAAAGCAAGAAACCGATGAAGCCATCATCTCTTTCTTTTGTAAGAGAAAAGTAATTCTTGAGATACCATATGACAAAAAGGATAGAAAAGAAAAGAAAATCCAGAAAACCAGAAACCTCTATTTTCAATTACACATACAGACACAAAAAGAGTGGGGTAAGGGAGAAAAATTAATATTTATATTCTTTTTACGTAAATAAAATAAAATAATATGTATTTTGGGTGTTTTGAGTTTCTTTAAGAAATTTGATGCCCACTAGCAGCGACGGTAGTGAAGGAGAAAGTTGGGGGATTGTTCATTGTGGATTGAGCTGCATGCATTATTACAAATTTTTTAACATGCTTGGTTCTTTTATAACATCCAATAAGGCACAAATTAAGAATTCTTTGTCTTCATCATATATTTTTTTAGGAGAAGAAAATAGGATAGCAATTTATGTTGGTAGCTTCTACAAGCTTTATTTTCACTCAAATATTGCTGAAGGATTTCAGTTATGAAGTGGATTTGGTCCTTAAAGAATTGTTTGATGAGCTCTGTAAGTTTTGTGAGTCTGAGCTTTGCTCAATCTTTTACAAACTTTAGCAGAGAAATGCCATGAAAAGTGGGGAACAAAAGTCATTTTATGTTTTCCTAGGTTCTTCGCTCGACAATCTATGGACATGACGAGAACTTAAAAGTTGACTAATTACAATGATGTGTGCATTTCATGCATACATATTTATATCTTTAATTTTCTAGTTTAGTCCAATTTTAGGGACTTTTAATAAATTAAAGTTAGTTTTTGCATGCATTATGCATATTTTGCATTTGTTTTGTTTATAGTGTGGGTCTGACCTTTTTGAGAGAGAAAACCCTAAAGCAAGGGGCATTTTAGTCATTTCGGACCAGTTTACAAGAGAAAGATCTGGTGGCAAAAATCACGATCGGCCCACTGGCCGTGCTTTATCCACTTGAGAGTTAGAAACATTCTAGTAAAATACACAGCCAATCAACTAGCTGTGTATTCTCCTCCAGTAAGTCAGAAGACTTAATGGAAACACGGATAGTCAAACAGTCGTATAAATCAAAGTTACTACAAGGGCACTTGCTATATATTTTAGTTGGGTTCCAATTAAAGGACCCTTTCTACTTGTCTGCCCATATGTCGGCCCATGCATTTATCAAAGCATAGAGCCATCACATAAAGCACGATCATAGAATTGACCGTATATTCTCCCCTATGGCACTAAAAGCAAAAGATTTGGTCAGAGAATGTCTAAAATGCCCCACATCATCACCTGCACTATAAAAAGAAAAATATGAGATTCAAAGAGAATCAAGAGGGCTAGGGAGCAACTCAGATTAAGAGAAGCACAAATTTAGAAAACCTAGAAGAAAGAACCACTGGGAAGTCAAGATTATTCTTCCTTCTCTTTTATCTTTGGTTTTGCTCAAGGAACTTACTCTATAGTTAGCAATAGGAATAAGAGTTTTATATCTATTTTCTATTGTGGACAAGGATGGTTCTAGAGCTATCTTTTCTTCTTAATCTTGTGCTTTGTAATTTGAAAATGATTAGTGAGTAGTTCCCTTAGCTAGTCTTGGGTGAAAACCCATTTGGGCAATATTTATGTAATCATCTTTCCTTATTTTAATCTAAGTGGATGTTTTCTTGATTCTTGTGTGTGTGTGTGTGTGTGCTTAATACTTATAATATATGATAGAACTCCATATTTGTATGAAAAGAAATGAGAGAATGAAGAACTGGAAGGTGAAGCACCTTATTGTACACTCACACATGAGCCCAAGAGATAGACTTAAGAATAAACTATTCCTTTGAAGATCTAGAGATGGACACTCATACATGAGCCTAAGAGATAGACTTAGGAATAAGTTATCCCTTCGAAGATCTAGGGAGAGTCATAGAGTTAATGGGCTAGGATCATCAATACACCACAAAAGTAGGTGTTCTTATGATTTCGGAACCTTTGTGTTACTTGGAAGGGGCATAAATATTAATGAACTCCTCCTCCTTCAAGATGTATCCCTTAATAAATTGAAAATAGAAGTTTGAGTCCCATAATGTTATGCAATGTTGTTGATCCCAACACTAGTATCTTGCCTTATTTGATAACTTAAGTCTAGTTTGCTTTTAATCTAAGTAGTAGTTACTTGCTTGTTTTACATTCAGTTAGTTTAGATTCCAAAGATTCTTCATCTAATTTCTAAGCAGTACATCTTGGATTCAAAACTAATATTCAATCCATCTATCTCTGAGGACGATATTTTTTATATACTACTTGTATGATCTGTATATTTGTGGAATCGCTAACATACAAAAATGATTATTAATAAAAGAAATTTGAGGCTTGGACTTTTATTATCCATGAAAATAATTGCTCCAAGTTTCTTTATGCTTATTGATAGAAGATGGCTTAAAAGTTGACTAACTAAAGTTTATTTTCTTTATTTTTAAAATTGTTGATGTGTAAATGAAATTGCATCCCATTTTCATTTAGTTATCTTACCTAGCTTCTTTATAATACAAGTACGGTTGCCGGTGTGGAAATGTATTTAATTGGTGTAAAATTTTTTACTTGAGATGCATAATTGTTTCTCCGTAAAGTTTGGTGTGTCGTAAGATTAATTTGCCAAAGTTCAGGGAGCAATCTATATATTTTATCAGTCTAACTATAATACAACCTTGGTATCCTAACCATCATCATATTTAATGACCATGTTCCTTATTTATATTTTTAAAATGAAAAGAAACATTTCATATCATATTCTTTCTATTTTTTCTTACAACATAATGGATAGAAGTATAAAATAATTAAAACATGTTCCAGGATTTTTTATTGAAAAACTCTAAACTATTCCAAAAATTTAAATTATCAAAAAATAATTAATGTAAGAGTATATATGGAAAAAGAAGGATAAATTTTATAGTTGAGCTAATTTAAGTACTCATCCTTAATCCGTGTGAAAAAGAAGTGAAACTTTTTTTTTTTTTTTTTTTGGACGGAGGGGAGTATTATTATTCATCGAGTCAAAAGTCCATTCAACTTCAAGGCTGCAGTATTTTTCAGGAACGCTTAAAATGTTTCTTTTTCTTTTCGAAGATAATATTCTACAAATTCAATATTATAATATTTTACAATTAACAATAATTAATCATAATATAGCTAGACATATTATCCAATTTTATTGCTATGATGAGATATTATGATATTTTTTGTTAGTTCTTAGTAAATTAGGAAATAATATGTATCAATAAAAATTGGGAAAATTTTTATATTTTAATTTTTAAAAAATCATTTATAAGAATTGTTTGAATATTTCCATGAAATGACTAAATAATTGTCGAGATGAAATTGCAAAGATATGAATGTCTTCCTAACGCTTAAATTAGGTTAGAATATCATAAACCAAATAATATTTTTTTAAATGACAATAATTTTATTAATTAGGTTAAGCCAGAATGTGAACTAGAATCCCATATCAGTCGCAGGTCATTTATATATAACTGTTATTTGAAAATCTAATAAGTTTCTTACTTTGTCATTAGATAAACTTGTTCCAAACGAAAATTAGGATATGACAGATGATCAACAAATCCAAAATGATAACTATTCACATGAAACCATCAGCTTAGCAGCCAAGAAAACCAAAATCATCCCAATTGACAATAACCATTTTTGGTACTTTGTAAATATTAATGAAAACAATTAATACTACACGTTAGGTCGGCCATAACTGTGATTTGAAAATCTCATGTTCTTGCATTACTTATCCATCTTTCTCAACAGCTGTCAAAATACGACTATTAGGCATTCAAAGGTTATCTTGTTGGACTTTTATATCTGTTGCTTGTCACCACTTCCAATCTTTACATGTCCGTACGTCCGTTCCATACCCTATAAATACCTCATAGCTCTTATCTAAAAATGCATACTTCAAAATTTCTTTAACCTTGTTTGTTTCTTATATAGCGAAGCATTTAATCATGTTGAGATTGATCGGAAGCGTTGCCTTTTTATGGCTTCTCATGGCCACAACCACCATGGCTCAATCTACTACCATACTCGACACTGATGGACAGCCTCTTACAAGCGGCGTAGAATATTTCGTGCTTCCAGCTGCCACTGATATAGCTGGTGGTTTAACCTTAGTTAACCGCACTGGCTCATGTCCACTCTACGTTGGTCAAGAACCTCTTTCAACTGTTGTTTCACAAGGTCTTCCTGTGGTTTTTACGCCAAATGATGGAGACAGTGTTGTAAGAGAGGATATTTCTTTCACTGTTGCATTCTCAGCCTCTACGACTTGTGTTCAGTCCACCGGATGGAGGGTAGAAAATGATGAAGAAGTGTCGAGGACATTTATTGTGACAGGAGGAGATCAAAGCTTCTTTAGAATTCATATTGATGATAATGGTCTCTATAACTTGATATGGTGCCCAGTTTGTGATAGGCCAAATTGTCCTAGATTTAGATGTTTGGATGCTAGTATTTTCATGGAGAATGGAAAGAGATTGTTGACTGTGGGTGAAGATCAAGCTTTTCCTTTCCGATTTACGAGGACCAATTAATTTCTTTATTCACGAGATGTCTCCTTGATATAATGATATTGTAGTACTGAATAAATAAAGAAGTTCATCTCTTGATCAAATGTAAAATCTTTGATTTCATAATTATAAAACCCTTTCCATATTTGATTTTAATTATCTTATTTTTATATTTATGCCTGTATGTTATAATATCTATAATACTTTTTAAACTAATCTCGTTTCGAGGTTTATGGCTACCTCTTCTTTTATAAAACTAATCTCATTTTAGAATTTGTGCATGGTTATTCCTATAAATATATTTCCAGAGGCTGAACTTCTAACCTTGTAGAGATGTATATATGTATATATATACTAGTCTCAAGAATACTTATATCCATTTATAAAATAAAAAATAAAATTAACATAGATCCAATGATTCTTTTTAACCCGGCAAAAGAAAGAGAAGAAGAGATACACGTAGTGTAACTTATGCTATTGTAGGTGAAGGTATTTTATAGATGGTGAGGTAGCTAATACAAAGAAAAATATATGCAAACGATTGGTTAGTTGTTTTAATTTCAGGTTTTAGGTTTGAACTGAGTGAAATTCCTAACTTTCAGACAAGGTTTAGAAATTTATTCAAAATAAATAAAAACAAAATTTAAAAACGAATTGCAAAAATCAGATTTTCTTTGGGCCTATGTATGTCTCAGCAGAGGGAGACAATCAACGCCAAGAGCAGCTGGTGAGAGGAGGCTCCTATTAGCATCTTCCTTTCCACCTCTTTTGATGATGGCACACCACAAGGATGGATAGAGGGGGAGTTTCTATTCTAATCTCTTTCTATATGTATGTTTTTTTTATAAAAAAAAGTTTCTTAAAAACGGTGTTTGTTTATTTTTTTTACTCGTTATTTGTACTCATTATTATTATTTTTATATAATATTGAGTATTTGCTACAATTTTCCTCCTAGATTTTTATAATATTAAAATATTATTTTATTATAAAATTAACGTAAATATAATGAGCAGTCAACATGTATGCACATAAACACACAAAGTTATCAATTCAATTTATAAATCATTATTTATCTAATATTCATTTTATGTACACCCAATGTACTACATTACTTAAGCAACAAGAAACATAAGTAATTTTATAATAAATATATAGAAATTTTCATGAAATAAGAAACATAATTAATTTTATTAGTTATTTTATTTAGGATTAAGGCTCAATCTGCCCTGAACTTAGGCACAATATACAATTTATCAAAAATTTAACTTTTTATGTAATTTACCCCTTGAACTTGCATCAAAAGAATAAAGTGCCCAATTTCTAAGAAAAACTTTTTTTTATAATTTTAACTAATAAAAAATTGCTTTAAATTTTAAAATTTGAAAATAAAAATTATTTTAAATATAATAATAATTATAAAAATTTACAATATTTGATTTAAAAATAATTTAATAAATATTTATTTTAAAAAATTACAGAATTGGAAAAAGATTTGATTATATTGAAATATTTTGTTAGAAAATATTTATTATTTTTGTTTGATTATTTTTTAATTACATTTGATCTAGATTAAATATTTAATTAATTTTGAATCATATTTGATAAATATCAAATAATTTATTTTTTTGGTATGAAAATTGGGCAGTTTGTACTTTTAATATAAGTTTAAGGGGTAATTTATACAAAAAGTTAATTTGTGGACATATTGTATGTCGTGCTCAAATTCATGAGATAAATTGAACCTTATTCATTTTATTTATATACTTTGATTTCATAGAACTCCATAATAAATATTATTCTTCCCCCACTAAATGATATTAATGTCATTATATAAACCGAATGGATGTAACTAAAATTTTAAAAAATAAATCTCTTTCCAATTTATTCATGTTAACGTAAACAATTTGATCAAAATAACAATAAAGAAATGTTGTTTGATAAAATTGATCCTTGAAATTATAAAAATAAAATTTTAAACACTAATAACATAAATTTGAGATTTTTAAAATGTGAATTATTTAAAAGTTGAATTTAATAGTTTTAAATTGTTTTAAATTGTTTGATAATACTTAATTAAGTATCACTTAAAAATCTTATTGAAATTAAAAATTTTAAACTTGAAGCTCTCAATTAATACAATAATATTGCCAATCGGGTATGGATTGGTTGGTCTCCTCACTTATGTGAGGAGTGAAAGGTTCCAGATTTTGAGATCTCTCGATCACAATAGTTTTCACTAATTTGATGAGTAAAAGGGAAGAACTATCCTCTGTTGTGTAAACATTATGCATTTAATTTTCAATTTTATCAAATCTACTATATATTTATTAAACAATTTAGGTTTCCACATCAGTTTAATACTACAAAAATTTATGCATTATTGTCTAATTATGCGCCCTTGTCTACGAGAAAAGACTAGTCTCTCTCCTTTGAAATAATCTTATGCAATTAAAGTATCAAATTTTTAAACTTTTAATATTATAAGACATTATTAAGATAAAAAATAATTTTATTACTTTATTATTATATAAATAATTTTTAACCTTATGCATGTACCATTTATAGTAGGTAAAAATTAGTTTTGTCTCTAGCTTATTATACTCATCATTATCTAAGGAGATGATGATACTTAGAGGGGTGTATTGGATTAGAACTCTATTAGATTTTAAAATTTCAATGGTATTTAATCTAAATTTTTTTAGAGTCTATTAAAATTTGATGGTATTCAATTCAAACTCTTATAAAATCTATAAAAATCTAATGGTATTCGATTATGACATTTTAAAAGTTTATACAAATCTAACGGTATTCAAAAAATTATTGATTTGGATGGATTTCATACAATCAATGATTTCATTGGATTTTTAGAGCGCTAGGTATAAATAGAAGAGTAATTCACAAATTCATCCTCCAATCCAAAGATTTCCTTGGATTTTAGAGTGCTATGTTTTTTTTAAAAAAATTTTCATTTTAAATTAAAAATATAAATTTAAACTTGCAATTTTCCGGCAAGACAGTCGCTAGGGGTGTGCAAACTTACCAACCGAATCGAACCAAAATTGAATCAACTTATTTCAATTTGGTTCGTTCAGCTAAATCAAGAAAGGTTCGGTTATTGGTTTATTCAATTTGAACCAACTTTATTATTCGGTTTCAGTCGATTTCGTAGTAATCCATCGATTGAGCTTAAAACGAATCAAAATAGCAAAATCGATTAAAATTGACCGAATTGATTGGTTTGATTCGATTCAGTTCAGAAGACAAATTCGATTCAGTTCGATCTGTTGATAAAAAAACTTCAATTGTATTTTTTTTTATCTCGATTCGGTGCAGTTTGAACTGAACTGATCGTCTGCTCACCGCGCGACTGTTTTGGAGGCGTGGGATGGCCGGCAGCAATGCTGGCAATTCTAAGCCTTTCACTATCCACAGTGGTAAGGTTTTAAGAAGAAGAAAATGATTTGGGAGAAGATGACGTGTTTTTTTGTCCCTTATTATTTTTCAGTTTTTCAATTGGTCTTAAAAACCTTTTAATTTGTTCAGTCCTGAAATTAATTTTGATTGGATATATAAAAATTGTTGTAATTCCATCAAAGTCAATTAAAATCTAAAAGAAAAAAAAGGTCTCACCAATTTCATAAAATTTTACATAGAATTGTAGTAGAATCTATGAAAATCTTAGAAAATCCTTCAATTCTTTTAAAATCTAACACAATCTTAATCTAATACACCTCTTTTAGTTTGTCTCCCTATAATTTATATAAATTGTGGAGATGAAAATGCTCTCCTTAACCTCTCTATTAATTGCACACCAAGATATAACCTAGTGATAAGTGTATATATGACTCGGCAATAGATCTGAGTTCAAATTTCTCCTCCCCAATACTCAAAAAAAACCTCCCTACTAATCTTAAAATGTACATATACACCAAGCGATAATAATTTGTTAGAAAATTTCAAGAACCTAACTTTTTAGTTATGCAATTTTAATTCTATTGTGATTAAATCCTTCTATCAATTCACGGAAAAAATATTATGGAAAAAGTCCAACAAACTTATTTAAATATCTTGACCTTTAGTAAGAAAATTTTTGCTTCATAGATCCTCAAGATAATAGTCTTTGAAAAAAATATAATGCAAATTAAAAAAAAAAAAAACATCTCCTTTTATATATTTATATTCCTTTTCCATATAGGGATTTTGAAAAAACTAATGTCGTTCAAAAAAACTATTTCTAAATTTATTACCAAATCAAACCTATTTACCAATCACTAACAAATATATATATATATATATGTGTGTGTGTGTGTATTTACCAATCTATTGTTTGTCCTGCTATGGAGAGAGAGTGGTACGGTAAAATCACTAACTCAATTGGCAGTTTCAGTGTAATAGACAAGGTAACTCGTAGTGACAAAGAGTCAACAAAAAGTAATTATAGGAATAAATAATAATTTTTATTTTGTATTGAGTCCATCAATTCAATTGGTGGTTTCAATACAAAATAAAAATTTTAAATTGTCAAATGACATTTCCACTAAGACACACACAATTCACTTGGTGTTTTTAGCTGCAAATATGGGAAGTGACTATTAGTCAGCAAAAAGAACACGAGATAATATATAGTGTTTTGTTAAGAGTCCACTAGGTTAATTAATGGTTTTAATAAAAAAATATTTATTTACTCAAAGTATCTTTTTACCAAAATACACATATCATCTGTTGGTTTTGGTGCAATAAATTTGCATATAAAATTGCCGGTCAATATATTGGTGTCAACTATAAATGCTTTATTTGGACAAGCCATTACAAAATACAAGACTTGTACATAATGAATTGAAATATGGTGCAGGGAATTGATTCCCTTCTAGCTACCTAGCCTACTCTTCTACGTAAACACCTTACTCATGACTCACTCTACTCACCTTCTTTTATTAAAGAGGAAACACTTCAAACTACCAAAACACTCACTTGCATTTGTGTTATCAATTACCAAACACAACGGCACTCATTCAAATACATAATACTTGAAACACAATTCACAAAAAGAAGGAAGGACCATCAGTAAAATAGAAGGTGTTGGGAATGGTAAATAACTTTTTTTTATTTAGATTTTTTTTTAGTTTAAGTAAATTTTTTAATTTGATTTCTAGATATAAATATTTATAACAATTTGAAGTAAATAATATCTTATTAGTTTTTCTTTTTTTGCAGATTAGGTTTTTTTTGCACAAAAAAATTGGTGTTTAGGCTCAGTTTTTCTATTCTAAAGGTATATTAGTTTCTCCATGCATTGATTACTGCTTGGTTGAACAATGAAGGCCTAAGACCCATACATTCAATCTAATAGTGGGAAAAGCCACTATCACCCTGCAGGATGTGGCAATATTCTTAGGATTGTCTGTCGAAGGAAATGCAGTGACAAACAATTTAGATTATGATTGGTTTGACTTATGTAACAGACTTTTAGGAACAACTCCCCAGAGACTACTCTACATAGTAACAAATTATTATTTATATGGTTGTCAGATCATTTTGCCCAATTGCCAGATGATGCAACATATGATATTATCCAAATTTTTGCATGTGCATTCATTCTTCGTTGCATCGGGGGTCTCATATTTTCATCAAAGACAACTAGGTACATGATATTTTTTCGTTGCATTAATTTTTGTGTTTCTATTTTGCTTTTCAACTTAACTATTGCTTAACTTATTTTTTCGTTGCATTAATTTTTGTGTTTCTATTTTGTTTATCAACTAAAATATTGCTTAACTTAGGCGTTCCATCCACTCCCATTACCCTTAGGTTTCTATTTTCATTTTATTTTATGTGTTATTTGTGTTTCTATGAGCAATTTTGAGGGGGTCTTTTTGATTTTTCTATGTAGTTTAGCGGTTCTCATATTACTTTCTCCTTTATCAAGCAATTCTTTTTACTTATTTTTATTTTTTTAGTTTTTAGCACGAGTTAATTTGCTCTCTGCTTGATTCTTTTACATGTCTTTATGCATTTTTGTTGCTTGCTAAAAAATTGAGTCACGTATATGAATTTATTACCCAAAAATAGGATTCCTGTACAATTATTCTCTCTTACCTAATTTCTCATTACTAAAAGGCTAATTTCATTATTGTATATTCTTGCTATGTGAATTGGAAATTATTTTTCAATTAGAAATTTGTATTTTGTTGTTGTGATTGAAATGATTTTTTTTTATTTTTATAAATGAGATGAAGACATATAAGTTAGAAGAAATAAATTAAAGTTCACTTATGCATATAATTCAGATATTTTTCTTTCTTTTTCTTTTTCCTTTTCTTTTTTGTGTCTAATTTTATTACTTGTTTTGTTCTCCTTTTCTTTCTTTTTAGAAAAATTTCATTACTAGTTTTGTTCTTCTTTTCATTTTCTTTAATACCCGATCTATTTTCGCTGATGGGTTTTTTCCCAATCTTTTTTGTGTCTTTAAATTTCTATTTTATTTCATAATTTTTCTTTTTTACCTCAAAAAGTATTTTAAACCTTTTGTAATTTTATACTTTGCTTTTAATTACTATTAGTTTGAACATAGCAGATATTAAACCAAATGATTTTTATAGCAAACTCTAACTAATTTGGGATTAAACTCTAGTTGTTATTGATATTTGTAACTCTAATTATAGTATAAATGCGATTTATTTTTGAACAAAATTTTAAAAAAAAAGTTAAATTTAATAAGAACTCTAATCATAGACTATAGTTAAATTAAAAAATTTGACTTTGACATGGTCCTATTTCCTCTTTAAGCTTGAGGATACTCAAAGAAGTAGAAATTGCAAAAATTGAAAGTAAATGTTTGTTATGCCTAGATGTTCCTACTAGATGGAATTTGATCTACCTAATGTTACAAGCTGCTGAAAATTTTGAAAAAGCTTTTGAGATATTTAAAGATCAAGATCCTTTTAAAAAAATTAATCTAATTTACAATGGGTGTGGGTCCCGAATGTGTATGGCACAACCCAAGAGGGAGGGTGAATTGGATTTTCTAAAACTGAAATAAATTTTAGAAATTCTAAACAAGAATTAGAATTCTAAGTGCAGCGGAAAAACACACATGACTTTGTGAGAGTAGAATATGGATTAGAATCTCCTCACAATGTTCTAATTTCAAATATAGAAAGTCTGTCCAAAGTGCAGCTATTGATTAGAACAGCTTCACACTGACTTGTACAATATCAGAGCTTCTTTATGAAGGAAAGTTATTGAACTTAGAACTTCCTCATAAAGTTTGCAAGACCATATAACACTATGTGAAAGATAGTTATTAGAACTTCTTCACAGAGTCTTAATCAAATGTTAAAGTAACTTTATGATGGAGAGTTATCAGGATTAGAACATCCTCATAAAGTTTAGAAAACAAAATAGAAACCCAAACAGTGAATTGTACTGGAAATAGAACAACAGTTAGAACATTGTATATTCACTATATTAGAATACCAGAGTTCTAACGTTTAGAATAGATGAAACTTATTGCCATTTTAGAACATCTGAATTATTAACAATTTCAGCATTTCTAAGAAATTAAACAAGAGTGTAAAAGAGACAGTATCAACCAAACTTTAGAAATAAAGAGATCAACACCGAGAGTTATAGTGGTTCGGCACTAACTCGCCTACATCCACTCTCCAAGACGCATCTTGAGATCCTCCACTAAGTTATCTCTTTTAAAGGGTAAGAGACAAACCAACAGTACAAGGCAATAGATCAAAAACCTAGATCTACCCTTTTTGTCCCACTAGATTTTCCAAAGGTTCTAGTTAACCTCAACCCTTTCTGTTTTTGGTAGAGTACAGAAAACTCGATTCAAGACATTACTATCCCACACATGGAGAAGGTCGCTTAATAACCTCTATCTCAATAGCTTCTAACCTAAGCTATTACACACAAAAGTTTAACAAATAACGAGCCTGTCTACTATAGAACACAAATTCTAAATAGATAGAAAGAAACGCCTATATAAGCACAGGAAAAATAATTTTATCAGATTAGAAGATCGATTAGAACACAAAATTGTTTTTCAAAAGTAATTGTAAAAATTCTTTTCACTTCAAATATTGAAAATGTTAAGAATAGAGATGAAAAGAAAATGGGGGTAGAGTAAGTTTTGAGAGAAAAGGATTTGTTCAATGAGAGAGAGTGCTCTTAAAACAAATACTCTTACTTCACTAAATGATTAAGGCGTGAACGTTCCTTTGTATAGAAAACGAAGGAGCTGTCGCTTTTTGGAAAGAGATCAGAATATCTTCTTTCCTTGTTTAAAAGATCTGAAAATCTTTGTTACCAAAAATTATTTTATCCTTTTTGGTAAGAGAATAAAACCCGATTTTCACTTTCCTTTAGAAAAGATTTTCGACAGCATTTATTTTTGGAG
This sequence comes from Jatropha curcas, assembly GCF_041381405.1. Taxonomy (NCBI): domain Eukaryota; kingdom Viridiplantae; phylum Streptophyta; class Magnoliopsida; order Malpighiales; family Euphorbiaceae; genus Jatropha; species Jatropha curcas. The sequence continues at coordinate 22,518,412 of NC_143154.1, forward strand.
AAAAATAAATTTATTTGCGGAAAGATGCACTTACCAAAACCGAAGGAGATTTTCCTTCATTTTTAAGGTAAGAGAATAACTTTAAAATACTCTAGATCTTGCAAAATATATTTCCAAAAAGGTAAATGATTTTATTACCAAAAACATTAGAGAAGAAATCTCTTTAGTTTTAGGAAAATAAATCTTTTTGATTTGAAGGAATATTTTTGAAAAAAGATTATTTTGAAGAAAACTAATTTTCTGAAAAAAATATTTTTGAGAGACAAAAGGATTTTTGTGCTCATATTTGGAATTTCTCTCTATCCTACAAAGTATTCCTAAATACCTAGCTACTAGGTCTTCGAACTCTTCACACTCAAAGTAGGATTTGCCTTGTATGATATTCTCTCCAAAGAAATTCTGCATAAAAATAAAATTAGCACAAATAACATAATTTTAAATTTATTCGTTTTGTATTAATCATCAAAATCTGAGATTAAAAATTGACCCTTGAGCCAACAATCTCCCCCTTTTTGATGATGACAAAACCAATAAATTTAGCAAGCATAAAACATGTGCTCCCCCTGAATTTTATGCATATAAGTTCTAATCATGCCAAAAGATTTTTAGAGAAGAGCGGATTAGAACATGTATTTTGCTCCCCCTGAATAGATGCAGTAAAACTGTTTTACAAAAATTAGAACTAGGGAGGCCTTTTTAGAAACTGATTTTAGAACTAGCAAAAATAGGTAAGATATTCTAAGTTCTAACAATCAGAGCATATGTATATTAGAACTAGCAGAGATTGACAAAATGTTCTAAGTTCTAATAAACAGAGCATATGGTCAGAAAAAAAAAATAAAAGCTGATGTTTAGAAAATAAAACAAAAGATCTTATATTCAATCTGCAAAACAGTCGTTAGAATAAGAATCTAAGTTTTAAAAAAAAAAAAACATAGCTTATCATGTAGCTCACTAACATAGACCATATAGAAAAATGATAATCTGTAAACATACAAATTAGAAAATATTAGCACACAGATAACCACTATATATCAGTACTTTGGTTGCCAAGTACGTACCAATAGTTTTCAAAATATCACCAAAATACCTGTTCTCCCCCTTTTTGTCATCATATAAAAAGGGTTAGATAAGATCACAGCACAAATAAAGAAAATAAACAGTTCAAAAACAAATAATCCTACGAAGATAAAGCAAAAACACAAAATAAATGGTTCACAACATATAGAAAACAGATTAGAGAGGCTTAGGACCAGTTCTAAGTCTCTTAGAACTTCTCAAAGGCTGAGCTGGAGCAGTCTCAGAAGGATTCTCTGGCCTTTTAGAAGAAGGGTGTAGTGGAGGCTTCTTTCCATGAGTCCTGTGCTTTCCTGCAGTGTGCTTCACATTCTTTGGTTTTTCTGAGGAGGGGATGTAGGTTGTCCCTTTCACTCTGAGAGTGGCTAGCTTTCTTGTGTTCACATCCTTCATTTTTTTTCAAAGTTTTGATGAGTGATTGATTTTGTTCAATAATAGTTTGACACTGCTGTATTCCCTCATCAATTTCCTTGTTGTGCTCTTCTATGAGTTCCTTTTCTATTCTGTCCAGCATGATTTCCCTACTTCTTTGTGCAGATTGCAACTCAGACTCTTGTTCTGTTTTGTCTACAGTTGTCTTTTCTTCATCGCTAATCTCTAGCTTCTCAGTCTCAGCGTCACTACCTTTTTCCACTTTCTTCCCTTTTTCTGATTTCTCTGGCTCTTCTTTCTCTCCTGTTTCCCTTTCTGATTCTTCTTTCTCTACAGTGCTCTCTCTTTCTGTTTCTTCTTTTTCTACAGTGCTTTCTTTTTCTTTTTCTTCTTTTCTTTCCTCTTCTAATACCTCTTCTTGTGTTCCTTCTTCAGCATTTTCTGCTGACTTCTCTTGCTCTTCTGATTTCCTCTCTTCTTTTACTATTTCTTCCAACTTCCCTTTTCCTTTTTCCTTCTTCTTTTCAGCTTCACTTTTTACTTTCTTTTGTTTTTCAATTTCTTCTTTTTCCTTTTCTTCTTTCATTTTCTCCTTCTTTTCTTCCTTTACTTCCTTTTCTTTCTCTTCTTCCTCATCTTTCATCTTCAAGGACCCGCTGTCCAACTTAGAAACAGAACTACCAACATGCTTACCTAAATTAACATTCAAAAACTCAAAAACTGGTGTAAGAATCATCCCGTAAGGTAGCTTCTTGGGATTATTCTACAGCTTATCAAAAATAATGTGACATAGGTTGAGGGGTTTTCTCTCAACAATGTGCCACATTATACACAATTCTACCTGATTCACATATGTCAAAGAGGCACTCTTGGGATAGATATAATGAACGATAATCTTGTACAGCCATTTCATGCTCTCTGTTAGGTTAAAGCATTCTATCGAGCCCTGTTTATCTGCAGACAACTTCCTCACAATTTTTCTCACAAACTCATCCTTTTTGTAGTCGCTAACCTTAGTCACATCTTTGATTTTGGTCACCCTGGACCTAGCATTTGGAATACCAAAAATTTTCCCAAAGTCATCATACGATAACTCTCTGAACTCACCCTGAAGTTTCACAGAGATCGCCTCTGTTCCACTAGCTTTCAACGAGCCATAAAATTCCTTCACTGAACTCTCATAACATAGTGCATTCAAGGACAGAAAGTTCATCCAGCCTTGGAACTCAAAGAGTTCCTTAAAATTAAACTCATTGCCACCGAAAAACTTCCAGTCTAACACATAAGAACGCATGAGAGGGTAAGTTGAGAGAACTGACTTACCTTTGTCGTGAGCTTTCGTTGCTTGTTTCTGTGAAGTACCCGTTTCGATTTTTCTTTTCTTAGGTTTTTCCTCTGCCTTTTTCTCCTTCATCTCTTTCTGTTCATACTTCTTTGAAAGTTTCTTTAAAAGTTAAAGCTCTTACTCGGTAAGAGAGTCAGATGAGGAGTTTGAACTGGATTCGGCCATTGTTGCAGAAACTCAAAAGCAACTTAGGGTTTCAGTTTTCAAAGAGAAGATAAAGAGAATATTAAGCGGTTAACACAAAATAGAGACACTTAAGTGGCGGAAGAAAGAAATAAAGAACAGTTTTTAAATGGAATTTAAAACGACAAATAAGACACAAGAAACAAAATAAATAAAGGAAATAAAACAAAAAAAAATAAAACCCTAAAACCGCCAAAGCACTAAAGACAAAAACAATAAAAACATAATAAAAACAAACACAATAAAATAATTGTTTTAGTCTAAAGCAAGATTCTGATAATGACTTTAGAAAGTCATATCGAAGCAATGTGCGTTTTTAGACAAAAATCAGTTTTCACACAGAATAAAAAATTAGAACAAAGCAAATCTTCTATTCTTGAAATTAGAAAGCAGTTTAGAACATACTTACAGAGTTCTAAAGTTACGAGTTTAGAACTAACATACCAAGTTCTCTTCTAATTGAGCAGAATTGACTTTCATTCAAAGGTTTTGTAAAGATATCTGCCAATTGTTTTTCTGTGGGAATGAACTCAATCACGATATCACCTTTTTGTACATGATCACGTATGAAGTGATATCTGAGTTCTATATGCTTGGTTCTAGAATGCTGAACTGGATTCTTGGATAGATTGATGGCGCTTATGTTGTCACATTTGATAGGCACTATTTCTAATTTCAGTCCATAGTCTACCAACTATTGTTTTATCCATAGAACTTGTGCAACACAACTTCCAGCAGCAACATACTCTGCTTCTGCAGTAGAAAGAGCAACTGATGTCTGTTTCTTGCTAAACCATGATACAAGGGCGCTACCTAGAAATTGACAAGTCCCAGACGTGCTTTTTCTATCTATTCTGCTTCCTGCAAAATCAGAATCATTATACCCAACAAGATCAAATGTATCATCTTTAGAATACCACAGACCCAGATTAGAAGTTTCACAAAGATATCTTAGTATTCTTTTCACAACAATTAAGTGAGATTCTTTGGGACACGATTGAAATCTAGCACATAGACAAACACTAAAGTGTATGTCTGGTCTGCTTGCCGTTAGATATAGCAAAGAACCAATCATACTTCTAAACAGCTTGATATCCACGTCTTTGCCTTTTTCATCTTTTTCTAATTTTGACGATGGACTCATTGGAGTATTACATACCTTGGCATTTTCCATTTTGAATCTTTTCAACAACTCTTTAGTATATTTTGCTTGATTGATGAAAATTTCATTCTCACATTATTTGATTTGAAGCCCTAGGAAGAAATTTAATTCTCCCATCATACTCATTTTGAACTCACCCTGCATAATCTTAGAAAATTCCTTACAAAGAAGGTCGTTAGTAGAACCAAAGATTATGTCATCAACATATATTTGTACAACTAGAATATCATGTGCTTTATTTTTAATAAATAGTGTTGTATCAACCTTACCTCTTGAAAAACCATTTTCTAATAGAAACTTAATCTTTCATACCAAGCTCTAGGAGCTTGCTTTAAACCATAAAGAGCTTTAGTAAGTTTGTAAACGTGATTAGGTTTATCAAAAATTTCAAAGCCCGGAGGTTGTTCTACATACACCTCTTCATTTAGAAAACCGTTTAGAAAAGCACTCTTCACATCCATTTGATACAACATGAAGTTTTTAAAACATGTAAATGCACAAAGCATTCTAATGGCCTCAAGTTGAGCAACCGGAGCAAAGATTTCATCAAAATCGATGCCTTCTTCTTGGTTGTACCCTTGAGCCACTAATCTTGCTTTATTTCTCACAACATTACCTTGTTCATCAAGCTTATTTCTAAACACCAATTTTGTTCCAATAACAGAATGGTTTTTAGGTCTAGAAACAAGTTTCCAAACTTGGTTTATCTCAAATTGATTTATCTCTTCTTGCATAGCAAGAATCCAACTTTCATCATTTTGAGCATCTTCTAAGTTTTTAGGTTCTAATTGAGAAACGAAAGCAACATTACTAAAATATCTTCTAAGTTGAGCTCTAGTCATCATCCTTTCTGAGGGGTTATCCATTATGTCTTCCTGTGGATGATACTTATGAAATCGCCATTCTTTTGGTAATTGAGAATCTTCATTTTCTGCTTCTGGCATTTGGCTTTCAACTATGTTCTGATCTTCATGTTCTAATTCTGGTTCAGCGTGATTATTGATGTGCTGATCGCTTTCTGGCTGTTCTAGTTGTTCTGATTGCTCATTCTGCTTCTCAGGATTAGAATCTACAACATCATCATTTTCTAATATTCTAGAAGTAGAGTCAGTTTCATCAAATACAACATGTATTGATTCTTCTACAACTAGAGTCCTTTTATTAAATACTCTATATGCTTTACTATTATTAGAATATCCCAGAAAAATCCCTTCATAAAATTTAGCATCAAATTTAGCAAGATGATTTTTCTTGTTATCTAGAATAAAGCATTTGCACCCAAAAATATGAAAATAACCAATATTTGGTTTTCTACCTTTGTATAGTCCATATGGAGTCTTTTTAAGTTCAGATCTTACCAAAGCCCTGTTTAGAATATAACAGGCAGTGTTGACTGCTTCTGCCCAGAAATACTTTGGTAGTTTAGAATCACTTAGCATGGTTCTGGCCATCTCTTGAAGTGTTCTATTCTTGCGTTCCACCACTCCATTTTGTTGAGGTGTTCTAGGTGCTGAGAAGTTATGGAAGATTCCTGTTTCGTTGCAAAAAGCATTGAATTTCTGATTTTCAAATTCTCCTCCATGATCACTTCTAATTGCCGTGATGTTGTATCCTTTCTCATTTTGTATTTTCTTGCACAGATGAACAAACATGTCATATGACTCATCCTTATTTCTAAGGAAGAGTGTCCAGGTGAATCTTGAGTAATCATCTACAATAACAAATGCATAGAATTTTCCTCCAAGACTAGAAGGAGTAATTGGACTAAATAAATCAAGATGTAGCAATTCTAAAGGTCTAGAAGTAGAAACCATGCCCTTAGATTTAAAAGAAGTTCTAGTTTGTTTGCCCATTTGACAAGCATCACAAATGTGATCTTTTTCAAATTTCAACTTTGGCAAACCACGAACCAAATCTTTCTTAGACAGTTTAGAAATAAGGTGCATGCTTGCATGTCCAAGTCTTCTATGCCATAACCAACTAGAATTATCAATAGAAACTAAACATATATCCTGGTTATGCATATCAGAGAGATCTACTAGGTATATATTTCCAAACCTTTTTCCAGTGAATAAGGTTGTATTATCATGCATGTTCTGAACTTCACAATGAGAAGGTTCAAAGATCACTCTTCTATTTTTATCACAGATCTGACTCACACTTAACAAGTTATAATGTAATCCTTCTACTAAGGATACATCTTCTATTGAAGGATTAGAACCTACCACACCAATACCAACGATTTTACCTTTTGCTTTGTCTCCAAAGCTTACCGTACCTCCCTTTTTCTTTTCTAATCTGGTGAATCTCTTTTTGTCACCAGTCATATGCCTAGAGCAAGCACTGTCCATGTACCACATCTCTGTTTTCAGCTCGCTCCTTAGGCACACCTGAAAAGATTAAGCAGATTTAGGTACCCAACTCATATTGGGTCCTGGGGGGTTAGTGGTAACAGGTGCACTATGATTCTTCTTTTTGTTGAAACTTTGATGTTCTAAAGTCACAACATTAGAAACAGCATTTTTCTGATTAGAAACACGATTCAGTTTAGAAATGCTATTAGAACTTGTTTTCTCTTTAGAAAATGATTCTGAAATTGACTTTAGAATTCTAATCTTAGTTTTCAAGGATTCATTTTCAGAATTCAGATTTTTGCATTTTTCTTCAAGAAGTGTCAGATTTTCAGAAAATCGATTATTACAACTTTTAAGATCTTTGATTTCTATAATAAGATCTTTGCATGTAACTTCTTGATAAAAAGCATCTTTCAAATGATTACTTTCAGATTTTAATTTTCTGAAATCTTTCTTTAGAACTTTATGTTTTCTAACAAGTTTTTCAAACTCATTGCAAAGATTGTTGTAAGTATTTAGAAGATCATTTTCTGATTCGGGTTCAGAAATACTTACAGTACTTTCATCATTCTCATGGATCATTGCATTTATTTCATTGATTCCAGCTTTCTGTTGTGAATACTCAAATTTTGAGGCTCAAAAAGCAAATTTTCCCGGACTGTGAATAATAAAATTTTCTACAGTGAATTTGACTTTGCTATAGTAAATTTGACTTTGCGTTCCAATCATGTTTATACTCTCTCTCTATCTTTTCCTGTGAAAGCACAAAAAAAAAATCAAAAAAAAAAATAATAATAAAAAAAAATGATGATAAAAAAAAAAAGATAATAAAAATTGGCAAAGAAAAATGCATTCATCCATTCATTTGCTCTGCATCAATCAAAGCTGGGGGCATCTTAAGAAGCACCATCAAAGGGGAAGTTTTGAAGGGTAATCATGGAAAGGATCCAGCAAAGGGTACGCAAGACTTCAAACAGTACCGAGACAAAGCCGATTGAAGGGGTTAGGGCCAGAATGGTTTCTCCGAAAACCCAAGGATGGAAGATGCTCCGACAGAGAGGTGTCTGAATTTTGAGCTTAAAAGCGACAGAATAAAGACGTTATGTTTAGAATTGGATTGGGCCTGCACGAAGTCGCAATACTATCCATACACTACTCGAGTTATCTCAGAATCAAGTTGCCTCGAAATTCTTTATGGAGAGGATGCTTCTAAGCAAGAAAAAGGAAAAAAATGGGTCAAAAGGAACTTCTGCACAAAAGAAAGAAATCAAAGCTACAGGAAATCAAGTTGTCCAAAACGGGTCAACTACAAACTCTCTGACAAATTCAAGCCCATCAAGGGTAGAGGACAAATCATTTCAGCCATAAGGACAAAGACCAAGCGGCTGCTCACATTTTGAAAAAGCAAGTTAAAAGTAGTCATTTCCACAAATTGGATGACAACAAACACCTTGAAAATCAAGCGCCAAGCATGGCACAAATACAAGTGTCCTTAATAAACAAGGACCATTTCTCAAAACAAGGAAAAGGAAGAGTCTCCTCAAAATTCCTTATGGAGAGGAGAACCATTGAGGAAATAAGTTTCAAATTCAGAGGAAGATAAAGTTCAAGAAAAGGAATCAAATTAACCTCAAGAATTCAAACATGGCGAAGCCACAAAAGCATAAAAGCTTCTTCGACACTCAAGCCAATCAAGTTACCACCACAATGTGGGTATTCAAAACTCTTTGTGATGAATACAAGTCATATTTCAGTCAACCAGTGGTAAAACCACTACAACAACAAAGTCAGATTCGCCTAGAGCTCGAGTCAATGAGTTGATTCAACAATCCAGTCGGGAATGAATCCCGCAAAGACATCAAGTCGGGAAGGAATCCCACAACGACATCAAGCCGGGAAGGAATCCCGTGAAGAAATCAAGTCAGAAATGAACTCTGCATCGACATCAAGCCGGGAAGGAATCCCGCGAAGAAATCAAGTCAGAAATAAATTCTGCATCAACATCAAGTCGGGAAAGAATCCAGCAAAGACATCAAGTCGGGAAGGAATCCTGTGAAGAAATCAAGTCAGAAATGAACTCTGCATCAACATCAAGTCGGGAAGGGAATCCTGCAAAGACATCAAGCCGGGAAGGAATCCCGTGAAGACATCAAGCCGGGAAGGAATCCTGCGAAGAAATCAAAACAGAAATGAATTCTGCATCAACATCCAGCCGGGAAGGACTCCCGCAAAGACATCAAGCCGGGAAGGAATCCCGAAGAAATCAAATCGGAAATGAATTCCACAATCAGCATTAAGTCGGAATTGAATTTTGCCCCAACATCAAGTCATTCCGCACCAAGTCGGAAATAAATTCCGCATCAAGACGGAAAGGAATTTCGCACTAACATCAAGTCGGAGATGAATTCCGCACCAGCCGAGCACGAAGTTCGCATCCCAGAAGGAACTACGAAAGACCTGATTCTCCCCATCCCCCGAAGAGTTCTTGGAGATACGTAGGCAGCCACAAAGGCGCGGTCACAAACATAAGTCTGCATCATAAAAAGCATTTTCTCTTTACCAATATAAGAAATTAAAAATAATTAGAAAAAAAAAAGAGAAGAAAAGAAAAATAAAAGCTGGAGTTGAAAACCCACAAGGGCGGCTTCAGGCAAGAATTGAGCCCGCTAGGCTGAAAACCCGAAAGGGCGATCTAGGCAAAAGTTAGGGCAAAGAGCCTGCTAGAGTCGAAGACCCGAAAGGACGGCTACTAGGCAAAAATTAAGGCAAAAAAAAAAAAAAAAAAAGTGCTTTCATGAATTCTTTTAGAGAGTCCATTTTTGTAGGATAAACAGCAAAATTCATTACAAGAAAAATTTGAGTCTCTAAATCGAGTCTCCAATGAGTCTCTAAAATCGAGTCTCCATCACCAGTGGTCATTCCATAACGAGTCACAAAAATCGAGTCATTCTCAAAAGTTCGTTTTGAAAGCGTCACTCTTTGAGTCATTCCTCGAAAAAAAAAAAAAAAAAAAAAAAAAAAAAAAGAGAGAGATTCAATCCCCGGGATTTCCAAAACAACCCTAAAAAATGTCAAGCATAATCGTTGAGAGGTAATTCTTTAATACCTCGTCTCCACTCGGACCATCGTTTCTTCGATCCTTTCAAGACGAACGGTGTCATTCACATTGTCCGTTTCCTCGAGTCATGTAAGTGGCTTTGTTCTCTTTGATTCCTCAATCGATTGGACAAGTACAATACCAATGTTTTGAAGTATTCCATGGTCAGCACCATTCTGGGGGCAAGAAGTGATAAGAACCTTCACCATTCTCCCATCACAGAAGTAATCACGGAATTTCTAGTCTTTCATTAAGAAGAAATTCTATTTCAGCTAATAAAGGCATCAAACAGGGGGCGAAATCCTCCAAGTCGGATTCAGGGGCAAGTGTTAACATACACAACCCAGAGTGAAACCCAACTATTGTCAACCTCTTTTTACATAAAACCTAGGGTGAAACCCTAACCAATAGCCAACCATTTTTCATCCAAAACCAAGCCATTTGATCATTTCAACTTTAAGTGGACCCTTGGTTCTCAAAGAAAAAAACAAAAATAAAACAAAACATCTTTTCAAGTCCTCTAAGAGGCAAAATCTCTTTTCAAGCCCTCATTAAGAGGCAAAACATTTTTTCAAGTCCTCTAAGAGGCAACATCCTCAAAATTTGCGTTTCAGACAACCACCGACTCCCATAAATCATTTTTATGGTCGGCGGTGGGGGGCAACTGTGAATACTCAAATTTTGAGGCTCAAAAAGCAAATTTTCCCGGACTGTGAATAATAAAATTTTCTACAGTGAATTTGACTTTGCTATAGTAAATTTGACTTTCTACAGTGAATTTGACTTTGCTATAGTAACTTTGACTTTGCTACAGCAACTGTGCAAACAGTCCGGCCGGACCGGAGGCCATTTTGGACATTTACTGGAAGTATGCCAATATGGTACTTAAAACGTCCGGAATTTCACAAGGATCGCAGAACCGGTCCCGGAATGATTTTTGGAGGTCGGAAACTCCCAAAAAAGCTCCCGGAGCGAGACATGGTGGCCACCACCAGCTACGGCGGCGCCGGCCGCCGGACACGGCGGCAGCTGCCGCCCAGCCTGGGCGGCACCTGCCGCCCCACCGCCTAGGCGGCAGCAGCCGCCCAGCATGGGCGGCACCTGCCGCCCCACCGACTGGGCGGCACCTGCCGCCCAGCATGGGCGGCGCCTGCCGCCCCACCGACAGGGCGGCAGCTGCCGCCCTCCCAGGCGGCACCTGCCGCCAAGCCTCCTGGGCGGCAGCTGCCGCCCAGCCCGGCGGCACCTGCCGCCCTGGGTCCGATTTTGGCCTATAAATAGGCCATTTTCAGCCTAATTTTGGTACACCCGGTCTGTATTGATGGACGAATCCTTCTCCCTCTCACGCTCCTTGCGTTTTCTTTACCGCTTTTTGCATTTAATTTAATTTTTATTGCATTTTTATTGTGATATTTGGACATTAAAATTAAACAAATAAAATTAATTAATATTTCCTAAGCGAGGAGCTTAATCCGGAGTTAAGAAGCGGTCGTCGATTAAATCAGGTATGTAAACAAAACTCTGCCTATTTAATTTTAGCACTTCATGCATATTTCTCTTCTACTCTTAATAATTCTACAATTGCATAAATGCATCCACGTCATTATTTTTGGTAAATAAACTGCCTTAATTAATTTGATTAAGCTTAAATGCCCGGTTAATCAATAATCGTGGTATTAAAGTTTAAATCCGACAATATTGGCTAAAAGAGCCTAGTTAATTAATAACTACGGTTCAATTGCCTTATTTCGAACAAATCCGGCTTAAGTCCAATTAATCAATAATTGTGGCTAAAAGCCTTAATCAATCACATTTCGACAATAAATTGTGATTAAGCTCGAACGCCCGATTAATCGATAATCGTGGCATTAAAGCCTAAATCGCACATTTTTGGCAAACTAATTGCCTAAAACAACACATTTTGGCCAAAGGCCTTAAAATCAACCATTTTGGCGACAATCGCCTAAATTACACATTTTAGCAAACGAATTGCTTAAATCAACACTTTTTGGCCAAAGGCCTTAAAATCAATCATTTTGGCGACAATCACCCAATCACATCATTTTGGCAAACAGATTGCCTAAATCAACCATTTTGGCTAAGAGCCTTAAAATCAACGACTTTGGCGACAAATCGCCCGACAACCGTTTTTGGCACAAATGCCTTAAAACCAACACATTTGGCGACGAACGCCTAATCGAATCAATCGATCGTTTGGCAAAATGCCTAAACAAAAATGCACGAAGCATACACACAATCATGCATAAAGCATACACACAAAAATGCACAAAGCATACACAAAATCATGCACAAAGCATACACACAAAATGCACAAAGCATACACACAATCATGCACGAAGCATACACAAAATCATGCATAAAGCATACACACAAAATGCACAAAGCATACACAAAATCATGCACAAAGCATACACACACTCATGCATTAAGCATACACCTTCAAAGCCCTTCAAAGAAGGTCTATCGAACTACGTTGACTTTGATCTTCTATTCAAGCGAAAGTACGTAGGCACGTTCGGGATTTCACCCCGGGTGGCAAGTCAAAATCACATAAACATTTCATTAATCCATCACTTACCTTGCAAAGCATTCATCCATCGGTTAGTTCATCAACATGACATAGTCTCGGGATCCACCTCGGGTTCGCAGACTGTGCCTTAATCATTGGGATAATTAATCTAGTAACTAGGTTAATTAAAAATGGAGTCACATAGGGTTTTTTCCTAGTTTACCCTAAAATAATTAAACAAGGTGGCGACTCACACACATCACGTGTATTTCTTCTCATTCATCATATGCATCACATGCCTATGACATTTTGGGGAAGGGGTTCACATCTGTGTTGAAGTCAGAGTGCTGATTTCTTTAGATTCAGAGTCGATAGTAGCCATCAGACAGATATTAGTAATTTCTTCTTGATCATCGTGGCTTTCAGGATTAGAATCATCTGAATCACTCCAGGCAGCTACGAAAGCCTGCTTCAGCTTCTCTTTCGTTGACTTCTTTTTCAGTTTAGGACAATTAGGATTGATGTGTCCAAGTTTGTTGCATTCATAACAAACCACTTCAGAAGGTTCTTTCTTAGGCAAGTTACTATTTTTAGATGGAAAGTTCTTTTTATTAAACTTTTTCTGTGGCCTTCCACCCTTTCGATAGAACTTTTTAAATCTTTTAGCAACAAGTGCTAAATCATCACTATCAAGATCAGAAGAACTTTCTTCACTAGAATCTACCCTCAAAGCCAGTCCTTTCTTTTTCTTATCTTCCGTTGTCAAGGAAGATTTCATTTCTTCTGAAACAAGAGCTCCTATAAGATAATCATAAGTGACGGGAGTCTCTTTGTAATTCATAACAGTTCTTATAGAATCCCATTTTCTAGGTAGAATTCTAAGGATTTTCTTAACAAGCTCATCTTCTGAAATTTCCTTTCCGAGAGTTCTCAAAGGATTAACTATATTGGTAAATCTAGAGTTTAGTTCTGCAATAGTTTCTCCTTCTTTCATACTAAACATTTCATATTCTCTCTAAAGGATATTTATTCTGGATTCTTTTACCCTGTCTGTACCCTCATAGGTTACTTTAAGTTTTTCCCATACCTCTGTTGCAGATTTACATCCAGACACTTTGTTGTATTCAGTTGCATCTAAAGCACAATGAAGAATATTAATGGCTTTTGCATTTACAGCAATATCATTCCAGTCACCATCGGTATATTCTTCTTCAGTTTTTCTAACTAGCTCATCTCCTACAGTTTTCATGGGAATGCGAGGACCAGTTATGACATTTCTCCAACAATTTATATCAACTGATTTCATAAAATTCTCCATTCTAGTTTTCCAGTAAGAGTAATTAGAGCCATTGAACAAAGGAGGTCTAGAAACAGATTGACCTTCTAAAGTAGAAAGAGGAAGTGGGATTGCCATGGGATCTTATCTCTTAAGCGGTTAAGCTTAGGTAAGTCAAGAGCCAAGGCTCTGATACCAGATTGTGGGTCCCGAATGTGTATGGCACAACCCAAGAGGGGGGTGAATTGGGTTTTCTAAAAACTGAAATAAATTTTAGAAATTCTAAACAAGAATTAGAATTCTAAGTGCAGCGGAAAAACACACAGAACTTTGTGAGAGTAGAATATGGATTAGAATCTCCTCACAATGTTCTAATTTCAGATATAGAAAGTCTGTGCAAAGTGCAGCTATTGATTAGAACAGCTTCACACTGACTTGTACAATATCAGAGCTTCTTTATGAAGGAAAGTTATTGAACTTAGAACTTCCTCATAAAGTTTGCAAAACCATATAACACTATGTGAAAGATAGTTATTAGAACTTCTTCACAGAGTCTTAATCAAATGTTAAAGTAACTTTATGATGGAGAGTTATCAGGATTAGAACATCCTCATAAAGTTTAGAAAACAAAATAGAAACCCAAACAGTGAATTGTACTGGAAATAGAACAACAGTTAGAACATTGTATATTCACTATATTAGAATACCAGAGTTCTAACGTTTAGAATAGATGAAACTTATTGTCGTTTTAGAACATCTGAATTATTAACAATTTCAGCATTTCTAAGAAATTAAACAAGAGTGTAAAAGAGACAGTATCAACGAAACTTCAGAAATAAAGAGATCAACACCGAGAGTTATAGTGGTTCGGCACTAACTCCCCTACATCCACTCCCCAAGACGCATCTTGAGGTCCTCCACTAAGTTATCTCTTTTAAAGGGTAAGAGACAAACCAACAGTACAAGGCAATAGATCAAAAACCTAGATCTACCCTTTTTGTCCCACTAGATTTTCCAAAGGTTCTAGTTAACCTCAACCCTTCCTGTTTTGGTAGAGTACAGAAAACTCGATTCAAGACATTACTATCCCACACATGGAGAAGGTCGCTTGATAACCTCTATCTCAATAGCTTTTAACCTAAGCTATTACACACAAAAGTTTAACAAATAACGAGCCTGTCTACTATAGAACACAAATTCTAAATAGACAGAAAGAAATGCCTATATAAGCACAGGAAAAACAATTTTATCAGATTAGAAGATCGATTAGAACACAGAATTGTTTTTCAAAAGTAATTGTAAAAATTCTTTTCACTTCAAATATTGAAAACGTTAAGAATAGAGATGAAAAAAAAATAGGGGTAGAGTAAGTTTTGAGAGAAAAGGATTCGTTCAATGAGAGAGAGTGCTCTTAAAATAAATACTCTTACTTCACCAAATGATTAAGGCGTGAACGTTCCTTTATATAGAAAACGAAGGAGCTGTCGCTTTTTGGAAAGAGATCAGAATATCTTCTTTCCTTGTTTAGAAGATCTGAAAATCTTTGTTACCAAAAATTATTTTATCCTTTTTGGTAAGAGAATAAAACCCGATTTTCACTTTCCTTTAGAAAAGATTTTCGACAGCATTTATTTTTGGAGAAAAATAAATTTATTTGCGGAAAGATGCACTTACCAAAATCGAAGGAAAATTTCCTTCATTTTTAAGGTAAGAGAATAACTTTAAAATACTCTAGATCTTGCAAAATATATTTCCGAAAAGGTAAATGATTTTATTACCAAAAACATTAGAGAAGAAATCTCTTTAGTTTTAGGAAAATAAATCTTTTCGATTTGAAGGAATATTTTCGAAAAAAGATTATTTTGAAGAAAACTAATTTTCCGAAAAAATATTTTTGAGAGACAAAAGGATTTTTGTGCTCATATTTGGAATTTCTCTCTATCCTACAAAGTATTCCTAAATACCTAGCTACTAGGTCTTCGAACTCTTCACACTCAAAGTAGGATTTGCCTTGTATGATATTCTCTCCAAAGAAATTCTGCATAAAAATAAAATTAGCACAAATAACATAATTTTAAATTTATTCGTTTTGTATTAATCATCAAAATCCGAGATTAAAAATTGACCCTTGAGCCAATAATGGGTTTAATGGGATTCCATAAAATGAAGATTGGGAAAATGTTAGGAGGATGATGACTTTTTTATAATCTCACTTTGAAAATTTCAAGATCTTTATATGTAACGTCCAATTTATTTTCCATGAAATTTATTTGGTTTATCGTCTGTTAAAGGACTGGGTAACTAGTTCTAACAAATAAATGAATGGTGTGGCAATTAGAATGAAAGAAAAAGTTAACAAGTATTAGGGAGATCCAAAGAAAATAAATAAATTCATATTCATTGCTCCAATTCTTGATCCGAGGTATAAATTAGATTCTATGCAATTTTCTAAATGTATGAGAGAGAATCGAGTGTCAAGTTAGGGAAGGATGTGAAAGAGCATCTGCATACTTAATTTAATGAATGTAAGAATACACTTGCACATGAAACTTCAAGCAAATCAATTGAGATAGTTGATAGCATTAATGAGATAGAAACAAATGAAAGTCATCCATATTTGAAAGTGGAAATGAGTATAGAATTTGAATATGAACAATTTATAATGAATTCTTTGGGTGGAAAAATGAATGGATCAGAAGTTGATAAGTATTTGAATGAAGAAATTGAAGTGAGTTCAAAGGGGTTTGATATCTTAATGCGATGGAAGAACAACTGCGTTAGACTTCCTATACTCTCATGAGTAGCTTATGATGTGCTAGCTATTCCTATCTCTACTATTGCTTCTGAGTTTTCTTTTAGTACTGGAGATTGAGTGGTAGATGCATTTAAAGTTCTTTGACTCCGAAAATAGTTTAAGCATTGTTGTGCACCAAGATTAGATTCGAACATTAAACCATCCTATTTTTGTTGAAGAAGACTTAGATAACCTTGAAAAGTTAGAGAACGGTAATGATATTTCAATTCATCTATTATTACTCTTATACTTACATATCACAATTATATATATATTAATATGCTATTGGGTCTTTCATAGATTTACAAGGCATTTGCATAGAAGCTGCAATCGATTTATAAAAACATTTTCCAAGATCTTTACTAATGTTTTCAGGTATTATTTACTATTTATTCAGCTTAGTACAAATTAAAGGGATTCATCTATTTAATATGATTTAGGTTTCATTTCTGCAGCTTCAAGTTAATCTGATTTTTTATTTCATTTATGCAGCTTCAAGTTAAATTGTATTTTGTTTTATTTATACAGCTTCAAGGTATTGTTGCAAAATCATCTTTGCTAAAATTTTCAAATATGAATTTTGATATTGAAGTTAGTTGTTGTATTTGGATTTGGATATTAGAGTTAGTATCAGATGATGATGTTGAAATTAGTAAATATACATGCTGAATATTCATAAATATCATGTTGCAGAATCATATTTATATGTGGATGTTTGTAAAAGTGTTAGAACTTCTTCTTGGATTTGATGTTTGTATTTCTTTAAGGCCAAATGATAAAAGAAGCTTGAATTTTGACTATTTATCAATTTTAGCCAATTCTTTCAACTTTGTCAATCAATACCATGCATTTATTTTTCTTTATCGATTATAACCTCCGTTAGTCTTCTGTTAAGTTTTTGCTTATATGGCTATTATATTATAGAAGTGGATCCCACGAAATATCATGTCAGCACTAAGAGATATTTATATGTGGTTTAAAAGAAATTACACCATGACACCATTTCAAGCTAAGGTGGCGTTTCTTTTTTTTTTTTTTTTTTTTGAATTCTTGGTAACATCAATCAAAGGAACTGATTCCATCATTTATCTCTAGATCACCGCAAGCCATAAACAAAGAAGAAGATAAAGAAGAGTAGGTGCAACACCGATTTGGATGATAAAGCCCTCACACCTTCAATTTAGTGCATCTTATCAAGCCCATTCCACCAAATCCTCTAGTTTCTTCTTGGATTGACTTTCAGAACATGATAGCATATTGGGATGAATGTTAATCCATGGGGTTGGATTCTTTGGTTGGTGACAGCGGTTTTCGCAAGTGTACGAAATCGCAACAAGTAATATAGAGTAAGAAAGTATCGTATCCACAGAGATTGTTTATCAATTACCAAAATTATGTTAACCTATTATTATTTAGATGATGATAAAAGGAATTCGCTGTAAAGTAAATAAAATTCAAAGTAAAAGAGATCAAACACAAAATTTAGGTGAAAAGAAATCAGGGGATTAAGCTACTAGGGAATTTGATTTCATTTAATTCTATCCAGCTTATTCTATTAGTTCATTAATCAAGTTTAATTGTTCAAGTAGGAGAAAACAACCCTAAGGTTACTAACAAGCTCTCCCAATTTATTGTTAGCTATTCTAATCCAATTTAATCACCTATCTTAATAGTGAAATTAAACATGAATCATATCATTAGGTTTTATGGTTGTTTTATGAATTCACAACTTAATACTTTATTAACTTATGAAAGCCCCCCTTGAGTCAAACCATATAGTTTCCACATCAAGTTATTATTCTCAAGTAAATTATTACCTTGTTCATATCAATAACCCTTCTCCCGAATGTGGTTATTGAAATAATTCAATCCAGGGGAATTTTTCTGCCTAGAAGCCTTAAGCACAATAATAAGTTATAACAAGAACAAAGAAAAATAAATCTAATATTATAAGCTAGAATCGAATTAAATTACATCAAATCCCTAGTATAAAAGTTTAGCTAGACATAGTAATTAAATTAAGCTCAATCATACTTGAATCATTCATTATATTTAAAGACAATAATAAAGAAAGAAACAAGATGAAGAGTTTAGAATAAAAACTGTATCACAACTATGTTGATGGCTTCCTTGAATCTTAGCACAATTATTTGAAGCTTGAAATCTTTGAGAAGAAGAGAATTATGTAAAGTGTTGCACAAAAAACGAGATCCCCTACTATGAGAAGTTTCTCCCTTTATATAGAGATCCTGAAGGCAAGTCTGACTCCTTTTAGGAAAATAGAATCCTTATTTAGCACAAAATCCTTTATAGGAGATCATAACTGTTTAGGCTCTTGATTTCTTCTTGATTAGGACTCCTTTTTCTTCAAGAATAGGTCCAGGTCTTGTTTAGTGTGTTTAGGAAACTCCCTGAAGTCGGCCCATGTGAGAAAGGCTTGATTTGCATGTTAAATTCACACTGGTTCCGCCTGGGCAGCACGGGCGTGCTTCATGGCACGGGCTGGGCGTGCTGTAGTCTGGAGGTCTGGCTAGTGAAGCACGGGGCGTGCTAGGTAGCACGGGCTAGTGAAGTACTGAGGCACAGGCGTGCTACAGAGCACAGGCAGGGCGTGCTCTTCTCTAGAAGTCTGTCTAGAGTTGCCATGGGCGTGCTATGCTTGACACGCCCTGGTCCCATTGTAGCACGGCCGTGCCTTTTGACACACCCTGGCCGTGCTCTCTTCTGTCTCTCCTTTGGTTTACTTGGCTTCTAGCACGGGCGTGCCTTCCAGCACGGGCTGGGCGTGCTAGAAGCTGAGTGCCTTGCATTCTAAAGTTCTTTTCTGCGCCAAATTTCTGCAATTTTCTCTTAGATCAAGCGGATTAAAGACCAAGGAAGCTTTTAAACACAATTACACTAAAAGTGATTTAAAATTAAATTAAAGAAGTAAAAACTTACTAAAATTCTAATAAAAACTATATTAAAAACACTATAAAATTTACACTTATCAAAATTCCCCAAACTTAAACCATTGCTTGTCCTCAAGCAACAAAACTAAAGGAAAAATAATTTGACGACACTAGTTTAACATGGTTGGAGATGATTTCCATAATCTTTCATGATATCATGATTAGTAAACAAGTGAATAAACTCAATCGTTCTCCATGCTAATCATACTTAAGTTTGACTTTTATTTTTGAATAAAACACATTCATTGAGTAAAATACAAGTTTAAAGAGATTGTCAACACTAATATTTATTCAATTTATGATAAATAGGACATGAATTATCTAAAGAATTTTCAACCTTTCAAAAATAAGACAATTGATAGTGCAACAGTGGCATTCCCATATGCAGAATTAGTCATTCTTTCTCCACGATTTAAATGCATACAATTAAAAGATCAAAAGGTCTTTATTTTGGGTTGTAATGGGGCTTTCTTGGTGCAAATTTTGCTTAATCAAAAGGAAGGATAAAAGGGTAGTCAAAGAGTACAAAAGAATGTATAATATTCAAGATTCTATTTTAATTAAACTTTTACTAGTTCTAGGGAGTGTTGGTTTTGAAGCTTTCTTACTAGCTAGAGGCATCTTGTGCAAGGTCTTTTCTTAATATTTTGGCACTATTCTTACTTGCTTTACCATTCTTCTTGCATTCTTTTGATTGCTTTGCATGTGCCTCTTTCTTGATTCTTTCCTCTTTTCTTTATTTGCTAGTATTGATTGATGAATTCTCCCTCTTTGTTGTTATATTCTAATTAAAAGTCGAATCTTTTAATCATACAATCCTTTGTACTTAGGGTAAGAGATTTGAATTTGGCTTTAATGGCCTGGTTTATTTATGGTGAAGAAGAAAATTGTACGGTTTAAAGCTTCAAAGTGGGTTTCAAAGGTCATATATTTTTATTTAGGTAGTTTAGGCTATATAGGTGTCAACAAAAATTGCCTAAATCATCTCTTTCAAGATGTAAACATTTAAATTTCTCGCCTTGAAGGAAGTTCTAATTTTTGTTCTAGGAATGCCAAGGTTTAAAATACTTTAGAGTAAAACACACCTTTATATCATAACTTTCATAAAAATCAGTGTTTTAAAAGTCTAGAAACAAATAGTTTAGATCAATGAACATGATTGAGTCAAAAATTCAAATTCAAAACTTAAATATGCTAGAATTTAGAATCGACTATATTTAACACTCATTACTAGACATGAGAACTTTCAAGCTTACTTGTAATCATTCCAAAAATGTTAAACAAAAACAAAAATTTTTGCCAAAATTCCCTTCCCCCAATTCAATCAATCACATTGTCCCCAATGTGCATAAATTCCCCAAACTTATTACATTACTAGAAGGAAAGCAGTAAGAGAGAAGAAGAAATCTTACCAACATTGTATTGAACAATACAATAGAACGGGTGTGGGAAGAGTCTTAGCTAAAAGAGCAACTAAACATTAATAACAAAACAAACTACTAAAAAGTTATAAAAATTCAAATAACAAATAAACTAAAGTGAAAGCAACCAAGACAATGTATTAGAACAAATAAACAAAAATAAAACAAAGAAAAGTGAGAAATCCGTCAATTCTCTGGTGGTGGAGGTGGCTGCAGAAGCTGGAGGATGGTCTGGAGTTGGCCTTGCATGGTGTCCATCCGAGAATCAAGACTGCCGTTCATAATCTCGATGGACTGGAAACGGTCTGCGATCATCGTTTCCATACATTTAAGGCGCGTGTCAAAGAGGTCCATCCGAGACATCATTCTTACAAGGACTTCATCGTTCGACATGTTGGCTGTGCCTTGGAACGATGGACCGACACCGGAAGTACCTGCACCAAAAGAAGAAGGAAAAGGAGGAGGATTATCCTCTTCCATGTTAGCTCCACCGGCTGCCTCTGCTCCTGCATCATCAGGATTAGCCTCTGGGGCGCCCACTACTTGATATGTATCCCCGACTTTTTCAATCAGTTTCATATGTATCATAACATCTAGGTCCAGTCTAGTACTACGCCCTCCTCCTATACTATCATAAATTGGCCTAGCCGGGTTCCAAACCTGTAAGTATCTAGCAATCCGAGTTACAAAACATCCCACCATTATGGCCCCCTTGTCGGCTCCAGCCACCTTTCCAAATTTTTGGCAGAGCCAATAACCAACATTCAATAAAACCCCATTCTCAATAGCCCACAGAAAATATAATTCGTTCAAACTTAGCACCCCATCGCTTTCACTCCTTCCAAAAATGGAATTAGATAAGAATTTGTGAATGTAGCGCAAGGAAGGTTTTTTTAATTTGGATGCTTTAGAATATCTAGGATTGTAATTCACTTCACCTGTCAAATTTTGCCAAGTATTACGCGCACTAAAATCACTAGATATTTGTGTCTGGCTATTGTCTGTAGGAAACCCAAAAATGTGGCTAATTTCATTCACAGTTAGTTCAAAGTCTTGACTAAGAAGCCTAAAGTTAACCCTGCTTGGTGGTGAATTAGGCAATAACGGAATAAAAGCGCGATAGGAACTCAGAAATTCTAGAGTTAGAGGGGCATAGACTAAGTCCTTCATATCAATAAATTCCCCCCATCCTA
The DNA here is from genome assembly GCF_041381405.1 of Jatropha curcas. Lineage (NCBI taxonomy): Eukaryota > Viridiplantae > Streptophyta > Magnoliopsida > Malpighiales > Euphorbiaceae > Jatropha > Jatropha curcas. The sequence continues at coordinate 22,540,167 of NC_143154.1, forward strand.
TTCTCTTAAGAGGGTCTAACACAATATCCCTAAGACCCACTTGCGCTAAGGCAGCCTCATCGATAAATCTATTCGGTAAAATAGGCCGAAGAGATAATTTTGTGTACCTTTCTTGTTGATCAGATGAGGCAAATTCGAATGGAATTTCAGGAGGTGAAGGAGGTTGAGGAGCCGTGGAGGATCGCGTAGTCGAACGCTTCCGAGCAGCAACGGATGATGCGGGTCTGCTACGTTTGTATCTAGGAGGCATTGTTGGAGTTGATTATGTGAAAATTTTGGGTGGAGAGTGTTTGATTTGAGAGAAAAGGGAGAAGAAAAGAGAAAGTTTGAGAGAAAGGAGTTGACGGCTAGGGCGTGCGAGATGGAAAAGAGAAAGTTTGGAGGCGTGCTCTTTAAATAGGGGTGCCAATAAATGAGTTGGTCTGATCGTGGCACGGCCGTGCTGATGAGCACGGCCTGGGCGTGCTCCCCTCTGACCTGCAAAACAACAAAAGTGGCATACCTGGCACGGGCGTGCTACATAGCACGGCTTGGGCGTGCTCTTCTCTGCCTCTCGTTTTGAAAAGTGCCTGGTGATAGCACGGGAGTGCTATCTGGCACGCCTTGGGCGTGCTTGTCCCTGCCTCTCAAGTTCTTTTCGCGCTCACGCATATGAAAATCGCGCTCGCGTATTTTGCTGGCAAACTTTCTGCCTCTCAAAGGTGCTTTCTCGCGCCCGCGCATATGAATGTCGCGCTCGCGACTTCAGCTCGCGCCCGTGCATATGGAAGGTGCGCTCGCGAGTTTTTCTTGCAAATCTTCTGACTCTCTTTTCTAATTGTCGCGCTCGCGCTTGTGAATGTCGCGCTCGCGACTTGGGCATTTTTCTTTGTTGAGACTTGCTTCGTAGCGCGACTTGGGCGTGCCACTTAGCACGGCTAGGGCGTGCTCTCCTCTGACCTTCAAGTGTGTTAATCTCTTTTCTATGGCACGGGCGTGCTGATGGGCACGCCTGAGGCGTGCTCTTCTCTGACCTTCAAGTATCAACACCTTGGAAAAAAAATGCACGGGCGTGCTTCGTGGCACGCCTGGGTGGGCTGGCTTCTCATCTCATGGCACGGGCGTGCCACCCAGCACGGCTAGGGCGTGCTTGGTTCTGGATTTCCACTTTTTCCTACAAAAACTCTTAACTAAACAAAAGAACACTTATGGAGAAATTTTGGGATTTTGACAAATAAAATAGGGAATAAAAATAAATAAATGGACGAAAATTTAATAAAAATAGATGGGTTGTCTCCCATGAGCACTTTTGTTTAACGTCGTTAAGTTCGACACACTTATCTTAATTTAGGCTAAGCAAGACCAATTGTAGTCTTGATGGGTTCAAAGGTTTCATTATAATAGCTTCTCAAACGTTGAGCATTTACCTTGAAACTTCGATTCGACTTACCATCCACTATTTCAATCGCGCCATGAGGAAAGATTTCCTTGATTGTGAATGGTCCAGACCACCTAGAGCGCAACTTACCAGGAAATAACCGAAGTCTAGAGTTATAGAGCAACACCTGCTGGCCTACCTTTAGATCCCTCATGATAATGCGCTTATCATGCCATTGTTTAGTGCGATCTTTGTATATTTTGGCATTTTCATAAGCGTGAAGGCGCATTTCATCCATCATGTTTAGCTGTAGCAATCGCTTTTGACCAACCTCCTTTGCATTAAAGTTAAAAAATTGAATGGCCCAAAACGCCTTATGTTCTAACTCTACAGGAAGATGACAAGCCTTACCATACACCATGCGATATGGAGACATACCTATAGGCGTTTTGAATGCCGTTCTGTAGGCCCATAGAGCATCGTCTAGCTTTTTGGACCAATCCTTTCTCGATTGTCCAACAGTGGTTTCGAGGATCTTTTTGATTTCTCTGTTAGTGACCTCTACTTGTCCACTGGTTTGAGGATGATATGGAGTACCTACACGATGAGTGACACCATATTTTGCAAGAAGGGAGTCTAAATATCTATTACAAAAATGCTTACCTCCGTCCGTGATTATCGCCCTGGGAGTTCCATGCCTTGTAAAAATGTTTTTCTTGATGAAGCTCATCACACTTTTGGCATCATTATTTGGAAGAGCAACAGCTTCTGCCCACTTTGACACATAATTCACCGCCACTAGAATGTATTGATTTGAATATGATGGTGGAAAAGGTCCCATAAAGTCCAGACCCCATACATCGAAGATTTCGACTTCAAGGATGCTGTTCAAGGGCATTTCATGTCTCTTCGAAATGTTACCTAACCTTTGACAACGATCACAAAGACGAACATAGTTATAAGCATCTTTAAAAAGATTAGGCCAATACAAACCACTTTCTAGTATACGCGCAGCTGTCTTGTTTGCTCCAAAGTGGCCTCCACATTCCATTGAATGGCAGAATTTAAGGACACTTTCTATTTCAGTTTCCGGTATACATCTCCTGAAGAGCTGATCACTACAATACTTGAACAAAAATGGCTCCTCCCAATAGTAGAATTTGATATCATGAAAAAATTTTTTTCTTTGTTGGTAAGAAAAATTGGGAGGAGGGATTTTGCAAACAAGATAATTAACAATGTCAGCGTACCAGGGGGTTTGAGCATTTGCCACTAGAAGAAGTTGCTCATGAGGAAAGCTTTCATTGATTTGTAGCTCGCTTGTGTCTTCTTCCCCCAATTCAAGCCTGGAAAGATGGTCAGCAACGAGGTTCTCGGTCCCCTTTTTGTCGCGAATTTCTAGGTCAAATTCTTGCAATAGAAGTACCCAACGAATGAGTCTTGGCTTTGCATCTTTCTTTTCCAGCAAGTATTTGATGGCGGAGTGATCTGTGTAGACTATTGTTTTAGCTCCAATTAGATATGCCCTGAATTTGTCAAAAGCAAAAACAATAGCTAGCAGTTCTTTTTCCGTAGTTGCATAATTTAATTGTGCATCATTCAATGTGCGACTTGCATAATAGATAACATGCAACTTCTTGTCTTTTCTTTGTCCAAGAACAGCTCCTACAGCATGATCACTAGCATCACACATGAGTTCAAAGGGCAAAGTCCAGTCTGGTGTAGTGATGATCGGGGCTGAGATTAACTCCTTCTTCAACCTATTGAAAGCATCTAAACATTCTTTGTCAAAATCAAAAGGTACATCTTTAACTAATAAATTGCAAAGAGGTTTAGTAATTTTTGAGAAATCCTTTATGAATCTCCTGTAAAACCCTGCATGCCCAAGAAAACTTCTTATGCCCTTCACTGTGTTAGGGGGAGGTAGTTTTTCAATTACCTCAATTTTTGCCTTGTCTACTTTAATCCCCTTTTGAGAGATTTTATGCCCTAGGACAATACCTTCACTAACCATGAAGTGACATTTTTCCCAATTTAACACAAGGTTAGTATCTTCACATCGTTGCATCACTAAAGATAAATTATGAAGGCATGCATCGAAGGAAGAACCAAATACAGAAAAATCATCCATGAATATTTCAATAAATTTTTCCACCATATCAGAAAAGATGGACATCATGCACCTTTGAAAGGTTGCAGGGGCATTGCATAGCCCAAAAGGCATTCTCCTATAGGCAAAAGTGCCATAAGGACAAGTGAATGTAGTTTTCTCTTGGTCTTCAGGGGCTATAGGTATTTGGAAGTACCCTGAATAGCCATCTAAGAAACAATAAAAAGGATATCCTGCAAGCCTTTCAAGCATTTGATCAATAAAGGGAAGGGGAAAGTGATCTTTGCGTGTTGCTTTATTTAATTTTCTATAATCTATACACACACGCCAACCTGTGACTGTTCTTGTGGGGATTAATTCATTGTTTTCATTAGAAATAACAGTCATACCTCCCTTCTTTGGAACAACTTGGACAGGACTTACCCAATTACTGTCTGAAATTGGATAAATGATGCCGGCATCTAAGAGTTTAACAATTTCAGCCTTAACTACCTCCTTCATGTTAGGATTCAGTCGCCTTTGGTGCTCGATTGAAGGTTTGTAGTTTTCTTCCATCAAGATTTTATGCATGCACACACTTGGGCTTATTCCTTGTAGATCTGAGATAGACCATCCTAATGCTTTCTTGTGCCTTTGTAAAACCTGCAACAACCTTTCCTCTTGATCAAGCGTTAAGTGAGAAGAAATAATAACAGGAAAAGAATGGTTCTCACCTAGAAATGCATGTTTTAAATGAGGTGGAAGTTGTTTCAGTTCATGCTTAGGAAGTTCCTTTTCTTTTTCATTCAAGATGCTTGACTCATTAGCATTATTTTCAACATGCAAAGTGGTCTCCACACATTCATCGACTACGTCAATTCTAAAACAGTCTCCATGATCCATAGGGAGTTTACAAGATTTAAGTACATCAAATACAATATCTTCCTGTCCAACTCTAAGAGTCAACTTACCCTCATAGACATCTATCAATGCTCTTGCAGTTGTAAGAAAAGGTCTTCCAAGGATTAGAGATCCTTCCCTGTCTTCATCAATATCAAGAATAACAAAATCAACAAGAAAGATGAATGTACCTACCTTTACAAGCACGTCTTCTACAATCCCTCTAGGATATTTAATTGAACGATCTGCTAATTGCAAAGACATCCTTGTTGGTTTGAGCTCTCCCATACCTAGCATCTTAAAAACTTCATAGGACATAAGATTAATGCTAGCACCAAAATCTGCCAAAGCCTTTTCAAAGTCAAGATTACCAATGTTACAAGGGATAGAAAAACTTCCTGGATCTTTTAACTTTGGAGGCAGTTTGTTTTGGATAATTGCACTGCACTCCTCAGTTAACATCACTGTTTCTTGATCATCAATTTTTCGTTTCTTGCTCAAGATATCTTTTAGGAATTTAGCATAGCTAGGCATTTGAGCAAGAGCTTCAGCAAAAGGAATATTAATTTGAAGCTTCTTAAACACATCCAGAAACTTGAGGAAGCTCTTGTCATCTTGTGCTTTCTTTAATCTTTGTGGAAAGGGAACAGGGGGAACATAGGGTTTTACCTTTTCTTTTTCCTCTAAATCAATGATAGGCACTTTTGATTGTTCTTTTTCCTCCTTTTCTTTCCTTAGTGGTTCATCTAATTGTTTGCCACTCCTCAAGGTGATAGCCTGCACTTGTTCTTTTGGATTCTTTTCAGTATTGCTAGGTAACGTACCTTGAGGTCGAGATGCCATCATGTTTGCGAACTACCCTAACTGAATCTCCAAATTCCTAATTGCAGCTTGCTGGATTTTATGGTTCTCCCTGGTTTCATTCATGAATTCCATGTGTGATTTGGAGAGGGCAGTGAGGAGGTCATCATGAGATTTCTTTTCTGGAGGGTGGAACCCTGGGGGTGTATTCAAGGCATTGTTAGGATTACCATAAGATAGGTTAGGATGATTCCTTAACCTGTTATCATATGAATTTGAATAAGGGTAATTCTTTCTTCCTTGATTCATCACATAGTTCACTTGCTCCAAAGTCTGCGGATTTAAGGAGTCCATGATGCATTCCCCAATTCCATGTTGTCCATTGCACCTATCACACACTTGCATAATCGAATTCACAGGATTAGTGGTTAACATGTCCAATTTCCTTACCATGTTATCTACCTTGGCATTGAGTGTTGTAATGGCGTCTATTTCATAGACTCCTGCGGTTCTTCTCCTTTCGGTATTGTTTTGGTAGTGGCTGTTGCTTGCCATCTCCTCTATCAACTCATATGCTTCATCAATACCTTTCTTTTCAAAGGATCCACCTGCAGCTGCATCTAAAGTGATTTTAATATTAGGTGATAATGCATTATAAAAAGTTTGTACCTGTAGCCACTTGGGCAAACTGTGATGCGGGCACTTCCTTAGCAAGTCCTTGAATCTTTCCCAAGCTTCGTACAAGCTCTCTTGATCATGATGAGCAAATGTCATTATCTCATTACGCAGCTTGGTGGTTTTTGAGGATGGGAAGAATTTAGCTAGGAATTTTTGAGCTAATTCATCCCATGTGGTAAAACTTCCAGCGGGACACGATTGTAACCATGATCTAGCTTTATCCCTAAGAGTAAAAGGAAAAAGCCTCAACTTGATTGCATCTTCAGAAACACCATTTTGTTTGAATGTGTCACTAATTTCCAAAAAATTGGTGATGTGAGCATTAGGATCTTCACTAGGCAAACCTCCATATTGGATCGAGGTAGAGAGCATTTGGATAATTGCAGGTTTAATCTCAAAGTTATTAGCTTCTACCCTAGGTCTTGTAATACTTGAGGCTGTCCCATTCAGATTAGGTGTTGTATAATCCCTTAAGGTACGGACCGGATGTTGAAGTGGTGGTCCAACTACGTTTTCATTTCTGTTTTCGTTTTCGTTGGCCATGTCTGCTTGTTGTTCGAGTTTTATTTCTCTTGCTTTTCTTGCAGCGTTGTGCCTACGAAAGGTTCTTTCAATTTCTGGGTCAAAGACTAGAGGTTCAGTCGTCCTTTATCTTCTTTGCATAAAACACCTGGAACAACACTTAAAAGAAAATTAAATAAAAACGAAAGAGTGTCTAAATTAATAACAGGGTAATTTGTATTGATATTGATACGCCAATCCCCGGCAACGGCGCCAAAAACTTGACAGCGGTTTTCGCAAGTGTACGAAATCGCAACAAGTAATATAGAGTAAGAAAGTATCGTATCCACAGGGATTGTTTATCAATTACCAAAATTATGTTAACCTATTATTATTTAGATGATGATAAAAGGAATTCGCTGTAAAGTAAATAAAATTCAAAGTAAAAGAGATCAAACACAAAATTTAGGTGAAAAGAAATCAGGGGATTAAGCTACTAGGGAATTTGATTTCATTTAATTCTATCCAGCTTATTCTATTAGTTCATTAATCAAGTTTAATTGTTCAAGTAGGAGAAAACAACCCTAAGGTTACTAACAAGCTCTCCCGATTTATTGTTAGCTATTCTAATCCAATTTAATCACCTATCTTAATAGTGAAATTAAACATGAATCAGATCATTAGGTTTTATGGTTGTTTTATGAATTCACAACTTAATACTTTATTAACTTATGAAAGCCCCCCTTGAGTCAAACTATATAGTTTCCACATCAAGTTATTATTCTCAAGTAAATTATTACCTTGTTCATATCAATAACCCTTCTCCCGAATGTGGTTATTGAAATAATTCAATCCAGGGGAATTTTTCTGTCTGGAAGCCTTAAGCACAATAATAAGTTATAACAAGAACAAAGAAAAATAAATCTAGTATTATAAGCTGGAATCAAATTAAATTACATCAAATCCCTAGTATAAAAGTTTAGCTAGACATAGTAATTAAATTAAGCTCAATCATACTTGAATCATTCATTATATTTAAAGACAATAATAAAGAAAGAAACAAGATGAAGAGTTTAGAATAAAAACTGTATCCAACTATGTTGATGGCTTCCTTGAATCTTAGCACAATTATTTGAAGCTTGAAATCTTTGAGAAGAAGAGAATTATGTAAAGTGTTGCACAAAAAACGAGATCCCCTACTATGAGAAGTTCCTCCCTTTATATAGAGATCCTGAAGGCAAGTCTGACTCCTTTTAGGAAAATAGAATCCTTATTTAGCACAAAATCCTTTATAGGAGATCATAACTGTTTAGGCTCTTGATTTCTTCTTGATTAGGACTCCTTTTTCTTCAAGAATAGGTCCAGGTCTTGTTTAGTGTGTTTAGGAAACTCCCTGAAGTCGGCCCATGTGAGAAAGGCTTGATTTGCGTGTTAAATTCACGCTGGTTCCGCCTAGGCAGCACGGGCGTGCTTCATGGCACGGGCTGGGCGTGCTGTAGTCTGGAGGTCTGGCTAGTGAAGCACGGGGCGTGCTAGGTAGCACGGGCTAGTGAAGTACTGAGGCACGGGCGTGCTACAGAGCACAGGCAGGGCGTGCTCTTCTCTGGAAGTCTGTCTAGAGTTGCCATGGGCGTGCTATGCTTGACACGCCCTGGTCCCATTGTAGCACGGCCGTGCCTTTTGACATACCCTGGCCGTGCTCTCTTCTGTCTCTCCTTTGGTTTACTTGGCTTCTAGCACGGGCGTGCCTTCCAGCACGGGCTGGGCGTGCTAGAAGCTGAGTGCCTTGCATTCTAAAGTTCTTTTCTGCGCCAAATTTCTGCAATTTTCTCTTAGATCAAGCGGATTAAAGACCAAGGAAGCTTTTAAACACAATTACACTAAAAGTGATTTAAAATTAAATTAAAGAAGTAAAAACTTACTAAAATTCTAATAAAAACTATATTAAAAACACTATAAAATTTACACTTATCAGTTGGATTTCTCTTCGTGACTTTTATATTGAATGCAAAATTAGAGATTATAAAAAAAGAATAATGGAATACAAAATTAAAAATTTTCAAGAATTTGGTTTGAGGTTTGAGGCTCAATTTTATTGAATTTGTTCAATTTGATATAATATTTGGACATGATTGTTCTTATAGGAATACTTGCAACCTTTGGTAATCATTTTGGATTATTGAATCTTAGTTGCCGTAAGAATATTGGAAAAAGGTTGCTTATTTTATTGAAAAAGGCTAGTAAGATAGACTTTAGATGGATTTATATTTGTTTATCTTGATTCTAAAATGGTGTCTACTTAAATTTTCTTTTGAACTTATTTCTTTCTATTATGTCTATTTGAAACATAAATGTTTTTATGTTGTTTCCATTTTAGTTCAATGATGGACCTTTACAATGAAAAAAATATAAATTTATTCTGCAGCTTGAAACGGTGTCATTTAATGAAGAGGTGAAATTTGATTTCCATAGCAGAAATTTGAGTTACCACTGACTTGGCAACAAGTGGAGCCCATATATCTTAAATAATGGCCACATCAATAAAAAAATTTAATAGAAGGGGTATGGAGGCTAGAATTGGTACAAAAAAATAAGTACGTGGTATTATTTAAAAAAAATTAAAAAGCATTGGCTAGAATTGATAAAAAGGTTAAAGTTCACGCTTTTTTTTTTGTTATTCAGCCTTTCTTTAATGATACTATTTTATTTTGACTGATTGAAACATGTGTATATTTCTTTAATGATGTCATTTTATTTTGGGTCAATTATAAATTTGATGTCTGGACTGTTTAAAATATTCTATTTTAGTGTCTCAACAAAAAACTTTTGCAATCAATTATTCAAACCCATCAAAAATTTCAATCAAGTGTCACCTGCTTACATGGTATGTCAAAATTACATTTAAGATAGGTGGGGCCCACTTGGCCTTTCAAAATGTGTTGCTTAGGATCTGAGTAGGTAAATCATGTCGGATTAATGTGTTAGTCAATAATAGTATTATAATTAAATATCTACCCGTATTAGATGTCGTTAGGGAAAGGGAAGGGGAAATCAAAGCATCGTTCTAGGTATTCTAAAATTTCTTTCGAAAACAAAAAGAACAATGGAAGATTTGCTATTCTCTCGATCAACAAATTAATTTCACTTCGATTTCATTGCTAGGAAAGGGAGAATATGATTTAAAACCATGATCACTGTGTTAAGAATCGATGATTTAAAGTTCTATAATATAGTTAGGTCTCAGATTGATGAGCAACGATTGCTTTATTTTTTTTTTTTCTTCTTTTGCATTTTTTCTTGATTTTGTTTGACTCGAAGCATGACATAGTCCATATAGGTTTTGGGTTTTCTTAATTTGCTATCTATTACGGGTGAATAATGTAGATTTGTTTGAATGAAATTTTTTTATTACTGAGATATGGAATTAGGGAATGGAAAGTTGAATGCTTTCAAGATGTGATTTTTTTTATTGCTTTTTGTTTGTTTTTTTACTTTGAAATAGTAGCAAATATATATAATAATAGGTACTAAAAACTGTGCGTCTCGATTTTGGTTTTTATACTGCAGGATGGCATTATGTGTAATTGATGTGTATTATGGTGGTGTTTTCATAAACGATTAGAAAGATGACCCTAACGAATATGTGGGTGGGAATTTCATGCAAGTGGATATCAATATTAGTAATTTCTCACTAAAAACCTTTATTGACAATATCCAGAAAAAGATGGGAATTAGAACACTGGTCCAAATGCATTTTAAATTAGTCAAGGACAACTTTACACAAGGTTTAGAACTATTTGGAATGAGTCCATTGCAAATATGCTTGAGTTGGTAAAAAAAAAGGGAAAAGAACAGAAGTTTATACTGAACACAAAATATATAGGGACAGATGGTTAAATTCATGTTACAAGATCTATTCTTAAATATTTGACCTCACAAATGGGTCTGAGGGTCAGTATGTAGGCAGTAATAATGGTGATGTGGAAGGTGAGGTTAGGGTAAGGGGAAGAGGTAATGTTCGTGGCAATGTTAATGAAGAAGTTAATAAAGCATTAAATAAGGTAGTTGAGGGAGGTACTACAACACTAGATCTTGAATTTGGAGGGGTCAACTTAGAGAGAGAAATTGTAGATATAGATTTGGGTGGTAATGAGGAAGATTGTGTTAATGTAAAACTAGGGGTGGGGAAATACCTGCTATGGAAGAAGAAGAAGATGTTAATCAAGATAATCTACAAGATGATGAAGAGGAGTTGGTTGAGTGTGAATGGATGTTAGGTGATAATGAAGATTCACAGGAAGTAAGAGAATCTATGAGAAAATTTAAAAAGAGAAAGAAAAAGAGGGTTAGTGGGTCTAAGACAACACATAATCCATCAATTGGAAGTTTTCAACCAAATTTAGAGCCAAATGCAAACGAAGATGATGGTTGCCTAACTAATTATGCAGATTCTGAAGGTTATGTAAGTCTAAAAAGCAGTGATGGGGATAAGAGTGATGAAGAGCAAGTTATGAGAAGAAAAGACAAATATAAAACCTTTGATTCAACAGCTGAGAAGGTGCATTTTTCTTTGGGAATGACTTTTAAGAATGGGGCAAAATTTAAAGAAGCAGTGAGCACATTTGCAATCCAACAGAGGAGAGAGGTGAAGTTTGTGAGAAATACTGTGACGTAGTTTAGAGCAAAGTGTGAAGAAAAACTATCCTTGTTAATATATGCATCAATGGAAAAAAGCAAAGAAAGATTTAGTTTTGAAAACACTAAGAAATGAGTATACTTGCTCCATCTCTTTCAAAAATAGGAGGTGTACTGCGAAATGGATGGCAATAATGTCCTGCCCAAGATCAGTGCCTGTGAAATAATGACACTGATTGATCTTAAGAAACAAGTGAAGACTAATGTTAATGTGGAAGTAACCATCACAAAGCTAAGAAGATCTAAGATGATTTACCTAGCAAGGTTAAGCGGAGGCTCTAAGGGTGAATATGCAAAATTGTGAGACTATTCGAGTGAAGTAGAAAAATCAAACCCTGAAAATAGTACCTATTTAGTTGTACAAAGGCCTATCCTATATAGACTTTTAGTTTTTGATAGGCTGTACATATGTTTGGAAACTTTAAAGAAAAGGATTCTTGACCAGTTGTAAAAAGGTGATTGGGCTAAATGGGTGTTTTCTCCAAGGGTCCATTAAGGGTGAGATATTAATAGCAATTAGAAGGGATGGTAACAACCAGATGTACCCTATGGAATGGGCAGTGGTGAATATTAAGTGCAAGTCAACTTGGCACTGGTTCATAGACCATCTAAAGAGGGGCTTGGAAATCGCTAATAGTGAAGGTTGGACTTTCATTTTTTACCAACAAAAGCTGAGGTCATTGATATTTACTTTTCTTTTCTTGCTTACTTGTTTCCACTGAATTATGATATATGCTAATGATTGAAAATTTCTTTCTTGCTTTTTTTTATAGGATTATTGGATGCAATTTATGAGAAACTTCCTTTATGTGAGCAAAGGTATCGTGCTACACATCTTTATGCAAATTAGAGAAAGAAACATAGAGGAAACGAGTTCCATCAGTAGTTTTGGGCATGTGTTAAATCATATAACATGTTTGACTTTGAAGCCAATATGAATGAGCTGAAAAATATGTCCAAAACAAGATTTAAAGATATTCTGCATACTCACCCCAATCACTGGTGTAGGGTCTACTTTAACACTGAGGTAAAATGTGACATTGTTGATAATAATTTAAGTGAAGCTTTCAACAATTGGATTATTGAGGCCAGAAGCAAGTAGGTTTTGTCACATGATTTGGAATGAGGCTGATGGGGGTGAAGTGTTGCATTAGGGGGATATAATCCATGTCCTAATCAAACGTGCTCTTGTAGAATATAGGAGGTGTCTGGTACACAATATTGTCATGTTATTTGTGCAATCAATGACCTTGGATATAATCCATTATGACTATATTTCTAATTGGTTTAAGAAACCAAAGTATTTAGAGGCATATACACATATGCTTAACCCAATGAACAACAACAAATTCTATAATAAATCATGGAAGGAAGGTCCACTACCACCAAAAAATGATAAAAAGCCAGGCAAACCAAAGAGAAATAGACTAAAAGAAGAGGGTGAACCAAAAAGTGGGAGTACCAAGTTGTCTAGGAAAAGCAGGATCATGACCTGTCAGGCTTTCTTTCAAAAGGGGCATAGCAAGAAAACCTGCAAGTACATAGAAAGAGGAATTTGGCACAAGAAATTAGAGTTGAGGGAATGGTGTTCATCCCTACTCCAATTGTGAATGTATAAACAAATGTGTCAACTGAGAACATGCCTCACTAACCCAATGTCATTGCAACAACATAAGACCATATGCCATCAAAGAATCAGGTTGTAAAGTATTACATGTCATTTCAAAATTCTCATGTTTTGCCCTAAATATCAAACCATCAAAATCAACCTATGATTGTTAGGTGAGGGAAGGAAAAAGAGCCAGCAGCTAGTCAAGGCCTTGCGAACAACCTCAAGTCCAAGAGAGACAAAGTAGCCCGTTAAGACCTATCCAGCATCCTCAAGCCCAAAAGAGTTAAAGTAGTCAGTCAAGACCTATCCAGCAGCCTTATGCCCAAGTGAGAGGAGGCAACAAGCCTGAAGCACCAAAAAAGAGCTATATATATTCAATGAGATGAGAAAAATATCAAGTGCCAAAACGTCACTAGATTTGGTGCATACATTAATGTAGGAGGCAATATGACTATCAATTTGAGTTGCTTATAAAGCAATTTTGTTTGATTATAATGATAAGGCATCTTATAGTTGTATGAATGTTTTGTTTTCGGTTGAATACATGAATTCATCCCTAAAGTTTGTAACTTTAATCTTATGGCACCCTAAACTTTGCGGATGACATATTATGCAATTGAACTTGTAAATTTTGATAATATTATGCTCCTTTCGACACCGATATAATAATTTTTAGAGTTTTTGGCTTTTATATATAAAATATCAACTTGATATATAGTTAGCATGACTTTTGGAATAGTAATTTTCATAAATTTTAACTTTCTAATAAGTGCTTAATTGATCTAATTTTTCAAGTTGAATTGTTCAATGAAATAATTTTGAAAACCAAAGTGTTTAATAGATGTAGTTTTATAAGTTGAAGTGTTTGATATGTCAACCAAAAGTTGAGGATGCAGCAAGATTAAAGTAAGAAAGTTTAGGGCCAAATTTATGTATCTACCTTTTGTTTTCTAATAAAATAGCCTAGAACTTCAAGTGAAAGGCACTTGACTACTAATGGGAAGATAAGAGAGAGAAATCCTCTTGAGTTAAGTTTCATGTTTGAGAAAATTGAGAGTTTTAAGAATCATGGTAACCACTACATCATTGGTAACCAGTTATAGATATTTGCATTATAAACTCTACTTATTTTAATGAAATTGATCTGAATCTGGTACTTAATATCCATTTTAGACTATTACATTTTATTGTTAATATGTGGTATTTGATTGAGCATGTTGTTAACGCTCAACTTTTACCCTTATGCTTGATGATGAAAATCTTTCGATTCTCTAATTAATTTATTGCCGGTAAATTTTCAGATTGCTCGATTTATAATTTTTCTATATTTTGGCTATATTTTAATTGAATTTTGGATTTGGTTAAGAATATAGTTAAAGTCTAGCAATTATTAATGATAGCCAAAAAGATAAAATCAAAAAATAAATAGTAATTACCCTAAGATAATTAGTAAATATTGGAGGATAAAAAAAAGTAGGCTTTAGGAAAAAATAAGGGATCAAGATTGAGGAGAGAAGAAGAGTCCAATGGGAGAAAAAAACCTAGCGTGGACAATAAAAAGGAGAAGAGGAAACAAAATGGAAGGGAAGAAGACAAGAAAAAAGAAGAGAGAGAGAGATAGGGAAAATAAAAACCGCAGCAAAAAAAGAGGAAGAGAGAACATATGAAAAAGAAGAAAAGGTACATCGGCAAACAACCTACAAAGAATTCAATTTGATAATTGATAAAAAGTAAAAAAAAAAATACTATTTAAGCTGAGAGCATCAATCTATTTAATCCATTCTTGTTCTTCTCTCTTTAATTGCTTGATAAAGTTATATTTTGATTCAGTTTTTGTTTTCCATTTAATCTATTTGTTTTATTGTAAATAATCATTTAAATATGATTTTAATTATAAAAAATGAATCTAAGGTGTGTATAATCAATCGAATACTAATATGAATGAAGAATCTGAGTTTTATAGCTTAATTGAATGATTTTTATCTTTAAAAACATTGAAACTCGTTTGTTTATATCAGATATATACTGATATGTAATAGGCTTACACACTTCTTGTTAAGCCTTACGTATCAGTAACAATTCCTTACGCACTAGTTGCTCATTTCTTTATCATATACACAGTATTACACACTGATATGTGAGAGGTTTACGCACCTGTTGTTGAGCCTTACGTAGCAGTAGCAAGTCTTTACGCACTAGTTGATCAAAGGCAGCATACCAATTAATGATTTTGATTGTCTTTATTGTTTAATTTTTATTTTATTTATTTTGTTATATTATATTTTTCTTATTTGTCTTAATTATGACCTTCTAAATTTATTTTTTATTTTTAATAATTTATATAATTTTATTTGATTTTAAATTATTTTCTTAGTTGATTTATGATAATTTTAACTTAACTTGTATTAATTGTTTACTTGCATCATAATTTAAATTATTATTAATTTTGTCTTATTTTTGTAATTATATTTAATTAACTAAGACTTTATTATTTATTTCGTTACTATATATATTTATTAGATGAATGGTGTATGTTGTATCTATTAGATGAATGGTTAGGATTGTTTGATTAAATTATTTATTTATTTACTTATTATATGTGGAAATGTAATTAATTAGTTGTAGGTTATTTAATTATTTCTTGAAAGGAGATGTAATTAATTACTTGTAGGATTATTTTTATCATTTTTATGTAATTCTTTTCTCCTCCTTCCTTTCTTTATATGTTTAATTATTTGTTATGGGTGTTTAATTTATTTTTATGTTCATGATTATACCATATCAACATGAAAAACAATCTTTTGATTTTTAAAATTAAAATATTTTCAAAAAGATGTTTTTATAGTAATCAGGCTTAAAAATTAACATCAACCTTTATTTAAATAAACCAACAAAGTAGAGGTCGATGCCATAGCCGGGCGGGCTTGGGTGCCTAACACCTTCCCATGTGCACACCTAACTTTCTTATCCAGACTCTAGTGAAGCGGTTGGGCTCTCTGTGAGGAATCAAATCGCTACGTGGCAATTGTCCTAAGTTTTATCTGGGTGACAAGAGTCCACACATGTTGTGGTATTTGCATCTACTTATTTTGATGAGATGTTTGATTGATTGTAACCATAGGCAAAAGTACAAAAGAGGAGGCTTGGAATTGGTGCACTCTTAGAGCCAGTTAGGGTTACCACTAGAAGCAAGGGAAAAAGAAATGGAAGCATTGTTGGAGAAGATGAGGTTAATGATGCAGATTTGGGAACTTAAGAATCAATAGTAAGACAACTCAATTGAAGCAAGAAGAATAGTTATTATGAATTTAGTGATATTTTGTTAAGCAGATTGTATCACTTAGGAACTTCAATGCATGCAATTTATTGAATGCATTTCATTGTTTTATCAGTTTTAATATTTAAGTACAATGGTGCATAAACAATTTTCTTTTTGGGATCAATTGAATTACCTCTAATTGATGTAACATTTTCAATCAGGCTATTATGTTAATGGAAGTACTTATATAACATTAGCTTTTTATTATTGAATGAATGTTACCGGTGAATTACTGTTAGCATGAGTTGAATTAAATTATTGAATAAATAAATATCTTAACAGGAGTTGGATTAAATTACCATTAGCTTTGCTTTAACTTATGAGAATTAAGTGCAATTGTATACAATTATTATTCCTTATTATTGAGCATCATTATGCCCAAAAACATCCTCAATTAAGAAAACAAAATTAAATAAAATCAGCTGCACTTCATTGAGCATTTCATCAAATAATTGCCATGCATGGCTACAAAACTCTATATTCCAATTCTGAATGTATGAAATCCAATATTTCAATGCTTACATTACTGAACATAAAAAGCAAATCCTAAACACCGACGCAAATCCATGAATTAAACCAAATCCTACAATATAAGCAAAACCGTTCAATTTGAAGAATATTAGAATGACAGATGTAATCCTCCAAACCCACAACAACTTCACTCTTCTGTCTTGCCTCTTCAATTGTGCTTCTAAGATGTTATCTTAGTAATCTAGGAATAGTTTGCTTTGACCTATTACAAGTCACAAGGTCCACCCATTCACAGAACTCACAGCCACCACTCTGCCTCACCTATAAAATATCCATTCTCAATCTCATATTTGGTTTACAAATGAAATCTGCTATTTCATTATCTTTCAATAGAAATTAAAAAACTTACAGCTCTTGTCTCATAAGACATGAGTCTCCTTCCTGGGTTCAAATCAGTCCATGAACTTCGGATAATACATGGTTTCCCACATCTGTAAACTCCAGTCTCCATCTCCAACGAAAACAACTTTTGTTTCTTGATTTCTCTCTTTCAATTTCAAAGAACATTAAACCTAATAGAAAAAGAAGACAACTTATAAGAGAGGAATCAAAATGAAAAGGCTATATTGATAAATTTCATGTTTATATCCGCTAAGATTGACACGTCACTGATTGACATATCAATATTTTTTTTTACATGTCAACAATCTTTCCAATGTGGCATAGTACCACATATCTTAATTGTAATTCTGACATGTCACGTAAATAGGCGACACTTGGTTGAATATTGTTAATAGGTTCAAATACTTGATTATAAACATTTTCTGTTGAGATATTAAAATAGAGTATTTTAAATAAAAATGTTAAATAGAGTATTTAACATTTTTATTTTGATTGATTGCATTTTCTTTTATCATTTACGTTTGTGAAACATGTCACTGTGAACCCCTTTCCCCAAATATCATAGCATAGTGAATGCATATGACAAAAGAAAGAAATGCACGTGAGTGTGTGAGTCGCCACCTTGTTTAATTATTTTAGGGTAAACTAGGAAAAAACCCTGAATGACTTCAATTTTAATTAACCTAGTTACTAGATTAATTATCCCAATGTGTAAGGCATGGTATGCAAACCCGAGATGGATCCCGAGACTATGTCATGCTGATAAACTAACCGATGAATGAATGCTTTGCAAGGTAAATGATGGATTAATGAAATGTTTGAGTGATTTTGACTTGCCGCCCGGGGTTAGATCCCGAACGTGCCTACGTACTTCCGTTTGAATGGAAGATCAAAGTCAACGTAGTTCGATAGGCCTTCTTTGAAGGGCTTTGAATGTGGTATGCTTAATGCATGTGTGTATGCTTCGTGCATGATTTTTGTGTATGCTTTGTGCATGATTGTGTGTATGCTTCGTGCATGATTTTTGTGTATGCTTTGTGCATGATTTTTGTATATGCTTTGTGCATGATTTTATGTATGCTTTGTGCATGATTTTTGTGTATGCTTTGTGCATGATTTTTGTGTATGCTTTGTGCATGATTGTGTGCATGCTTTGTGCATGATTGTGTGTATGCTTTGTGCATTTTGTTTAGGCATTTTGCCAAAGAGTTGATTGATTTGATTTTAGGCATTTGTCGCTAAAATGGTTGATTTTAGGCCTTTGGCCGAAAATTGGTTCATTTTAAGGCATTTTGCCAAAAATGTCGATTTTATGGCTTTGAGCCGAAAATGTGTTGTTTTAGGCAATTAGTTTGCCAAAATGTGCGATTTAGGCTTTTGTGCCACGATTATCGATTAATCGGGCGTTCAAGCTTAATCACAATTTACTGTTTAAACATGATTGATTAAAGCTTTTAGTCACAATTATTGATTAATTGGACTTAAGCCAGATTTATTCGAAATAAGGCGATTGAACCGTAGTTATTAATTAACTAGGCTCTTTAGCCAATATTGTCGGATTTAAGCTTAACTACCACAATTATTAATTAATCGGGCGTTAAGCTTAATCATGTTTGTTTTTATTAAAGCAGTTTATTTACCAAAAAATAATGACGTGGATGCATTTATGCAATTGTAGAATTATTAAGAGTAGAAGAGAAATATGCATGAAGTGCTAACATTAAATAGGCAGAGTTTTGTTTACATACCTGATTTAATCGACGACCGCTTCTTAACTCCCGATTAAGCTCCTCGCTTAGGAAATATTAATTAATTTTAATTTGTTTAATTTTAATGTCCAAATATCACAATAAAAATGCAATAAAAAATTAAATTAAATGCAAAAAGCGGTAAAGAAAACGCAAGGAGCGTGAGAGGGAGAAGGATTCGTCCGTCAAAACGGACAAGGTGTGCCAAAAACAGCCTGAAAATGGCCTATTTATAGGCCATTTTCGGGTCCCGGGCGGTAGCTGCCGCCTGGCATGGCGGTAGCCACCGCTCAAAAATCTGGGCGGTAGCTGCCGCCAGGCTCGGCGGTACCTACCGCCCTGTCGGTGGGGCGACAGGCCTCGCCCGCGCAGGGCGAGAGGCCTCGCCCGCGCGCGGGGCGAGAGGCCTCGCCCGCGCTGGGCGCCAGGCCCCGCCCGCGCTTGGCGTGGGCTGGCGCCGTCGTGGCCGGTGTGGCCACCGTGCCTCGCTTCGGGAGCCTTTTTGGGAGTTCCGGACTCCCGAAAAATATTCCGAGACCTGTTCCGCGATCCTCGTAAAATTCCGGACGTTTCAAGTACCATATTGACATATTTCCGGTGAACTTCCGAAATGGCCTCCGGTCCGGCCGGACTGTTTGCAGTCCGGGAAAATTGGCTCTTTGAGCCTTGTGAGTCAAAGTTACTGTAGAAAAGTCAAATTTACTGTAGCAAATGCACTGTAGCACAATTAAATTTGCTGTAGCAAATTCATTGTAGCACAGTCAAATTTACTGTAGCAAAGTCAACCAACAGGCTTTTTGAGCCTCAAAATTTGAGTATTCACAGTCACTATGTTTATTTACTTGTATTTAGATGTTTGTAGATATGTTAAATTTTTTTTTGGATTTGGATATTTGTTTCTTTAGCTGTACTATTTTGTTTTGATTGATTGCATTTTATGTTATCATTTAGATTTGTCAAAGTGGACTAGCTTCACTTACACCAATTGTTATTTGTTTTATTTTTATTTTTTCAATTGGTTTGGTTTAGTCTATTTGTTCGATTATTTTGGATATTATAGTTCAGTTGAAATTGGTTCTAATTTAAATTCAATTCATTTCGATTTCTGCTTATTTAATTTCGATTTTAATCAGGTCAGTTTAGTCCATTCAAAATACTAGTCAATTCAAATTGATTCATTTAACTTCAAATTTGGTTTGATCACTAAAACCAACCGAATCGACCGAATACTCATCCCCACTGGTATGTGATTTTTTTTTTTTTTTTTTGAGTATTGTTTGCGCATAATTATACATTGGTTTTCAAACACAATTATACATTAATTTTTTTTTTCTATAAAATTTTTTACGACTATTTTTTTTAATAAATCATTTCTTTATTTTCATTTCATCTACTGGGCGGCCATTCACATCTCAGTCTCAATTTGGCTCGTTTACTGTTCTGTCTGCATCTATTCAATTTCACTTGCAATGCAAGCATGGAGAATCATCTCTACTGTGCTGCAGGTTAGGGTTTGGCGGGGATTAGTGTTGTAATCATAAAAGTCGCCTGAAATGCACAACGAAACGGAGTTGAGAAGATCACCAGGCCCTCGAAGATTCATATATGCATAATTTCTTCAATTAATAACAGAACACAGTTAGCTTTTTGCCTTCTTACCTCCTTCATTGGCATTAAACCAAGCGGAGGGTCAACATATATTTCTCTGTCTCTATTCCTCTTATCGGTTCAGATAGGCTATCGATTGAAAATCCTAAATCTTTCACCTGTAAATCGCTGGCATATCGACGCCAAGAACATGAGCATCGAACCTTTCAATCGGTAAAAATAATAGCTTTTGTAAACCTCTATTGTCTGAAATTTCTCTAAATCTGAATCTGTTTTGTTACTCGTCTTTTCAATAACAATTGAAAAAAAAAAAAAAAATACAAATCAGGCTTGTGAAGCTTGCGGCTCGAGCGTTTTATGATGACATAACGACGAAAGGGGATAATCAGTCCAAAACGGGGAGGAGCGATAATAGAGGCATTGCTGTGGTGGTACTTGATGCTCTCACAAGGTAGAACTTGTATGTTTAATTTTATTTGATTTTGCAATACGTTTTGTCTCCTTTTATAGGTAGAAGTATTGAAGTAAATATCCAGATTTAATAGGTTATGGAATTATGTTTGGATTGTGAGTCAATTTGGAATTGGATTCTTAATTTGTCAAGGAATTGCCCTCGTAAACTAGTGATTACAATTTGGAATTGCTTGCTTGACTAAAATTGAGGTGGCTATGTTATGTTGGCACTAGATAAGATGAATGTTCGATTCCTGATAACTTTGAAATAGAGAATTTGGTTATGTGATTTGTTTAAAATTATTGTTTTGCCTGCTGTATATATGTATGATTCATTAAAATGATATTTCTGTGTCTCTGCTCCTTAGTTTGTATTCATTAGTTGTAATTTTGACATGTCATATTGCAGACGACAATGGGTTAGGGAAGAAGATTTGGCAAAGGATTTGAAATTGCACTCTAAGCAACTCCGCCGGATGCTGAGGTTTTTTGAGGAAGAAAAACTAGTCACACGGGATCATAGGAAAGAGGTTTGAGTTCTGTTAATTTACTCATTTTATGAATTGAGTTTCTTTCATGCCTTTCAGTTGTTATAACTGATTTCTTGCCTACTACTTTTAGGCTCTCTTTGCATTATTTGATGAAAGATGTTTCAGAAATCTATAATATAACATTTTTATATTAAAGATGTTTTAGAAACTATGAGAACTTTGCATATGACCAATTGGTCAACGACGTAATCTATAAACCCTGCTCCGTAGTTGCAAGGTTCTACCCATTTATAGTTATGGGTTTCTTTATTTTTTATTTTTTTCTTAATTTGTACCACTATTTATCTACAAATTACTATTTACTCTTTTGAGTAACTCCCTTCTTAAGAAGAAATAACAGTTTTTTTTTCTTTCATTCAATTGTTTTGTGGATTCTCAATCTTATTTGGTCACACTTACTGGTGATTTACAGAAAAATAAGAAATACTACTGCTAGGCATAATTTTTCCTTGTATGAGAGGCTTGCCTACTGTAGTATTTTCCTAATTTTTGCTGCATTTGTCCCTTTGTCCTAGAAGAGTTTTTTGAGCGCCAGGAGATGAGTTCAATTATCATTTAAATCCTTGCCAAAGATACTGCTTTGAGAGCTTGAGACCATCCTTAAAGTTTCCAATTTCCTTGACAGTTGATTCTATAGTTTCTCTTCAAAAAGCAAAAAGGAAGAGAAAAAAAAAAGGAAATCTTTTTCTTTTCTTTGTTTGTGTCCTAGAGAGATGTTGGGGGGGAGTCATTTTTTTGCTTTGTTTGTGAATTTTGGGGAAGTTAATTGTTCTTTTTTTTTTTTTTTCTTTTTGTTGTTTATTAAGTTGGAGCTGATATAGGAGTTGTCGTTGAAGACTCTCTCTTGTAGGATTAAAGTTCAAGGGTAGTTTGGTATTTTACAATATAATATTCCATTTGACTATCAAAATAATAAATTTTGACCGACTTGTTGATTAAGCCAAACCTTGGGGATGAAATTGTAATTTGCCCCTTCCTTTATTAGTTATTTCTTCCATATGTTAGCATTGCTCTTTGACATGTTGCAGACAGCTAAGGCAGCAAAGATGCATAGTGCTGCCGTAGCTGCCACTGCTGATGGTCAGATTGTGAAAGAAGGGGATGAAAAGATAAAGCTACATACGCACTCTTACTGTTGTCTGGATTATGCCCAGGTTTTGTTACTTCATGAACCCTTCATTTTGATTTTTTTTTTAACTTTGTATTAATTTTCCAATGTTTAGCTGGCTTCTGCATTTGAGAAAGTGGCCTAAATTAATTTGAATTCCAGATATATGATGTTGTTAGGTACAGACTGCATCGCATGAGGAAGAAGCTGAAGGATGAACTAGAAAACAAGAATACTGTTCAAGAGTATATATGCCCCAACTGTGGCAGACGGTATCAATCAGTCTTTCACTTTTGCATTGCTAAGATTACTCCTTTTCTTTTTTTGTGGGACGAGGGGGAGGGTGTGCAGGATTATTCTGTGAATGTATCGTGATGAGCTTTATATTCCTAAAAGTTCACATTATAATTGATGCAATTAGGTACAATGCCTTGGATGCACTAAGATTAATATCTCTAGAAGATGAATACTTTCACTGTGAGAACTGCAATGGGGAGCTAGTGGCAGAGAGTGACAAGTTAGCTGCTCAAGAAGGAGGAGATGGAGATGACAACGCAAGGAGGCGTCGGCGTGAAAAATTGAAGGACATGCTTCAAAAAATGGAGGTTTGTTATTCATTATGGCTACAATGATTATTATTCTTTTAAGGTTAGGATTTTAGCAAATTGTTTTCCCCCCTTTCTAGCTCTCAAATGCTAATTATTCATTAAATTTGCTGGGGAATTTTTATTTATTATCTTTAAATAAGAGAAGAAATTTTGTTGAGAAACAGTGGAGGAGAATACAAGGTTGTCAGACAGAGAATCCTCATTAAAAACAAAACAAACAATAACATGAAGACAAACTAAATGAGTAACACCTCTCAACCAAGTTGCATGATAGTGAAAGAAAGAGATCCCCCTCAAAGCTCTAGGATCATTTGCCCATATTAAAACTCTGAAGCCACACCATCCTTTGAATTGATGTTATGTATGACATTATGTAGCTTAGCTAGTAGTTCTTGTCTATATTAGGAAATTTAGGAATATAAGTTAGATATAATTAAGTTGAAAGTCAGTAACCAGTGCCTGCTTGCATATTGTTTTCATAGTTTTACTTTCCTTAGTTCCTTCAGAAATAGAGAAATATACATAATAATTATTTCTTGAAGGCTTTCCTAGAATCAAATTTCGTGACGTTATAGTGCTTAGGGTCTTGTGTTTGCTAGAAGTTAGGGAATGTCCTTTTTATTTTCTCTTCATAACTGCTGGCATGAAATCTTAATGTTGTTCGTAATCAGACTTCTGTTTATCCTTATTTTGATGGTTTTCATTTTCTAGTGTCAAACTAAAATTCTAGCTTGGGTTGGTGAATCGAACATTTAATTCAAACAAAATCAAGCACCACAAAGAATAAAAATTATGTTCATAGAACGCATGATATACCTCTTAATTATGTGCAACACTCAAAAGAAACAAATTAAAACATTTTGATTTGAAAAATATTGCAATTTATTGTGAATTAGGGAAGTATTTCTGAAAGTGGTGGTCACCTTATTGCACTTAGACACTATTTTACTAGAAATGTTCATAATAATGAATAGAATAATTTTGTTTTAATCCAAAAGTTGCATAACTATTGAAACTTCTGTACATCTAGAGCATATGTCTCATGCCCTTAAACTCTAGCTGTCATTTTTAAATAATTCATTTTGACAATCATATTTAGGCAAGGAAAAGCAAAACATACACACTTTTTTTGCAGTGCATAATACTTCCCTTCACATTATTATTATTTTCAAACTTTAAAACTAAAATTGTTGTATAGCATGACTATTTGGATATTAATTCAATGGAAGTTATCAAGACTAAATGTAGGCACTAAGTTGAGTCATAAAACTCTTTTTAAAAATATATATATATTTCAACTAAGTGAAAAGAATCTATGGAACTGCATTTATTATTTGAATTTTATTTATTATATGTTCAATTTTTTATTTTCTATTCACAATAAATATAATTACATATTATTACATGAAATTTTACATTTTATTATTTTATAAGGTTTTTGTTTTTGGTTAAGTTTAGATTCAAAATTGCATTTATTTCTTTGATTTGATATCTTTCATCGCTCATTTGAAAATTTTTATGGCTCCATTACTCTCACTAGTCATAAGGGTATTATCATAAAATAAATCTAATTTAATGAAGTAATTTTTTCCATTTCATCAGTAATAGTTTTAAATTAATATCCTATAATTGTTTCAGATGAAATTTTCAACTGATATAGTGCTTAATAGGTCAGTAATCTGGAAAAATGATATCCCAAAAATTAAACTGTATATTATTAATAATATGGCTATGTTTTTTATCCAGACTACTAGGCCATGTGAAGATTTGGCCCATCCTCTTGTCACGGTTTCAGGAATAATGACAAAAGGATGGGTTTTAGGTACAAAATAACGTAATTATATAAGATGCAATATTTAATCATGGATGGTGTCACTCTTCACGGAATCATATTTAGGTCAGTGTTATTAGAATCTTACGATTCTATTCAATTTTCATGCTTAACGATTTGAATCTTACGATTTGGGTGGATTCTCATGTCCAATGATTCTCCTATCCAACAATTCAAGTGGAAAAGTCAATCTAGAGGAAGAAGGACAAGATGATATAGTTATATTAGAAGATGAAAATGATGAACAGCTTGAATTTCGAAACAATAATGAATAAATATGGATTAGGATGGGATATTTAATGGCTTGATAGCTTTAATTTATTTTTGTTTTAAAATTTTTGACATAGTAGTTTGATATTTTGAACTTGTCAACTGCACAAATCATTATGCTCTTTTTCATTTTGCATTTAGTACATGATTGGGAAGTGAAATTTATATAAATAAATTATTTGCAATTAAATTTTTAGTAGCGTATTGATAAAATTAATGAGAAATATATCCATAAATTTACAAGTATAATTTTTAATTAATTTTGAAAAGTTATTCTAAATCTTATGATTTGATTCTAAAAATAAGATTTTGATTCTTGATTTGACAACTATGATTTAGGTATAGGAAATAAAAAAGAGAGAGCCTAAATTTAATTAATTAACTAGTTTTTAGACAGGTATGATAGACATGCCAATGGTAAAACCCGAGCTGCTTCTTTAATGGGCATAGATATGGGAAAAAATAAAGAAAATATATGAACCTAATAACAGGAAACTACAAAGTTGTAATTATGTACAGTTGGAAGGGGATTTTTGACATACCAAGCGTGAAACTTGGTACTTTTTATATACGTACATAAATTGGTTACAGGAACAACTTAAGCCATTAATGGAGCAACTTAACAGAGTGAAGGATTTGCATGTTCCTGAATTTGGAAGCCTTCAAGCATGGGAAGCTCGAGCAAGTATTGCTGGGCGTTTAGGAAATGGTGATTCTAGCTCCAATGATCCCTCCAAATCCCAAGGGCTGGGGTATGGTGGAACACCAATGCCGTTTCTTGGAGAGACAAAGGTAATGATTTTTTCTTGGCTATCTATTCTCTCCCTCTCTCTCTCTCTCTCTCTCTCTCTCTCACACACACACACACACACACACGCACACACACACAGATGTTAGAAGTTTGAGGGGTGGGTTGAAGTGCATATACTGCTGTTGTAATTGCAAAAACACTCAACACTTCATTTTGACGGGCCAATTCGTTATATCGGATCCAACATGAGTGATTCAACAAACACTTGTGAAACAATGGTGAAAAAATCGGATCAGACAATAAGTACAATTTGTGTGTTATTTTGCACTGAAACATAAACAACGAGCTTTTTTTATTTTTTTATACTTAACAAGGGCTTTCTATTTTGCACCAAATACTTTAGTAGCATCAAGAGTTTGTTATTGTCCTTAAAATAAGAAAGTTAATGTTTTTTATAGGCCATTACAGATTAAATAAACTTATAATTTAAGTTGGTTTAACTAAGTTGTATTACTATTTTTTTAAACAAAAAAATTTCGGTCCTGTGCAGGGACCTGGAAAAGACCTAAAAGTGAAGCAACAATAAATTTCAAAAAATTTATGATTTAGTCCCAAGATTAAAATTTCTTACTATTTTCCTTTCAAACATGTAATGAATTACAAAATAAATAAATAAGGGTCACAAAATGGTAAAGACTATTGTAAACTCATGCCAATTTTTTAGTTTTCATGTAATTTACTAATATTAACAAATAAAAAGTAGTATTTCACAAATGTTATTAATATCTTTTTTTATTGTTCATATAAAGAATCTCATTTATGGTCTTAATTATGTTACATTAGTTGCTCCTGATTCTGACTGATTGTTTCAGATTCAGGTCGAATCTGAACCACTTTTCCATTTTCATTTCCATTATTTAAATCCCTGATTGGGAAATAACTTAGTTAAAAATACTGGTGCATCTACTCTTTTTTTAGAACCCTAAACCTAGGTCAACAAAATGAAAATGATTATTATTATCTTTTTTTTGGCACTAGTATATTTAACATGTCCCATGTGCATTGATTCTTTAGAAAGATGATTAATGTCCTTTACAGAATTTGGAATTTTAAGAAAAGGTGTTAAAGTGTCTTCAGTAGAGCTCAATGCTGTGCCACTCTTTCTTGTGTTAATTTGGCTGGGAAAACGGGAATCATTTTTGATGATGACGATATATTGGCCCATAGCATTCTGGTCATTCCCGTTGACAAAATGGTACTGTTGGCAGTATGTGTTGTTTTTGCGGTTCTTTTTTTTGGTCAGATGAGGTGGACAATGTTTTGTGAATAGATGTCCCGACAATGCAACTGTTTACTTTCACTTGAATGAACTGATTGACCAATTCCATAAGAAAAATTCCATTTAAATTTAAAGGAGTCCTTTATGGGACATTTGACTCTTATTTTGGTGCATTTTTCATGTTGATGGTATAGTAAATTTTGCTGAAGAGTAAAGGACCAAACTCTGTTTTTCTACATTTCTGCAGGAGTTTTGTGGTCATATAAAACTTTTTATTTTCTTGATTTTCTTTTTTTTTTTGGGGGGTATTTGCTCGAAATAAATGTTAAAGACATAATAACCATAATTCCTTTTTCCGTTTCTCTCTGAATATGTTTCAAGGGATCTATTACTGGTTTCTCTTTCATCTCTAATTAGTTAGATTGGCACTAATTTACAAATTCCAAATTCTTAGTAAAAAGCATTTATATATGTACTGGCCATGCATATTCTTATATTTAAGATTTATGTCAATATTAGGAAACCATGATGAAGCTGAAACTGGTGCACAAAATGAGACTATTTTCTTATTCGCATACCAGGGGGGTTTATGTATGCATCTGAAGTTGTGAAATGGCATGTCAACTATTCTTAATTCTTCGAAGCTTGGGGGCTTCTTTAGAATACTTTCTATTTTTTATTGTCTTTGTAATTTAAAATAATTCTATGTTCCAGTGGTATTTGTTTTTGTTACTTGTCTTGTTTTCAAAAATATTGAAATGTGTTACAACTAAAAACTAAAAATGTGGTTTTTACTTGTTTCATCCAGTCATTTCAAATATACAATTGTTAATTGTTGGTCAAAAACCAAAAACAAAAATAGCGTTGGTACCAGTTACCAAATGGCACTTGGTGAATGTTTTGATCCTTTTCCTTGGTCAATGTTAGGGGCGAGAAAATGGTTCAACCAATTTGGTTAAATTGGCCAACTGGTTCGGTGAATCGACGTTCGGTTTAGACTCGGTTAAAAAATTTTACAGTTGTTCTGTGATTGGTTATGGTTTGGTTAAAACTGAATCTAACCATAATAACCAAATTAGTAGAAAAATAAACTGGCATCGTTTTAGTGTTTAGAATTAAAGAACAAATATTAGGGTTAGTTTGGTTAAAATATTAGGGTAACTTCGGTTAACATCAGTTAATGAGACATTTCAGTCAAAATCGGTCAATTAATTTGGTTTCCGTTTCCTCTTATTTCAGTGCAGTTAATATGAAAATTAATTTGGCCAATTTGATTCGGTTAAATACGGTTAAATATGTAATTCGGATAAGTTTGTTTGATTCAAACAATAGCTTGCTGTCTAAAACGATTAGGGATAGGAGAGTAATGCTTTCTATTCTAGAGTAAAGAAAGGAAAGAATCCCAAATCCTCCAAAAAGCCTTTGATGAATTTGATTTGATTAAACATTTAACCCAAAAAATTGGACGAATCAACCATGCTCACCCCTACCCATTGCTGTAAATGTAAGGTCTCTTATTAGTTTTATGATTTTGAATTTTGAGCTGGTAATTGCTGCAAATGCATGGTCTCTTATTAGAATTACACCTTCATTTTGTGTCCACTTGAGTCATTGTGAGTTTATATTAAGGAATATTGGAAGATGAAGCATGTTAACTTGTAGTGGCCAATTCTATCTTGATGACAATTCCTGTAGTGGCATTGTAGACCTTAATTAGCAATGGTGTAAAGGGTGATGATCTAATGGGCTTATTGCTTATGCTCTATGCCAAGGGGTTTTATTTTATTTTTTATATTGTTTGTCAAGCAGCTCTTTTGATTCAATTTCAGGAAAGTGAAAAATTGTAGTTAAAACTTAGAAGTTATGATGATACGTCATTCAATAAGATTTCTTGGTTTCAGATAGTGGGCATATTCTGCAATCAGATTGGACCAGTCATGATTATTACTGATATTGGCAGGTTGAAGTTAACTTGTCTGGTGCTGATGACAAGGAAGGGGATGTCAAACCTGAAACGGCAAGTACAGGTCTGAAAGTTTTACCACCATGGATGATCAAACAAGGAATGAACCTCACAAAAGAGCAACGAGGAGAGGTCAAGCAGGAGTCTAAGATGGATGTCAATTCTGCAACAGCAGCATCAGGATTCTCAGACGACAAAAAGTCCAATAACGCTGATGATAAACAAAGTATACAGGTCCAGAGAACGACAACATTAGAGTTTTGCTTGTTTTGTCTTCTTCTATCTCTCTCTCTCTCTCTTTTCCCTATCTTAGTTTCTGCTATTTGGTTTGTGACTCTCTTCTCATCTTTTGAGTCTTACTTTTTGCTAATTAATTCTCACAGAATGAGTATGTAAAAGCTTATTATGAAGCTCTGCTTAAACAACAACAAGAACTAGAAGAAGCTGGTAAGAAGCAACAGGCGTCGCAGACATCTATATCTAATGGTATTTCTGGATCACCTTCTAATCGTCAAGTGGGCATGAAGTTCAAACGTGAGGAGGATGAAGGGGAAGATGATGTTGAGTGGGAAGAGCCCCAAGCTGGAGGTAGGCCTCAATAATCCCATATTCTCCAATCCTATTGGAGACAAATAAGAGCCATAATATGTCTATGCAAGCTGAACTAATTGCATATACTCTTCTCTCTCTCTCTCTCTCTCTCTCTCTCTCTCTACTATTTATCTGTGAATCTCATGTTATATATTTGGCATTTATGGAGGGGAGAGTGGGAGGGAGGGACAAAGAGGTTAGGCCCCTATGCGCCTATAAAGGAGCTTAGATAAAATATTAGACCCCTGAAACATTTTATGACAAACAATTTTGGTTGGTTATGTTAAGTAGTCTCTAACATAATCATGGTGGTTTTCTCTGTTTTGCTTGTGACTTTACAGGCAATACAACTGAAAGTTACAGGATCAATGACTTGAATGTTGAAGCAGAAGCTTCATCAGAGGATGAGGATGATGTAGATTGGGAAGAAGGTTGAATGGTGCTTATTAATCTGTTATGGATCTGTTCTTACAATGTTTAGAAATTCTGTATGAAAGGTACCCAAAATTTTATCTAAATATATTTTCCTTGATTCGCATTTTACATGTTCAAGACATGATCCATTTAGCACTAATGTCATTAATGTCATGTTTTGCAAGTCAAATCCACCTTTGTGATGCATTTTTGTAAATCGAAAAAAAGAGCGAAAATATTCCTCTTCATCTCACACCCAATTTTTGGCATATTAATGGAACAAGATACCATATGAGAATATTAAACAGCAACAGCTGAATATTCTCTTCAGGTTCACTATTCATAGTTGAGTAATTGCATAATCTTAGCTTAAGATTGGACTACTTAGGTGTTTCTTTCTTAGTTGCTTTTGTGAAAAACACATTATTGAAATATATTAATTAGAGGTCATCAAAATTTATTTTTAAAATGAATTTTAAATGTTCTACTCATAAAAGCATCAAATAGTAAAACAATATTCCAAAATTATTTTTCCCCAATAGCATCTAAAATGGTTTGCTTAAGGGAAATCCTAAGATGGGTGACCTCCTAGTAGAAGTTTCCCATTTTATTTCACCTTCCATTTCACCTACGGGACAAAACTGTGCGGATCTTGCCAATTTAGTATGGGATGGAATTGACGTGATCCAAAGCAGACAATTTTTTTGGTGGTTGGAGTCGGACGTGACAGACATGTTACAGATTTTGAGCTACGCCGAAAACAATTTGGTGAACTCTTACTAGGTTAGATGATAGATGTTAATTCTATAGTGTTTTAATATAGTTTTTATTTGAATTCTAGTAAGTTTTTATTGCTTTAATTTGATTTTAAATCACTTTTAGTATAATTATATTCAAAAGCTTCCTTGATCTTTAATCCGCTTGATCTAAGAGAAAATTGCAGAAATTTGGCGCAGAAAAGAACTTTATAATACAAGGCACTTAGCCTTTAGCACGCCCAGGCCGTGTTAAAAAGCACAACCGTGCTAGAAGCCAAGGAAACCAAAGAAGAGACAGAAGAAAGCACGGCCAGGGTGTGCCAAAAGGCACGACCGTGCTATAATGGGACTAGGGCGTGTCAAGCATAGCACGCCCGTGACAACTCTAGGCAGACTTCCAGAGAAAAGCACGCCCTTGCCGTGCTAAATGGCACGCCCGTGCCTCAATGCTTCGCTAGCCCGTGCTGCCTAGCACGCCCCGTGCTTCACTGGCCAGACTTCCAGACTAAAGCACACCCAGCCCGTGCCAGGAAGCACGCCCGTGCTGCACAGGCGGAACCAGCGTAAATTTAATATGCAAATCAAGCCTTTTCTCACATGGGCCGACTTCAGGGAGTTTCCTAAACACACTAAACAAGACCTGGACCTATTCTAGGAGAAAAAGGAGTCCTAATCAAGAAGAAATCAAAAGTCTAAACAGTCATGATCTCCTATAAAGGATTTTGCATTAAATAAGGATTCTATTTCCTAAAAGGAATCAGACTTGCCTTCAGGAACTCTATATAAAGAAAGGAACTTCTCATAGCAAAAGATATCTCTCGTTGTTTTTAGGCAATTTCTTTACATAATTCGTTCTCTCTCTCAAGGATTTCAAGCATCAAACAATTGTGCCAAGATTCAAGGAAGCCATCAACATAGTTGTGATACAGTTTTTATTCTAAAACTCTTCATCTTGTTTCTTTCTTTTATTATTGTCTTTAAATATGATGAATGTGCCAAGCATGATTGAGTTTAATTTAATTACTATGTCCAGCTAAACTCTTATACTAGGGATTTGATGTAGCTTAATTCGATTCCAATTTATGATATTAGATTTGTTTTTCTTTGTTCTTGTTATAAATTATTATTGTGCTTAATGCTTCCAGGCAGAAATTTTCCCCTGGATTGAGGTATTTCAATAACTACATTCGGGAGAAGGGTTATTGATATGAAAAAGATAATAATTTACTTGAGAATAACAACTTGATGCGGAAGCTATATGGTTTGACTCAAGGGAGGTTTTCATAAGTTAATAAATTATTAAGTTGTGAACTCACAAAACAACCATAAAACCTAATAATCTGATTTATGTTTAATTTCACTATTAAAGATAGGTAATTGAACTGAATTAGAATAACTAACAATAAATCGGGAGAGCTTGTTAGTGACTTTAGGGTTGTTCTCCTACTTGAACAATTAAAATTGATTAATGAACTAATAGAATAAGCTGGATAGAATTAAGTGAAATCAAATTCCCTAGTAGCTTAATCCCCTGATTTCTTTTCACTTAAATTTTATGTTTGATCTC
Source organism: Jatropha curcas (assembly GCF_041381405.1). Classification (NCBI taxonomy): domain Eukaryota; kingdom Viridiplantae; phylum Streptophyta; class Magnoliopsida; order Malpighiales; family Euphorbiaceae; genus Jatropha; species Jatropha curcas. The sequence goes on from NC_143154.1 coordinate 22,572,492, forward strand.
TTCTATTTTTACTTTAAGATTCTATTTACCTTACAGTGAATCTCTCTTATCGTCGTCTAAATAATAATAGGTTAACATAATTTTGGTACTTGATAAACAATCCCTGTGGATACGATACTCTCTTACTCTATATTACTTGTTGCGATTTCGTATACTTGCGAAAAAACGCTGTCAAGTTTTTGGCGCCGTTGCCGGGGATTGGCATATCAATATCAATACGAATTACCCTATTGTTAATTTAGACACTTTTTTTTATTTTTATTTAATTTTCTTCTAAGAATCATTCCAGGTGTTTTATGCAAAGAAGATCGAGGAGGACTGAACCTCTAGTCTTTGATCCGGAAATTGAACGAACTTGTCGTCGCCACAACGCTGCAAGAAAAACACGTGAAATAAAACCCGAACAAGAAGCAAACATGGCCAACGAAAACGAAAACATAAATGAAAACATAGTTGGACCACCACTTCAACAGCCGGTCCGTACCTTGAGAGATTATACAACACCTAATCTGAATGGGACAACCTCAAGTATTACTAGACCCAGGGTAGAAGCTAACAACTTCGAGATTAAACCAGCAATTATCCAAATGCTCTCTACCTCGATCCAATATGGGGGTCTACCTAGTGAAGATCCTAATGCTCACATCACCAATTTTTTGGAAATTTGTGACACATTCAAGCAAAACGGTGTTTCTGAAGATGCAATCAAATTAAGACTTTTCCCATTCACTCTTAGGGATAAAGCGAGATCTTGGTTACAATCGTGTCCCGCTGGAAGTTTCACAACATGGGATGAATTAGCTCAAAAATTCCTAGCTAAATTCTTTCCATCCTCAAAAACCACCAAGTTGCGCAATGAGATAATGACATTTGCTCATCATGATCAAGAGAGCTTGTATGAAGCTTGGGAAAGATTCAAAGACTTGTTAAGAAAGTGCCCACATCACAGTTTGCCCAAGTGGTTACAGGTACAAACTTTCTATAATGCATTATCTCCTAACATAAAAATTACCTTAGATGCAGCTGCAGGTGGATCCTTTGAAAAGACAGGAATTGATGAAGCATATGAGTTGATAGAGGAAATGGCAAGCAATAGCCATTACCAAAACAATACCAAAAGGAGAAGAACTGCAGGAGTCTATGAAATAGACGCTATTACAGCACTTAATGCCAAGGTAGATAACATGGTAAGGAAATTGGACATGTTAACCACTAATCCTGTAAATTCTGTTATGCAAGTTTGTGATAGGTGCAATGGACAACATGGTATTGGAGAATGCATTATGGACTCTTTAAATCCACAAACTTTAGAGCAAGTGAACTATGTGATGAATCAAGGAAGAAAGAATTACCCTTATTCAAATTCATATGATAACAGATTCAGGAATCATCCTAATCTATCTTATGGTAATCCTAACAATGCCTTGAATGCACCACCTGGTTTCCATCCTCCGGAAAAGAAATCTCATGACGACCTCCTCACTGCTCTTTCCAAATCGCACATGGAGTTTATGAATGAAACTAGAGAGAACCACAAAATCCAGCAGGCCGCAATAAGAAATTTGGAGATCCAATTGGGACAGTTTGCAAACATGATGACATCTCGACCCCAAGGTACGTTACCTAGCAATACTGAAAAGAATCCAAAGGAACAAGTGCAAGCTATTACCTTGAGGAGCGGCAAACAGTTAGATGAACCACCAAGGAAAGAAAAAGAAGAAAAAGAACAAACAAGGGAACCTATCATTGACTTGGAGGAAAAAGAAAAGGTAAAACCATATGTTCCCCCTGTACCCTTCCCACAAAGATTAAAGAAAGCACAAGAGGACAAGAGCTTCCTCAAATTCCTAGATGTATTTAAGAAGCTTCAAATCAATATTCCTTTTGCTGAAGCTCTTGCTCAAATGCCTAGCTATGCTAAATTCCTAAAAGATATCCTACGCAAGAAACGAAAAATTGATGATCAAGAAACGGTAATGTTAACCGAGGAGTGCAGTGCGATTATCCAAAACAAATTGCCTCCAAAGTTAAAAGACCCAGGAAGTTTTTCTATCCCTTGTAACATTGGTAATCTTGACTTTGAAAAAGCTTTGGCAGATTTAGGTGCTAGCATTAATCTTATGTCCTATGAAGTTTTTAAGATGCTAGGTATGGGAGAACTCAAGCCAACAAGGATGTCTTTGCAACTAGCAGATCGGTCAATTAAATATCCTAGAGGGATTGTAGAAGACGTGCTTGTAAAGGTAGGTACATTCATCTTTCCTGTTGATTTTGTAATTCTTGACATTGATGAAGACAGGGAAGGATCTCTAATCCTGGGACGACCTTTTCTTGCAACTGCAAGAGCATTAATTGATGTTTATGAGGGTAAGTTGACCTTAAGAGTTGGACAGGAAGAGATTGTCTTTGATGTACTTAAATCTTGTAAACTTCCTATGGACTATGAAGATTGTTTTAGAATTGATGTTGTTGATGAATGTGTGGAAACCACTTTGCATGTTGAAAATAACACTAACGAATCAAGCATCTTGAATGAAAAAGAAAAGGAACTTCCTAAGCATGAACTGAAACAACTTCCACCTCATTTAAAACATGCATTCTTAGGAGAGAACCATTCTTTTCCTATTATTATTTCTTCTCACCTAACGCTTGATCAAGAGGAAAGGTTGTTACAGGTTCTACAAAGGCACAAGAAAGCTTTAGGGTGGTCTATCTTGGATCTACAAGGAATAAGCCCAAGTGTGTGCATGCATAAAATCTTGATGGAAGAAGACTACAAACCTTCAATCGAGCATCAAAGGCGGCTGAACCCAAATATGAAGGAGGTAGTCAAGGCTGAAATCATCAAACTCCTAGATGCCGGTATCATTTATCCGATTTCAGACAGTAATTGGGTAAGTCCTGTCCAAGTTGTTCCAAAGAAGGGAGGTATGACTGTTATCTCTAATGAAAACAATGAACTCATTCCCACAAGAACAGTCACAGGTTGGCGTGTGTGCATAGATTATAGAAAACTAAATAAAGCAACACGAAAAGACCATTTTCCCCTTCCCTTTATTGATCAAATGCTTGAGAGACTTGCTGGCTATCCTTTCTATTGTTTCTTAGATGGCTACTCAGGGTACTTCCAAATACCTATAGCTCCTGAAGACCAAGAGAAAACCACATTCACCTGTCCTTATGGCACTTTTGCCTACAGGAGAATGCCTTTTGGGCTATGCAATGCCCCTGCAACCTTTCAAAGGTGCATGATGTCCATCTTTTCTGATATGGTGGAAAAGTTTATTGAAATATTCATGGATGACTTTTCTGTGTTTGGTTCTTCCTTCGATGCATGTCTTTATAATTTATCTCTAGTAATGCAACGATGTGAAGACACTAACCTTGTGTTAAATTGGGAAAAATGTCACTTCATGGTGAGTGAAGGTATTGTCTTAGGGCATAAAATCTCTCAAAAAGGAATTGAAGTAGACAAGGCAAAAATTGAGGTAATTGAGAAACTACCTCCTCCTAACACAGTAAAAGGTATAAGAAGTTTTCTTGGGCATGCAGGGTTTTACAGGAGGTTCATAAAAGACTTCTCCAAAATCACTAAACCTCTTTGCAATTTGTTAGTTAAAGATGTTCCATTTGATTTTGACAAAGAATGTTTAGATGCTTTTAACAGGTTGAAGAAGGAATTAATCTCAGCCCCGATCATCACTACACCAGATTGGACTTTACCTTTTGAGCTTATGTGTGATGCTAGTGATCATGCTGTAGGAGCCGTTCTTGGACAAAGAAAAGACAAGAAGTTGCATGTTATTTATTATGCAAGTCGCACATTGAATGATGCGCAATTAAACTATGCAACTACGGAAAAAGAATTATTGGCTATTGTTTTTGCTTTTGACAAATTCAGGGCATATCTAATTGGAGCTAAAACAATAGTCTACACAGATCACTCCGCTATCAAATACTTGCTGGAAAAGAAAGATGCAAAACCGAGACTCATTCGTTGGGTACTTTTATTGCAAGAATTTGACCTAGAAATTCGCGACAAAAAGGGGACCGAGAACCTCGTTGCTGACCATCTTTCCAGGCTTGAATTGGGGGAAGAAGATACAAGCGAGCTACAAATCAATGAAAGCTTTCCTCATGAGCAACTTCTTCTAGTAGCAAATGCTCAAACCCCCTGGTACGCTGACATAGTTAATTATCTTGTTTGCAAAATTTCTCCTCCCAATTTTTCTTACCAACAGAGAAAGAAATTTTTTCATGATATCAATTTCTACTATTGGGAGGAGCCATTTTTGTTCAAGTATTGCAGTGATCAACTATTCAGGAGATGTATACCAAAGACTGAAATAGAAAGTGCCCTTAAATTTTGCCATTCCATGGAATGCGGAGGCCACTTTGGAGCAAGCAAGACAGCTGCGCGTATACTAGAAAGTGGTTTGTATTGGCCTAATCTCTTTAAAGATGCTTATAACTATGTTCGTCTTTGTGATCGTTGTCAAAGGTTAGGTAACATTTCGAAGAGACATGAGATGCCCCTAAATAGCATCCTTGAAGTCGAAATCTTCGACGTATGGGGTCTGGACTTCATGGGACCGTTTCCGCCATCATATTCAAACCAATACATTCTAGTGGCGGTGGATTATGTGTCAAAATGGGCAGAGGCTGTTGCTCTTCCAAATAATGATGCCAAAAGTGTAATGAGCTTCATCAAGAAAAACATTTTTACAAGGCATGGTACTCCTAGGGCAATAATCACGGACGGAGGTAAGCATTTTTGTAATAAGTATTTAGATTCCCTTCTTGCAAAATATGGTGTCACTCATCGTGTAGGTACTCCATATCATCCTCAAACAAGTGGACAAGTAGAAGTAACTAACAGGGAAATCAAGAAGATCCTCGAAACCACTGTTGGACAATCACGAAAGGATTGGTCCAAAAAGCTAGACGATGCTCTATGGGCCTACAGAACGGCATTCAAAACACCTATAGGTATGTCTCCATATCGCATGGTGTATGGTAAGGCTTGTCATCTTCCTGTAGAGTTAGAACATAAGGCGTTTTGGGCCATTCAATTTCTTAACTTCAATGTAAAGGAAGTTGGTCAAAAGCGACTGTTACAATTAAACATGATGGATGAAATGCGCCTCCATGCTTATGAAAGTGCCAAAATATACAAAGATCGCACCAAACAATGGCACGATAAGCGCATTATCATGAGGGATCTGAAGGTAGGCCAGCAGGTATTGCTCTATAACTCTAGGCTCCGTTTATTCCCTGGTAAGTTACGCTCTAGATGGTCTGGACCATTCACAATAAAGGAAATCTTTCCTCATGGTGCAATTGAAATAGTGGATGGTAAGACAAATCGAAGTTTCAAGGTGAATGCTCAACGTCTGAGAAGCTATCATAATGACAACTTCGAACCCATCAAGAGTGCGATCGGTCTTGCTTAGCCTAAACTAGGATAAGTGCGTCGAACTTAACGACGTTAAACAAAAGTGCTTGTGGGAGACAACCCATCTAATTTTTGTTATGTGTTTTGCTTTATGTTTGATTCCATTCATGCGTTTTGATTTATGTTTTATTTGCAAAAACCCCCAAATTTTCTCCATAATTGTTGTTTTGTTTTAGTTAGAGTTTTTAGGAAAAAGTGGAAATCCAGAAAAGCGCACGCCCTAGCCGTGCTAGGAAGCACGCCCGTGCCATGGGGTGAGGATCCTGCACGCCCAAGCATGCCCAGCAGCACGCCCGTGCGGTTTTTCAAGGTGATGATACTTGAGAGTCAGACACAAGCACGCCCGGGCCGTGCTAACGGGCACGCCCGTGCCATTGAAAAGGGACAATCGCACTTGAAGGTCAGAAAAGAGCACGCCCTAACCGTGCTAAGAGGCACGCCCGTGCTACTGAAGAAGGGAAAAGACACTTGAGAGTCAGAGACAAGCACGCCCAGGGCGTGTCAGATAGCACACCCGTGCTATCCACAGGCAATTTTCAATTCAAGAGGCAGGGAATAAGTATTAGTGTTGATAATCTCTCTAAACTTATATTTTACTCAATGAATGTGCTTTATTCAAAAAAATAAAAATCAAGCTTAAGTATGAATAGCATGGAGAACAATTGAGTTTATCCACTTATTTACTAATCATGATATCATGAAAAGTTTATTGAGATCAGCTCCAGCCATGGTAAGCCAGTGTCGTCAAATTATTTTCTTTTAGTTTTGTTGCTTGAGGACAAGCAATGGTTTAAGTTTGGGGAATTTTGATAGATGTTAATTCTATAGTGTTTTAATATAGTTTTTATTTGAATTCTAGTAAGTTTTTATTGCTTTAATTTGATTTTAAATCACTTTTAGTATAATTATATTCAAAAGCTTCCTTGATCTTTAATCCGCTTGATCTAAGAGAAAATTGCAGAAATTTGGCGCAGAAAAGAACTTTATAATACAAGGCACTTAGCCTTTAGCACGCCCAGGCCGTGTTAAAAAGCACAACCGTGCTAGAAGCCAAGGAAACCAAAGAAGAGACAGAAGAAAGCACGGCCAGGGTGTGCCAAAAGGCACGACCGTGCTATAATGGGACCAGGGCGTGTCAAGCATAGCACGCCCGTGACAACTCTAGGCAGACTTCCAGAGAAAAGCACGCCCTTGCCGTGCTAAGTGGCACGCCCGTGCCTCAATGCTTCGCTAGCCCGTGCTGCCTAGCACGCCCCGTGCTTCACTGGCCAGACTTCCAGACTAAAGCACACCCAGCCCGTGCCAGGAAGCACGCCCGTGCTGCACAGGCGGAACCAGCGTAAATTTAATATGCAAATCAAGCCTTTTCTCACATGGGCCGACTTCAGGGAGTTTCCTAAACACACTAAACAAGACCTGGACCTATTCTAGGAGAAAAAGGAGTCCTAATCAAGAAGAAATCAAAAGTCTAAACAGTCATGATCTCCTATAAAGGATTTTGCATTAAATAAGGATTCTATTTCCTAAAAGGAATCAGACTTGCCTTCAGGAACTCTATATAAAGAAAGGAACTTCTCATAGCAAAAGATATCTCTCGTTGTTTTTAGGCAATTTCTTTACATAATTCGTTCTCTCTCTCAAGGATTTCAAGCATCAAACAATTGTGCCAAGATTCAAGGAAGCCATCAACATAGTTGTGATACAGTTTTTATTCTAAAACTCTTCATCTTGTTTCTTTCTTTTATTATTGTCTTTAAATATGATGAATGTGCCAAGCATGATTGAGTTTAATTTAATTACTATGTCCAGCTAAACTCTTATACTAGGGATTTGATGTAGCTTAATTCGATTCCAATTTATGATATTAGATTTGTTTTTCTTTGTTCTCGTTATAAATTATTATTGTGCTTAATGCTTCCAGGCAGAAATTTTCCCCTGGATTGAGGTATTTCAATAACTACATTCGGGAGAAGGGTTATTGATATGAAAAAGATAATAATTTACTTGAGAATAACAACTTGATGCGGAAGCTATATGGTTTGACTCAAGGGAGGTTTTCATAAGTTAATAAATTATTAAGTTGTGAACTCACAAAACAACCATAAAACCTAATAATCTGATTTATGTTTAATTTCACTATTAAAGATAGGTAATTGAACTGAATTAGAATAACTAACAATAAATCGGGAGAGCTTATTAGTGACTTTAGGGTTGTTCTCCTACTTGAACAATTAAAATTGATTAATGAACTAATAGAATAAGCTGGATAGAATTAAGTGAAATCAAATTCCCTAGTAGCTTAATCCCCTGATTTCTTTTCACTTAAATTTTATGTTTGATCTCTTCTATTTTTACTTTAAGATTCTATTTACCTTACAGTGAATCTCTCTTATCGTCGTCTAAATAATAATAGGTTAACATAATTTTGGTACTTGATAAACAATCCCTGTGGATACGATACTCTCTTACTCTATATTACTTGTTGCGATTTCGTATACTTGCGAAAAAACGCTGTCATTAGACAATTCCTCTGATGGTTGGAGTCGAGTGTGACAGACATGTTACAGATTTTCAGCTGCGCCGAAAACAATTTGGTGAAATTTGGTGAACTCTCACAGATTTTGAGCTGTGCCGAAAAAAATTTGGTTAACAAAAGCTGCGTTGAAAATAATTCAGTGAACTCTTACTAGGTTAGACAATTATCTAGGTAAAGGCTTGGGCCAATAATGCTAAAAGGTTAGTACCAACCAATTGTCAGTTAGCTTGCTATCCTTATATGCCTTTTGTGAATTTAGTATTCAGTCGATATGGGATTCTTAACAATCATTGTATTCACTTTTTTTTCTTCCTTTCTTTCTCTCTTTCTTTCTTTTCACTTAACATGTGATTTTAGAAAGTAGGAAGAATGAATCAATTATTTTTTAGCTTTCTTTTTATTGTTATTTTTTGTCTTCACTAAATAAGCATTGGTTATTTGAAGAAATTGAAGTTGATTATTGCATTTCATCTTAAACACAATAGTTTTCATCACTCGTGTGAGTTAAGAGAGGGTTACTCTTTTTGTATAGTTCACAATGTTATTATAGCTTATTGAGTCTCCCAATAAATAAAAAAATGCATGTGCATGAGAGAAAAAAATGGAACCTTTATTTGTTTTTAAATTAAAAATAATAATTTTCGATAAGTCATTTTCCTCAACTTTCTAGTGAGGACTAGTTTGAAATATAATAATATATAAGAGATATTTTATTATTATGGAAATTGAAATTTATGTATTTTTCAATTACAAATTCAAGTTTAGGAATGATAATTCCGTTGTTTAGAGCCTAAAAGGGTTTTTGTGAAAAAGAAATAAATGAAAGGTAAGTAGAGAGAGAGAGGGAGAGAGAGAAGAGAAACTAATATTTTATTCATTAATTTCTGTTATGTCCATCTCAGCCTATACAGCTTTTAATTGTTTTGCATAAATTACAGATTTCAACCTCAGCTGATATTTCATAATCTGGTTTATCAATTACCATTCTTTCTTAAACTATCAAATCATAACAGAATTTGACATTTACAATTAGATTCATTCCTATCAACAAATTACTCCAATGAGGGTTGATGATTATTTAATTGGTGGTGGATCTACATATTTGGGAAAGATTCTTGCTTTTTGCAGGTATGATTATTTAAAATCATGGGGTATTATTTTAATTGTTTAAAAGGGATTATTTGTATTGTTTTATGCAATTGGTGACAGCTCCTATTTATGAACTTAGCTAAGTTATTGAGATAAACTAGAAAGGTAAATATAAATATGTGTTAATTTGATACCATCATATGAAAGTAAAATAGTTGAGGTTTGATTTATATAGATTTTCTTTAGAGAAGATCAAATATACAAGGCTTGAGAAAAGCTTAGACTTCCTTATATTTTGTGTACGTGGAAAGAAAAACTAGTAAAAGATTAGATAGAAGATAAATATTTGAAGAGATTATTTATTGTATATTTCTATTTCTATCTGTTGTTGGGTTAGTGTTGTAACTTTTGTGTTATTTATTTGAAAAATATATTTGATTGATGTAGGAATCGTTCCAATTATTATTAAGCTTAATCAACTCCTTTACTATTATAAATAATTTCTCTTTGTTAACCAGTTGATTAAGTGAGCTATTTTACTATTATTAAACATTCCAACTATTCATTTGATCCTAGCATAAGAGGTTTCACCTTGGCCTGAATTGAGAGCTTGTGCTGCTTTATCCTTCCTTTGATGTCTAAGACATTGCTGTGTTTTTGGAATACTTTGAATTCTTTGTTTTGTGTTTGAGTGAGGTTCAACGATTATTTGTATAATTGTGTATTTGTGTTTATTATTGGTGTAGATAATGAAATTTTTTGCAACATGAAACCTTCAACTTAGGAAATAAGTGGATATGCCTCAACTAAAAAATTAGACTTTTGAGAGTTGCACCAAGAGTTTCATATGGCTTCTCAATGCTTGCTTCTAAGGTTGTACTGTTTTGGTGTTATGGTTGTGTGGAACAATTGGATTAATATAAAAAATTTAGGATTTGATTTTATCCTTGGAAAAAAAAAATTCCAATTATTAATTAAGATAAAATATAAAAGATGGACACCAGTTCTTCTATTCAATTGATCGAGAGTGATTTATTTGTAACTCATTCACTATATTTACTATTTTTCCTACATTCTTCTATTATTTCCCTTTTACACATTATTAGAACTCTAATTTTCTCCCATTTATGCTTATTAAAATTTAATTTTATTTCAAGTTGACAAGTGTTATTGCAGAATTCCTTCATTTGATATCTATTTTATTATATCCTAATGTTTGCATTTGCAAATCTAATTATGTGCTATCATTTCTTCATTTGTATACAGCATGTCTCACACTCTTGTTAGACTTCTTAATATCATGGTGGGCAATTTGTGTATATAAATGAGAAGAAAGAATATGTGGGTGGGAAGTGTGAAGTTGTATGTGAGAAATTTGATATGGACTTACTGTGTTTCCCTAATGTGATGTCCTATGTGAAGGACCTAAGGTATGAGGTTGTAGATGGTGTTTATTTTAAGATGAAATTAAATGGAGAATGGTTGCAAATTATTGATGACAAGAGTGGAGATGACATACCTTAGGTCATACATGTTCATAATGATTTAAAAAGTCAACCTTTTGTTCGAGTCAACTTGCCCTCCATTGATCATATTGTATATAGATCAAAACCTTTTAATGTCAATGCAGAGGTAGATTCTGATAGATAATAAACCTTTAATGACAATGCAGAGGTATGTTGAAGAGGATATTAATGTAGATGACTTTCAAACTCATCAAACGTTTGATGAAATTTGTGTTAATGTGCCCTATTTAACTGATGATGAGGATGAAGAGTTACAATAAGCAAGGGGAAAGTTAGGGGGTTTAGAAATAGAAACAAACAGCCGTTGGTCAATCAATATGGGAATGGGTTGGGGGAATTAGGTGAAGAACCACCAGTAGATCTCTTGGATGAACCTGAAAATGAAGAGGTTGATGATGATTGTGTAAATAGCTCAAATAGTGATTTTTCTTTGGAATAGTAGTGTTTACTATGATACTTCTGATTTAAGTAGTTATTACACTGACTGACGATGAGCTTGAGCTAGATTCTGCAAGAATACCTAGGTCTAGGATTACATTTGATCCCACCTATAATATTCTTGTTTTTTGCTTGGGTATGGCATTCACCAATTTTCAGCATGTCAGGGATGCAGTGTCAAATTATCCAATTTTCAAGGGTTTGGCGGTTCATATTGTTAAAATGAACCTCTTAGGATTCGGGTACATTCTGCACCAGGTTGTCCATGGACTCTATGTTAGTAATGAAGTGAATGATAATAGTTTGGTTGTTAAGACGTACATTCCAAATCATAGGTGTTACAGGGTCAATAAGGGCAATTTTACAAATAGTTCCTTTGTTGCTTGATATTTTAAGCATAGGATTACTGCCCCCCCAAACATAAACATAAGGGTATTAAAAGGTCTGCAAATCTGATTTGAGGATGCATGTAAGCATGCATGTCTGTAGGAATGCAAAAAAGAAGGTAATGACTAAGTTGGAAGGCAATTATAAGACATGCAAAAGGTATTCATTTAAAAATAACAACTTTGAATTATTTCAGACATGATGTTTGTTTGTTTGTCCAATAATAATTTTGTTATATGTGTTTTAGAGATTGGAGGGTGCCATTAAAGATCTTCTTCCGAACGTGGAGCATAGGATGGTGTGCAGGACACATGTATGCAGCTTGGGCTAAGAAGTGCAGGGGGGGAGGAGAGGAAAACAGTTTTTTGGGGCTGTGCTAAAGCCACATTTATTAGTGACTTAAAGGCAAAATTGAAAGTTTCGGATACTTTGGGTACAGGCTGTGTGCATGATGCATTGGCATATGAAATTCGAAGTTGGTGTAAGGCATTTTTTAATACGGATGTGAAGTGTGATGTGATGGATAACAACCCATCAGAAACTTTTAATGGTTGGGTTCTTGAAGCAATATGTATTGTTCAAAAAAATAAAAACAAAAAAATTTATTTTGGTCAATATTTTTTCTATTTTTAGTTATTGTCTTTTCTAGTTTTTCGTTTCTATATAATACTTTCAATTTCTTTAGAGATATCATAAAGTCAAAAATACAAGCAGCCCCTTTTTATGGAAGTAAGATATATAACTTACTGTTACACAGTGGCTTCAGATTATGACATGTTATGCTCTGGGGTTACAGATAATAATTCTCGATTGTGGAAGTTGGTGTGGAAGAGTCAGGTTCCTCGGCGGGTTAGGATGTTTTTATGGCTTCTAGCTCATGACAGAATTATGACTAACTCAGCTAGAGGTACGAGAGGGTTTACAACAAATATCTTTTTCTCTTCTTGCCCTGGTGTTCCTGAGGACTCCTTCCATCTGTTTAGGACGTGTTCTCTTGCTTCTCGTGTTTGGGATGCAATTTAGGCACGTGATTATTGCGGAGCAGTTTTATTAGCTTCAGCTGGAAGAATGGCTGGTTCTCAAACCGTCTAATACTCAGCCGAATATTCTGGGGTGTTCTTAGGGTATTGTGTTCTCGCTTTCTCTCTGGTGGCTTTGGAAGACAAGGAATAATCGGGTTTTCAATACTGAGAATGGAATGCTTGATCTTTCCTCTCTGTTCTTGCATTCTAGAGTTCGTGAGGTTTCTGAAGCATGGAATCGTTCTACGAGCAAGGATGCTGGAAGTTTGCAGTCTGGTGTTTGTTTGATTGGTTGGTGACGGGGTAGGCAAGGGTGGATCACAGTTAATACAGATGGATGCTCCAAGGGTAACCCAGGCATTGTAGCTGGTGGTGGATGTTACAGGGATCACCAAGGTCGTTGGTTGCTAGGTTTTCAAGCTTTTTTGGGCTCGGGCACAGCTCTTGAAGCCGAGCTCTAGGCTGTTTATTATGTTCTTAATCTGGCCTGGGACAGAGGTTGGAGGAAAATCCAAGTGCAGGTGGATTTCCATGTAGCGTTTGACATGCTGAACAATAGGGTTACTTCTGCGTGCAGGTACCGTAACTTGGTTATGGCTTGCTCTGTTCTGCTCAAAAAGCAATGGGACGTGAGGTTAGTGAAGATTCTTCGAGAGGCGAATTGCATTGCAGATATCTTGGCTAATAATGCAGCGTTAGGGCCTCGTGGTGTCTATTTTGTTTCTCATCGGTCACCGAGAGTTTCTTCCTTTGTGGACGCTGATCTGATTGGGTTGGCTTGACCAAGGAGCAGCTAGTGATGCTTTTAAAAAAAAGAAAAAAAAGGATATATAACTTGCTTAGGATGTGTTTGTTTGAGCTTATTGTACTTATTAGAAACCTATCTTATTGATTCAGATGATAAGAAATAGATTTGTTTGTTTTATCTTTGCAGAAAAGTAGCTTCTTTGAATATAAATGCAAAAAATTAGTTTATTAAAAAAGCTAAGTTTTCTTCCCTTATTTGGTAAGCTGTATTGCTTTTTTTATTATTATTTATTTATTGGAATATAAAAATATTCTCACGTAATATTTAAAATCATGTCCTACTATGTAAAAAAGGACTTTATATTATATATAATTTAATTTTATATTTATTATATAGTGAACTATAGATGATATGCTTTAATTTTATATTTTCTAATGAATTTTTTAAGTTATGAACTATTTTTGACTTTTACATAATTAATTTAAAATATTCATCATTAAATTAAATTTATATTGTATAAAAATAATAGAAATTCATGTCATTTGCAATCATATTATGCTAGCAGTTGATAATAAGTTATATATATATATATATATATATATATTAGAATTTACCCCAAAGAAAGAAACAGCCCCTTCGTTGCTAAATGGACTATGTATACAAATTAATGTAATTTGTTTTGCAAATCACTATAATACTCGGTTAAAAATTTATAATTTTTAAAGTAATTTAAGAATCTAGAATTTATAAAATTAGTTGCTTTTTGTTTCAGCCAATGAAAATTAATTTTTCTTTTGAAACTGAATAGAAATCTAAAATTTACACGAATAATTTCCATATTATTTATTTTCATTATGTACTGATTATATAATTAGCTCCTATCATATTTCTTTTATTAATTAATATACGTATTTCGATTTTATTGTTCTTTGTTTTACCGCTTATATTATTTACCTTAAATTTAAAATTTAAAATTTAAAAATAAATTAATTCCTCCATACTTCTGTGAATAATCTTCAAATGAACTGAAAAAAAATACAACTTTTCAAAATCCATTTCCCTAGATTCTAAACTTCTCTCTATAGCAACTTTTTCATCCATTGCAACCAACAATGATAACATCTATTACTGTGTGTTTATAAATCATTCTACACAAAAATTGAGCTTACACATTGATAATATTTGGAAGCAAAAATCTCCAAAATCTCAATTCTATTATTTTGTTTACATTTAACTTGAAAAAGCATTTATATTACAATAACACTCAAAATAATTACAATTTTTTAATAATTTTCTCCAATATCTCATATATATTAAAAAATTTTTTTTTTTTCTTTGTAAACATATTAATTCAAACTCCCATTCATTTACTATTATGTAGTAAATTATCATATGTATGGTTACTTGTAAAATGAATATGGTTTAGTGTCACAATATAATTGCTTGTAAAACAAGTATTCACAGTTTTTCAATGGTGAAGTTTTAAGTTCTAACATTCAAAACTTGTTAGAGGCTTACAGCTATAATTTAAAAACTTTTTCTCCATCTTAAAGGGCTGTAAAACTGTCATCAAAAATATATTTACATGAGTTAAATTCTTATCCTTAAAGTTGTAATAGAAAAATTGTGTCCCTCTTAATCTCTTGAGAGAAAAAATTTGACAAAATTATACCATCAAATTGCGTTACGTCAACTTAATCAAACTTAATGTATTTAAAACAGTATTTTAAAAATTGGATCGATAGTGAACTGAAAGGTTCGACCGGATTCAATATGGTTCAACCGAATTAATTGCTAGAATTTTAAGCTAGAATTTTCCCTCTTTTTTTTGAATAGGTCAAATAAGCAATTGATTGCTTGTTGGACAAAAATAATGCAATTTTAGAACTATTTAAAAAATAATATTTCTTTTTCGATGAAATTTTTATCTCACGAAACCACAAAAATGGTGAATGAGATTTCTTCAGTAAATTTGGCACTGTTTAAAAATGCAAAATGCTCTTGAAACAAACAAGCGGCTGCTGTTTTTGAAGCATAATATAATGTCCTACGCTCTTCATCATTTTCATTGATTGATTAAAAATAATTAAAATAATAATTCTTAAAAATCGGGGCTACTTTTTCTGAAGCATTCATTACTTTCATTAAAAAAACTATGGGACAATTTAACAAATGAGGTTGCAAATTTAACTAAATGTCAAAAAAAAAAAAAAAATAAGATAATAATAAATTTGGTCAAAATAAATTTTAAAGTACCAAAACTAACCTTGCAAAAGAAACTACAACTGTTGAGAGATTTACTATAATCATGATAAGAAGTGGATTTATTTGCATAAAACAAAGATCAAAGTATAACGATTAGGACTTAGTTGCACTAAAATATAATATACACCCGTTAGGACTTAACGGGTGGACCGGGAAGGAATGTTTCATATATAATTTGCAGTGGCTGGAAAATATGTTGGGGTAGCAGGAGGAAGAGCTGCCTCAAAAGTTATGAGTTTTTCATGTAACTCATCAAAGGTTATGGCAGAATCAGGAGCATTGATTGCATGTATGATTTCTTTGTAAGCATCTTCTAAACCTTCTAAAATATGATTAGTGATGTCTTCCTCGGACATAAGTGAGTCTAACATTGCTAATTCATCAGTTGTCATCCGAATTGCCTGCATGTATTCTGTAACTGTTGAATTCCCTTTTGTGATACTTTTAAGCTGAGCTTTGATTTGTTTAATTCTGCCTCTAAAAGGTTTGGCATAGGTAGTTTGAAGAATATCCCATGCTTGTTTGGATGTTTTGGCTTTTGCAATGAAAGGAATGAGAGAAGGTGAGAGAGCACCAATGAAAGCATTGATGACAAGATGATCTTGCCTAATCCAATGACTATATTCTGGATTGGGAGTGGAAGTTCCAGAAATAGTGGGAGATGGACAAGGACGAGAGCCATCTATATCTATATGGCCAAGAAGATCATAACCTATTAACAAGCTTTGAAACCGATGTTTCCAAGCAAGGTAATTTGATCCTATGAGCTTTAGAGGAGCTTGTGCAGCTACAGTAAATGTTACTAATTGTTTGGTGTTAGAAGCAGGAAGAAGAGATGTATCACTCATTGTGAAAGAGAAGAAAAAGAAGGAAGAAAAAAAAGGATCAAGAGACGTTTGTCTTGAAGCTCTGATACAATAAAAGACTAAAGAATGTTACTGCAAAAGATGATATTTATTGATGTAAACTGTATGTATTTATACAGATTGCTAAGCCTAATTTGAAAATCAAATCCCACTATAATAGGGATATAATAATATTTACAGATATTCTTTCCTAACAGAGTTTATTTGCTAAGAGAGTACACAGATGGGCTTGAGCTTGGCTATTAAAGCCTATCTCTAATATAAGCAAACACTACCCTTTTATTCTTACCAATTAACGATTGCAAACCCAGATATCTACCATGATTCAAAGGTGAGAAAACTACCAAGATTCTCATTAACATTAGGTGAGACGAAAAAACCTGACTTTTGGAAGTTAACCGATTGGCCAGAAGTCGATTCATAGGTTTGTAAAATATCTTTCACCTTTATACTTTCTCTTTCCGTAGTTCAACAAAGAAAAACTATCATCGGCAAATAGAAGATGAAAGATACTAGGTGCACTACTGTTAATACTGCATCCATGAATATCCTCTACACGCTCTGCCTTCCGAAGAAACGCAGATAAAGCTTCAGCACAAACTAAAAACAAATGGGGAGATAGATGACCGTCTGATGCAAACCTCTCTCAGGGATAATCGGCCCATTTCCATTCTATTAAAAACGGATTGAATACCTAATCAAAATAACACAAAGCATAATGAGATCCCCCAATATAACCACAAAATCCATCTTAAGTAACATAGCTTTCAAAAAAAATCCAATCTGCCCTGTCATAAATGTTTATCTTTAAAGTGGTTAAGCATTTTCTCCTTCTAGTTTGTCTCTGCATATGATGCAGTAATTCAAAAGCAACTAGCATGTTATTAATCATCAAAGAAAAAATGTCGAATGGGAATCATAAATAATTTTGTCCAAAAACCTTTTTAAATGATTAGCAAGGACTTTAGAGAAAACGTTATAGACAACATTGCATAATAAGATTGGCCGAAAATCCTTAGGATTTTTCGGCTTGTCAATTTCTGAAATCAGGACAACTGCAGTATCATTTAAAGACTTAGGAAAAACTCCTTTTTCAAACCAATCCCGACAATTGAAAATCACGTTAGAACTAACCACATGTCAGTACTTTTGAAAAAAGCAAGGACTCGTATCATTAGGTCCCGACACCTTGTCTGGATGCATCTGGAACAAATCTATCCTGAATTCTTCATCAGAAAATGGGGCTAGAACAGGTATATTATCTGCATCTACGATAGAAGGAATAATAGCCCATAATACTGGTTTCAGCTCTACTGTGGAAGCCGTAAATAAGTAAGAATAATATTGCTCATCAAACAAGCTTGCCATTGAATTATTACGAGATCGTTTAGTTGCCACTGAATGAAAATATTGCGTGCTCCGAGCCATATTGAAGTCAAAACGATACGGTTGGCTCTTTGCCGCCAATGTATTTCTTCTTCTGCTAAAAGAACATTCAACTCATTCTTCACTTGTGCTAAGTTTCCTTCCACACGAAACAATTTTACTAACCACCATGATGACTACTTCTTGGTTCCTTGCGAAAACCTTACGTATCCGAATGCCAAAGAATAATTGCTGAGGGAGTGATCTGACAAAATATCAGTGACCCAACTTCTAAATAAAAAAACATATATATAAATATATATATATATATATATTTCGTTAGAATATTTATCAGAGCCTAGTTTCGATCTAGGGACCTGTGGGTTATGGGCCCACCACGCTTCCGCTGCGCCACTCTGATTATTGACGATAATTTTCATATTTAATATATATATACAGCTATGTTTTATTCAATATAAGTTCAACAATAACAATTATTATCAAATAAGTTCTAATTATTTGATCTTGTGCATCCCACTAATAGATTTCGTGTTGGGTGGTGTGAATGGAAACTTTTTTTTCATAGTAATTTTGTTTTTTTATATTAACAAATAATATTTTTAAATAATTTAATGTTTTTGCATAACAATTATATTTAATAAAATTTAATAATTTGTATGAAATATACTTTTACATAAAAAAAAAAGTTATGGTAAATTTAGAAGTTTGAATTAAATTTAGACTCTATAATTTCATCCTCAAAATTTTTAGAAAAAATCTCTTATCTCTCATCAATATTTTATGTTAGTCTTAACATTCAACGTATATTAGTAAGTTCAATTTCAAAACTAATTGCTTTTAAGCCAGATTCAAAGCTTATAAAGTTTATAAATGATATAAACTCTTCGAATCAGCAATAAATTTAAATTATTATAAGGAATTAATTTGAAGTTATTTTCTAAAAAAGAAAATTTTTATACAGATAATTAAATTATTTTAAATAATTTATGTTTGTTATCTTAATCAATGACCCACTAAATAAATTTTCTTCAATAATTTATGGTTCCAACTTCCAAGTTTGTCAACAAGTACTGGAAATAAAATTATTATTGAAGAGAAATTTCATGCTTTAAATTGTTGTTTTGATCAATGAATGCCTGCCTCCTAAAGAGAAGCATTATGTTTATATTAGAATTCACTTCCAGCTCCAGGCCTTATAATCTGCTTCCAAATGAATTTCAGAAACAGTTACTCGCTCAACGGTTTCTTCAATTTTATTTATTCTAACGTTCATATTTTATCCTAGAAATTTATATTTATACTTATATTTACTATATATAAATGCGAGAATGGTGGAAAATAATAAGATTTTCGATATTGCCTTCAATAAAATTTAGAATATCATAAAATAGCCTTAGTTATTGTCAATTCAAAAATTACATTTTATACCAACGAATGTTTGGATGAGTAATTCGACACTTTTCTCCCTTAGGTAATGTCGAGTGTTCGATCCTTATGAATGGAGCAAATACTCACTGGGAGCACTTTATCCCCTCTTAGGTTGACTTGGTGCGAGCAGGATTTAATTTTGCCCAATAAGCTCAGGATACATGTGGTTAAGACGAAAAAAAAAAATACATTTTATTATTTGGTTGGATATAATTTCTAAAAATTATTTTTTAAATAAATAAATATATATAATAAAAACAAAAAAAGTATACACTTTTTGTATGCTTGTAGGAAAAATTGTAGATTTATTTGGAGATGATACAACGTTTCTTTTATGTAACTTTTTTTTATTACTTAATTAACTTATTTATTTATTTTAAATCTGCAACTTAGAACAATAAAGAAACACAATACTTGAATAAACTTATTAATTGACTAATATTAGATCCTAGCATGATTTGCTTTGTAATTTTCATTTATTGACATCGCTTTTTTTTTTTTTTTTTTTTGTCCATCAAAATCAAATTTAATTAAATTATAGCATTTCCAAGGTTATGTTTGAAATTCAAATTCGTAATTTTTGTTCTTACTAAAAATTTATTATTTTGTATTTTCTTTTTCGTTATTGAATTAATTTGTAACCACTATCACTTTAATTTAGTAAAAGATTTATATCTCCTTTGCAATCAATAGATGGCCTCCTGATTAAGTATTTTTAATTTTCTTGACATTTTTAATATATCCTAAATATGTTTAACTTGAAAGAAAATTGTGTTTATGAAATTGAAAAAAACTAGAACTATATATTTCTATTTTAGATAATTTTTGGGGTTTTAAGAGTTTGTGTGTATATTCATATATTTCTTTCTATAATTGAAACGACCCGAAAATTTAATTTCGTAGAATTTTCATTTAAAAACTAAACTTTTTTATTTCAACCAATGAGATTATACCAGCTAGTATTTTATTATTGCTAAACTGGACCCGTAAACCAATTCGATTTTTTGAAAACCAAGCGAAAAACTTAAAAATCAAACGAAATGAGACCAAATCACTAAAACAGACCAAACCGGTTTGAATCGAACCGGAATGGCCTAGAATTTGCTAGAAACCGCCTTTCTTCTTTCTTTTTTTCTTTCTCTTCTTCTTCGGCGCGACCTCGCTGCCTCTCCTCTCTCGTTTTTCCGATCACCAGAACTAGCGCCTCCTCGCCGCGCATCCTTGCCACGCCGCCGCCTCACCGCAGCACTGGCCTCTCTTCCTCTCTTTCTCTTTTCGTTTATGGCTAATGCAGCAACCGCAGGAGACTCGATCGGGAAATCGCGTCGCAACCCACTCCTCGATCTTCCGGCGACTGCAGCCCTCTTCGGTCGACTCCAGCTTCGTCTCGTCGACAGCGAAGTTCCTATACCTCGCTCTCTTCCCTTTCCGGCTAGCGCAACAAGCTAGTAAATGTGCGATCATGGCTTGCGATCGCCGCTGATCCTCCATTGTTGTCTCCTCCAGTCAAGCTGTCGCTGGCAGCATTGGGTTTTGACTTTGAAGTTCACTTCCGGTCACTTTAATTGGAAAATCTCAGTCTTTCAGTGCGTTTTTCAGTTGGGTAAGTCAAATTTCACCCTTCTTTAATACATTTAGTGAATTCTTTGAGCAAGGGTCTAGAATTTCATGCATAAATCAAGTTGGATAGAGTTTAAATCCCTAAATTAACTATTATTTCAGTGTAAATAATTAGAAGCTTTGATTTTACTATTTAGGTTGATTTATAAACTGAATTCCCATATAGAAATGGTTAGGTTATTTCTTCTATTATAAATTTTCATGAAAAGTCGAGCATTCGTTAGATTGATAGTAGCCAGTTAGCCATGCTTGATTTTCTTTATCAATTTAACTGAACTATAAACTGAAATGGCGAAAGAATTGAGAAACTTGAAATGGCAGCATGCCGTTTTAACTAATTAGCTTGAACAATTATTGCGGTATAATGCAAACGAAGTTATAAATTAAGTTCTTGGTGGGAAATGGGTTAAGTAGCATATGATGTTTGAGTTTAATCAATAACTCAAGGTTTCTTTGATATAATGGCAGCTTCTAGTTAGAGAAAATCATGGATTTTTGCTTGAACCAAGTTTATATTGTTGGAATAAATGTGCTCTTCATAACTTGTCGTGGATGTAGAGGTTCTAATGACTAAATTTGATGAGAATGGAGAAACTTTTGGTAGTGGCAGCAGCTATTTTCAATCATTTACATAGATTATTGCTTGATATGGAATATTTGAAGTAGTAGATCTAATTCTTGTTAAGAATTAGTCGGTTGGTGTTTTTTTGTTGTAAATTGGATTTGTTTTAGTAGAGGTAATCATTAAATTTTAGTTTAATTGAAGCATTTGTTCTTAGTAGCTAATTTAAATTTAATAAAGGTATAAATATGTGGTTGTTATCTTTAAGCAAGAATGAAGAAATGAAAGCTTGATAAAGAGTATTATAATAGTTAGACACTACGAAACTATCAAATGAAAGTGATTGAAATTAACTTAATGATATAAGTTTTATTCGATTATATATGTATTAAAGCTTTCATTTGTTTGGTAACTAGTTATAATTATATGAAGTAAAGAATGATTGCTATTATCATTGGAACATGATTGTTGTAAATTAATGGTTGAGTGTTGATATTGTTGTTTTGGAAGGAGGACGGGATTTTAAATTGATTGATTGCCCGACGGATGGGCTGTGTGCATTGATTGGTAAATATATATAATATTGTGATATTTGAGCAGATAGATAGTCCAATTTTTAGGGGAGGTGCTGCCGAAATTTCGATAGAACTTAGACTTATTTTAATTAACAATATAATTAATAAGTTTATTTAGATTAATTCTATAACTTAATACATAGTAAATAAAGTGCTCTAATTATTTTACTATTATCATTATTTATTTAATTATTAAATTACTTATTTATTTTCATTATTATTGTTTATTATTATTATTATTATTTATTTTATTATTGTTGTTTATTGTTAACACTATTTACTTATTTATTTGCATTTGATTTTGGATGTCTAATTGTGCATTGCATTACGATGTTTAATTGATTAATATGCTTGCATTTAATTGCAATACTTGATTAATTGTGTTGTGAAAATGCTATGCTTTGTTTGTGTGGAATTGGGATGAAGTGGACCACCATGGGTTTGTGAGGACGGTCTGTGATATGGATCCTGAATACGATATGAAATTTGACCGTCGGCCGGGAAAATGGGAGATCGGCGCCCCCTTGTGCACCTGATGATATAGATTATATGGAAATTCACAGGATGGCTTCTTGTTGTTGCGCACCTGATAATCTAGATTTGATTGTAGCCCGCAGGGTGGCCTCCTGTTGTGAGCACTTGATGATCTAGATTGGATGGAGACCACCGGGTTGCCTCCTGTTGGTATGAAAAAGAAAAGAGAGAATGGAAAAATAATGAGAGGACTGGTCAGTGAGGATTAGACCAGTTGGCCGTATGGGGGATCGGCTCCCTGGTGCACATGTATGAGAGGGCGAGCCATGTGTGAGGACGGCTCGTTGGGGTTTCAGGTGGCGCCACAGACCAATTTCTACGTGATGTGATTATATGAAGATGTTAATGATTGTGAGTGCTGGTATGTGTCATTTGTGTGACTAGCTGCGTGAGCATATAACTAGTCGGATGACTAGATTGATATGTTTACACATTTGCGTGACTGCGTGTGTTGTGCAATAATTATTACTCCTTAGAAAACTCACATGTCTTGTTTGATTTTTTTTCAGGAAGTAAGTTTTTCTTTAATTCGATTTAGGCTATGTTTCTTCGGCGCAGGGCAATAGAGAAATTTTCCTAGTTTCATAATTATTTTACTATGTAATTATGTGTATAAAAAGCTATGTATATCAAACAGTTAATGACTCCACAGTTGTAGGATTTGTATACTTTTAATCGTTTATTATTATAGATGAGATAATTATGTTGTAGCTGATAAATTTGGGCCGAGATTTAATAAAATCTTGAGGTTAATTTGCCTATAAATATGGGCTGAATGTTTAAAATTATATTGAAATAGTAAATTTTTAGTATTTCAGGCTTACTACGGGCCTCGGGGGCCTTAAGCTTACCTGGACCCTAGTGCCGGTCCGGCCCATGGAATTGGGTCGTGACAATAATGCACTGGGTAAGTAATATATTAATATAGCCAAAATGATTACCATTATTAATTCAAATCATTTTCTCATTTCTTTTCTTTTGCCTACCAGTAAAAACAATTTATTATTATTTTTCATTATAGCTGTATATAGATATTGATTTGTGATTGAGGACAAAGGTTGGGGATTGAGTGATAACTAGATTTTCTTTTATACTTATTACGGTTTTAAGAATCTATATTTATAAATTAGGGGCTGAAGGGTTAGATATAAGGATTGGATTGAACTTTATTTTGAAACCATTTCATTATATAAAAATAGAATCAGGTACGTAAGAAATAGCATTTGAAGTAGCTTAAATGGCAAACTCTAATACAACTTAAACAATTGTATTTATTTTAATGTAAAAAAAAAAAATTATGCTTTAATATTATATAGATAAAAAATTAAAAGAGTATAAAAAATGAAAATATAACGAGCATTGTTGACCTGCTAACAGTCGAGCTACAAGCTGAATGAAATCCTCATTTCCCAGCCTAACAGCAATTGGATGAGTCCAACTATTAACTTCATATAGAATGATGTCCGACCTACTAATAGACAAGAAGCGATCAAACTCTATAGGAAAGCTGCAAACTATGCACTTGAGAATGGAGAACTGTACAGGAGATCAAAATCACACCCTTGGGCGAAGTGCCTAACTGAAGAAGAAGGTAACTACATCATAAAGGAGACCCATGAGGGTGTCTATGGAGCACATGAAGGCTTAGACGCTTTGCTTAGCAAAATACTACTCCTAGGATTTCACTGGCCAACGATGAAGAAAGATGTTCGCCAATACGTTCGTCGTTGCAGTACTTGTCAAAAATATAATCGTGTACCCAAGAAAGCTTCTACAGAGCTACAGCCTTTAGATTCAGGCTGGCCTTTTGCTCAATGGGGGCTAGATATACTAGGACCCTTTCCTGTAACAACTGGGCAAAGAAAATTTGTAGTCGTTGCAATTGATCACTTCTCCAAGTGGGTAGAAGCCAAGGTCCTTAGCATTATTACCCCAGCTCGAGTTATTAGCTTTTTTAACAATAATGTGATATTCAGCTATGGTGTAACCCATTAACTTGTCACTGATAATGGTAAACAGTTTGACTTATGAGCCTTCAGATCCTTTTGTGAAGACTGGCACATTGAACTCCATTTCACTTTAGTAGCTCATCCCCAAACTAATGGCCTTACTGAAGTTACAAACTGAACCATTCTATAAGGCCTAAAGAAGAGGCTAGACGGGGAAAAAAGCTAACTAAGTAGAAGAGTTAAACAGTCTACTATGGGCTTATAGGACCACATCTCAACAAGCGACAGGACAAACCCCCTTCTCTTTTGTATATGGGACCGAGGCGATTGTGCCAGTAGAAATAGGTATTTGTAGCAAAAGAATAGGGGAATATGACGAGCTCGGTAGCAATGAGAGTCTGAAAATCAACCCAGACCTATTAGAAGAACTTAGAGAAGATACTATGATCAGAGCCGAGGCGTGCAGGCAAAGGATGAGAAGGTACTTCAACAGGCGGGTTGAAAACAGACAGTTCGAAGAAGGAGATAAGGTATGGCGAAAAACGGAAATAATCAAAGGCTCGACAGGGGTTGGCAAGCTAGGATAGAATTGGGAAGGCCCCTATGAAGTCTCAAAGCAGTTAGGCCAAGCACATATAAGCTTAGGAAGGTTGACGATGCCAAGCTACCTCGCACATGGAATGCAGACAACCTAAAGAGAGCATATTATATTTCCACCCAAAAATAGGCATGTCCACTGGTTTGGTTCTAACCGGAATCTAACCGTACTGTAGATGAACTAGAACTGGACCAAAACCGGCGGTTCAAAATTTTAAACTGGAACCAAGGGTTCAAGGGCCGGTTAAGGTTTATATGAATGTTAACATATGAACCTGAACTGGCCCGAAACTAGCGGTTTTGGTCCAATTCGAACCGGACGCACATACAAAATTATTTGCAGCTTAAAATTTTTTATAAAGAAATTTATATCACTTGATTTAATTGTAGTTGATTTGATTTATGGTGAAGAGAAGTACACAATGATACATAGAAGTTTTTGTAAATTTAATGTAATAATAATGAATTAGCAAAATTTTATAAATTTAATGTAATAATAGTTCTAAGTTAGTTAATAGAAGTTTTTCTTTTAAAATTGTATAATAATTTATTTAGTTAATAAAATTTGAACATTTTAAAATATTATTTATTTATGAATTCGGAATCAAAATTTTATTAATTTTTTTAAAAATTTGCGTAATACCAGAATCGAATTGGAATCGTAATTCGAACCGTCGGTTCATCGAAACTGTGCCAGAATCAAATCAAACCGGAATCAAAGGTTCAAAGGTCGATTTCGGTTCAAAATTTTAAACATCTCGAACTGACGGTTCAATGAACCGAAATCGTCGGTTCACTGAACCAGCCATGTCTACCTAAAAAGATGTAAAGTAACTTTATATTTAAATAATAAAAAGACCTCAATTTTTTCCACTAAATATATCATGCCTTATAAGGGTAAGAAAGACATGATACATTAAGTTTTTCCTAAAGGATCTTACTTAAAATTTTTTTCAACATCCTATTTAGTTCTCCAGTTTGGACTTAAGTGGTCCTTTAAATAAGTCCATTAGTTCAAACATACATGGTTCTATCGTTCAGACATAAGCAATCCTTTAACTAAGTCCATCAGTTCGGACATACTTAATTCCCCATATCATAATCCATAATAGTTAAGCTCAAGTTTTTCAATCTCTTGCGTTCGGAATTTGATACTGAAAGAAAAGAGTAACTTTAACAGGCACATACTTAGCCGCGATGTTGACATAATATAGAAGAAATGCCATCAAAAGTACTTAGAAAAAGAAGGAAAACGTAACACTTGAACAATAGTGAAAACTTTTATTCATTCAACAAAAAGTATTACATAGATGAGTACAAAAGCTTTCTATCTAAGGCTAAGTACAAAAAATCTTCCTACATAAAACTAAGTACAACATACATCGCCCTAGACTAGTTAAAATCTTGCCCTAAGCGCAAATCCCAGTGGTGTCTTCCCCCCAGAAGAAATAGGATGGACATCAGTTGATACCTCGGTATCCACCCTCGGAGAAGGCAAGCCATTCGCATTAGGATCTTGAGGCAAAAGGTCGCCTCTAAACCCATCAACATCCCCCTCTTCTTCTTCTTCTCCTTCATCATCAGGATACACCTCCTCCACCTAGCTTCAATCTTGCTCCAGATCCTAAGCCTTTAGTTCGGCCATAATCTTAGTCCTAAGGCTCAAACAAGCCTTAACTAAATCCTCCTCCACTGAACCCTCCTGAGCCTGAAGCCTTTGAACCTCATTCTCCAACTCTTGATTCTTTGTTTCCAAAGCATGAATTTTTTTAGACTATGCTCGAAAATTCTCCTGCAATTCTTCATGCTCAGTTTCCCGAGCAGTAAGCTCGACCTTGTACTGAGCCTCTTGCTCCTTCATTGTGGCATCTAGGCTCTTTAAGGCCTCCTCCAGCTCAACCTTCTTCACCTCCATCTGTGTTTATGCCCCCTTCATCTTCTTTATATGAACATAGCTCAAGTTATTAGCATTGATTGCCTGAAAGAGGCTTTGATCGACGAGGTCCCTTATACCCAGGTCATCCATACACTTAAATTAGTGAGCATCACCAGGAAGGAGGCAATGTCTCGACATCTCTCGACTAGGATGGTCACTTTGCAAAGTACATGTTGGCCCATACTTTTGCAAAAAATAGGCTCGTATGCCCATAGACTCGTCACTTCCCGAGGCCTTTTCCTACTAGGCTCGGTCGATGGGCTTGTAGAGGGAAGTCCAACATGAGCAGGCTCAGAAACAGCACCGATGTTGTATACTGGGGGATCAACTATCACTAGCAGAACTCCCTAGTCCGATCTGCTCTCCTTAGCCTTTTTCTTTATTGCTTCTGCAATTTTAGCCATCTTGGAAGCCTTCGCCTTTTTGGGAGCCATCTCTATAAAAAAACCATGAAAAGAAGATAATAAGAAAAGTTAGTACAAGAACGCAATGCTAAAACAAAAAAGAACTAAACTCACCAAAAGACGAAGGGCAAGGCCTTATGGGTCGACTGGGAGAACGAACGGGGTAACCCTCGGCAATCACTTGCCTCAAATTCACTGATCGCAGTCCCTTAGCTTTCATGAAATCCACACATTATCGATCCTCAAGGGTTGGCGAAGGCAGAAGGCAACGCATAGGATAACTAGACCACTGGTTCGATATCTTGAACCCGCCAAGATGCCGAATTATGAAAAACTTCTGCTTTCAATTTTTAAAGGAAGAAATCTTTGACTTCTTCGAGAAGATATTGCACTTGATCTTCGCTTGAAGGAAGTAGTGATCCTCGTTGACCTTAATTTGAAAATGATAGAGCTCCCGCACTCCCCAAGCTGTAAGAGCCTTCCCATCTTGGTGAGCCAACTTCACATTGCCACACAAAAACCTTAAGCCATTGGGGTGGAGTTGGCTAACAGTAATATTGTACTCATTGAAAAAAGACAAAGGCTCAGAAAGGGATAACCGAACCCCAGGTCGAAAATCTTCCTCATATAACATAATAGAATCACTATCTAATGGCTCGTTCTCTCTCATATAATCAGAAGGGCGAGCTAGCATATACTCTAGAGAGATATCATACATATAACATATATCAAGGAGCTCGCCCTCATCAATATCAAAAGCAATATCGGCGATCTTGATATTGTCCTTTCTGCCTTTCACCTCGCCAACCCTAGATTCAACAGCTTCATCCTCAGAATGCTCAAACAAAATTTGGACGTCAGCTGAACCCATAATCCCAGCCAGTAATAAGAAAGAAAAACCAATCTCGAGGCCCAGGAAACTTACCAGAATAGTTAAAGAGAGAGAAAAAACTTTTAGAGAGAGAAGCTCTAATGATTGAAGAGATTGAAAGTGGGTCAAATGAAATGAAAGGAGGAGCCTTATATAAGTAGGGCAAGGTGCCGAAAAGTCATCATATTTAATGAACTCTTGAAGTACCCCTTGACAAATGAACTAGCGCTCATTTACTTCAAAAGGAGCTATTTTTCTTTGTCAGCTCGTGCAAAGCTAAATAATAAGTAATAATATTTATACACTTAAAATATAATAAAATCTTATGGTGAAGACATGACAATCACTATATTTGGACATAAATGACCAAATAACTAATAGGAAGACTATTGATCATATATAATAATATATATACTATTATTTTCATATTTAAACTCTAACTGATAAACCACATAGGATTCCCATAGTTCTTATCCTAATATTATTATATATGACTCCAATATAAATACCTGAGTTCTACCCTTCACAAGGGTGATTTCACAATTTATTATACCCTCAATTTCTGAGAGCTTAACAAATAGCAATGATAATAATAAATAAGGATGATCACGATTTAGTTTCGAATCGAACTGAAATTGAATCGGTCAAAATTAGCACTAAACCATAGTCAACAGTTTTGGTTTCAAACAGTAATCGAAATCGTGTATTTAAGGTTTTATTCTGATTCTTCATTTTTTGAAACCGACACTATTGGTTCGGATTTAAAACCAACGGTTTTGTTTTGAAAACATAAAATATATGCTCTTAAAAAAAACTCCCAACTTATTTTTTTATTATAACTTTTTAAACTAATATTTAGAAATTTTTATTAAATCGGTTTTAGTTTTTTTTTTCATTATGTGAATACTCAAATTTTGAGGCTCAAAAAGCCAGTTTTCCCGGACTGCAAACAGTTCGGCCGGACCGGAGGTCATTTTAGAAATTTACCGGAAGTATGCCAATATGGTACTTAAAACGTCCGGGACGTTGCGAGGATCGCGGAACTGGTCTCGGAATATTTTTTGGAGGTCCAGAACTCCCAAAAAAGCCGTCGGAACGAAAAAACTGGCGAATGGACAGGATACGGCGGCAGCGGCCGCCCTGCCCGGCGGCAGCTGCCGCCCTTCAATTCGAATTTTGCCTATAAATACAGCCCCGGCACTCCGTTTTTACTCATTCAGTCTGTGTTGACGGACGCTCCTTCTCCCTTACGCTCCTTGCGATTCTTTACTGCTTTTCTGTATTTAACATAGGCTTTTATTATTGTGTTGCTGTGATATTTGGTCACTTAAATTAAATTAAATTAATTAATATTCCCTTAACGAGGAGCTTAATCCAGAATTTTCAAGCTGAAGCTAAGAAGCGGTCGTCGATTAAATCAGGTAATAACTAAACCCTGTCTATTTAAATTTAGCACTTCATGCATGCTTCTCTTCTACTCCTAATTCTACAACTGCATAAATGCATTCACGTCATCGTTAGGCAAATAAACTACCTCAATTAAATAATTTTAGGCTAGATGCCCGGTTAATTAATAATCGTGGTATTAAAGCCTAAATCCGACAATATTGGCTAAAGCCTAGTTAATCAATGACTATGGTGTGATCGCCTTTATTTCGAACAGTTCGGCTTAAGTCCAATTAATCAATAATTATGGCTAAAAGACCTTAATTAAAACACGTTTTCTTGGCAATAAATTGCCTACATTGCAACTCAGTTGATCTCTTTTGGCAAACAAATTGCTTATAAGTGAGATTAATCTTTTTTAGCGACAAATTGCTTAAAACAAAGTCTTGGCAAAAACCTTTAATTAATCAATCTTTTGGCTAAAAGCCTTAAATCAATTAATTTTGGCGACAATCGCCCAATCAACACCTTTTGGCAAACTAATTGCCTAAATCAACTCATTTTGGCTAAAGACCTTCAAATAATCAATTTTGGCGACAATCGCCTAAATCACATCAATTTTTGGCAACAATTGCCTAAATCAATCTTTTGGCTAAAAGCCTTAAATCAACATTTTTGGCAACAAACGCCTAATCAAATCAATCAATTCTTTGGCAAAATGCCTAAACAAAATGCACAAAACATACACACACTCATGCATTAAGCATACCCATTCAAAGCCCTTTTAAAAAAGGCCTATCGAACTACGTTGACTTTGATCTTCCATTCAAACGGAAGTACGCAGGCACGTTCGGGATTTAACCCCGAGTGGCAAGTCGAAATCACATAAACATTTTCATTGGTCCAATTACATCATCTTCCTTGCAAAGCATTCATTCATAGGTTAGTTCATCAACATGACATGGTCTCGGGATCCACCTCGGGTTCGTAGATTATGCCTTAAACATTGGGATAATTAATCTAATAATTAGGTTAATTAAAATTGGAGTCACTTAGGGTTTTTTCCTAGTTTACCCTAAAATAATTAAGCAAGGTGGCGACTAACACATTCACGTGCATTTCTGCCCTTAATCATATGCATTTTTATGCTTATTTTCGGGGGAGGGATTCACACATTAGTAATAGTTATTATTATTATTTATTCAAGATTCAAATCTAAAAAAAAAAAAAACATTCTAAAAAAATTTAAATATATTATTTAATTTCAATTTAAAATTGGAATAAAACTGAAATCGACAATTCCAAAACCATTTTAAAAACCACTTAAAAACTGTTCGATTTCAATTCCAAGATATATATATATATATATATATATATATATATATATGAAAGCTGAAACAAATAGAAACTTAGCTGCGTTCTCTTTGTATAGTATTCTATTTATCTTTTTTTAGAAAATTTTAAATTTTTTTCTTTTTTTTTTATTTTGATTGGCCAATTTTACTTATTTTTAATTTTTAATTAGTGTGATAACTTTTGAATCTAAACTAATCTACCCACCTAATCAAATCCAATTAAAACTTTAAATTTATATATAGATAATTATAGATTTACAAATTTTCATTTTTTTTCTTATCCATATCTGCAAACACACACACACACACATATATATATATATATATATATATATATATATTCAAGTGTACAACTAGATTTTTTTATGAGTTCTTCGTATTTTGGTTTGGCTACGAGATATTTACTCTGTGACGCAGAACGGTTATGTAAATGGAAAAGACGATTATACTCCGTCAGGAGTTTTGATCAATAACGTTTGATCTGCGAATAAAATAGGGAACTTAAACTTTCAAAGAAGTTTATTGATATTAATAATGTTCAAGGAAAATGAATCAATCACAATACAAAAAAAAAACATATTTATAGGTTCAGGGTAAAAGTTATAAAATCCTAAAAATACAAAAAAAAACTCGTAATTAAGCAAAACCCTAGTAAGGGCGGTGGCACGAGCGTGCTGGACTTAACACAGGCGTGCTTGGACTCTCAGAGGCTAACACGAGACGTGTTTGGCATGACATGGGCGTGCCGAAACTCGAATCGTAACTGGAACCGTCGGCACGGGCATGCTATGACTTCCACAGGCTAGCACGATCAGGCTATCTGTGGCACGGGCGTGCTTGGGCTTCTTGGTCTTAGGTGTGACTCGTGTCTTGTACTTCCAGAGTCTGGCACGGGCGTGCTAGGAGTGACACGGTCATGCGTCTTTTTTCTTGGTTTGCACCGATCAATGGGAATAAATCAGCAACATTGAAAGTCCTAGAAATCTTCATGTATTCAAGCAGGTCAAGTACATAGGCATTATCATTAATCTTCTTAAGTATCTGAAATGGGCCAATCTTTTTGGAGTCATGCTTCTTCTGTCCTCTGCCACGCTCCTTGCAAAGATACACCATGACCCAATTACCCACTGTAAAAGATTTGTATCGCCGGTGTTTATTAGCTGCAGCTTTATATTTTTCATTGGCAGTAGTGATGAATTGCTGCACTTGCTTGAATACTTCCTCGTGCTCAAAAGCCAAGTGATTAGCTGCAATGCTCTTTTTTACACCTGCTGGAAGGAAAAGAAGATCAAAAGTATGCGCTGGTACCTTCGGGTAGACAACTACAAATGGGGACATCTTGGTGGAGCTATGGACGACACTGTTGTAAGCAAATTCTACTTAGGCAAGAGCAAGATCCCATATCTTCTTCTTCTCACTGCAAATGCACCTCAGAAGATTTCCAAGAGTCCAGTTCACTACCTCAACTTGTCCATCAGTTTGTAGATGAGCAGTACTACTGTAATAAAGTTGAGTGTTGATCCTCTTCCACAAAGTTGTCCAGAAGTGAGCTAGAAACTGTGTCTCGATCATATGTGATTGTTTTAGGAATGCCATGCAAGCGAACAATCTCCTGGAAAAATAACTTCGCTATGTGTGAGGCATCATTAGTTTGCTTGCAAGGAATAAAGTGTGCCATCTACGAGAACCTGTACAACAAAGATAGAGTCAGCTCCGCGTTGAGTTCGAGGTAAACCCTACACAAAATCCATGGATAAGTCCTCCCAAGGTTGTTCCGGTACAACTAAAGGAGTGTAAAGATTGGTGTTTTGAGAATGGCCCTTTTGTGTCTGGCAAACGAAACATCTTTGTACTAGCTTTCCTACTTCCTTCTTCAGCTGTGGCCAATAGAATCGAGACTCCAAATCCGCAATAGTTTTATCTCGTCCTAAGTGTCTGCTCAACCCTCCACCATGGACTTCACTAATTAATTTTTCTCGGAGGGAAGACCAAAGGATGCATAGCCTATTTTCTTTGAATAAGTACCCGTCATAAGCCAAGAAACCGTCGGTAGGCTTTTTAGCATCAATCTTTGCCCAAGTGTCAGCAAAATCTTCATCCGAGGTGTATAGATCTTTAAGAAATTTGAACCCAACAATTTCTTGCTTGATTGTGATCAACAATGATGCTCTTCTGCTCAAGGCATCTGCTACTGTGTTGCATGTACCTGACTTGTGCTTGATGACATAATGGAAAGCACCAAAATAAGTTGCCCAATGTGCATGCATCTTGCTCACTTTCTTTTGAGTTTGAAAATGAGTTAAAGCCTGATGATCAGTGTAAATGATGAACTCACGCCCCAACAAATAATGTTCCCAAGTTTTGAAGGCTCGAAAAACTGCATACAATTCTTGCTCATAAGTAGACCAATTCTGCCTAGCTTCATTCAACTTGTCACTAAAAAATGCAATAGGCTTTCTAGATTGAGACAAAACACCACCAATTCCAACCCCACAAGCATCACAATCTACTTCAAACTATTTATCAAAGTCAGGTACAAACTGTCGAACTCTCTCCTTCTTCAAGAAATCTGTGATGGGAGCAATGATGCTACTAAAGTTCCTGATAAACCGTCTATAGAAAGTGGTAAGACCATGAAAGCTGCGAACTTCAGTGATGTTCCTAGGAATAGGCCAATTTTGAATGGCCTCAATCTTTCTGTCATCCACATGAATTCCTTTCGAGCTAACAATATGCCCAAGAAATAGAATCCACTCTGTCATAAAGCTGCACTTCTTGAGGTTGATATACAACTCATTTTTCTGCAAAGCCTCTAACACCCCTCGAAGGTGCTGAAGGTGTTTTTCCTTGCTGCGACTAAAAATCAAGATATCATAAAAGTAAACAACCACAAATTTGCGCAAGAAAGGACACAAAACCTGAGTCATAAGTCGCATGAATGTGCTCGGTGCATTAGTCAACCCAAATGGCATAACCAACCACTCATATAATCCTTCCTTGGTCTTAAATGTCGTTTTCCATTCGTCTCCCTCCTTGATCCTAATTTAATGCCTGCTGTGAAGATCTATTTTGGAGAACACTATAGATCCTAATAGTTGGTCCAACATGTCCTCCAGATGAGGAATAGGGAATCGATACTGCACCGTGATCTTGTTGACTACTCGACTATCAACACACATCCTCCAAGTCCCACCTTTTTTTTTGTACTAACAAAGCAAGAACCCCACAAGGACTGATACTTTCATGGATATATCCCTTCTTCAATAACTCTTCTACCTGTTCTTGAAGGATCTGGCTATCCTTTGGATTCATCTTATAATAAGGTAGATTTGGAATCTTCGATCTAGGGATGAAATCGATTTGATGTTGAATGCCTTGTAAAGGTGGGAGTGTAGATGGTTCTTTAACTACAGAATGAAATTCATCTAGCAACTCTTTGATTGGTGGTGGTATTAGTGCCCCTTCATTAGACCCTATCTCTGGTTTGATCAGCAATGCCAACGCACCTTCGGACTTCTCAATTGCACCAGATAATTCCTGCACGTTGGACGAAACAGCTACTATGGATTTCCCCTCCACTTTGGAAGCTTTGGCAAAATATCCAAAAGGTAGGACAATGATTTTCTTATTTTTCCAAGTGAACATGTATGAATTCTCTCTACCCTTATGCAAAGCATCTATGTCAAACTGCCATGGACATCCTAATAGTACTCCACAGGCATCCATATCCACAACATCACAACTAACAATATCTGTGTACGACTTCTCCATTGAAATCGGGACTTTACAAACACGATCTACCTCAATCGTAGGACCCTCCTTAATCCACCCTACCTTGTACATCGAAGGATGTGGTTCTATTGGTAAACTGAGCTTTTCAACCAATTGTTTGGCTATCAAGTTTTCACAACTGCAACTGTCAATGATAAGTCGGCACACTACTTTGCCAATTCGACATTTAGGTTGGAAGATTTTTCTCCGTTAGGTGTCGCTTTCTTGTTTCTGGAGAGTAAAAAATTTTTTTAATCACATATGTAACTTCACCATCTTCTAAACCTGCCAAGGACCCATCTTCTTCATCTTCCACTTCTTTAACCTCGGTCACCTCATCAACTACATTAACTTGCCAACGATCGTCATTAGTCCCCCTACGCTCTGGACATACGTTAGAGGTATGCCCTTGCTTTTTACATTGAAAACAGTAGTCTCCGATTGGTTTCTGGTATGGGTTAGACTTGTTGATTTTGTATACTATAGGAGCCTTACCCCAGGAGTCTTTTTTTTCTTCGGTTGAGGGCTGTTGAGAATTTTGATTATTAATAGGGGTTGTTGCTCTTGAATTTTGTCCACCGAAATTTCTGTTAAACTGTTGATTTCTAGGTGAGTACGGTTGCCTGAATTCTGATTACGATTAAATGGTTATCTAAACTGCCAGTTAATTTGATCCTCCGCACGTTTAGCCATCTCAATTGCATTTGGCAATGTGAAAATCGTAGCTACACCCATCCTACACATGATATCATGCTTCAATCCGCTCTAGTAATGAGCTATTTGCTGGGATTCGATTTCACAATTGTCACAACGAGCCTGTAGTCTTAAAAACTCTTCCGTATACTCATCAACCTTTCGGTTTCCTTGAAAACAGTCATGATACCTATTGTACATTTAATTTGAGAGTGATCACTGGGAAGGAAACGTTGCTGAATCATCTGTTTCATTAGGATCCAATCTCGTACAGGTTCAATTGTTCAGCGATGGCGTTCGTTTTGCATAAAATGCCACCATGCTGCTGCACCTCTTTTAAGTTTATAGGCCATAATAGAAACCTTGCGTTCATCCTCAACATTCATGACCTCAAAGAATCACTCGACCTCCGTTAGCCAATCAAGGGTGCTTTCAATATCTAGCGATCTTGAGAAAGGTTGAAGGTCTACCTTTATTTTGTATCCATCATGAAAGTTTTCACGATTGTTTCTATAATCTCGGCCTCCATCATAATGATTTTGGCACCTTGCATAATCTGGTTGCTGCTGATTCGACCCTGCGACTGCAGCTGTAGGTTCTTGGTTTCCTTGTTGAATTATGAGAGTCAACTGTCTAATCTATTCGGTTAACTCGTTGAATTTCGCCTCTATGGCTGCGAGTCATGCTTCATGATTGTCGGCCACGGAGTTACTTTGCCTTTTCGGCTCTGATACCAAC
This sequence comes from Jatropha curcas, assembly GCF_041381405.1. NCBI lineage: Eukaryota > Viridiplantae > Streptophyta > Magnoliopsida > Malpighiales > Euphorbiaceae > Jatropha > Jatropha curcas. The sequence goes on from NC_143154.1 coordinate 22,608,629, forward strand.
TGACGCAAAACGATTACGTGAATGGGAAGGATGATTATACTCCATCAGGAGTTTTGATCAATAACGTTTGATCTGACGAATAAAATAGGAAACTTAAACTTTCAAAGAAGTTTATTGATATGAATATTGTTCAAAGATAATGAATCAATCACAAGACAAAGAAAAAAAAAAAAAAAAACCTATTTATAGGTTCAGGGTAAAAGTTATAAAATCCTAAAAATACACAAAACTCGTAATTAAGCAAAACCCTAGTAAGGGAGGTGGCACGGGGGTGCTTGGACTCTCAGAGGCTAACCCGGGGAGTGTTTGGCATGATACGGGCGTGCCGAAACTCAAATCGTAACTGGACCTGTCGACACGGGCATGCTTGTCATGGCACGGGCGTGCTATGACTTCCAGAGGCTAGCACGGTCAGGCTATCTATGGCACGGACCTACCTGGGCTTCTTGGTCTTGGGTGTGTCTCATGTCCTGCACTTCTAGAGTCTGGCACGGGCGTGTTAGGAGTGACACAGCCATGCATCTTTTTTCTTGGTTTGCACCGATCCAAGTCTTCCATATATTGAAGTGCAAGTTGCTCCGCATTACTCTGTTTTATCTTTCGCTTTTGCAATTCAATATTTTATTATCATCATCTCCTTTTGCATTTTAATATTTTTATTTTTTTACTTTCATGAGTTTTTTATTTTATTATCTTTTGCTTTTACAATTTAATATTTTTGTTTTATTATTTGTTGCTCTTTCAATTTTGGTTTCATTGACTTATCATAAATCTTGGTCCTCAGAATTTGGTTATCTGGAGATATCAAGGCAAGAAAGAAGTAGGCAATTAAAGCTGCTTAAGATGAGGTCATGTATAGAAACTTACAGTAAACAACCAACAAACATTAAGGTGAGAAAGACGAAGATAAAGAAGACAAGAAACTTAGTAAAATCTAATCTTTGTCACCGTAATTATCAACTCCAAGTCATTCACCTTATTCCTAATTCTTCCTTTTGACTTCTCTTCTTCTCTCTATAAAATCTCTTTCTAAACCTCTTAAAATTTCACTTCTTTAACAACTATTTCTACGCAATGGATCGCTACTTGGAGGATATTGAAACGAGATCTGATTGAAGGAAAAAGAAATCTTCTTTCTATTAATCTGTGAGTTCTTATTATATACAAGAATAAGAAGATAACAGAAAAGCAATAACAAAGGAGGAAGTTGTAACTGCCTATAGAGATGTGCTAACAAACTAAAAATAAGTTACAGCTAATCTATTGCCAGGTAAGCAATTAGTTACTTAGTGGGCCAGTCTCTTTTTTTTGCTTTCTTTTCATTTTGTTTGCGTCTGCCGTGAATTTGTCACTTTCATTTATGGTTAATACCCCCTCGCAAGCTGGAGAATGGATACTCACCATTCCCAGCTTGAGCATAAATGAGTGGAAGGATGGGGAAGGAAGGGGTTTGGTGAAAATGTCAGCTAGTTGGGCTGAGGAGGAGATAGGAAGGAGGTGAATGAGACCCAAATTGACTTTTTCCCTGACAATATGGCAATCAAGCTCAATATGCTTGGTTCTCTTATGGGATGTAGGGTTGGCAGCAATGTGTATAGCTGATTGATTATCACAGTAAATGCTAACAGGCTGAGGGTGTGGGAAAGAAAGCTCAGTCAACATGTATTTTAACCATTGGACCTCACAAGTTACTGCTGCAAGGGCTCTGTACTCAGCCTCAGAGGATGATCTAGAGATAGTTTGTTGTTTCTTAGATTTCCAACCAATTAAGGAATTGCCAAGATAAACACTAAAGCTAGAGATGGATCATCTAGTATCAACACAACTGGCCCAATCCGAATCACTGAAGGCTTTAAGAGTGCAGGAAGAAGAAGCGGGGAAGAAAAGGCCTTTTCCTGGGGCTGATTTGATGTACCTCAGTATTATCTATAGAGTGCTTGTAAATGAACTGTAGTAGGCTTGGATAAAAATTGACTTAAGTGGTTGACTGAGAATGTGATATCGGGCCTTGTGGTGGTGAGGTACAGCAGTTTCCCTACCCATCGTCGATAAACAGTTGAATCTGGTAATGGGGATCCATAATGAGAGCTTAACTTCTGATGGGAATCTATGGGAGTGGAAGCAGGCTTAGCTATAAGATAGCCTGTGTCCGAGAGAAGCTCTAAAGTGTATTTCCGCTGACACAAAGAAATACCTTGCTATGACCTTGCAATTTCAAGACCTAAGAAAAACTTTAAAGGACCGAGATCTTTAATCTTGAGCAAGGAATCAAGGTTCTGTTTGACCAAATCAATCTCAGAAACATCATCACCTGTTAAGAGGATATCATCAACATATACAAGTAAAATGGTAAAGGAAGCTAACTTGTTTTTTATGAACATAGAGTGATCATATGAGGACTGTGAGTAGCCAGAATTGAGAGGGACTTCAGATAACTTTGAAAACCATTGCCTGCTTGCCTGTTTGAGGCCATAAAAGGGACTTTTGTAAAAGGCAAACTTGCTTAGGATTAGAAAGAATTAAGCGTGGGGGCGGGGTCATATACACTTCCTCTTTAAGATCCCCATGCAAAAAAGGCATTATTCACATCTAATTGGTGAATATGCCATGAGTGAATGGAGGCTAGAGCCAATAGTAATCTGAGAATAGTCATTTTTACAATTGGTGAAAAAGTTTCCAAGTAATCAAGACCCTCAACTTGAGTGTACCCTTTGGCCACAAGCCTAGCCTTGTACCTCTCTATTTGAACCATCAAACCTATGCTTTATTTTGCATACCCACTTGCAGCTAATAGGAATTTTCCCTGCAGGTAAATCAACTAGCTTCCAGGTTTTAGTGCAAGCAAAGGCTTGAAGTTCAGCAGCCATAGCCTCTTTCCATTGAGCATGATTGTTTGCTTAAGCAAATGTTGTAGGTTCAACAGAAGTGGAAATGTTAAGAATATAATGAGAATAAGAGGGGGAAAGGTGAGTATAGGAAATGATAGAGGAGAGAGGATACCTTATACTTGAGCATGCGGATTTTACTGAAACTAAGTTGCAATAATAATCTTGCAGGTATGTGGGGGTTTCCTCACTCTAGTGGAGTGACGTGTAGCTAATGGAAGCGGTTGTGTAACAGGAGAGGTGGTAGCTGGGTTTTGGGATGGCAAAGTGGGTGACTGTGAATATGTTTGTGGGGTAGCTGAATGTGTATGAAATGGGGAAATGGAAGGTGTGCAGTTTTGCTGTGAATTTGGAAAAGGATATACGGTGTCAGCAAGGGAATTCAAAGAGGGAATTACAGGTGTGGAAGAGGGGTGAGAAAAAGGGAAGTGACTTTCATAGAACTGAACATGTCTAAAAAGAAAAATTTCTCTAGTTGTCAAATCTAGGAGAATGTAACCCTTTGTACCAGGTTTGAAACCTAAAAATACGCATTTCCTAGCCCTGGGGTCAAGCTTAGTTCTGTGATTGGTAAGAGTGGAAGCAAAGCATAAAGAGCCAAAAACTCTGAGTTCATTAAAATCTGGTGAAGTATTATAGAGTTTTTGAAAAGGGCTTTTATTTTGAATCAGGGGACTGGGAATTCTATTAATAAGAAAAACTGAGTGAAGGACAGCATAGGACCAAAAGGCTTTGGGCAGGTTAGACTGAAACATAAGGGCTCTTATGACATTTATGAGATGTTGGTGTTTGCGCTCTACAATCCCATTCTGCTGGGGAGTCTCAACACAGGTAGTTTGGTGGGAAGCAGTTGAAGCAGTGGTGCTAAGGGGAAAAGAGAGTTTTCTTTGTTTTGAAAAATGACAAACATCACATGGTTCATGTGTATTATTATTACAATTAACAAAAGGAAAATCTTTAGAAATAGCCTCAATTCTGGAATGAGACGGATGGCCTAGTCTAAAATGCGACAGATGATTGGGAGAGAAAGTTGAAATGGATTGTATTGTTGAATTGAAGACTGATGCACTCTTGGTTGTGTTTGAAACTGGTTGCTGCAAGATGTATAAAGCGTCTCTAATTTCAGTTGAACCAATCATCCTCGAGGTAGTCTGATCCTGTATAAGGCAATAATTGTCTTGTAAGTGCCGCATACAATGCTAAAGTTTTGATAAGTTTGGTAATGGAGATAAGATTGAAATGAAATTCTGGCACATACAACACATCAACAAGAAACAAATCATTACTAAAATGCACTGTGCCTGAATAGCAAGCTATTACATAGGTATTGTTGGGTAATTTCACTTTAATTGGTCTGATTTTCTTATATGAGGTAAAAAATGAAAGAGAAGTGGATATATGGTCTGTGGCACCTGTATCTAAAATCCAAGATCCATGGTCTATCACAGAAGCAAGGAGAAAATGATTACCTGCAATCTTTTGATTACCTTCTGAAGCAATTTGTTCGAGTTGTTTGGTTGGAATATCATTTGCAGTGGTGATGTGATTTACCAAGCTATTAGACGTAGATTGATCTTGAATCAAAGATAAGAGTTTCTGGTGTTGCTCAGGGGTGAAAAGCATAGCTTCATGAGACTGTTGTGTAGGAAAAGAGGGCTGCAAACCAAAGTTATTTGATTTTTCAACATTTTCTGTAGAAACAGCATTGGCACTTACAGTGGAAAAATTAGGATTCTTAAACTTAAATCCTGGTGGAAAGCCATGCTTTCTATAACAAGTTTCAATGGTGTGCCTTTCCTTTCCACAATAACAATAAGAACAAACTTTAACACTAGTATTGCTATGAAAACCTCTTCCTCTAAAGGAATTGTATTGTCCTATGCCTGTTCCTCTGTGAAACTCAGATTTTGTGTTCCCAAGGTTGTTATCATTTCTCATTACTCGATTAACAAGAACTTTGGGCTCCACAGACCCTGCTATCTGCCCTTCTTGTTATATTACTACTAAGGAGAAAACCTTGTTAATTGAAGGTAAGGGTTCAATTAACATGATTTGAGTTTTGACGTTAGAAAAGTTCTCATTGAGTCCCTTTAAAAACCTGACTACATAATCTGCTTGCATATAGCTCTTAAAAGTCGAAATTGCACCACAATTGCAGGTTATTCACATGAATAAATAGGTATTGGCCTAAAATTCAATAGTTCATCCCATAAGATCTTTAACTGTGTAAAATATTCAGTAACTGAAAGATCACCTTGCTTGAAGCCATAGATTTCTTCTTGCAAGTCTGAAATTCGTATAATGTCGCCTTGAGAAAAACGATCTCGCAAATCATTCCAAACATCAGCAGCGATGTCTATCCACAAAACACTCTGAGCAATTGAAGGTGAAAGTGATTTAGTAATCCAAGATAACACCATAGCGTTGCATCTCTCCCAAGTTGAGTGCATCAGGTCTGTTTTTGCTGGAATTATGATTGAACCATCTATAAAAGAGAGTTTGTTTTTGGAAGCCAGCGCCATTTTCATTGCCCTGGCCCAAGAATGGTAATTTGATCCATCAAGAAGAGGTGATACAACAATCAATGCAGGATTCTCGTTTGGGTGAAGGAAGAAAGGATTGGAAGGATTTTGAAGGTGATCCGCCATTGTAGATTAAAGGGAAAATTTATGTAACTATAAGCATAAGTTAATAACAAGAAGCAAATGAAGAAGCTTCTAGAAAAATGAACGCAGGAAAAGCAATTGCTCTGATACCATGAAACGAGATCTGATTGAAGGAAAAAGAAATCTTCTTTCTATTAATCTGTGAGTTCTGATTATATACAAGAATAAGAAGATAACAGAAAAGTAATAACAAAAGAGGAAGTTGTAACCGTCTATAGAGCTGTGCTAACAAACGAAAAATAAGTTATAGCTAATCTATTGCCAGGTAAGCAATTAGTTACTTAGTGGGCCAATCTCTTTTTTTTTTTTTTTTTTTTTTTTTGCTTTCTTTTCATTTTGTTTGCGTCTGATGTGAATTTGTCACTTTCATTTATGGTTAATAGATATTTTTAGAAGATAATCGTCTGGAAGCAATTTCTGTTTTTTATTGGCCAACCTTTAAACTGTATTGTCGTTAGAGATACTGTAGGTGAGAAATCTAAATTTATGGTCTAATTTTATGAGTTTGCTTCATGTAAAAATGAAGATTTTCACTGCATGTTTAGTTTTGTCAATTTGGTTATATTTAATTTTTTTTGCCGCAGCCTCCATAATTGCATAGAGCTTAGCAATCGCCATATTATCTAATTTATTAGAGAGCTTTGGGAAAGAAAGAGGACTAACCCATATTTTGGGTGTGTCTATAGTAGCCTGAATCGTTCTTCTGCTTTATATGATGAAGATGATAGCATACAGCTTGAAGCTTGAAGGGTGCCATGTCTTGCTTTAATTCTAAAATTTAATAATCTACTCAGCTTACAAAATTGGAATGAAATATTTGGTTCAGGCTTTAGAGAAGGTTAAGTTTGAAGAGAGGGTATGATTTGATCTTGATGCGATATTCATATAGAGGTAGAGATTGCTCAAAAACAAGAGATAGAAAGGGTCTAACTGTTGAAACTTGAAATTTATTATTAGTTTGAATTTAGAAATTAGACTATTTCATTTTCTGAAGTCAGTGATTAAACTTTAAAAAATAGTATAAACCACTAACGCTAATGAATTCTAAGCATGAGTTATTAAAGTTATGGATGATTAGGTAATCTAAATATGAAAATTCATTTATAAATGAACTTATAGACAGGTTGCAGCTGGCTCTACATATATCCGGAAAGAATTTATGAACTTACGTTGTATTTAAAGAGGAAGTACAGCAATCCAATCATTTACATTATTCAGAAGGGTAAAACAGGATAATCAGCTTTTTGGTGTTCATTAATCTATATATTTTAGTTTATTAATTTATTTTTTTAATTTTTTTAATATTAATAGAAAATAATCAGGTAAGTGCTAGTATTTAACTATTAGTCTAATTACATATTTGTTTACGATCTATAATAACATATTATTAAATAACTAGATAATTTTTTTTCTAATTATAAATCTGTCTGCATCCTATATCTATATAAATAAAAATTATTCCTTCATTTATCTATATATTTTAATTGGTTAATTTATTTTTGAAAATTTATTTAATGTTGATAGGAAATAACTAGATAATTAATAGAAAATAACTAAAACAATTTGCTGAACAAATCATCCTAGCAAAAACTTTACATTATTACATTGTTTGTTTTCTGTAAAATCAAAGTAAAACATGAATTTATAATTTTCAATAAAAAATTTCAATATGTTTTTTTTTTTCATCAAATCCAATCTAATTTAAGATTCATTTTGATGTTTGTATAATTACCCGGTTAGGTATCTCTCATATTTAAAAATTTCCTCTACATTATTTTATTTTCTGGATTTTCCCCTCCTATTATTTAAAATCAATTTCAAGTATTTAAATATCTTTAATAATGAAACTTACCAAGTTTTTTTTAATCATCTTTGGCAAATTTCTACATATGGTACTTCCTCCACCGTGGGGTTATTTTGATAAAGAAACTTAATTACAATATTATAGATTTACAATATTATGCTATTGCAAATAATGTCATAATCGTTTTATTACAAATTATTTTGAACCATTATTAATTATTTCAAGTAGGATTTTTAATTGTTCTACCTAATAATTTGACAATGCATAATAGTTTATCAAAAATAATAATATAATCAACTATAATAATTAATAAAATAATATTTAAATAACTGAGCTTTCTTGCAATTTTTGACTTTTTTTTTATAAATTGGAACCGGTGATTTTGAAATCGTCATCATGCCTGAATAATAATAATAAAACAAAATAACTCTTATGCTTTTACTACAGTACAGAATTAACAAATTCTATATTGATAGAGAACTCCATTTGAGTGTGTCACGACCCGATTCCATGGGCCGGACCGGCACTAGGGCCCAGGTAAGCTTAAGGCCTCCGAGGCCCGTAGTAAACCTGAAACACTAAAAATTTACTATTTCAGTATAATTTAAACATTCAGCCCATAATTATAGGAAAATAAACCTCAAGATTCTATTAAATCTCGGCCCAAATTTATCGGCTACAACATTCCATAATTCGGGCCCAATTAACAATACGTCACATTTTTAATATGGGCTCACATAATTATATCGTCTATATTAATACACGACTAATTGTACACAAATTCTACAACTGCGGAGTCACTAACTACTTGGTATACATATCTTTTTATACATATAATTACATAGTAAGATAATTTATGAAACTGGGAAAATTTTCTTCTAGCCCTGCGGCAAAGGAACATAGTTAACCGAATTAAAAGAAGCTTACTTCCTAAAAAATTAAACAAGGTATGTGAGCCTTCTAAGAAGTAACACTTATTGCACAACACACGCATTCACACAAATGTTTAAATATATCAATCTAGTCATCCGACTAGTTATATGTTCACCCAGCCAGTCACACAAATGGCATATCACCAGCACCCACAAACAATATCACATTCAATTAATCACATCACGTGGAAATTAGTCAGTGGAGTCACCGAAACCCCCGATGAGCCGTCCTACCACATGGCTCATCCTCTCACGTGTGCACCAGGGAGCCGATCCCCCATACTGGCCGACCGGTCTAATCCTCACTTGACCAGCCCTCTCATTGTTTTTCCATTCTCTCTCTCTCTTTTTTTTTTTTTTTTATACCAACAGGAGGCAACCCGGTGGTCTCCATCCAATTTAGATTATCAAGCGCTCACAACAGGAGGCCACCCTGCGGGCTGCAATCAAATCTAGACTGTCCGGTGCGCAACGACGAGAAGCCCACCTGTGGTCAACGGTAACGGTAGGTGCACACGGGGGCGCCGATCTCCCATATACCCGGCTAACGGTAATGGATCCATATAACGGTAATGGTATATAACGGCAACGGTAATCAGGATCCATATAACGGTAACGGTCTCACAAACACATGGTGACCCACTTCATCCCAATTCCACACAAACAAAGCATAGCTTTATCACAACACAACTAATCAAACATTTCAATTAAATGCAAACATATTGATCAGCTGAACATTGTAATGCAATGCACAATTAAACATCCATTCTCAAATGCAGCTAAATAATTAAATAAATAATATTAACAATAACAACAACGATAAAATAAATAATAATAATAATAAACAATGATAATGATATGGTAGTTAAAGCACTTTATTTATTATGTATCGAATTGTAAAAATTATCTAAAAAAGCTTATTTGTTATGTTATCAATTAAAATTAGTCTAAGTTCTACTGAAATTTCGGCAGCACCTCTCCTAAACATGGGACTATCAATCTGTTTAGATAACATAGTATTATTATATGTTTATCAATCAATACACACAGTCCATCTATCGGGCAATCAATCAATTTAAAACCCCATCCTCCTTCCAAAACCACAATATCAACACTCAACCATTAATTCATAACAATTATGTTCCAATGATAATGACAATCATTATTTACTTCATATAATTATAACTAGCTACTATAGCTAATTACCAAACAAATGAAGGCTTTAATACATATATAATCGAATAAAACTTATATCATTAAGTTAATTTCAATTACTTTCATTTCTTCATTCTCGCTTAAAGATAATAACCACATATTTTTATACCTTTGTTAAATTTTATATTAGCCAATAAGAACAAATGCTTCAATTAATTATAATTTAATGAATACATCTACTAAGTAACTCGACTCGCCCTTATATATATATATATATATATCAATTCTTATAATTAGTTTATCTAAATGTCCTTAATTATTCAAAATAGTTGTTGTTCATCAAAATAGGTCATTCTCAACCTAGCTCATATATGATATATGAATCAATTCATTCAAATTCAATTTAATTGACTAATGATTACTAAGTTTAGAATTTATACCGAAAATAGGAAATTGGTCTTAGAACGTACCAATTGAAATTTGGGTGATGATTCCACGATCCTTGCGAAGGAGAGGAACATTCTGTCCCTGGTGCCTCGCCGGAGACTCGCCGGACCGCCGCCGTCCACGGTGGCCGGAAAAGTTGGAGCCACCCAGAATTGACCCTTCTTCACACCACCCCACTCAAATTTCATCGAGGAGTTCATTTTTTATGTCGGTTGTGCGAGGTTGGCCCTCCATTTGGCTGAATTAGTCCCGACAATAGCTTGGTGCCGCCATTAATGGTGGTTTCGCCATTTCAAGCTTTGTAGTCGGAATTAATGGAGGAGAAACACTCACAAGGTAGAGGTGACTCGATCGACGCCTACCTTTTGTGTTGACGTCGCCGGAATTGCTCGATCTCGCCGGAGATCGAAGAAGGAGAACTGTCGATGGAGACAGTCCCGCTTCGCGTCACTGGAGGCTCTGTTAGTGTGGAAGGAGGTCGGAAAATGGACAAGGAGCTCTAGCGGAGACGATCGCCATCTCGCTCTCGTCGAGCGGTGGCCAGAAACGGAGGGAGAGGGTGGAGGGAGGCTGTCGCGTGACTGAAGAAGGAGAAGAGAAAGAAAGAAAAAAAAAGAAAGAAGAAAGGCGGTTTCTAGCAAACTCTAGGCCATTCCGGTTTGATTCAAACTGATTTGGTCCGATTTAGTGATTTGGTCTCATTTCATTTGATTTTCAAGTTTTTCACTCGATTTTCGGATTATTCGTGTGGTTCTCGACAAATTAAACCGATTTTCGGGTCTGGTTCAATTTATTTTAACTGTTCAGTTCAGTTTCATAATATTTTCTCCATTTACTCAATAATTATAAAATTATTTATAGAACAATATTTGATTTTAGGATAATTAATTTATATATATTCATAATAGGTTAAATTACGGGATTTCGTATTATTTCTCAAAAATTTTAGCTGTTTACGATTCAAAATTTCTTTTCGACATTTTATTTGGGCTTGGGCCCAACTCGTAAAATTTTGGGCTCAAATTAGAATTGCTCGATCCTACCAACCCATACTATCAAAAATTCGGATTTTTGATTTAATAAAAATTCCAAAGTTTTAAAAATAAAAATTCGGGGTATTTCAGTCACGTTATTATCTCAATTTACTATAATATTGGTTACCTATTAAATATGTCTTTTATTTTCTAACTTTTTCTTTTACATTTTTGTAAGTAATTTCTTTTTATCTTTAAAAGCACAAATATAAGTCTAAATTTATTCTTCATTCAAATATATATATATATATATATATATATATATATATATATATATATATATATATATTGAAACATCCCATAATTTTATTTTCGAAACTTTTGAATTTTTAATATATATTTTTGACTCATGGGCCATAAATACTATATAATCTTAATCCGCATCCAAATTCGCGAGTTGGGCCTTAACCCAAAGTATAGTGTCGTGACACCTAATTGAGAATTTTCCAAACTTCTTGAGAATTATATTGGACGAAAAATATTAAATCAATTAAAATATATCAATCGGACCAGTAAAACCAAGTGGAAAACTCGAAAACCAAGCAAAAATCGAGCCAAATCTTTGAATTGAGCCAAACCGGTTCGAATCGAACCGGAATGGCCCAGAAATTCCAAAAACCTTTTTCTTCTTTTTTTTTCTTTCTTCTTCTTCCCTCTTGAGCGAGGCAGGCGCGCCCCTCTCCTCCTCTCGTTTTTCCGACGACCAGAGACCCGCCCCGTCGACTCCTCGCCGCAGCAGTCCGGCCTTCCTTTACCTTCTTTTCGTTTCCGTTTCTGGTGAGCGCAAAAGTCACAACGAAGCCGCGACTTCAGCCCGATCGAGACAGTCGCGTCTTCGTCCTTCTCTCCGAGCAACTCCGGCGACTATCGCCGACAAGGTAAGCCGATTATCCTCCCTCCTTACTCTTTTGCAAATTATTTTGTATAGAATAGGCGATTTATTGAAGGAATTGATCAAAATAGGACTTAGGGATTTAAGAATAAAAAATTGGGATTTCGTTAGATATTGACATAATTTGTAGTAGTTAGCTATAGAACTGAGTTTTATATGAAATTTGCTATGTTTAGGCGTAAGAGTTGCAAGATTCTGGAACCATGGTACCTCCGGCCACCGTAGACGGCGGAACAGCGGTGGCTCCAGTGACCGGAGTTTCCAATAGGCAGAACATTGCATTTTTCGTGTAGAGTCTGAATATATTATTAGTTTTACTATCTGACACCAATTAATATTGAACTGTGGATTGACGTATATTTAGAAATTAGGCTTCAGGCTCAAAAATCACGGAAAGTCGATAAACAAGAACTATACTATATTAGAAAGGTTTAATTAGCTAGTTAGCAAAGTAATTACATTTGGTTAGTATTCAAAATAAGTTATATGTATGAATTTGATAATAATTAGGATGTTTTAGTTTCTATGAAGTTAATATTAATAAGGGTTAATATTATTAAGTGATATGTAGTCGAATGTTAATTAAGGATTAATTAGTATATTTTGTTTTATATATAAATATTCTAAATCTGAAATCTTTCGATCTTTTGTGAAATATTTAGTTTTTATATCCTTGTATAACACTTAGGTACTAATGATAAGAAGTTGATTAGTGAATTTGCTAGCCTGTGGACTATGAGTTTAAGCTGGAATTTATTAATTTTATTCTTAATTATTTCTTCAAATCATTGCTTGATATTGTACATAGGAGGTTGTAAGCGTAATTTTCGCAAGAAATTAGTTAGTTGGTGTGTAATTTAAGATTTTAGCATAGAAAAACTACGAATCTGTGTATTGGCAGCAGTTATCTTAAATTGTTGTAGAAGGACAAATATATATGAGCAGTGTATATTCAAATTTCTGGGTTGATAGATATATATGTAAACGCTTATTCATATTCGATAGACGATGATTCATGGATCATTAACCGGAATTGCGAGATCTAAATTAATAAGAAGGGAATGGAAGAGTTGGTAAATTATAGTTGTATATAATTATTAAAGGTATATATATATATATATATATATATATATATATATATAGTTACACTAGAAGGATGTAAAGGTTAAGCCAATATTAGTTTTCAATTGTTTATTTACTTAGTTATTTGCTTATTTGCTTAACCTTATAAAGTAAAGTTAAAGTTTGGTATCGGTGATTAAATATTGATATTGTTAATTGGATGGAGGAAGGGAAATTTAATTGCTTGATCGCCCGTTGGATGGGCTGTGTGTAATGATTGATATCTATATATATTAAGTTGTGTTTCTTTAAATAGGTGGATAGTCCAATTTTTAAGGAAGGTTCTGCCGAAATTTCGACAGAATCTAGAATAGTTTTACTTGTGAATAGGCCGCAGGATTTGTTTAGGATAATCCTTTATTATTTAGGAGGAAGTTTTAATTAATTCTTTCCTCTCCTCCCAATTTCATTTCATTGCAATCACTTTAGTTGGTTTATTAATTTGACAAGTTGGAATCGAAATTTAAGTCTTTTCCCATCTAGTGTAATAAATAATAAAAAATAGTATAATATCATCTACATTATGCATAGTTACATTGCTACATAATGCTATAATTGTCTATTTATTTGATTATCACTTATTTAATTCATTACTTTTCTACTTATTGTATGTATGTTTATATTTGAATATTAGCATAACAATGTTTGTTTATTTAATGTGCTTGCATTTAATTGCAATGTTTGATTAGATGTGTTGTGACATTGCTATGCCTTGTTTGTGTGGAATTGGGATGAAGTGGGTCACCATGGGTTTGTGACATATTTTTCATAATATTTTCATATGAAAAAAATTAGCTGCACAAAATGTGCGATTTTGTGCTAGCAAGAGTGAAAGAATACCATTTCTTGATGTTGATTTGTTTTTGTTTGGATTCATATTTTAGGTAAACGAACATGGTGGGATTTAAAAATAGGTATCTAGTAATGGAAATTTTCTTGGATCCAACTAGAGACCCCATGAGTGATGATCCCATCATAATTACGCAGTTTAATGTCTCAAAAGCAATTAAAGAAAGTATTCTGGAAAACTATGGTGAGTGTGGTTTGGCTTCATCAATTGGATCTTTTCAAGGTGAGTAACTCGTTGCTTATTATGGTTGTTTTTGTTGTTGATCATATGTAAAATCACTTTCATCTTCTATGAAATGCTGATTCCCTTAATTGTCTTTCTAAATCTGGTGTATTTGCAGTCAAGTATGTGAATCCCAGTACAAAGCTAGTTATCATCAGGTCCGCACGGGAGGACTACCAAAAGGTTTGGTCAGCAATTACCATGGTTAGGAGAATTGGAAATTGTCCAGTGCTATTCAACTTACTGGACCTAAGTGGTAAGTTAAATAACTAATGACAGTGGCTAAAAAGGGGAAAAGCAAGAACTAAAAGCATTATCTCATTAAAAGCATAATGTGTGAAGATTTTGTTATTGATGTTATTATTGATTTTGTCAAGTTAATAGAAATAATATGTGAAGATGAAGCTTTAAAACTCCTTTATTATGCTGGATTTTCCTAAGTAAAAGCTTAAATTAGCTCAAATTTTTTTGGCAACTTATTCATAAGAGAATTTATTTGTTTTATTCTGCAATTTGTACAATGTTTGCAAGCAGCATGATATGACAGGAAAAGTTTTTTGCATGTGAATAGTAAGATGTGCTGTTAATGTACAATTTTGGATTGTGTTCATTGTTACTAAGTAGCGATAACAATGATATAATGCGAATGCCTCGCGTCAATTCACTTGAAATTCTCATACAGGATATTCTGCTTTTACACTAGCTTCTTATTAAACCCAGAGACCAGGTTTTGTTTATGAAACCTTTATCAACAACAAATTCCCTGAACAATTTTTTTACTTGATTTTCTCGAAGTGGTTTAATCTGTACGTTGAGAGCAGTTTGCACCATTGTTAACATTGAATTATTATACCTTTATTTCCATAGTATCATGCATAATGTCATTGAACAATGAAAATATATTGGTGTTAATTTTAGTCTAATTTTAAATTCTGCACTCATTGTACTTTGTTTGTTTTGATTGTTCTTTCATGCTAGGAAGCATCAAGGCGTGCAAAACTGCTGCCTTGAAGTATGATGAATTGAAATTTGAACAGTACAAGCTTGCAGCTGGGGATCGCCTTTCGGCTGAGGTTACTCAGAGCATGAAAAATTGTCTGGAAAAGATCAAGATTTTGGAGCACTGAGTATTGCACATATAGCCTGCACTTTGGTGATAATCTTTTGACGTCGATCTTCTTAGGGAATTCTTCCAAATTAACATTGTTTTCACTAAAGTAAAAACACCATATCTTTTTTAACCCCTGTTGGATGAATTGATAAAGGTTCTTTCAATGGTGGAAAAAACAATATGTGTACAACTATATTAAGAAAATTTAAATTTAAATTTGAAGCCATGGGGATTTTTTTTTTACGTGACGAGATCACAAGATTCATTTTTTTCCAAAGCTTCTCTTTCTCCTCATGGGAAATGGTATCTTGCAATTTAACTTCTTATAGATTTTATATTTTGAAGTTGGTTTGGCTGTTCTTTATGGAAGAGGAAAATGGGATTCTTAAGGATTTGTTCATGGGTGGAAGTGAGCTGGTTAGAGTGAGGACCGAGTTGGACCAGTTGGTGATGGTAGATAGAAGAAGAAAGTCGAGAGTTAAGAACTTGTGCATCTAGAATTTTAATTCTACAATAATTTACATAAAATATTATTGTTTGAGAGATTATAAATATTGAAATGTAAATGTAAATGAGATTATATAACTTTGGTTGATTGAACAAATAAAGTGAAACTTTTCATTTTTCTGCAAATTCTCAAGAGATTTCACATTAAAAAAAATATATGAAAAATTGTTATATTAATCTTGACCTCTCAAGTAGTTTATTTTCTAATTATGTTAGTTAAAATTTTATTTAATGTGACTTCTTATTATAAGTTCTAAATTAGGTATTCTCAAAAAAATAAAATCTAAATTAGGAAGAGTTTTTTAAAATAAATCAAATTAGAAATTTTATACAAACATGGGATGAAGTAATTGCTTTTAATATTTGATATAACAAGATTTATTCCATCAATATATATTTATTTAATTTACATCCTCCCAGCAAAACATATCTTATTACATCACAGCCACACGGAAAAACCCAACCCTCTTTCCTACAGACACAGAAGCAGAAGATCCTCTCCTACAGACACCACACGGGAAAACCCAACCCTCTCTCCTACAGACACAGAAGCACAAGATCCTCTCCTACAGACATAGAAGCACAAGATCTAACTATACATGTATTCTAATCAGAACCAGAAATTTCAATGGCCCTTACAT
Source organism: Jatropha curcas (assembly GCF_041381405.1). Taxonomy (NCBI): domain Eukaryota; kingdom Viridiplantae; phylum Streptophyta; class Magnoliopsida; order Malpighiales; family Euphorbiaceae; genus Jatropha; species Jatropha curcas. The sequence continues at coordinate 22,624,897 of NC_143154.1, forward strand.
TAGAGATCCTATCACCACCTTCCTTAGGAACAGTAACAATAAGAACTCCGTTCACCATAGAAGCACTAACCTTATCCCTTTGAGCATTATCAGGCAGCTTAAACTTGCTCATGAACTTACCACTCTCTGTACTTATTTGAAGAATATTGTTATCGTCAATGTAAACCAACACATCCTCATTGTTGGACCCTCCAAACACACCCCTAAACACATGGGCTCTTGGGGTTTCTCTCCAATCCACCTGGGTTTCAAGGGAAGAGAAAACTGAGGGGAAGTGAGCGGAAAGTAAAGAAGGGAAAGGAAAGTTTTGAAATGGATCTAGTAAAGGGGAGAAGCCTTCTAGGTCCCAGAAGTCTGGAGAGGTACGATTGGCGATTGTACCTCTTTGGTCACTTACAGGGACGATTGACATTGGAATTGAAGAAGAAGAAGAGACAAATGAAATGAAGTTGAGGAGTGGAGTATGTGAAAATGGGAAAGTAGATAAAGAAGAAGAGGAAAGAAGGACAGAGTTTTCTTGCGCCTTCTGGAGTGTGCTGTTGGGTGGGCTCTCAAATTGTTGTAGACAAATGAAATGAAGCTGAGGCGTGGCGTATGTGAAAATGGGAAAGTAGAGAAAGAAGAAGAGGAAAGAAGGATAGAGTTAGTTTTCTTGCACCTTCTGGAGTGTGCTGTTGGGTGGGCTCTCAAATAGTTGTAGGCTTATGGGCCTTAGCTGACTGAACGGCGTCGTTTTTACAGACTTCAATTTTAATAAAAAAAATAAAAAACCCTAAACCTTGTTTTAGTGTAGTCTGGGAACGCAACTAGCTGTTTTGTGTTTTGGTGTAGTCTGGGAATACATCTAGCTGTTTTATCTGTTTGGAGGTTAAGTAGGTTGTGCTGAAGTTTTAGTTTTTTTTAGTTCTCTAAGTATTTTTCACGATAGCTAGGAAAACCAATTAAACCATCCTGATTGGTTGATGTAAACTTTTATCTATATATCACTTTATTACTTAAAATAGTAATATATCACTTTGGATTGGAGTGATTGGTCGGACCAATTAAATCACAAATATTTATTAATTTGACTAAATTTGATTAAAAGAATTAAATGAGAAATGAAATTAATTTCAGTCGTTCCAAGATTACCCATATAAACTCACTCAATTTATAAGTATTTTTTCCACGTATTGAATATTTAACCTTAATATATTATGGTAGATATATATTTTCTTTTCTTCTTAAATAGTGAGCTAAATTTTACAATTATAGGGATGGATTGAAAAAAATATGTGTTGATCCCTAAATATTATTGTTAGCAATAGGGTATTTTTATATTGGAGAGTGACGTTTGAGCATATGAAGAACTTTTTACCTTATACAAATAAATAACAAAATGATTACTTTTAAATTAGGGTATAATTTATTTTTAAATTTAGACATCAAATCAAAGTCTATTTTGTAAGAAAATTTTAAATTATTTATTTATAATTTTTGAATTTTTATTTTTATTTACGATGAATTTATTTTCAAACAAAAAGTCTTGGTAATTATTTTATAAATCTATATTATATATAAATGTGGAAATAAGGAGAAATAATGAGATTTTCTATAATAGCTTTAAATTGATTTTCCATTTAGTTAGATTTTTTTTATGCATTTTAATTGCAGAAACTATTTATCTTTTTAAGTGTATTTTTTATTGCCTTTTAATTGGAGAAAATAGATTCCATTTATCTTTTTGAATATCCTTTTAATTAGATTTTTTTATATATTTTAATCGGAGAAAATATGTGTAATATTTTTTGCTTATTTGATTTGATATTATTATTGTCCAATAATTTTTATAGTTAATAGATTTTGATGTTCTTAATTATAGGTGATATTGCTTTTTAGAAGATAAATTAAAAATCTTAATTCCGGAATTGAAAATGAAATTTAAATTCTTTAAATAATTATGTTATAAATTTTTTTAAATATGGGTAAACACTTTACTATTAAACTCTATTAGTTAAATATAATGAAATTAAAATAAAAAATTTTAAATATATTATTTCTCTTTGATTTTTTTAGATGATGGTGTACATTTATTTGGACTATTTATACATTATTGTATTTGACTAATATCATATAAAAAGTTTTCCTTTTTAAAAATGAAATCTTATTTTTTAAAAAATACACTATAAAAGTTTGAATTAATGAAAAATGGCTATTTGGCATATTTGCTATCATTTTTATTTTTTTCTATATTAAAGATGAAATGATGAAGAAATTCAAGAGATCTCTTTTTATTAAATATTTTATTCTTTTTTTTTTTTGAATTTTTGAAATATAAATTATTTTTTTATGATTTAATTGGATGTATTTTTTTAAAAAATAATCCTTACAATAAATATGAAGATAATTAGATCTTTGAAATTTTAATTTTTTTTAAATAAATATATAGGACATTGAATTTTTTAAAATTTAATACCATATATATCTATCTATAAATTTGACGGAGGATCTTCTATTACCTATGTTATTGTTTGCATATTGATTTCTAAGTTACATATTAATATTTATTTATGTCATTTTGAATTCTTTTTTAGCAAAGAAAAAATCTTGAAACAATTGGAATAAAATAGTTGCATGTTAAATAGAAAAGTTAGATACTATAAAATTTTCTTTAGTTACCTTTTAATATTTTTTAATTTAATGAGTAATAATATTTTTTTCGACGAGTTTGATTTTTTATCATTCTTTTTGAAATAGTAATCTTTTTTTATTTTTATAAAATATATTAATTAAAAGGAAGAAAAATACTTTATATCATTTATTTTAAATGAGTAAAAATACATATTAATTTTTGTTGTTTTAATCAAAATAAATAGTAATGTAATTTAATAATAAAATTTATTTAAACAACATATTTATATAAACACCAATGCGCTCAGAATTACGAGTACAATATTAAATATCAGTTATTATATTTAAAATAGATATTCGACTTAAATCAAACTCAAAAGAAAATTTAAATTAAAGAAATGAAAATCTTCTAAGCACTTATGCTCCATTAACTCAAGTTGGATGACTTATAAAAAAAAAAAAAATACAAACTAATTAATTTAGATAATGATTATTAATATAATATTTTCATATTGTAGCGGATAAATTAAAAGTTCTATTTTTTAGAGTTTAAAGAAAAAAGAAAAATGTTATTTTAAAGAGAGAAGTAGAAATGTTATTTTTTTTTTTTCAATTAGATATTAAAGTGCAAAACATTTAAAACAAATCATTGTATAAATAAAGTGCAATATAAATATATCATTGTATTTATTTTAAAATAAATAAGAACTTCAACTTTAATATTATATAAATAAAAAATTAAACTTGTATCGCACGTCATAAAAGAACATGTAATATAATAAAAAGCCACTGATGCCCACAAAATATCATTGTTTGAATTAACAAATTAAAATTGTGATAAACTATATCAATATAATTACAAAGCAATAAACTAAAAAATGACCATATTCAAAAACATCTGAAATTTAGCATTCAAAATTCCAATTTGATTTTGATTTACAATAATTAGGTACAATCATGGAAAGTTTGAATAATTAATAAAATAAAAAGAATAATTAAAAATAATAAAAAACAAATAACAAGTTTTAAAATTGAAAAAATAAAACTAAAAAAATAATTAACTAAGTAGAATTAAGTTATGAATAGTCTATATTGTTAACAAAGTTTAATTGAGTTTGTGGGTATGGTGAGTTGTTTGAGAATAATAATATAATGATATTATTATTGTTATTATAACGATGACATAATCATGAAGACAACTCTGATAAGTAAAAGGTGAATTATCACCGTCTTATACAGTGATGTTTTCATATGTCACCAAAGATTTAAGGCGTGATATATAAATTTGATTATGAAATTTACACATTTAACCTTGTACCAATTTATTGAAACCTATCATGCTCCAAGTTATATTTTTTTTAATATCAAATTTACACCTTGCCATGTTGGCAAAACATGCGTGAAGGTCACACACTCAAGGTTGAGTGACAGCTTTAAAGTGTTGCCAATATAGACTTTTTCTTCCTCTTCGTATCTAGCATCAAACAAAACAAAACATTTCTTCTTAGCATTTTATCAAACAGAAGATGATCATTTGCAAAAACAAGATCAAAAGATAAAATTTTGCTCAAAAACTAAAATAAAAAAATTTCATAACATGAGCTTGTTCTGTTCATATCAGGTGCTACTACTATTATTGTCACGACACTTCGATTCAGGTTCAAACTGTTATTGGTGTTACTCCTATTCTTAATTTTCTTATGGGTTATAATTTATAACCCTAACCTTTTGATATCTTTTGGGTTGAATTTCGAGTCAGATTTGCAAAGCTTTATTTTTTTTACATGGTGAAACCAGTATATCAATAAGATCTTAAAAATATAATTGAGTGTGTAGTGGCATCTAAGAAAGGGAATCAATTGTTACTGAAGAAATAGCAAGCATTAAAGAGAGAAACTCACCTTCATCAAATGATGAGAAAGATCATTTTAGTGACATAAATTCTTCGTCATCGGTGAATGAGATAGGAATAAAGATCAATTTGGTCCAAGAACTTATTTAGCAGGATCAAAAAGATCAAATTTGATCTTTTGGACCAATTTAACCGTTAAACTTATATAAAATGATTAAAAAAATCCGATTTCACTTTTTAGGCTAATTTAACCCTTGAACTTATTTTATTTTTATAAATTAATAATTGATTTAATTTAATATGATTGACTTTTTATCCCTTTTTATCCTACGCTAAGAACATTCAGATCAAACTTTTTCAACACTTACGAATATAAATTTAAAATTCATAAAAACATCATTTCTTATAATATAATAAATTTATAAACATGCATTATAAATTTAATTTATTAAACATAAAAAATGCATTGATTTCATAAGTGATAACCAAGTAATAGAAGTTAATTTATAATATTCAAATTAACACATATTTATAAAATCAAAACCATAAATCAAGATAAACATAGAAATAATATACTTCATATATCATTTTTTCATATTTTATAATTAATTAATTTTTAATAAATTAGTCAGCTCGATCTCAACTACAGTTTTAATAAATATCTATATAATAATTTTCATATTGTAAGTACAATAAAAAAGATTAAATAGAATCAAACTGTTAAATATGATTTTTTTTAATCACTTTAATTAAATTTAGGGGTTAAATTGATCTAAAAAGTGAAATTGAATCTTTTTAATAATTTTATATAAGTTTAAGAGTTAAATTGGCCTGAAAGATCAAATCCGATCCTTTTGATTCTGGTGAACAAATTTAGGGATCAGATTGGCTTTTATTCGATGAAGATATTTTCTTAAAAAAAAAAAAGAGGAAAAAAGAGAGAAAGAGATGGTCCAAATAAGGAAGAAGAAAAGAGCAAAGAAACGCAGATGAGATTGGTTCTAGAAATAAAATAAAGAAAGAAAAATAAAAAATAGAAGAAATATGAGTTGGAAGTTGACTTGTACCACGTGTCATAAGTTGTTTGCCATGTAGGTGCATTTGAAGACCATGCAAATTTAATAGATTGGCTAAATGCAGATTTGATATTTTTTTTAATACAATTTCGCTGAGCATAATAGTTCTCATGCAAATTTAAGAGTGCCATAAGGTTAAATTTATGCATTAAGCTAAAGATTTCATAATGATGATTGAATATATAAATTCATCCCCAAAATATTGCAATTTCAATTTTAAGACATCCCAAATTTTGTAAATCACATATTATGCACTCAAATTATAAATTTTGGTAATATTACATACATCTCCGTAATCACAATAATAATTTTTCTGGTTTTTGAATTTTATATACAAAATATTGATTTGATGTATAGTTATTATAATTCTCAAAACAATAATTTTTATATTTCAATTATTTAATAAGTATTTAATTAAACTAATTTTATAAATTAAAGTGTTTGATAAGTGTAATTTAAATCGAAATGATACGAAAGTTAAAAAAAAAAGATAAAAAAATTATACGGTTCCGATCCGATTCTAATTCATCTATACTATAGTTCAGTTTAAGTTCAACATGAACCAATCCCTGTGCCTACAAACAATAAGGTATTTTGAAATACTTCTTCTCTCTCTCTCTCTCTCTCTTTCAATCTTATACGGGCAGTCAAACACGAGCCAATGGGAGTTGCAAATATCGGCTACACTACCAACCTACGAGGGGAGCCAGCATACGGTGGCTATGTTGTTTGATAGACACAGTGGAACAATAAACCTTAATTAAGATTGAGCCAAATTAATGCATAAATATACCCATAATGGTATGGAAAAAACTTTCTAACACTTTAAACTTTTTAAACTTTGCGAGTCACCTATTATGCTCCTAAAATTACGAATTTTACTAATATTATATTCCTTTTTATATTGTTAATAATATTTTTTTAGTGTTTTTGACATTTATGTGTAAGATATTTATTTAATTTGTGGTTAGTATAATCTTTAAAATAATAATTTTCACATTTTTCAACTATCTAATAAGTATTTAGTGAGCTAATTTTAGAAGTTTAAGTATTCAATAGAATAATTTTTGCATATCGAAGCATCTAATTGGTGTAATTTTATAAATTAAAGTGTTCAATAGATTAACGTAAAAATTGAAAGTAACGCAAAGTTTTTTATGTAAAGTTTATGGATAAATTTATGCCCATTAAGATAGAGACAAAATTAAAGTCTGAATTCAATTAATTTAATTATATATACTGAGACAATTTAATTATAACAACAAAAGAAAAACGTAATTAATGCATTTTCACATTGAAAAAAAATGCATAAACTGAAAAGTATAAATAGTTAGCAAATCAATTAAAACATGAGTATCTTACAATAACATAATATATATATATATATATATATATATATATATATATATATATATATATATATAATATTTAAAAAATTTTTGATTTACAGTAGAGAAGCTTAGAGGCTCGTTGTTATCTTGACATGACCAGAGACGAAGTTAGAATCTAAAAGAATGAGCCAAATACTATAAAAATTAGTTAAAAGAATGAAAACCTTACGAAGGATTAGATGGTTGAAATGTTTGATTGGGAAGAGTTGGAAGCCGAGCATTAAAAGAGAAGATTTGAGGGAGAATAAGACAGAAAGAGTTGCAAGAGAAATTGTTTTATCAGTTTAATCCATCACTTAGATAATAGATTAACTCATGTTCATCTATTATCAATTAATAAATTGCTATACACAACCATATGAAGACATTTTACATGACTATTATTATTGCATTCATAGCCATTTTTTGGTTTTTGCAACTGTAATCGTGGTTCGAAACCGGTGGGAATCAAAACCATATGGAATTGAAATCGGTACGAATTGAAATCGATCCGAACCAAAATCGAAATCTGGAGCCTGTGGTCCGATTTCAGTTCTAAGAACCGGTCGGAACCAGCAGTTTTTCCAACCGGTTAGAACTGGCGGTTTTAGAATTTTTTTTTTTCAAAAATTTTTGTGAAATCTCTAAATTAATCATCCTAAAAACTATATAATAGCTAATTTTAAGGATATTTGTGAAAATTTGATTTTTGGATTTATTATAAATACACATTATTTCCATTTATCCTCATACAAAATTATTTTTCTCTATTACTCTCTACTGGTCACTCTTCAATCTTTCTAAGCTCTCCCATTTATAATTGTCCAAATTATTATCAAATAATTTCTCCAAAGTCTAATATCTAATTATTTTCCAAGTCTTCTTTCAAAAAAAAAAAGGTTCAAGCCTTTTCTTTAATTTCTTTTCTTAAAGTTTTTTTTTAATTATATCATAAATATTTAAATTTTCAATTTTCAATAAAAAATCTAATTTTTTATTTTATAATTATGCGATTCGCTGGAAAATCGATTGGAAAACGGGCGGAAACTATCAGTTTTGAAACTATTAAGGAATCGTAACCGGAATTATAACTATTCAGTTCTAAACTATATTCAGAAGTGTCAATTTTCGATTCGATTTCAGTTCCATATTTTTTAAACCGAAACCGGTGATTCCGAAAGCGTGGCAACTCCTAACATTTTCTAATGATAATGTGTCACGTGATAAACTAGATTCACCTAACATTTTCTAAAAATATGAAGGCCTTAACGTACTCTTCCAAGTTCCAATTATATGTCAATGATAATGTAAAGAATACATGTAAATATGTAATTTATTTATAAGGATACTTTTGTAAATACATAGCTTTGATGTTATAGCTACTGTATATGCAATCACAATAACAATTAATGAAGCAACGTGTTGAATATTTTCCAAAACCGCTCTCTCACGTGTCAGGCCTGAGTGACAAAATTACCCTACGTTTGCGACTTGTTACAGTATCACTCCAAATCCACTTTTGCCTTTCGAGCACCCTGACTCAGTAACTTAGATATATTATTACCTTAATTAAGAAATTAGCTACGGTTTTATAATAAAATAATACTAAAGTGGGTCCCACCTAACCAGCTTGGATTAACTTAACCCAAGCCCCTCTAAAATCATCAAAACTCAGCGTTTTGAAGACCTGAGTTTCTCCTTTTCCAACGCTCTCTTCTCCTGACACTAATCAAATGTTTTATTCTTCTTTCTTATAAGCACAACATCATCAACCTTTGTCACAAATCATACAACAGCCTTACAGGTATGAGATACCACTCAATGGATATAAACTAGAATTAAAAACTAAAAGCTACATCTAACAATTGATCGTCTTCCAAGCAGCTGAAATTAGTGTTGCATAACATACCCATGTGACACACTTCAAATTATAACCAACAAAATAATTGCATCAATGACAAGAATCAAGATCCAATAATTTTATCAAATTCTGTTGATATACATCATCAACAACTGCCACGCTTAAAAAATTTTTAATAAATAATTTCTCTATTATCCAATATGGCAATCAAAAACCTTAGACCAAATATCATGGACTAAACAAAAAAGAAATTAGATTAAACCTCTTAATAGAATTGTCTGGAAAATTCCTCAAGCTCTCTCCTTCGTGAGAGTTATGCTTTCGCTTTTGCGGCTAGCGTTTCTTATTTTTAGGATTTCTGTCCCCTAATCATTAGGGTTTTATCACCTTTCGTTCCACCTTTTTTAACTTTTCCCATTATTCCTTCCCACCAATCCATCAACAAATCTCTTTCTTATTATTTTCACTTTTCCTAATCTTCTGTTGCTTGTGTAGGCTTTATCTTTGCTGAGGTGCCTTAATCCCCAAGCTTCAGACTTTTGAAAAGGGCTTTTGGTTCTGCAGTCTTAGATGGTGACAGAAATCACTGATGCTAAAACCCAAGGGGAGGCTGATGCAATTAAGCTACCTGAGGATCTTGTGGGTGAAGGAGAAGATAGGGGCAAGTTATGTCTAGCTGGGAAATTATGGACTGACAGAGGTTTCAATAAATTTACTCTCATGGAGACCATAACTCGTGTTTGGAAGGCGAAACATAATGTAACTACGCGCGAATGGAGGAAAGACATATTCCTTTTCCAGTTTACTCATTGGAGAGACATGCAAGCTGTCATAGAGAGTGAACCTTAGAATTTTGATAAACAACAGCTTGTTTTAAAGGAGGTGGTTAGTACGAAACAACCCTCAACGCTGGATTTTTCATTGGCTCCTTTTTGGATTCGAGCTTATGACCTTCCGATTAAGTGTATGAGCCTTCAGGTGGCGCAATTTATTGGGAATAAGATAGGGACCTTTCTGGAATATACTGATCTGTCTAAATAAGCTAAAAACACATATATAAGGTTTCGAGCTACTTTGGATTTAAAGAAACCTTTGCTATGGGGGATAACAATCAAGGCAGAGGGTAAGGAGTTGTGGGTTTCCCTTCGTTATGCAAGCCTACCCAATTTCTGTTACTTCTGCGATTATTGTGGTCACTCAATGAAGAGTTGTGACATGCACACTGATGGATCTTCTGACAATATGGAGAATCTTACGTATGGACGTGCGTCGCCTTTCAAAGGACCTTCCAGGCTGTCTAAAGACCCTTTGGACAACTCAAAAGCGAAACAAAAGTTGGGTTTATAAACCACAGAGGATTCGAAAATCCACTGAGTCTGTGACTAAGACAAATGGATTTCCAGAAAATCACAATGATACAGTTGTGGATCTTTCAAATACCGACGAGATCTTGCACCAACTAGAGGATATGCATGTGAACCGAAGGACCATCCCACGAACCATGTCTCTTGTATCTGATGACTCGCCTAGATTAGAGGAAGGTGAGACCCTCGATAGTAATAACTAGAATCGTAAACTTCCTATCCCATCACCTATTGACTGTAACAACAACTTGCTCATCCAAAAACCTGCCATTAATCCTCCTCCTTCTCTCCCGACCCTTATATCTATTCCTATATTTGAAGACGCATTACCTTTCTCCACTCACATATTATGCTCTAATATCCCTTTAACACCTTTATCACCACTTCCCTCCTCAAATTCTAAAAGTAATCTTTCCATAGCTCATCCACATTACCCGGCTCAAGCAACCAACTCAACCCCACAGTCACCTATCCCACAGCTTAACCCGCCTACCCTTTCCCATCCTAACTCTAAATCCAAATCTTTATTGAAAAGAAAGGCGAGATTGTCTGAACAGGTGGCCCAGCAGGATAAGTTAGGCAGTGCAGGGAAGAGGAAGGAGAGTGAAGTGATTATTTTTTTCCCAATAGATGGTGTTCCTATGGATAATGACTATTCTGCTAAAAAATCCAAATCAACTGAGATATCGACGGAGGCTGGCAGCCAGCCCCGCCGGAAGCCGTGAGTATTTTTTACTTGAATTGCAAGAGGCTTGGGAACCCCTATGCAATTCAAAAACTGAAGAAGCTCATCAAGCTTCAAGATCCCATTTTGGTTTTCCTTGCAGAAACAAAATTGACTGAGGCTGAAATTAGTAGAGTTTGTGATAAATGTGGTTTTAAGGTATCTATTGTTGTTTCTTGTGATAATTCAGTAGGGAGGAAAGGGGATATCTGTTTATTGTGGGCGGAGCATCCGCAAGTTCAGGTTTTTTCGTTATCTCACAATCATATTGATGTCTTTATTACTAATACTTGGCAGTTTACAGGTGTGTGTTATTGGCCGGAAGACTGTAACAAGCACAAAACATAGTCTCTTCTTCGCGATCTTAAAATGCGTCTCAGTTGCCATGGCTAGTTGGTGGTGATTTCAATGAAATACTCTAAAATCATGAAAAAGCATGCGGTTTACCGAAAGATTAAAGCAAGTTGGAAGATTTTCACTCAGTGCTTAATGATTGTGAACTAAAGGATTTGGGCTTTAATGGTTTCGCATTTACATGGAGCAATGGTAGAACTGGTAATCAGAATATTTTAAAACGGTTAGACCGTTTTGTGGCGTTGCCATCTTCGATACAGATGTTTCTTAATTTTTCGGTGTCACATCTCCTTAGACAAAGATCTGATCATTGCCCTATTACTCTGTCTTTGGAAAAACCTAGGAAAGGTCATCGACACAAGGCTCACCCTATCAGATTTGAATTCATGTGGCTTAGAGATTCTGGTTGTGTGGAGACGGTAAAAGATGCATGGGATGAGTCAGTGGGGGACAGCTTGGAAGTCAGATTTAACAAGGGTGCTAAGGCGCTTAAGAGATGGGAACGATGTCACTTTGGTCATGTTACTCATCAAATCCAAAGTATGAGAAGTTGTTATTTAGTTTGCGATAACAAACTCAGTTTGAGGCTTATGTTTTGCTTCAGAGAGATGTGGAGGCATATCATTAGGCCCAGGAGCTTTGGATGGAGGCATTTGCTTAATACCTAATAAAATTTCATCCTTATGATTCAAGATAGCATTCATCTTAGAAGTTACCTTTCTCTCCACTGCAGTTAAAGCTTCGTCTAGAACTGATGGACCTAGAGAAGTAAAAAGCGAACAGAAATACGATGTTATAACCCTTGCAATATCTCCCTCGTCCCTAAACTGCATGCTCGAGTCATCCGATATTTGATCAATATTATTCTTTCTCTAACGAGAGTTTGCTTTTTAATGAAAGAAACCAGTGTTACGGTCCCCCTCCTGCAGCCATTTAATTCTTGATGCTATATGGGTTTTTTTTTTATTATGGCTTGTATTTCTACTGTCTCTTATTCTATTTTGATTAACGGTGAGCCTAAGGAGACTTTCCTCCCATAAAGAGGTCTCTATCAAAGTGATCCTTTGTCACCATACTTGTTTCTCTTTTGTGCAGAGGTTTTCTCTAGCTTACTCAGAAAGGCGAAAGATAATCACCATCTACATGGCATTAAAATTAGTAGAACTGCTCCTCCTATATCACATTTGTTCTTTAAGGATGATAGTATTATCTTCAGTGGACTACCAGGCAATAGGCTATGAAGATTAAGGAGATCATAAGTTGTTATGGACTTGCATCAGGCTAAAGTATCATTTTCGATAAATCTGAAATCTACTTTAGTCCTAACATCAATACAAGTGCCCATGAGACTATTAGTAACTGTTTGGGGGTTCGCCAAATTGACCACCATAAGAAGTATCTTGGCCTTCTGGCTTTTGTTAGGAGAAAAAAGAAAGAAATGTTTAGATATTTAGTTGATAGAGTTGTGAAAAAACTGAATGGATGGAAGGAAAAATCCTTTCTCGAGCTGGTAAGGAAGTGCTTCTTAAGTCAATCATTCAGGCCATACCCACTTATGCTATAAGCTGTTTCTTGATTCCCATGGATATCTGTAATCAAATTGAGGGCATGATGGCTAAATCTTGGTGGGGACAAAAGAAGGACGAGCGAAAATTCATTAGTCGAGTTGGTCTAGCCTACATCGTTCTAAGAAACAAGGAGGAGTGGGTTTTAGGAATTTTCGGGCCTTTAATCTTGGATGCTATTAAAACAGTGTTGGAGACTTGCTTCTAATGAATCTTCATTGCTGTCACAAATTTTGAAGGCAAGATATTACCCTCATGGTTCGTTCATGTCTACAGGACCTATATACAAGCCAAGCTTTACATGGCAGAGTTTTATGAAAGCACGTCATCTCATTGATCAAGGTTCCAGGGTAATGGCACGCGAGTTCGTGTTTGGGGTGATAAATGGATTTCATTGCTGCCTTATCAGAAAGTAATCTCAAAACCCTTAACTTTGTAACTAGATGCTTTATGTTTCTGAGTTGATTGATCATGAGACTAGTTGTTGGCGGTAAGACGTGATCTATTCTTTTTCCTCTCCTATGGAAGCTACTGTTATTCTGAAAATCCCTATCAACGCTCAGAGACCGTGATATTCTAGTTTGAAATTTTTCTAAAAATAGATTCTTCTCTGTAGGTCGGCCTATTACTTGGCGCTATAATCCCAATCTGGAAACATTCCATCTTCCTTTATAGGAACTCAGAACGGTCTCTTGAAGTGGCTATGGAAGCAGCAGCTGCCCCCTTAAGGTAAAACATTTTCATCATTGTCTTCTCTCCAACGCGCTCCCGATGAAACTCATGCTATGTAGACAAGCGATTATTTCGGATCCCATTTGCAATAACTGTGGCGAGGCAGCAGAATCTTTGGACCATATTTTCTTGCATTACCCAGTTGCAGTTAGAGTTTGGCATTTATCACCTTTGCGCTATTATACTACAGTGACTCCTTTATCCTAGATAGACTAGTTTCTTCAGAAACGAGAGAATCTTTCTCCCGAACAGATACATATGATTCTTATGATTGCCTGGGCTTTGTGGCGATCCAGAAACTTGGGGCTATATACGCTTAAAAAACTATCTAATGTCCAAATTTTGCACTATGCATCCAGTTTGCTTCATGATTTTCTAGATGTGCAGGTTCGTGATAGTCAGAGTGTTAATGTTCAACACGCCCCAGCTCAAGTCTCAGGGTGGCAAGCCCCAACTTTTGGTTTTATCAAGATGAATACAGATGCGGGTATTAAGGACAAATGATGGCTGCTGCGGCTAGATGCTCCAATATTATTCTCTCTTTAGCTTAAGCGGAAGTACAGGCTGTGATTTACGGAATGGAAATGGCCTTACGTTGAGCTTCACTAATTTACATTTTGAGACAGACTACATGAAGATAATTTATGGCCTAAGAATTATCCTTGTTCCAGCTAATGATTTTGGGACTCGTCTACTGAAGTTGAAGGGCTTAGTATCTCAGTTCCCCCAGTTCTCTTTTTAGTCATGTTAACAGGAAAAGCAACTGTGTTGGCATTCTATAGCAAAAGATGCTCACTCTCAATTAGAAGAGGAGCTCATATGGGTGGAGGATGTTCCACCTCAATGTTCTTCCCTTATACTGGCTGACTCTTTGCTTCGATTTAATATATTATTTTCCTTCAAAAAAATAGAAAAGATATTAAATCTTAAAAATAAATACGAATAAAATTTCAGAAAACATACCAAGTACCAGAAACCCCACCAACAAGCCTGTTGATTCTATCACCAGTAACACACCCAGCTTCCATAACCTCTTCAGCAACCTCTAAATCAATAGCTTCCTTCTAAAAAACTAACACTTCAAAATCCTTCCTCCTAGTTGCTAGTGCAAAAACCAATCCTTCAATCCCACCTGTAGCAGAAAGAATTCACGATTTCCTTTGCTTCGACTGTGATTATGGTCCAATTAATGTAGAGAGGGAAAGTAAAATGATATAATAAATAAAAAATTGACGAATCTAAATCAAGAAATAAGGAACAACAGTTTGGAGTGGGTGAAGGGAGGAGAGAGATGGAGAAGGGAGGAGAGAAGGAGAAACTTAGGTCTTCAAAACGGTGAGTTTTGATGATTTTGGGGGCTTGGATTAAGTTAACTTAAGCTGGTCAGTGCGACTCACTTTATTATTATTATATTATAAAATCTTAGTTAATTTTGCAACTAAAGTGACAATATATCTAAGTTACTGAATCAGGGTGAGCGAGAGATGAAGGTGAGTTTAGAGTGATACTGAAACAGCCGCAAAAGTGGGAGTAATTTTGTAGCTCAGGCCCACATATAAAGTGCTTCACAAGTTATTTATTATTAATCACAAAAATATGAAAATAGCAATAGAAATGCTCAATAATTTCCAACCTCAATTGAAATAAAACATGACATCATTTTAGCATCCACCAAGAACAATAAAAAGAGATATATATATATTTTTTTTATCAACAATGGGTTGATTGAGGTGATTTGCGACCTCAATTCCTATAAGGAAGAGAAATCTTTGTACTCTACGGCTTGAGGGATTAAGCATCCTTTTTATTAAAAAAAAAAGAGAGAGAGAGAGAGATTTTTTTGTGGACAAACTAATATATCAACTTCATTAACCAAAAGAACAATGAGCCAAAAGCTCTGTTATTGTCTAGAGGTTTGAGCACTTTCTTAGCTCCACCGACTCGTGTTTGTGACGTGGTGTAGGTTGACCTGGTAGGTGGTCTATGGCCACGGTTAATTAGATAATTTGGATTATAGCCTCTATTGTATTAAAAAAACTTCATTAACCAAAAGAACAATGAGTCAAAACAAAAGGTTGAATGGATAGAGGCACTTCCTCCACCCAAATTTATTTAAATACAAAAATCTGTCTAAAAGAAGAAACATGTAGGAGAGAGATTTGTAGAAGAGAGAAGAAGGAAACGTATAAAAAAAAATTGCGTAAACCACAATTTGTAGTTTCATAAAACACATTTTTTATTTTTTAAACGGTTTTGAAAAAAGTTAAACATTTTTACAGTAAACATGTTTCATTTTTCTTTTTTTACCAAAATTAAACGGAAAACTAAAACCACAACAGTAACAAACCCCACCTAATTTGCAAGCTAAAAAAGATTATAAAGTTTTGAATTTGCTTTTATTGCCTAAATCAATAACAAACTAGAGGCTATAAACTAAAATTATAATATATAAAACTATGTATATATATGCCTGAATAAATTAAATATAATACCAAGTACAAGCTATAAATATGAGATGGAGGAAAAAATAACATAAATAATCCTCCATTTTTATGAAAATGAGATAAAAAACTCCAAAAAAAAAAAATCATCCTGACCCTCCCATGGGCATGTATAAAAATACATAATAAATAAAAAAAATATATGACTTAATTAATTTATAATCTTAATCTAAACTTACAACTGCTATTTCTAATCCTAATATCATTAGCAGTAGATAAACTGTCCACATCTAACTTGCACTTAACCAAGAACTTCACCTTCATCAGCTTCAACTTCCCAAGCTTCACTCTAACAGGCTGCTTAACCCTAAGGTTCAAAGGAATAACTCCATTCTCCTGTTGCTGCTGCTGAAGAGATGTAAATAGTCCATAAGCATCCTGTGTCTGCCCTTGCAAAGGGACATTAAGGACAGTTATATTCCTATGTCCTTGATAAAATTTGGGCAGTGACCCTTCACATAGTTTTGTCCCTAAATACAATACGCCTATATGGCTCCCTCCTTCATAATAAATACCAATTTTCTTGTTCGGGTTTTCTGCAGTAATTCTCACATCAAATGCAGCAGATAAGCTTGAATCTGTAGAAAGATTGAACTCAGTTATTTGCAATCCATCAATGGAATATTTCGGCAGTTTTGGCCGGAAAACTAAGTATAAGATTCCGGCTATGATTCCGACTATGACTATGATAAGCAAGATTAGACTAAGTGTCCAACACAAGCATCTGCAGAAACAGCTTCTTCTTTTCTTGGGTGGTTTTGAGTGGATGACCGGAAGAGTACGTTGAAACGGCGGATATCGGTTCTCTTCCACCGCAGGATCGCCTTTATCAGACTTTGAAGCATTTCTAGGCATTAATGGAGCTGTAGGCGGTTGTGGCGCTTCTACATCTTGAGTGACTGGATGGATTCTTTGTTGATCTGCCATTGCTAGTTGATATTAAGCTTCTTTTTCTTCCTCTTTATGGATATGGGTATATAGTTTTCCTCTTTAGATAGTATTTGATGAAGGTTTTATAAGGAGATAAGCTGTAATTTCATAGAAGGAGGATTGATTAGGTCACATGTTATATGAGTTTGAAGCTTCCTTTCTTTGACTTCTTACAGAGTTTACACATTGCATATAATATAAGTAGGTATGTCTTTTTCTTAGCAAGTTTTAAAATGTGGGAGTTCTATCACATGACTTTCTTGCAAAAACAAAATTCAATAACGCGGTTGTATTGTATGTAATTAAAATATTAGTGAGTGCAAAAAAATCTTTACCCTCTAGGACAGGAAGAGATCAAACTTCTTGATTACATATAAAAATAATAATAACCTAAATTTATTATCAGTGTGCGCATTCTTTTCAATTAAGTTAATGGTTTGGAGTATATTTTTATCCAATTTGGATCCCGCTAAAATTAAATATTTTTGTTGGACATTTCATGTGCATTGGAGATTTGCTAGATCCATGTGGAGAGGTATTTGCATGAACCGGAGGTGAAGGGTAGGAATTATATCTGTCCGTTAGTTGGACTGGACACCATCCCGATATAATATATATATATATATATATATATATATATATATTTTCAAATTGCTCTCTAGGGGAATCAAGTAATAAAAAAAAGTGAACAAAATAAACCAAAATAAAATAATGCAAATTTAAAAAACTGAAATTTTTAATGTGAAAATTGAATCCAATCTATTAGTTTATTTCAATCAATTTGGTTGAGATTTTAACTTTTCTTAAGACGAATTTAAACTTATTTATTGATTTAACGAAGACTTAATCAAATTTAAATTTTTTTTATTTAAATTAAAATCAAACTGAATATATTAATAAGTATGATTCAGTTGGTTTTATCGATTTAATCTAGACACAATATTCAATTTTTTCCTATTTTAAACGTAAAATAGACATAAATACTGAGTATAAAATATTAATGAACCATATGATATTATTGGGTACTACAAATAACAAAAGAAAAAGATATAAAGTTTTTTATTAATAAAGTTTAATTCAGGAAATATTGAAATAAATTTATAATAAATACTATAAAAATAGAACCTTTAGACTGCTGTCACAAAAGCATAAATAACAAGTTAACTTATTTCTTAAAGTAATGATAAAGTACATATATTTTAAACTTTAAATTTTGAGTGGAATAGTTAAAATGGATCTGTTGAGGCTCTAAATGATATAATTTTCTAAATATTTTATTTGTCCAATTTTAAATTATTCTATGATTTTCAAGCTCTGGTAGGTTTCACCACATGGAATATATATTTCTTTTCAATATATAATAATAGAATAACATAATAATTAAAGTCAACGATAGAAAACCTCATACGTGTTAATCTCCAAATATAAAATTCTTTTAAGCATTCAGAAGGAATCGTTTTATTCTTTTCGTGGACAATGACTGAGTGCGAATGAATTAATATGACGGGTGAACTTGACGCGGTTAAAAACAAAAAAGAAAGCTGAGAAGCTTCCATAGATTTATTCATACACACAAGCTTGAAAAAGTCTTGCAATGCTGCGTCAATATATAAATATAAATTAATATAAAGAAAAGGAAGCAACCTTTTCCCAACATATTACGCGGCCGTGTCATTATCATCGTCTAATTTACATATGTTGACTTTTCTTCTGTTGGCGCGCTACGCTACCTAAACTTCTTGACTTTGTAATTTGTATAGGAGTCAGGCGCAAATTTTTTTTAATTAATTTTTTTTTTGGAAAAAAAAATGCTTGGGAAGGACTAAAAATGGAAATCTTATTTTTTTAATTGCAAATTGTAAAATTAATAAATTCTTTTATTTAAAATATTTTTCTTTATTGCAGTAGTGTATATATAGGGGTTTAATTTGGTCAAATCAATTAGTACAAAAACAGTTAAAATTTTAATTTTTTAAAATATAAATCGAACCAAATTGTTTAATTTACATGTATTAAATCGAATAGATTTGATTTAACTTTTTTTTAAAATATTAGCTAATTTTTGGGTTTAATGTGATTTCATTTTTAATTTTTAGATTTTTTTTTAATTTTATCACATAATGAAAACCAAACTAATTATAAACTTAAAAAATATTTAATTTTTAAAATTATATTATAAAATTGACCTTGAACTTTAGTTAATTTTTTTTTATTGTGGCTCCATGAATTTTATGAGAATTCAATCATAAGCAGCACTTTAATAATAATTACACTGCTTGTCAAAATAAAATAACTTTTCGAGGTTTTACTTACGACTCTGTATTTTTACATTTCGTTTTACGATTAATATAATTATTAATGAAATGTGAAAATATAAGATTATATCTACAAAATTTAAAGAGCCATAAAATAATGTGAATCGTGAAATTATAATATCAAATTTATGCATTAGTCTGTAACCCTCCAATAAATTTATGTATGTGTATGAGTGTGTGAAGATTCAGAAGCCGCCTCATGTCATACATTACTTATATTATAAGTAATGTTTTCTTTCTTTTTTAATCCTAAAATAAGAAGGTTAGTTAGGTTTAGATAGATAAGGCATTAATCACACCTTTTAGTTATAAAAATTTAGTTTTTAAAACGCGGAATATATAATTTCACTAATTTTAATAAAAAAATTATGAAATCATGAACTTATACAATAATTTAAATATCATTTTTTCGTAATAATTTCACACATTGTCATATAATAACAACAGTATTTAAGATTTTTTGACTTTTATATGAAAATATTAATCTAATATATAGTTAATACATCTCTTGGAACAACAATTTTCACATTTTTTAATTATTAAATAAGTATTTTATATGTACAAATTATTAAATTGAAGTATTCAAAAAGTCAAATTAAAAATTGAGTGCCACAAAATTTATGTATTGAGCCGTTTTTAATTTTAAACGAAGAATTTTTAAACGAAAGAATTGACCTCCTTTTGTAATCAAAGTTTGGAGCTACCATTTGCTTACATTATTGACTTTGATACTTTTGTTGGCTTTCTTTTTCTTTTTCCTATAAAATATTTTCTCTGTTCCGTTAAATATGGGACGATTTTTTCTTATTTAGATGATACTTTTAGAAAATTATAGTATTAATTATTTTATTATAATTTTACCCTTGTCCAAATATATGCAATGCAGGTTGTTAAACTGTAATACTTAAAAATCTCAATTAAGTTAAATTCATTGAAAATTTATGTTAAATACAATAATTTAATAATTAATTGGCACCCTATAATTCGGATTTCAAATATTTCCCATATAATTTTCAAAAATTTCCAAATATTACCTAAAAAGTAGATGAAGTAAAAGTAATCCTGCCACCTTAATTTAAAAAACAGAATCGACGGAAAAGATTGAGGTTAGATGACCGGGTCAAAAAGTGAAAATAAAATGGCCAATTTAATGTCTTGAAATATAATTTTAAAACCTTACTTTTTTGTTTGAAGAATAAACCGACCTTACTTCCATCAACATTTTTTTTTAAAAAAAAATTATCATTATAATTTCATTATGTATAAATTATGAGTTCTTTTTATTTTTTTTGTCAATCATTTGTGTTCTGGTTAATCTTTTTACCTTTTGTAAAAGATATAAATGATAATTATAAATTTAATGTTTGAACTGTTCAAATTTTTCTGTTTGATATCTGATCGGAAAAATTTTACAATCAAGTGTTTAAACTACTTTAAAAAAATTTTTAATTACGTGTTTTACAGCCCATGTGGACAACCGAAATTGCTATTAGGACAGCTGGGACTCACGAAACAGTAGCAAATATGCTGAGTAGGCTGAAAATGAGTGAGCCACGTAGACTCATATGTACAACATACAATCTGGATGTCTAAAATTATTAACTCGCCATTTTTATCTCTATCTCCTTCAAGCAGCAAACTAAAAGAGTCGGAAAGTCTCAAACCGAGCTATTGTACAATCTTGTTTACATTACACCATCATCTTCCTTATACTCATTTGAAACCATCCAAAAAAATTTCACTTTAGAAATCCTCTTATTTGCTAAACAATTTTAGCCACGATATCAAAAGATACATTTGAAGTCTTCTCCCCCCATCTTAGGACTATTATACATTTAAGGCTTACCGGAAAATTTGAAAAATCGATTTTGACAGATTATTTGAAAAATCTATTAACGGTGATTTTTACGGGAGATGGGGATCTCTAAAGTTGACGACAATATCTATCGTATCATTTGAAAAATTGATTATGACAGATCTGATTTTAGATCTGAGATGAGAGTTTGTTGATGCTCTATTTACAAATCGATAGAGTTCCATTATTTAGATAATCACAGTCACTTATTGAAATAACCCGAATTTTTATTTTCAAAACTTTGGAATTTTCATTAAATCAAAAATCCGGATTTATGATAGTATGGGCTGTTAAGACCGAGTAATTCTAATTGAGCCCAAAGTTTTATGAATTGGGCCCAAGCCCAAAAACATATTATTCGGAATTTTCGTTTGGGTAACACTTAAAATTTCGATGAAAATGAAAATGGAACACTAATTGCTAATCGATTATAAATGTGTTTATATATAGGTGTAACTACTATATAAATTAATCAGCCTAAAATTAGATATCTTTGCTATTAATATTTTATGATTATTGAATAAATTGAGAAAATATTACGGAACTAAACAAAATAATCAAATAAATTGAACCGGACCCAAAAATCAAATTAATTTTTCGAAAACCAGATGAAAAATCCATAAATCAATTGAAAAACCAAGCTAAAACCATGATTTAAACCAAACCAGACCCGAATCGACCCAAACCCCATCCACCAATTAGAAAATTCTAGAAAAAAAAAAAAGAAAGAAAAGAGAAATGAGAAGAGAGACTCAGTGGTCTCTCTCTCGCTCTTCTCTCTCAACAACCCCCCTCCCCTTTTCTTCTCGTTCTCCGACCACCGGCCACCAAATCCGGCAAATGAATACTCTAAAAACATCTACTCAACACAAGGAAGAAGATTATAGCTTAGATTTGAACTGAAATTGTGTCTATTTTGAAAGGGAAGAGCTTGAAGTTTCGGCCACCGTGGTGACACCTTTCTCCGGCAATTCACGCCGTATCAAGCAAGTCTAGAGCGCAAGGTGAGTACCAAATGCCTCCTCTCTTCTTCCTCTTTCATTTGATGGCCTCCTCGTCAACTGTAATAGCCGGAATCGGAAAACCCAAAATGGGTATCACCGAACCTTTCCGGTCAATTTCCAGCCAAATAGTTCATACCCACCTTGATTTGAATACATATTAGTGATCCTCTCATTGAAACGAATAAAATGAAATATTGTTTGTTAATTTTGGTAAAGATTTGACATTTCCGGCCACCGTGCACGGCGGCGGCGACGGCGGTCCGGCGACCGGCCGGCGAGACTTCAAGAGATAGAATGTTCTCCTCTTCGCGCGGATGACGGACATAACATCTGATTTTCAATCGGTACACTCAAAAGCTTAATTCGCAATTTTTGAATAAATCCCGAATTAATTAATTAATGAACTTAATTAAGTATTTAAGTAAATTAAATTAAATATTGTTAAATATATTTTAATGAATATTAATTATAACTATAAGGACGGTACTAAAATACAAATTCCTACCTAATAATAAATTTTAGGAATTTTATTAACAAATAAATAGTTATAGATCAATTAATTATAATGGACTATGTGAATTAAGTGACTGAATAAATGACGGTTATGGCGGACGAGATTAGTGGATATGAATTTGCCCGATGGATGGGCTGTGCGTGTGGATTTGTGAAAATTTGATAAATTGGGGTAGTACAGTTTAGAGAGGAAATGTTGCCGAATTTTTAATAAAACACTTAATGAATAATTAAATTAGTTATATTCTTAATAAGTAGTAACGACTAAAACCTTAAGTATTATGATTATTATCAGCATTAGGAATATCATTATTATTATTATAACTAGAAATTTTATCTAAAGGTTATAAATTAGAATAAATAAATAAATAGGGAAACTATATATATAGAGAAATATAAAGTTTAGTTTGATATGTGAGTAAAGCGAATAGTAACCAAAACTAATAATTAAGGTAAAAGTACGTTTCTTGAATGAAACCCCTAATGTAGAATTTTCTTATTATGTTAGATGTTTATAGATTCCGAAAGGTGGAGACAAATGCGGGAAGCGTGCAGTAATAAAGATAGTCCTTTGAAGGACAATAAAGAACTGTGAGTAGTGTTAGATAACTAGTATCATCCGCCTGCATTCATGCATTCACGGCTAAATGCTATCATGCATTAATTTGTTGAATTGCCATATTGTGCTGCACTATTTGTTGATATTAAATAAATTATGTGATTACTTGTGCTGTGTATATACTGTGTCTTGTTTGTGTGGAATTGGGATGAAGTGGGCCACCATGGGTTTGTGAGGACGGTCTGTGATATGGATCCTGAGTATGATATGATATGGAATTTGACCGTCGGCCGGGAAAATGGGAGATCGGCGCCCCCGTGTGCACCTGATGATATGGATTATATGGAAAACCACAGGATGGCTTCTTGTTGTTGCGCACCTGATAATCTAGATTTGATTGTAGCCCGCAGGGTGGCCTCCTGTTGTGAGCACTTGATGATCTAGATTGGATGGAGACCACCGGGTTGCCTCCTGTTGGTATGGAAAAGAAAAGAGGGAATGGAAAAACAATGAGAGGACTGGTCAGTGAGGATTAGACCAGTTGGCCGTATGGGGGATCGGCTGCCTGGTGCACATGTATGAGAGGGCGAGCCATGTGTGAGGACGGCTCGTTGGGGTTTTAGGTGGTGCCACTGACTAATTTCCACGTGATGTGATTATATGAAGGTGATAATAATTGTGATTGTTGTTGTATTGCCATTTGTGTGACAAACTGCATGATCATATAACTAAACGAGTGACCAAATTAAAATATTTTAGCATTTGTGTGATTGTGTGGGGTGAGAGGGTTATCTAACCCTACTCATTGAGTTTGGCGCTCATCCCTGCCTACTATTTTTTTTTTCAGGTAATAGAAAGAAAGGAAAGCCATATGGAGTTGAAACACGTATTATAGAAGATTGTTAATGATAGAAATAACGATGTGTATGTAAAGGTAGAGTTCCGCAATTGTATTCCAGTTGGGTTGTAAATAAATAGTAAAGTTCATGTTAAATATATGAACTGTATTTTGGATGCATATGTATAATAAGTTAATGGGCCTGAATCCATAATTATGAATAGAATGTGGGATTTAAATAAGTTAGGCTTACTACGGGCTTTGGAGGCCTTAAGCCCACCCAGGTCCTAGTGCCGGTCCGGTCCATAGAAATGGGTCGTGACAAAGTTGGTATCAGAGCATAAGTTGGGCCTTAGGAATCAATTGCGGAACATAGGAAATTAAATAGAGAGCTCCTATGTTGGGATCGGCCGTAACCAACAAAGGAGTGTAGTCTGGATTGAATTCCATTTTAGTGCCGGTGGACGCATCGTGCACGAGGATGGAAGGAAATCTATATGAAACTTAGGATGAGAATTAAATGTATATAAGTAATAGTAAATCATAAAAAGGTCCGGGTAACTGACGTTTATAAAATAAACATTTCGAGTTTTGCTAAATCCCCTCCATCTATTTTGAAGCAGAAGATCAGTAGGAAATTGGTGTAATGGCCTGATCACCCAGTACACCATGATTCGATAAGAGACACTGCTTCAAAAATTATTTGAAATTATTTAGAAAAGAATTCGGAGTTTTAAAGACAATAAGAAAGTAAATTTATTTGAACTATGATTTGAGAAACATGTTTTATTATTTGCTTATTGGAAATTGTTTTGAAGTTGCAATTAATTGTTTGGTTTTATTGTTTTGTCGGCATGTCAAAAATTTATCTGATTTTAGAATTTAAATTATTTACAATGATTGCATGTTTGAATTATTTTATCATATTGTCTATCCCGAGGACTAAATTAGGCCTATAGAAATTAATATTGATAAATTAATAATAAATGGTATAGAATATGAATTTGAATTAAAATTTCAATTAAGATATAGATTAAATTCTAGAAATGTTACTGTTAGGGAATAAAAAGTGAAAATTGTAATGTACATTAAATTAAGGGTTAGCAAAAGAAGGATTTAGGACAAATAGTCATACTAGACAAGAAATCCTCAATTAACCAAGCGAAACTTAAGGATGTAAAGAGAAAATTTGTAACTTACTTAAGCATAACATTAAGGAGGATAGAGACTTATTGGAAAAATTAAATAGAGTTAGACGTGGAAACAATAATTTGTGTCTAAGTACAATAAAAAGTATTGATTGAGGTGAATCTCGACATAT
Source organism: Jatropha curcas (assembly GCF_041381405.1). NCBI lineage: Eukaryota > Viridiplantae > Streptophyta > Magnoliopsida > Malpighiales > Euphorbiaceae > Jatropha > Jatropha curcas. The sequence goes on from NC_143154.1 coordinate 22,650,241, forward strand.
AGAATTTAAATAGAGCAATGAAATTAAAATAAAAGACAAAGGTAAACTAATTATGTGATTAAATATGAAGAAAATAATTTTTAACTGGATAGGTCATATTGAGGTGAGGCAGAATATAATAAGGAAACGGGTAAAACTTCCTTTGCACAACTAGTATGAAGGGTAAGATTTTGGGTGTTTTAATATAGAATTAAAAGTAAAATTGGTTGGTAAATAATTGGGCAAAAGTTTGAATCGAAAATTTGATTAATATAGAAAAGAGTGACTAATAGTTAATAGAAGTAATTACAAGTCATGAAATAATTATGAATCTTTTATAATAAAATGAGCAATTAGATTGAATCGATAATAGACTTATGGAACTAATGTGTAACTAAGGGATAGTTGGTATAATCTAAAATTTTATAAGGTGAAAGTGTAGTAAGTGTATTAGATATTATATAATTAAGATCCTAGCACATGTAGGATGCTTAAAGGGCTAGACTAAGTTCATAAATCTATTATAATAAAATGAATGTAGAAGATGATGAATAATGGAGAATGAATGGGGAAAGGAACGTGGATGCTGTAGGAAGCTTAATAAATTAAGGAAATTGGATGTATCTAGGTAGAGAGTTATGTAGAAAGGACTAATACCATTTATTAATCTAAGGTAATGATAAGAAACGTATATAAAACCTGCTTTAAAGAATTAAGTACAAATTTAGATCGAGGTGCTAAATAAAATAAAATAAAATAAAATAAAAGTTAATAAATTTGGAAGAGAATAAAGGTCAAAGATAACTCATAATGATGAAGTAGAGATAAAAAAAAATGATGATAAAATAAGTAACTAAATAAATAAAGATAAAATAATAATATAAATATAAATATAAATATAAATATAAATCACTACTGAAAATAACTTTTGGGAAAATTTAAGGTGTGGACCAATCTACTTGAGAGACTAGTAATAGCGAAAGGAATAGTAATGATGGAGATTAGAATATTCTTGGTTTAAGAGGATCATTTAGGGATGAAATATGTAACAGTAGACTGGAACTAGATGATTTAAGGATTGTCCTCGTGGAGATAGACAATTCATTTTTGTTAAATACCAAAAGGTTTTAGAAAATAAAATGAGTATTGATTTTCAAACTTTATGAAAATATTTTTATACCACGATTGAGATTGGTTTAAAATAAAAGTAAATGCAAATTTCTATTAAAAGAATTTCAAGGTTTTATGTGAGTGACATGCCGATGTTTTTAAAAGTTGGAAAGGAAAATTACTTTGAAAGTTTTTAAATAGTCAGTTACCCATAGGATGGTCAACCTAGGCTGTAGTTGTCAACTCATTAGTCGAATTTTGAATAAACAATTAATCTAATAATTTATAACGGTGAAACAATGTATAGTGGAAGTATGAATAAATGAGGACTCTTAAATTACTCAAAAATCCTTAGTTAGTAGACACATTCGATGAAATTCATATGAGATAGTTAGTATTGTAGGCTATTAGTATAAATGAATCTATTGAGGCAGAAATTTCTGAAGAATAAGAGATACAAATCAATAAAACTTAGAGATAGATACCTTAAGAACCGAAATTTTTAGTACTATAGACTATAATGAGTTGTGACAAATCAGAATTTAAGAGACTCGATATGTAAATTTAAACTTTCAGATAATTCACGAGATGTAAACAACCCATAAATGTATTAAACAATTAAACTTCAAGAGGAAAGTTCGAAAATAGTTGTTAAATTAGTGAAATGTATAGGTATTAGTTGATATTAGTTGAGGTTGAGATAATAACACCAGGTGGCCTTGTGCTAACCTGAGAAACTAGAGTCGATAAGATTGAATGGATAAATTTAAGGAAATTATAAATACCTTGCTAAACATAAATAAGAAAGGAGGAGATAGATAAATTGATACTATATTTTAAAACTTGGATGAAAAATTAAACAATTAGCTTATATATTATAAATGTGGAGTAGTGGAAACGAATAAATTATGTTGACGCAGAGTTGGGTGATAGAAATTGAGTTGGTGATGTCTACTTACTTGGTGTGATGTCGGAATTGTAAGACAACGTTAGGTCGAGACTTAAGAACTGTTATTGAGATAATCAATAGTACGTTGAAACGATAGTGATCGGATAAGCCGTGAAAAAGTCATGATTCGTAGTATGAAGAAACTAAGTGGAAAGAATACATAATAAGTATGCTTCAATATCCTTAAGATGAATTAATAAGCAACATAAGTGAAATGAGAGGTTATTATGAAAGTCAACTTTTAAGGAGAAATGTTAAGATAATTTAAGGAATAAGTATTAGACGTATGGACGACGATTAAATAGAAAGTGTGGAGATCCCTATAGAGTAAGATAACTAATATTGCAGGGATGTCCTTAGTAAATCAGCTATTTAAATAATTGCGCTAGTGTACGATAAAACTATTATAAGAAGAATAGAACTTGTATAAAAAAGAACTGATAGAGTGAGCTCGAATAACCCTGCGATACTTTAGACAACAGGAGTTACAAGATAATTTTTCTTGAAATTTTGGATTAAGGTATCAGTTTTCCAGTTTTGATTAAGAAAAGATTTAGTCATAACATATGTACGTTAAATAACTCAATATTGATTATACATAAATTAAATTTCAAATTGTTTTGCTTTTTGCAAATTATATATTTGGTTTTCATAAAGAAATGTGTAAAAAAAAAAAAATTAATTCTCAAGTGAAATTAAACACTCTTGGGAAAAATATACATCTTACACTTTTTATTGAAAGACTCGGTTAATTATACGATTTTATTTAAAGAAAGATCTCCTAGCAACTGTCTGAAGATAGTTTGGAGATTAATGTAATAAATCTTCCTATAAGCTTCAGTAAGATGGTACTATGTAACTTAAACGAAATTTTATTCTAAATATGATGATTGGTGATAGAAATACAATCATAAAACCCCCACTCACTTTGTTTCCTCGATATGTATTTTCGCTCTTGAGCTGTCTCCTTGGTTCTGGAAGCAATTTCTGATAACTTTAAAATTTCTCATGCGTCCATTCTTAAGCTTTCCCATTAGATTCAATTCGAGGACGAATTGTCTTAAGGGGGGGAGATTGAAATAACCCGAATTTTTATTTTCAAAATTTTGGAATTTTCATTAAATCAAAAATCCGGATTTATGATAGTATGGGCTGTTAAGACCGAGTAATTCTAATTGAGCCCAAAGTTTTATGAATTGGGCCCAAGCCCAAAAACATATTATTCGGAATTTTCGTTTGGGTAACACTTAAAATTTCGATGAAAATGAAAATGGAACACTAATTGCTAATCGATTATAAATGTGTTTATATATAGGTGTAACTACTATATAAATTAATCAGCCTAAAATTAGATATCTTTGCTATTAATATTTTATGATTATTGAATAAATTGAGAAAATATTACGGAACTAAACAAAATAATCAAATAAATTGAACCGGACCCAAAAATCAAATTAATTTTTCGAAAACCAGATGAAAAATCCATAAATCAATTGAAAAACCAAGCTAAAACCATGATTTAAACCAAACCAGACTCGAATCGACCCAAACCCCATCCACCAATTAGAAAATTCTAGAAAAAAAAAAAGAAAGAAAGAAAAGAGAAACGAGAAGAGAGACTCAGTGGTCTCTCTCTCGCTCTTCTCTCTCAACAACCCCCCTCCCCTTTTCTTCTCGTTCTCCGACCACCGGCCACCAAATCCGGCAAATGAATACTCTAAAAACATCTACTCAACACAAGGAAGAAGATTATAGCTTAGATTTGAACTGAAATTGTGTCTATTTTGAAAGGGAAGAGCTTGAAGTTTCGGCCACCGTGGTGACACCTTTCTCCGCAATTCACGTCGTTTCAGGCAAGTCTAGAGCGCAAGGTGAGTACCAAATGACTCCTCTCTTCTTCCTCTTTCATTTGATGGCCTCCTCGTCGACTGTAATAGCCGGAATCGGAAAACCCAAAATGGGTATCACCGAACCTTTCCGGTCAATTTTCGGCCAAATAGTTCATACCCACCTTGATTTGAATACATATTAGTGATCCTCTCATCGAAACGAATAAAATGAAATATTGTTTGTTAATTTTGGTGAAGATTTGACTTTTCCGGCCACCGTGCACGGCGGCGACGACGGTGGTCCGGCGACCGGCCGGCGAGACTTCAAGAGACAGAATGCTCTCCTCTTCGCGCGGATGACGGACATAACATCTGATTTTCAATCGGTACACTCAAAAGCTTAATTCGCAATTTTTGAATAAATCCCGAATTAATTAATTAATGAACTTAATTAAGTATTTAAGTAAATTAAATTAAATATTGTTAAATATATTTTAATGAATATTAATTATAACTATAAGGACGGTACTAAAATATAAATTCCTACCTAATAATAAATTTTAGGAATTTTATTAACAAATAAATAGTTATAGATCAATTAATTATAATGGACTATGTGAATTAAGTGACTGAATAAATGACGGTTATGGCGGACGAGATTAGTGGATATGAATTTGCCCGATGGATGGGCTGTGCGTGTGGATTTGTGAAAATTTGATAAATTGGGGTAGTACAGTTTAGAGAGGAAATGTTGCCGAATTTTTAATAAAACACTTAATGAATAATTAAATTAGTTATATTCTTAATAAGTAGTAACGACTAAAACCTTAAGTATAATGATTATTATCAGCATTAGGAATATCATTATTATTATTATAACTAGAAATTTTATCTAAAGGTTATAAATTAGAATAAATAAATAAATAGGGAAACTATATATATAGAGAAATATAAAGTTTAGTTTGATATGTGAGTAAAGCGAATAGTAACCAAAACTAATAATTAAGGTAAAAGTACGTTTCTTGAATGAAACCCCTAATGTAGAATTTTCTTATTATGTTAGATGTTTATAGATTCCGAAAGGTGGAGACAAATGCTGGAAGCGTGCAGTGATAAAGATAGTCCTTTGAAGGACAACAAAGAACTGTGAGTAGTGTTAGATAACCAGTATCATCCGCTTGCATTCATGCATTCACGGCTAAATGCTATCATGCATTAATTTGTTGAATTGCCATATCGTGCTGCACTATTTGTTGATATTAAATAAATTATGTGATTACTTGTGCTGTGTATATACTGTGTCTTGTTTGTGTGGAATTAGGATGAAGTGGGCCACCATGGGTTTGTGAGAACGGTCTGTGATATGGATCCTGAATATGATATGATATGGAATTTGACCGTCGGCCGGGAAAATGGGAGATCGGCGCCCCCGTGTGCACCTGATGATATGGATTATATGGAAAACCACAGGATGGCTTCTTGTTGTTGCGCACCTAATAATCTAGATTTGATTGTAGCCCGCAGGGTGGCCTCCTGTTGTGAGCACTTGATGATCTAGATTGGATGGAGACCACCGGGTTGCCTCCTGTTGGTATGGAAAAGAAAAGAGAGAATGGAAAAACAATGAGAGGACTGGTCAGTGAGGATTAGACCAGTTGGCCGTATGGGGGATCGGCTCCCTGGTGCACATGTATGAGAGGGCGAGCCATGTGTGAGGACGGCTCGTTGGGGTTTTAGGTGGTGCCACTGACTAATTTCCATGTGATGTGATTATATGAAGGTGATAATAATTGTGATTGCTGTTGTATTGCCATTTGTGTGACAAACTGCATGATCATATAACTAAACGAGTGACCAAATTAAAATATTTTAGCATTTGTGTGATTGTGTGGGGTGAGAGGGTTATCTAACCCTACTCATTGAGTTTGGCGCTCATCCCTGCCTACTATTTTTTTTTTCAGGTAATAGAAAGAAAGGAAAGCCATATGGAGTTAAAACACGTATTATAGAAGATTGTTAATGATAGAAATAACGATGTGTATGTAAAGGTAGAGTTCCGCAATTGTATTCCAGTTGGGTTGTAAATAAATAGTAAAGTTCATGTTAAATATATGAACTGTATTTTGGATGCATATGTATAATAAGTTAATGGGCCTGAATCCATAATTATGAATAGAATGTGGGATTTAAATAAGTTAAGCTTATTACGGGCTTCGGAGGCCTTAAGCCCACCCAGGTCCTAGTGCCGGTCCGGTCCATAGAAATGGGTCGTGACACTTATATAAATAAACATATAAAGTTAGATATAAAGAAACTGTACCTCAATAGATAAAATTTATTGAATTATAAATATAATTATACATATATGCATTTATATATTAAAGTATTTGGAATTTTTTACTATATAATATTTATTTTGTTAAACTATACATTTGTGTATACTTTTATAGTTATGAAAAATGAAAATTATATTTTAAATTTATTAAAAAAATTTTTTTAAATGTTTATATTTATTTTCAGTTTTCTCATGTAAGTAGGAAACGATTGAGGTTATCCAAATCGAAGTACAACCTAATTTTAATGTAAAAATAATTTTATTTAAAATATTAAAATTGCATAATTAATGTTTAAACGGGAAATTAAGTAGACTAAGTTAAAGGCTACTATTTTAAATTAAAATATTTTGTTAATTTAATAACTAATGAAAAACTAAATCAAAGGACTTTTTTTCTATTGGATAAAGTAAAAAATTATATTATATACTATATAAAGTATATCGTAAATATGGTAAAAATATAGTATCTTTAATAATTTTAAATTTATTGTTTGAAAAAAAAAAGGATAATTTAGGTTTTGGTTGGTTATATTAATTGCTTATTTAAATCTAAATTCTATTGGATAGAATAAGAAATTATATTATATACTAAAATAAGGTATATATTAAATATAATAAGAATATAATATCTTTAAGGATTTTAAATTTATTGGTTGAAAAAATAAAGATAATTTAATTTAATATGTGAAAATATAATATGTTTGATTATTATTTGTAATCAATCTTTAATTTAATTGGTTATAATTATTTTCTATAAGTAACTTATCTAAAAAAATATAATTTATTATTATTTACTAAGAAATATATTATAATATTTATTATTTGATTTTTTTTGAATAATCTTGTTGGAGAACAACGATATGGAAAATCAAACTATATTCGACTGAATGATACTTCCATTCATGCTCTTGAAATATCACAAAAAAAAAAAAAAAAAAAAGGAGTATTAGAGTGTTATCCTAAAGGTACAGCAAAAAGGTAATATTATAACTTTTGTCAGTTGTTAAGTATAAAAATTTGCGGACTTGTATTAATTTATTTTAGAGGACACGTAAAAAAGGACAACGAGATGGATAATGTTTTATACATTAATAAATTTGTACAATTGTTAGTTAGCAGTTGTACAAAACACCTAAATACAAGTGAGAACAATTAATAATAGACATGGCCATGTAACGGTTCCAAGAACTGGAACCGGTGGTTCGGAATCGGTCTAAAACGAAACTAGAATTGGTGGGAACCAAAATCGGAGACCTATAGTTCGGTGCCGGTTCCAACATTTTTGGAACCACAAACCGGCGGTTCCAAGAACCGGTCGGAACCGGATGGAACCGCCGGTTCAAACTGGCGGTTCGAACCAATATTTGAATTATTTTTGTAATGGCTTGAACCGTCGGTTCCAACAGGCAGCATCTTTTTTTTTTTTAATTTTTGTGTGAAATCTCCAAATTACCCCTCCTAATAGCTATAAACAGCTACATAACGGTTAGTTTCAAGGGTATTTGTGGAAAAATGATTTTTTGGATTTATTATAAATACCTCATTCCATTTACAATCTCCTCACACAAAATTATCTCTACTCTATTTTATTCTTTTCTACTCTACAATCTCTCTAATTTTCATTCACAATTTATTGTCCAATATATTGCAAGATAATTTCTTCAAAGTCAAATCTCCAATTATTTGTCCAAATTATTATGAATTAATTTCTTCAAATTTCAATATCTAATTATTCTCTCTAATTTTTTTTATTCAATTTTTCAAATTACATATTATTTTTATATAATGGCAAGTGGAGGAAACTCAAGATCCACTAAGGGCAAGGGAAAGATTGGAGAAACACAACATTCATCTATCCCTACAAACGACATCTCCGATTTCACTCTCGACCAATATAATCTTCAAGGATATCCAAATGAAAATTTGAAAATTCCAACTCAAGAATCTGAATTTAATGATGAGCAATTACAAAAAAAGGAAGAGCAAGAGCAAGAGCAAGGTACACAACTTCTTCGAAGAGCAAGACAAAGTTCCAACATATTCATCATTCATTTCACTAAGAAATTCAAAGGTGACAAAATGTTCGATGTAATTTGCAATTATTGTGAAAAATCTTATAAATTCAAACAATTGGGCGGTTATAGATCATTTTGGAAGCATTTGGAGACAAAACATCCAACAAAAATAGGAGTTGATCAGTCTCAAACATAAATTTTCGGGTACACATCTTCTAACATTTCTTTATTTAAATATTCTGAAAAACAACAAAAAGAAGAATTAGCAAAAATGATTTCTATGGAACATTTATCTTTTAGTTTTAGTGAAAAAGAGGTCTTAATCAATATTGTCAAAAAGCTTTAAATCCTTCTGCTAAAAGAGTGCCAAGAAATACTGTAAAACGAACTATTATTTTTTTATATATAAAAAAAAAAGAGTTAAAGCTTTTATTGTCTGAAATGAAAATTCATGTTTCAATTTGTTGTGATATTTGAAGTGATCATTGGCAAATGCATTCTTATATGGGTATTATATGTCATTGGATTGATGATGATTGGAAAATTCAAAAAAGAATTATTGCATTTCGTGATTTTGATGATAAACATATTGCAAATAATATTTAGAGAATAATTGTTTCAATTTTAGATGAATATAAGTTGACAAAAAAAAATTTTTCAATTTCATTTGATAATGCTTCAGCTAACATAAAATCAATTATTGAACTTAAAAATATTTGTGAACCAAAAATTGGTGGAAAATTTTTTCATATAAGATGTGATTGCCATGTTTTAAATTTATGTGTACAAGGTGGTTTAAAAGTTTTTGAATCTTATATTTCTCCAATTAGAAAAACTATTTCATATATATGGGGACATCCCCAAGTGATGAAAAGTTGGGCTAAATTTTGTTAGGAAAATAATAAAAGACCAAAACATTTTCCAAGGGATGTCCCAACTCGTTGGAATTCAACATATGAATTATTAAACGAGTCTTTTTCGTATAAAGAATTATTGTGCATTTTTGTTACTAATAATATTGAAGAAATTAATTTATATCCACAAAATTGGGATATTTGTGCAAAAATTTTAGACATTTTAAAAAAATTTTAATGATACTACCTATAAATTTAGTAAGGTTTATTATCCCAAATCTCATTTATTTTTGCCTATATGCATTAATATTGCTAGTGCACTCCCAGAATTTGAAAATGATTTTATATTACAATATTGTGTTTTTTAATAAAAAAAATGGTTATCTTATTTTAAAAGTATACCACCCCTTTATCTTATTGCTTTTGTATTTGATCCTAGATGTAAAATTGAAGTTTTATCTGAATATTTGACTATTTATTATGAATTATTAAATCTTGATATAGAAGATAGTGTTAATATAAATGTAGTATTGCATGAAGTTATACAAAATATTGTAGAATTATTTAGTGAATTTGTTCAATTTTCTAGTTCATCTACTTCTAATTCTTCTTAATTCAATAATCAACAATTTCCAACTCAAAGGATAAGTGTTAGTGTTGCTGAACGCATTTTAATACAAAGACAAAAAAGACCAAGGGAATCCAATTCTATTTCTGAATTTGATAGTTATCTAACCACTTCTTTTCGAGTTTGGTGATGATTATGCAGATAATAATTTTCTAATTTTAGATTGGTAGAGTCGTCACGCCAATACATTTCCAATACTTTCTTTAATTGCAAAACAAGTTTTAGAAGCTTCGGTCTCCACTGTTGCGGTTGAACAAACTTTTAGTCAATGAGGAAACATAATTGGTGAAACACGATCTCGTATGACACCCGATTCATTAGAAGCACAATCATGCATGGATGATTGGAGCAAGGCTGAAATAAGAGCACAAGAATATCTCATAGAAAATGAAGATTTATATGATTTTTACAATGGGTCCTCAACGGGAACATCAACCGGTGGTGGAAATAACAAATAAGGTAAAAATAGTGAAATTAGTACAAGGTAAATAAGAACTATGTGGCTTTGATTTCTCTAAACCCCAAGAGGATACGTAGGCAACTTAATCTTTTTTTAAAAAAATTAAGTTCAAGCCATTTTTTTAAAAAAAATTAAGTTCTAAATTTTTTAAACAAAAAATAAATTTAGTTGAAAACTTTTTTTAAAAAAATAAATTAAGTTCAGGTCTTTTAAAAAAAAATTTAATTCAAGCATTTTTTAATTTTTTTAAGTGTATTTTTTTTTAGAAATTATTTCACAAATTTTTAAATTTTAAATTTTGAAAACCAGTCTTCAAAATTTAAAATTTAAAATTATGCGATTCGCCGAAAAATCAGCCTAAATATCAGTTTTGGAACTGTTGAGAAATCGAAATCGGAAATTTTCGGTTCTGTTCCGGTTCCAAATTTTTTAGAACCGGAACCGGCGGTTCCAGAACGGTGGCCATGCCTAATTAATAATATATAATAAAAAATGCATATTGTAATCAAGTGTAGTCTGATTGATCTTTCTACCTCTCGTAGAAAATATAAATTAATTCGCAATCGTCGAAATAATGTTTTAGTTCATTGGATTACGAGACAGGTTAATGTAGGGGGTTTATACTTTAGCTAGAGATTCCTACCATCATACTAGTCTCAAAAGTTTAGTATTCAGTTCTCTTAGTTAACTCTTCATTGTTTCTTTTAATGAAGTTTCTTTTCTTTAAAAAAAAAAAAAAGATGGATTGCCTTTTAATAAAAAAAATGACAAAACGCTCACCTTATATGTTACACCAAAAAAAAAAAGCCTCAATTTATATGTTACACAAAAAATCTTGTGACACTATCAATTGTTATTTTGACAAATTGAATACTTTAACTTATAAAATTTTTCTTTTGAATATTTTAATTTGTAAAATTAGATAAATAAAACATTTAATGCATAGTTAACAAATGTGAAAATTATTGTTATAAAAATTGGAATCAAATATCAAATCAATATTTTATATATAAAAGCTAAAAACACTAAAAAATTATTACTGTAAATGTGGAGAGACATGCAATGTTATCAAATGGGAAAATGACGATTTTATTTCTATATTTTACCATAATATCAACATCACCCCTATATTTTTTAAAATACATAGGTTTATCTCTATTTGTTGCTTTTATTACATTGTTATGTCTTTCTGTTTATTTTTTGGGAAAATTATTATTTCGTCCCTGAGATTTTACATAATTATTTAAGTAGTCCTCGACATTTATACATGTATTTATAACGTCTCTGAAGTTTGCCACCATCATATTAATTGGTCCTTCCGTAAAAAAAATACACTTTTTCCGTTAATTTTGAGAAGAAAACACAAAATTATCCTTTGCAAAAATAATTATTTCGTCCTTGAGGTTTGTCATAATTATTAATTAGTCCCCCACATTTATACAAATATTTATAACGTCCTTGAGGTTTACTTCTGTCATATTAATTGGTCATTCCATAAAAAAAATACACATTTTCTATTAATTTTGAGTAGAAAAGACGAAATTATCCTTTATAAGTTTTTATTGACATTATTATTAATTCCTTTCCTCTAAAATACCTGAAACTCACATTTTCACTATCTTTAGTCACCACCGTGTCAATGAAAACTATCATCTTCATAACCAGATCACCACCAAAACTAAAACCCAACATCCAAACTTAATCAAGCCATCATCACCTTTCATCCATTTATCTTTCTCTCCTTGATTAGAGGATTTAGGTTAATTTGGTCATTCTATTAAAAATTAACAGCAAAAAGTGTGTTTTTTGGACGGAAGGACCAAGTAATATGACGGAAGTAATCTCAGGGACGTTATAAATATTTGTATAAATGGCAGAAACTACTTAAATAATTATGGCAAACCTCAGCGACGAAATAATTATTTTCCCTTTTAGTTTTGTTGGTGATCTGGTTATGGAGATGATACTTGACAGAGACATGGTGGTGGCAATGAAGACCGCGTTGGGTTGAGGAAGATGGTGAAAATTTGAGTTTCAGGTATTTTAAAGGAAAGGAATTGACAATATTGTCAATGAAAGCTTATAAAGGACAATTTCGCATTTTTCGCTCAAAATTAACGGAAAAAATATATTTTTTTTTATGGAAGGACTAATTAATATAACGGAAGTAAACCTAAGGGACGTTTTAAATATTTGTATAAATGTCGGGGACTACTTAATAATTATGGCAAACCTCAGAGACGAAATAATTATTTTTCCAAAGGATAATTTCGTCTTTTCCTCTCAAAGTTAACGGAAAAAATGTATTTTTTTGACGGAAGGACCAATTAATATGACAGTGGCAAACCTCAAGGACGTTATAAATATATGTATAAATATCGAGGACTACTTAAATAATTATGTAAAACCTCATGGACGAAATAATAATTTTCCCTTATATTTTTTTTTACTTTTTCAACAATAAATTATTATCTTGTTCCTATATTTTGTCAAAATTAACAAATATGTCCTTGTATTTTATTAGATATTATATTTTTATATTTTGCTAGCATTAACTTCTCTATTCCTGTATTTAATGAAAAAGTATAAAATATCAACAAAAATGATATAGCAGTATAAAAGAGGCAAAAGATAGACACGAAATTATATATTCCTATCAATGAAAGAGCAAATGCATATATTTTGACAAAATTCAAAGATAAGATAGTAATTTTTTCTTACCAAAATTAACTCAATTGGGTTTAACAAGTTCTCTATAAAATTTAGGGTACCACATCATTTTTCACATAAAATACATATGGTAAATTGATATATTTGGCTTACGAAGATTCAATTGGACATAAAATTAGATTCAATTGAAGTAATTTAAAAATATCAGGGATCAAATTGAACTTTGATCTTAAATAAAAATCAACTACATTCGCTGAAGCGAAGCGTTACGTGTACTTATCGGTTGCCACTCGCGTCACTGACCCTCGTTTCCCAAAACAACCAGCAAAACCTATTTAGTGCTTTACACTGAAAAAACAGAGCAAAGAAGGAGACATGAATCTGCTTCCTCTTTCTGTTTCAAATCCCTACAAATTCCCTCTTTCTCTACCTTTACAATTTAATGCCATCCCTTTGTCGTCATTTCGATTCTCCCTTCCACCATCTAATTCTTGTCATTTCAAATCCTCATTTTCAATCCCAGCTTCTAATGTTTACAGTAACATAGCAAGAACAAGAGGAACGAAACGGTACCAATTTATTGGCCACTGCACCACTAGTAGTAGAAACTTAGAATTAGAATCATCGTCTTCGTCATCACCGTCAGATTCAAATAATGATTCTTCATCACCCACCGTTGATTGTGTGGGGACGGGTCTGGACGTGGAGTGCCTTATCTCTCCCTCCGACACCAACGATACACTATCAACGGCGGCGGTGGAAGTAGAAGAAGGAGGAGTAAAAGAATCGAAAAGAAATTTAGTGGAAACGGTGGTGGAGACGGGAATTTTAGTATCGCCGTTCTTTTTTTGGGGAACGGCGATGGTGGCGATGAAGGAGGTTTTGCCTCTCGCCGGACCTTTCTTTGTGGCTGCTTTTAGGCTTATTCCTGCTGGCTTGATTTTAGTTGCATTTGCTGCTTCTAAGGATAGGCCTTTACCTTCTGGACTCACTGCTTGGTTATCTATCGCTCTGTTTGGCGTTGTTGACGCCGCTTGTTTCCAGGTTAGTTGTTTGTTTAAAGCAAAATAATTAGTGGACTTCTACATTTGATAATTTTTTTTTTTTTGGACTAATTTTAAGATGCTTTATTTGATACAATTATGCACAAAATTAGCAGAAAATTTATGTGATTCTGTTAGACTTTGATGTGCTTTAATCTTCAAAACCAGTGCTTTGTTTGGTAGAAACTACACTGGGTTACATTTAGATAGTATGCATTTGAAATGATGAGTGGATTTGATTTATATTTCACTCGTACAAAATCAATTTTGTGAGTTCAGAAAATACATATTCCATTTTTATCTATATACATATATATGCTATATACGGGGCCTGTTTGGTGTTGATGTTGGTAATAGCAAATTTTAGGCCAGAATTTGGAGTATTCTTGTCTGCAGACGGATGTAGCTATTTGCAATAGTGATTTTCTACAGGTCCAAAATTGATTTTGGGACAGGGCTCGAATAAATAGGAGCTTTTTCCAAAATCGATTTGGGGGTCCATAGAACTCTATTCCAAAACAGCCACATTATTGGGCTAACAAAATTTCTAACGTTACCAAAAATTTGTTATTACCAATGTAAGTCCAAAAGGGTCCAAAATATGTTGATTTTATGAAGGTAAATCACTAAGTTTAGAATGACTACATATACATATATACAGATGGGCCCTTATTAACAAGTGTAAGGATTGGTGTGCTTTACACCTATAGTGTGACTGGATTCTTTTGGTATGCTAAAAATTGATGCTATATTTTAGTTATTTCTTGGGTCTGATGATAACAATTACATTAATGGTGGAACAGGGGTTTTTAGCTGAGGGACTGCAGAGGACATCGGCAGGTTTAGGCAGTGTATGTACATTTTCTTTATCTAGCTATTTAATTCTTTTATTGTAATAGTTATTAAATTTATTTTTCATGTTGTTGTATCTTATTGTAAGTTCTACATGCTGGTCTTTTGCTCCATAAAGTTGGAAAACGAGTAGTCTTCTTGATACTTCTATTCAGAGTTAAGAATTAGGCTTCGATTATCTTGGTCAATGGAAATAATTGATTTAAAAAGGTTTAAAGTGGATCAATTGCAAACGATTTCACTTAGTGAGAAATGTTACAATCCCTTATTTGTGATCGAGTATTTGAGTCGCAGTACTAGTATTATTTAACTACCCACTATAATGGAGAAACTCCCTTAGCAACTTCCTACTATTAAAGAAACTGATCTCCATATTGTTATCTGCAGATAGGAAAACAGAAAAATAAAGTACCAAATAAAGCAGCTCCCTAACAGAAAACATCCTGATTTAGGAACTAAATTAAGCTTCACAAATAGGAATAGTTCTTTCATAATCATAGGAGGCTTTTAGGGGAGGAGGCCAGGGCAGGATTTAGGAGTCAGTCATTCAACATCTTCTATACCTATGATATTCTCCTACTCAAGAAAAAATGATGATATAATTCATGGAGCCTTCATACTGCAGGTTATAATTGACTCGCAACCTTTGACTGTGGCTGTACTTGCAGCCTTATTATTTGGTGAATCCATTGGATTGGTTGGAGCTGCAGGCCTTATACTTGGTGTTGTAGGACTTTTACTTCTTGAGGTGAACTCTTAACTTCTGATCCTTTATATATATTGCATGAGATATTGATGTGCATTATTGGTAGCTAAATTATCTGATATTTCAGGGACCTCTGTTGCCTATTTAATGTGATATATCATACATCCTACCATCCAAATAGGGAAAAAAAAAGCAAAAAAATTTAAGGGTTCCATTTCTTTCCTCGTTGATTAGTGTTGGCATAATCTTTTTGCACATGATATCAGCATATCTGGACGTGAATCATTATTTTTATTCAAAGTTTTTACTTAGTCCTGCCTAAATCACTGATGTAATATTTCAACGTAGGAAACTAGGTCCCTGTTTGACTTATTTATTTCCTTTGTAGAGACTAATAATTTTAAGCTTTAGCTTAGACTTAGATTTGACAATTAGGTTTCATTGCCCAAGATTACTTCGGAAGGGGATCAATTTATGTTTCGGAAGCTATGCTATTTTCACCAATTACTATTCATGTGAATGGTATCTATGTGTATATTAAGTGAACAATTGTACTAAAAATTATACAAAGTAAATTCCCAAATAATCGGAGGGTCACAAGCGGCCCCACTTAAAGCTCTATTACCTAGACATGTAATTAATGGCACAGTATATCACTGCAATTATGCACAACAATAGCTATTAAATAGACAATAAAGAGAATGATTAAATCTATAAAAATACTCCTAACTTTTCGACTTGTTGTAGAATCACTCTAAATTGACCTTTGTACCCCGAACACCCCTGACATGCAAATTCGCAAGTGTACGAAATCGCAACAAGAGGATTGTATATCAAGTACCAAAATTATGTTAACCTACTATTATTTAAACGTCAATAAGGGGAATAATTGTTTAAAAGAAATAAAATAAAGCAATGAATAAGAAATCAAGCAAGTAACTGTTGAAAAGAAATTAAGGATTAAAGACTACTAGGGATTTTAACTTCACTTAATTCTGTCCAGTTTATTTTATTAGTTTGATAATCAATTTTAATTTTTCAAAAAGGAGAAATAATCCAAAAATCACTAATAAGCGCTCTCAATATTTTATTAGCTATTTTAACCCAATTTAATTATTCATCTCTCAATGGCGCAACCAAATATAGATTAAATCATTAAGTTCTTGTGATTATTCAGAAATTCACAAATTAAGGTCTTTATTTTTATGAAAACGTCCCACGAGTCAAACCATAAGTTGTTATTCCCATGAAATTTATTACCCTGTTCGTATCAAAAATCCTTCTCGATAGTGATTAATGAAATAAATCAATGCATGAGAAAAACTCTCTCTGGAAGTATTAAGATCAATAATGAAATTTTACTTGAATAAGGAAAATCAAATCTAATATTATAAATTGAAGTTGAATTTAAGCTACATCATATCTCCAGTAAAAAGATTTAGTTCAGCATAGTAAACTCAATTAAACTTGTAGATAATCTCTTAATGAAAAATAAATAAGAAAAGAGTTTAGAAATGAAAACTAGTTGACAATTGGCTAGAGCAGTTTCCTTAATTCTTGGCACTAACTTGGATACTTGAAGTGGTAAAGAGAGAGAAACTATTTAGAGTGGAGAACAAAAGAAAAAAAGATAAAAATAAACTAGCTAGTCTGTCTCTTTATATAGACTTTTTGGAATATCTTCGAGTTCATTTAGGAAAATGAATTTTTATTGAGGATGAAATCTTTTGGAAGTAGAAAATTGTTTTAGGCTTTATATTTCTTCCTATTTAGGAATCTCCTAACATCTAAATAAGATTCTAGCTTGAACAGACACGACCCATAAAATTCTCATGTAGATCCATCCAAGCATCACGGGCTTAATCTCATTTATATAGACTTTTTGGAATATCTTCGAATTCATTTAGGAAAATGAATTTTTATTGAGGAAGAAATCTTTTGGAAGTAGAAAACTGTTGAGGCTTTGTATTTCTTCCCAATTAGGAATCTCCTAACATCTAAATACGATTCTAGCTTGAACAGACACGGCCCATTAAATTCTCATGTAGATCCATGCAAGCATCACGGGCTTAATCTGAAAACTTGGCCCAAGTTGAACTCTGCAGAGTAGCATGAGGGTGCTGGGTAGCACGCTCTAGGCGTGCTCCCTGCTGGAAGTCTTGGACAACTAATTGCTTTTAATCTCACTTGTATTTTTGGCTGGTTTCTATAAAAATCCTGCAATATTCCTCAAGATAAAGTGAGATATGATTCAAGGAAGCCTTATTAAAAAGCAAAAATAAATTTAACTAAAATGAAACAAATTAAGTAAATTTAAAAGAAATCCTAGAGAAAATCTACTAAAAATACTATAAAAATAAAACCTATCAACCCCATTTTGAAACTTAGATATATTAACACTCTAAAATCATATTAGGGTTAGAAATTTAATTAAAAATACATAATAGTGGTTCCACTATCTGACCTTGAGTCAATTTAACTCAAGCGCTCAGTCACACAATAAGCGCACCATTTTTAATAATAATAAAAATCCTTATTCATTTCTCCCTCGACTAGATTGACAACCCCTCCTTCATCTTTGCAACCCACCATTATCAATTGATTTTTGAAGAACGTAAGATATAATCTCACCCCTAGATGAAGCTCTCTCACCCATCAATACTAAATTGTGTCCAATTCCCATGGTTACTACCATTATCTCAGATCAAGATTGAATCTTTCTCTCTTACATGAACCACAACATCTTGAATCTCCATTTTCGAGCCTACTACCTTAATCATCAATTATCTTCTTCCTTTCTCTTTATCTCCATTTTTAATCATTTGGCAAAACTCATATTCTTCAACAATCAATGCAGCAAATAAGAAGAATCAATTTGGGGTTTTCTGAATTTTCAATTTCTCTAGTGTGGTTTTGTGGTGTTTGGGTTAAATTTTCAATGGATATTTGATTGATGATGAAGAATGAGTGGGCGACGATCAAATCGGCAGCTGATTTTTTGTTTCCCTTTCTTATTTTGGTGCTTCTACTTAAACTGAGGATAAACGCAAGGTGCTATCAATATTGCCCTCTTGCTTTGTCCTTTTTTTTTGTTTCTTTTTTCTTCCTTTCCCTTTCTTATTTCTTTTGCTGTTTTGAAAATGAAACTCAGTGATTAATTCTATTTGATGGGATAAATCATAATTTTGAGCTTAGATCTTTAGTTTTGGATTGCTTTAACAAAGCTCTATGGAAGATGATCAATTAGAAAAGATAGAGGAAGAAAAAGAGGAGAGAGAGAGAAAATGGTGGGTTAGTTTGTTTTCAATACAATGAGTTTTAGGTCCTTGGGTTAAGTTAACCCAAGGTTCCAATATGGGTCCCCACTATATAATTTTTTATTCACAGTTCTAACCTCAATATGGTTTTAGGGTGCTAATTTATCGAAATTTGAAAATGGGTGTGGCTAGAGTACAGAGGTCAATTTAGAGTGGTTCTGCAACAAGTTAAATAGTTGAGGGTATTTTATAGATTAGGCCTAAAGAGAACACCAAAATTAAACGAGGTTCATCCAATTTTGCCTACGTCCTACCAAAATAATATAGAAATAAGTACAACAATAGGAGAGAGAGGAGAAAACTATGACTATATAGAAGAAATAGGCAAGTTTTGGAGATGAGAACGAGACTGGAAAGCCCAAACAGAGCCCGGCGGAGGAATGCTTACCGATACCGAAGCTGTTCTGCTCATCCCTCCGATAAATCGCCATCTCGTAGCACCACCACGACACCGATTCTCGTTATTTTTCCGAGCCCCCCATGCCATGCCGTGACTTCGATTTAAACTTAAGGGAGGGGGTCCCTATTATAGACCAAGGAACTCATCCCATTTCCCTCAATTGGCGATGTGGGATTCTTGCCACACACCAACACTGTATATACCAAAATTTAAATTCAAGGAACTTTACTTTATCTCCCTTTTTGTATATATAAAATCAATTAGAGATTGAATGCCTCTTCCAATTTGTAACTATCAGATTATTACAAAACCAGGTAAAGTACCTAGTCGTGTTATAATTAAAATTAAGTAATTAAATTGAGATGATTAAATATTTATATTATAAAAAAATTATTGCGACCACTGTTAGAACTATTTATTTGACAAGGTGCTGCCAGCATTTGATGTGAAAAGCAAATTTCCAACAGTTAGCTGCAGTCAACATTAATGTTTATTCTACACATTTATATGTCTTGCAATTTTTTTTGGGGGTTAATTTTGCATATCAATTATTCTCTTATAAAAAGTAAATATTTAGAAAATGAAAATTACAATTACAAGCCTGCAGCATTGTGTTGCCAATTTACTTGTTAGTTCCTATTTGCTCACCTTGAGCTGAAGTCCTCTGTTTCTTCCTCATAGCTGCTGATCTCTTACCGTCACTGGTATTTATGTCATTGAGTGTGATGCATTACAGACATTTTTTTTCTACTTTTTGTTTTTAGAAATGGAATAAAAGTTCAACTCAATAGAATTTTATTTGCCCCTTTTTTTATTGAATGATGATGCGGTTTGTCCTGCAGTTACCTGTTCTGGCTCTTGATGAGGGTAATTTTTCATTGTGGGGAAGTGGAGAGTGGTGGATGCTTCTTGCTGCTCAGAGCATGGCAGTAGGCACAGTCATGGTCCGTTGGGTTACCAAGTACTCAGATCCTATTATGGCAACTGGATGGGTAAGTTATTCTGAATTGCCCTCGCTCAGCTTATTGTTTGTCATACAATGATAGTCTTGATAATTAATGACATAGTTAATTGTCATTGGAATTTTTTCTTCTTTTTTTGTTTTCTATTCTCTTTTTAGGTGCTATTTATGTTTCTTGATTTATTCTTTTTTTTTGTTTTCTTATCTGGATGTTTGATTATACGTAGCTGTTTTCAGATGTAAATGGATGATATACAGAAAAATCAAGTTTGTTCTGAGATTGCCTTAAAATGATACTTGATGTGCCAATGCCAAAATTTGGTTTTATGCAAAGTTCAAGCAAATGGAAAGGAAATTGACAGTCTTACCTGAACTTTAATTGCAGCACATGGTTATCGGTGGTCTCCCTCTTGTGGTAATCTCTATTCTCAACCATGATCCCGCCTTCAGTGGGAGTCTTAAGGATTTGACAACATCTGATATATTGGCACTCCTCTATACCTCTATTTTTGGAAGTGCTATTAGTTATGGGGTGTATTTCTACAGTGCAACAAAAGGTTAAATTTTATACTCAGAACTCTATTTGCAAGCCTTTCTTTCTGTTCTTCATTTGGTTCTGTTTTATTTTTCTTTTAGTTCGTTTGCATGACTAATATCATGATTGGTATAAATGAATTTTATAAAATTTTCCAGAATTCATTTGAAATTTCTTGTTTTCTGTGTAAGAAAATTTCATTTTACTCGGATAGGATTCACATAATTAAGCCAAAGTTTATCATTTATAAATGAATTCTATACTTCGAGTTCATTTATACCAAACATGGATTAGAATTTAGTCATATGATACTTGCTCAAAATCATCTTTTTGCTTCGCGTTCTTGTGCTGTAATTTGCAGAGTCAGCACGTTTTAATTGCACTAAGATATTCAAGTCCTGATTTTACTTTTTGGATTTCCATAGGAAACTGATTTGTCATTGCTTATAATTTCAGGTAGCTTGACAAAGCTCAGTTCCCTCACATTTTTAACCCCAATGTTCGCTTCAATTTTTGGGTAAGATTCTTCAGTTAAAAAACAATAAAAGATTACAATTCAATTGCAATTTTCTAGATGAATCTTGTTAGAATGCAAGTTCAGATCTTAGTGCATTAATAATTGCATTAAATATCAGTGAAACTTCCAGTATTTTCTTGATTTATTCTTTGGCAATTGGATTAACTACAGGTTCCTATATCTTGGTGAGACCTTCTCATCCTCACAACTGGTGGGGGCTGTTCTTACTTTGGTTGCAATATACATGGTTAACTATCGTGAAAGTATTGAATGAAGCATTTTGCCTATAAGATGGATGCAAAGGGCAGGAAAATGCTGATGGTCTGGTTAGACTCCTGATTCTCTAGAGTGAGAATAAAGTTGATCAAAAGATATCAATCAACATATATGCTACCAGCTCATTAATATATCTGTGAATAATGGTCGGAATTGTTTGGTACCTTTTAAGGGTTACATATGATTCAAAGTGACAAAGCTGTTACCTCAAAGGGTCTGAATTGGATAGACTGCCTCTTGATGTCTAGAATTTCTCACTTCAAGACTATCGTTGTTTGTACCCTGGTTGGGAATCAGTTTTGCTGTGCATTTACTTGTACATAGGGAAACACTTGGAACTAATCTTCTTTTGAGAATGTATATATAGGAAATTCTACATTGTTCTTTTCCAAAATAAACAGTGCTTGTTAAATTATTGAGACAGGTCCCATCTTGTGATGGAGAGAGAGAAAGTAAAGTAGAAATAAAGTGATTAAAATCAGAGTTAGAAAGCATTGATGGAGGTGTGTGAATTCAGGGTTTTGCTGCATTTAGAAGTCATACTGTTTAGATTAATAGTTCTTTTATTGCTAGAAATTTGTAACCTGGCTAAATAGCTTGTTTTGTTTTGTAGTAATGTTTGTACATTCGGTTGTATTTTTGCCCCTATTTATTCACCCTTGAACAAGTTACATGCCAATTCAGTGTACTCTGCTTCTTGTCACCTTAGCAATTTCCCGTTTAAATTAATTTTTCTCATGATAGAAATTTGTAATGTTTCAGAAACTTTGAGATCTTTTTTTTTTTTTTTCCCTTATCTTTGTACATTTTGTAGTACATTTGGTGTTTTTGGTGTCTATAGCATGCTAATTGTTGAAGATGATCCGTTGGTGTTCATTGGTTGATCTCTTGCCAAGCAAAATGATACCTGCTCAACCTATTATTTTGGAACTTGAAAAATAGGTCGGCGTATCTTTTTCCATGGAAATTTCTTGCTTACAGTCGGTGCAATCAAAAAATGTTTTTTAAAAAATGTTACTGTTTTGTCATTCTTTTTCTAATTTATGGTCAGAATCTTCATTTTAATCAAAATACAAAACTCTGATTGTAATTGGTTTGGTGTACGAGTAAATTCGTGTGCGGTATAGGTAAGTTATTTCTCCCTCTAGTATTGTTATTAAGACCTAATTAGTGGATTTTAGTTTGTTATTGTATGAAATTAAATTAAAGCACTTGAGAAATTTGTCTGAGTTGGGTTGAAAAAAACCTGGAGTCATCGAGCTATACCTAAATAAACCTACGTGAAACCTGAAACAAACACTTACCCTCGTGCAAAATCTAGTTTTTCTATTGTAACAAATAAAAAAGAAACTATAAAATGATGATAGATTCAATTAAACAAGAAAAGAAGAGGTTGCTAGCTAGCAACCATCAAATCAAACAACTACAAATGTTTACAACTAGAAAACCACAAATCAGTGGGATTGAAAGAACAAAAAAGAACTATAATCAAATAACCAAATTTTTCACTCATTATCTCATATTGAAGCAACAATATGACTAGTACTAGATGGGTGAAGATTTTTGTTAGAACCAACTCTACCACGCCCAATACCAGTTCTCTGTCCACTAAATCCTTTCCTAGCAGCAACCTCTTCCTTAATACCATCATCCTCTTCTTTAGTGTTTGATCTTGTAGTCCAACGATCAGTTGACTCGGCCGAGTTGGGTTCCCATGAAGAAGAACCAGAGTAATATCCCCACTGCTGTTGGCTACCACCACCTCCTACATAGCTATTGCTGCCTGAGGATTCTTGTCCATCCATATCTTCTGCTGCTGTAACTGATGATGTGCCTCCTCTCCTTACTGTAACATATTTGTGTAAGCTTGGTTCCATTAGATCATCACTTACTATTACTTCAGATTCTACAAAAGGGTCTTTAGCTTCAGTTAGTTTCTTTCCAATAAGATTGGAGCTTCTTTTGTCTTCACATGAAATATTGGAACTTGTAGTGGAATTTAGATCAGCAACTGCTTCAAGAATGGAGCAGGCCTTTGTTACACATCCTGGAACTGTAAAGGAAGGGATGGTGGCTGTGGCGGCTGTGGCAGTGGGGGCGTTGGTGGTGGTGGAGGTGGTGTTCTTTTGGTGAAAATTTTGTATGTCTTCAAGTAATAATGCAGTGTATGATGGGGCTGTGGGATTCAATAAAGTTTCAGGATTGAAGTCTAGATCTCTAGATCTCCTTGCTGACCTACTTCTTGTTAGTGCTTGGGGTTTAGCCTCTTCTCCAAGGACTTGTGGCTCTCTCACAAAATTGCTGATCACTTTGCAATTAGTCCCATGAGCACCCTGTCTGTTTGTCTCAGAAATTGTTTTCTGCATTTGAACCTAAAAAAGATAACAAAAAACAAAAGAGAAAGAGTCATTTTTTCATTTCTTTTTAGGATGAAATGAATTGTAGATAGGAAAATGCAAATTTAAGAAAAATTTAAGGTATACCTGATTGATTGATTCTTTCTCCACTGCTTGTCCTTCCATTTCTTTGTTTCTAGTTTGAACTCTGCTTGTGCTATTGTTGCTTTTGTTATTGCCAGTTGCTTGTGAATACATGAGAGAGTTTGGATCAATTTCACTTAATGGGTTTCTCCTACAAGGAGATTGCTCTGCTTTTCTTGAAGAACTCCGACTAAGTGATGGCTGCTGCTGATTATTCTCATTAGAACTCCTACCGTTTGTTCTCGCCGGGGACTTTGAGCGAGGCGATGCAGCAGTTCTTGCCCCTGCCTCTCCAACATTTCTCTTTACAGAGATCCTTTTAACGGCAGTTGAACCTGTTTGGGCCTCAACGCCATTATTGTTGTTGCTTTTATCCATTGTTAAAGAAGAAACAGTAGCAGGAACTGAAACCATCTTTCCAGGCCTATTTGTAGTAGAAGATGAATTGTTAACATTGGTAGTAGCATTCGAATTTGCAGTACCACTATTGGTTTCTGATCTTCTACCTGGAGATCGACTCACTCTTCTCCCACTATTGCTACTGCCTCTTTCTCTGCTACCAGACCTCTGGTCTCTTTCCCTACTGGGTGTCCTTCTCCTTCCTTGTGAAGATGAAGAAGGAGAAGGCCTACCACCTGAATTACGATGCCGCTGGCGATGTTGTCTTCGCTCTGCTATCTCACAATCATCATCATCAATATCATTGGAATCTCTCTTCTTATAATCATAACTAGCATTAGCATTAACATTAACATCCTCCGAATCTTGATCTTGATCCAAATCATAGCTTCTTTTCGAGCCGGAGTACTTCCTACCAGAAGAGGCAACCTTGCCGGAAGAATTACTCCGGCTAAGCCTACCACATTGTATAAGAATAGCATCTACTTCTTCTTTAGTACAGCTTGAAGTCCTCACCACCATACTAGTATTACTACCAACATTGTTGTTAATTTCAACATCAACAGAGCAATCGCTAGGATTAGTGCTTTTTTCTTCTACAGCAATAGGCACATCTTTTTGACAAGGAATGGAGGGTTTTTCTCTATCATGGCTCTTTCTATGTTTTATAACAAAAACCTCCTTCTTCACTATCCCTTCATCTTCTACTTCTACTTTATTTTTCACTTGCTCTTCCTGAACGACCTTTCTCTTGATCTTTACCACCTCCGCATCTCCTACTGGTTCTTTAGCTGCAGCAGAGGCAATGGTAGCTGCAACATTCAAAGAAGAAGAAGAAGAAGAAGAAGAAGAAGAAGGCCCATTTTTCCTGCTTAAACAGCCTCCCATGGCTGTTTTTTCTGGGTGACCCAATGAAACAGAGAGAAAAAAAAAGTTGCAGAAATGGTGAAAGCACGGAATTTGAATTCAGTATAGAATGGGTAATGGGTAATTAATTGCTAAACGCTCTCTCTTGTTAATAGATAAGAGAAAGAGGTTCGTTGTTCAAGAAAACATTTTCAAAAGAGGAACTTTTGGATATTAATAGAGAGAGAAGCATTTCAAATTTCTGAGAGAGAGAGAGAGAGAGAGAGAGAGAGAGAGAGAGTGCGGCAGATCTGGAAAGTTAAAAAAAGAGTTATAGCCGTTACAGAGTAGAGGGAGTGAAGGATAGCCGTTGGATGAATCTTTTCTTTTCCTTTTATTTTTTTTACTGTCCCCACTAACTGAACTAACGACAGAGACGTCTCACAAAATACAAAATTCCTTTTAGTTATTTACTCATTATTTTTTATTATTTTTTCAAAAAATATATTAATTGCTTAAAAAATACCAAACATTCTCTTATTATAATCATTATTCTTAGAATCTTTTAACAAGTTCATGTTTCAATTCAAATTTCTCCAACGGCTATTTAGCCTTCAATTTGAATATGGTTGTGTTAATTTTTTTTTAATTTAATAATTTTATTTTGTTAATTCAACTTTGAACCTTTGGTTAATTGATTTTTTTTTTATTTGATCAATAATGCTCTGAAATTCTTATTTTTAGTCAACAGAATTTCAAATAAGTAACTGTATATGATAGTAATGAATGGTGAGAGTTCTTTTCATTATTATGTTTTCATCGTTAAAAGAAGCTTATAGTAATGATAACATTTCCTCATTAATATTTCATAATAATGATAATTTCATTTTATTATATAAACTAGCATTTGCAAACGAGACTGGGGTGAGCATTTAGTTGGCTCGATGCAAATCAAAACATATTTCTTCAAATGAAATTGAATCAATTCCAAACCGGTTAGATTCATGTCGGTTTGGTTGGATTTTGATCATTTTCTTTTGGACTTTTTTAGATTCTTTAAATTGAATCAAACCAAAAACATTTTATAGTTTTCCTTCATTAATTGAAATTAAAATCGGTTAAAAAATATCAAATCAATTCGAAGCGGTTTGAGTTGGTTTTTGGTTCACCGAACCATTTAGCCCAAAATGAGACCTATCTTCTATATTTTCGGTTGAAAAACTTATTTTATCAATATTTTTAATGACTTCTAACGTTATTGTGTAATAATTTAATTAATTAAAAAATAATAATTCTTAAGGTGTAACTGACTTAAATTAAATAGAAAATAGTTAACTAACTAGTTTACAAGAATTTAATTAATTAAAAATAATAATTTTTAAGGTCTAACTTAAATTAAAACAAAAAGAAGGAACGAGACTCAATTTGCTCTCTGATCTTGCGCACACCATACAATTTACTCAAAAATTAACTTTTTGTACATATTACTCCTTAAACTTATACCAAAAGTACAGATTGCCCAATTCTTATCTAAAAATAATTATTTTGTATAAATCAAATATGATTAAAAAATTAATTAAATATTTGATCGAAATCAAATATAATTAAAAAAATCAAATAAAAAAATAATAAATATTTTTTAACCAAATATTTCAATATATAATCAAATCTTTTTCTAATTCTATAATTTTTTTTTAAATCAAATATTGTAAATTTTTATAATTATTCATACTAGTACAAAAATTAACAAAATGGTATAACATTGCAACGAAGGTAAAAGATAAAAAAAAAAAAAGTGCATTTTAAAAAATGCAAGGATAAAGCATCGTATTTTGACAAAATATAAGGATAAAATACAAGTTTTCCATATAATAATTAGTGTATGAGGTTTAGCCAACTAAAATATTTAGTCCTTCCTAGAAAGACTAAATCTCTCTCATTTCACATAAGCATTAACCCCTAAGTATTTTCCATTTGAATTAATTCTCTCTCAGTAATTAACATCATTACATGGAGAGGGATCAAATTAATGACATACATCCTCTCTAAGCAGAAACCATATAGAAACACCCAAAAGCAGAAGACAATGACCAAGTAAGAGAGCCTGCGTTAACATCCTTAACAAACAAGTAAAGCGTTAACAAGAGTGCAAAAAGGCTTAATTATAAATTTAGTGTTTGAATTTTCGAAAATTTTCTATTTTAGTGTCTCAACGGAAAAATTTTGCAATCAAGTGTGTGAATCCCAAAATTATTTTCGATCTAATTTCTCCGTCCTACGTTGCATGCTGGAAATACAAATAGGGCGGGAGACTTTGTGCCACAGTGGAATTTTTGTTGACATGAAAATGAGGGTTAAGTTGTCAACACCTAATTAGCCGTTGTTAGTTGATTGGAATAAGTTGAAGATTACTAAATTACCCTTCTGTTTAAAACGCTATACATTGAAGTCATCATTCAAATATGTAGAATTAGGGTTCAAGATAACAAAAATTTAAAGAACTTAAGACAAACATATTGTTTTCGTTGGAGATGGAAAACGTGTTGCAAATGTGGGAAACGTTGCATAATTTGTATGTCGTGGACGGATTAGAACCCTGGAAGAAGATTTATCAAGAACACAAAGAAGTGAGGGAGCGAGATGCGAGTTCTTCGAATGGGTCAATCTAGTGATGTGCAGTAGATCTAAGTAGATAATTCCTGACTTGCTTAGAAAAGTGAACCATTTGGAGGTAGAATTGAGGGGGTGATAGAGAAGGGAGAAATGGTTATGGGTTTGGTTTATGTTTTTCATTATTGTGATATTATTAAAGTAATAGTAACTATGAATGGGTGGGTTTTTCTTGTAGTTGTAGCTTTGTAGGCATGTGTGGGAAGTGGTGACTTGGATTGCCAAGCAGAAAATTCCTTAGCTAAGTTTGTAGCTTTGACTGGCTAGGCTAATTCTGTGGCTTTGTTTGCATTTTGCTACATGCAGGGGAAGTGTTTGACACAATGCCTTAATGAAAAATTAATGAAATTAAGCCTTATTTTGTAATCATGTCAAGCAAACGTTCTTTATACATAATTTCATCAAGCTTGTAATTACCAGTTATCCTAATAAAGCATTATAATTTTGAAATGCAATGTTCATTTTTTTTTTTTTTTTTTTTTTTGCTTTGTTTGCATTCCAATACATGTATGGCAACTGTTTGATGTAATGTCTCAATGAATTTTTGATATAAATTAAGCTTTCTTTTTGCAATCCTGTCAAGTAAACATCATTTTTTATCAATTAATTCAACTTGCAGTTATTAGTTATTCCAGTACTTGATTGAACATAAAGTATGTACAAAAGAATTTTGAAATTGCTATAAAACAATACTTGATTGAACATAAAGTGATTTGCTATCTGGAAATTGATATAAGTAATAGCATCATTAATCCTGAAGCTATGAACACTTCAATGACATCCAAAAAATACAAAGATAAAATTCATACACCTATACTAATATGTATCTGTGTTATCCAAAATAATACCACTTGTTAATATTACAAAGTCAATAATTATGGTATCCAAAATAGTTTGTTGGAACAAAAATAGGCAATTTAGCATCTTAGGTCACTACTTTGCTGTTGATTCCTGTGTCCCCAAAGTTGCATCATCATTTGTGTCCACTCTAGCAGTTTCAGCACCAAATTTTCCCTTCTTTATTATAGTAACAGCAATTGGTGCAGACCTTGCAGTTGCTTCCATCCTTTGCTTTTGCGCCTTATTCTATGAATCAACAATGCACCAATATCAATCAACAATATCATATTCCACCAATCATCAATTAATCATCTATCAATCATCATCATTCATATCTGAAAATTAACAAGTTGCATGAAATAACATATTACCTGCAATTGGCTACATGTAATGAAGTGGTAGCCACGTTTTTTGAATCCCTCAATCTTTTGAGACATGAAGCTAGGTTCAGGAGGGTTTCTTTCCCTTATTCTTCCTATTGAATTTAATGGCATCTTAACTATTGTTCCAGGTTGTAAATACCTAACAAAACATAAGAATATTTGCAATCATCCAAGAAAACATTGAATATTAAATCAATTAAGTTGCAACTCACATTCATAGTGACATTGCCCCTTGCATCAGTATATGCTCCATATCCATGCACTTTTTGACTAGTTTTGTCTCCCCTTAATACAAAGTATGCCTGCTGATTGAAGAACAAGGTTGGCTTTTCAACTTGGTTCTGAGCTGCTGACTTCTCCCTTCTGCATTTTTCTCTTTGCTCTGAGTTACTGAATTTTTCCTTTGTCTCTCATTTCCTGCACTTTTCCCTTTGTTCTGAGTTGATGACTTTTTCCCTCTCCTCACCTATTAACAGTATGTGTCATTAGAAAAAAAAATTTCGGTTGTGTATTAAAGGGTTTGAAGAATTACTTAATTCTTAGAGGGCCTCTGATGCACCTCTGCTGCTCCAATGTCATGACAAAGGGTAGACATGGTCTGCAGTGGCGTTTTAGTATTAACAGCACCATTTACAGTTGACACAGATATGAACATCATATCTCCACCTTCAACTGGTTCACTTGCATTGTTCCTCTGAATAAACTTGCAATTTTTCTTGTTGTGTCCCTTTTGAAAATAGGCCTGACAAGTCATGAGCTTATCCTTCTTACTCAAATTTTATGCTCCCACCTTTTAGCTCACCCTCTTCTCTCAGTCTATTCTTCTTTGGTCTACCTAGTGTCCTATCATTCTTGGGGGTACAAGGCCTTCCTTTCCTGATTTTCTCTAAAACTTGCTACTGTTCATTGGGCTAAGCATGTGTGTGTATGTCTTTAAATACTTAAGTTTTCTAAACTAGTCACTTATATAATCATAAGGATTCCTCTCAAGTTCATTGATACCATAGATTGCATGACAACAAGGTATACCAGACACCTCCCAAACATATATGGACATGTGTGATTTTTCAAATCTATTACATAAGTGTCCCCATCATGAAGCACCTCAACCCCATCTGCCCCATTCCATGTCATTTGGCAATATCAATTGATTTCAAGATTAGTATGTACTCTTCTCCTCATTCAATTTCCATAATCACCTAACCACTTTTCAATTTGATCCCTATTTATGTGCAATCTAGTCATGACAAGCCTCTTAATATCCTCTAACATAGATATTATATTCTTAATTCTTGGTTCTATAATCCTACTGTTGAAAGCTTCACATAAATTATAGTCCACAATATCATACTTTACCTCTGTGGTGAAGTAGGCTCTGCACTCATGACTTGGATGAGTGTTGAGGATATCATCAAATCTTTGTTTGGACATCTTTTTGAGCTCATTCATATTGGCTTCAAAGTCAGGGATGTTATATGACTTAACACAAGCCCAAAACTACTGATGTAGTTCACTGCCTTTGTGTTTTTTTCTCCAATTGGCATAAATGTGTCTTGCACAATAGTTTTCTCACATAGGGGCAGTTTCTCATAGATTGCATTAAGTAATCCCTACCACAAACCATAAATTTCAATTAAAAGCATGCACAAATATAAAGTTGTAAATCATAATCAAAAAAGGAGTACACTAACATCATATGTTTTACCTTTAGCTGGTCAAAAATGAATGTCCACCCTTCACCATCAGTGATACTCAAGTCAATCTTCAACTGATCAATGAACCAATGCCTTGTTGACTTGCATTCAATATTTACAACAGCCCATGCAATGGGATACATCTGATTATTGTCATCCCTACCCATTACAATTAGCAATTTCCCCTTAATTACACCTTTAAGAAAACACCCATCTAGCCCGACTGCCCTCCTACACCCAAATAGAAACCCTTTCTTCGGTGAGTCAAAGTAGATATACATTCTGTCAAACATAGGAATACCGATAGGAATGGGTCTTTGAACTCATAAGTTGTTGCTACTTCCAGGATTTGATCTTGTGATTTCACCCAAATAATCCCAAAGCTTAACATACTCACCCTTTGCATCTTCATTTAACCTAGGCAAAAACCGCATTTTTGCTCTCCTCAACTTAGTAATACTTACTTCTAAACTAACATCATTCTTAACATGTTTCTTAAGATCAATAAGGGTCATTGTCTCACATACAACAATCTTTGGCAAAACATGCATTGCCATCCATTTGGAACTACACCTTCTGTTTTCCAATGATATGGAGCATGTATGCTCATTTCTAAAAGTTTTCGCAACTATATCATTCCTAGAATCTTCCATGGATGCATAAATCATCTAAGGGCACTCTTTTTTCACACACTTTGCCCTAAATTGTATGCTAGTATTTCTAACAAACTTAACCTCCCTTCTCTCTTGTATTGCAAATGTACTAACAGCCTCTTTAAACTCTACATCATTCTTAAATGTCATACCTAAAGCAAATGTAATCTTTTCAGCATTAGGATTAAAGGCTTTGAATTTATCTTTTCTTCTCCTAATATCATGCTCTCCATCACTTCCATCAGTACTTTCTACACTGAGATCTCCATCAGAATCTGCATAGTCAGTTAGATTTCCATCTTCACAGTTTGCATCAGGTTCTCCATTAGGTATGGTAGTAGCATTTGAGGGTTGAGGAGTTAGTTGTACCCATTTCTTTGTTGTTGACTTCTTTTTATTTTCTTTAAACCTTCTCACAACATTTCTTGCTTCTTGCAACTCTTCATCATCCCCTAACATCCACTCACACTTAACCAATTCCTCATCTTCATCTTGTGGCAGATTCTGTTGTTCAGTTTCATCAACAGTAGGAACTTCCCCACCCCCAACATTTACATCAATAACACATTCCTCAATATTCACACTCACATCAACCCCTCCCCCCCCCCCCCCCCCCAAACCTACTAAATCTGGACCATTTTCTCCCTCAACTCCCCATTGAAATCTCCATTAACTCCTTCAACTCCCTCAACTCTCTCATTTAATCTTTCTGACCTAACCCCAGCAGCCTCATCCCATCTCCACTATTATTTACCTCATCCCTAGTTGTCAAGTCATATATATTGGACTCAACCTTACCCTCTGAATTTACTTTTCTAGCATTAAATATCTATGCTCAGTATATTTTTCAATCCTTTTTTTTTTTTTTTTGCTAGCTCAAGCATGTCAGACAATGACCCACTCCACACTACTCTATACCCATGTGCAAAAGTGTCATCTACAGCTTTAAAGTGCATTTGCACTATTGTTCTAATATCCATCTCATTCTGGATTTTTTGAATAAAAGAGTCCAAACAGAAATTAGAAACATTTATCCCAACTTGTATAAAATCACCCCTCCACATATTCCCTATGTATATACCTCTCATTACTGAAGAAAATACCACCATAGTAGACATCAATTACAGCCTTTGCCATCCTTTAAAAGAAAACAAAAAACAAAATATGCACTTCTTCTTGTAAACAAAATATTATTTCTTCACAACATGCAAACAAAATTCTATAAGAAAACACCAATACAACAACACTCTATATGAGTTCAAGGGTTTTCGATACTAACCTTCTTCGACAGAAACGATTGAGGTCAAGAATACATCCTCTTTTTAGATTTTCTCAGATCACTCGCCCAATTCAACGAATAGTTAAGGATTTGTCATGCGAAACACTCGCTAGGGTTTTTCTGTCTTTGAGAGAAATTGGATTGGAAATATGCGTGTTTGTTTAAATTTTTACTTAGAAATCCTATTTTTTCTGTCATGCAGGTTTCTTGAAAATCAATAATAAGGGCACCAACATCATTTCATAAATCATAATCCTATTTTTTACACGTAAATCCAACATGAAAATATCCTATTTGGTACCATTTTAAACATCAGTGGGCCCTTACCGTCCTATTTATATCTTTGGCATGCCACGTACGACGGAGACATTAGATTGAAAATAATTTTGGGATTCACACATTTGATTGCAAAATTTTTCCGTTGAGACACCAAAATAGAAAAAATTTAAAAGTTCAGACACTAAATTTATAATTAAGTCGAGCAAAAATGGCAATCCCTTCAATCTTTATATATAAACAAGAAATATATCTAGGAGAAATGACAACCAAAGCAATAGCAACAAGGCCGCTTCTGTTTTGTGATTTTTTTTGGATCTTTTCTTTTTTTTTCTGAAAAATCATATTATTATTAGCGTTATAGATAAAGATCAATTTTCGCTATGGAGGACAGAAAAAAAAAAAAAAGAAAAAGAAAGCGTTGAACATGGTTTATATGAATATGAATATAGTGTGTATGTAAGAATGAGAAGATATGTGGGGCAACTAAGTGAATGCACATCTAGAATCTATAGATTCTAGCTGGCACTGCTTGTGCCAAAGATCTTTACCGTTGATTTAGTTAAAGAGCAGTGCTAAATGGCACAACATGTGCCTGGCTCAACTAGAATCTATGATTGTGCATTTACTTAATTGCCCACTTGTTAATTTCTTTTCATCACTTCTTGCTCTGTTTTATCTTCTAAATTATCCCTTCCCTTTCTTTCACCTCTTTTGAATTTGGACTACTTAAAATAGATATCTACCACCACCAGCATGTTGAGATTTTAGAAGGAAAAATGAAAATGTACAAGATGATTACTAATGTTTTGCACTTCGTGTTTTTTTGCACTTCGTTAAATTAACAAAAGAATGTGCCTATTTATAGGCTTACAAGTGAATCAAATAATACCTAAAAATACTCCTAAAAATTATTAATCCTCATAACAAAAATATCAAATTCTATGCAGAAAATCTGCACTAAATAAAATTGAAATCTCAACAGATTTTTCATAATATTATTTTGAATTAATCCTAACATTCTCTCTTAATTCAAACATAATATTTTTATTACAATAATTAACAATTAAAATTTTTAATCTAGCATTTGAAGCACCTCTCTTCAATTGATTTTGTTGAAGCACTTCTCTCCAACTCATCATTTTGATGCACTTCTCACCAAATATTGATGCCCTTCTCACTTCTCACCAAATATTGATGCACTTCTCATCAAACTAGCATTTTTTTTTTTTGAAGCACTTCTCTTCAAATATTGATGCACTTCTCATCACTTTCTTTTATTTTGGAGCACATCTCTCCAATGTTCTCTTGGAGCACATCTCTCCAATACTCAAAGAAGAGTTCCTTCCTCTTGCACAAAATTTGATTGATTTTTATACCTGCAATCTTTTTGAATATGAAGGCAGGTTTTTGCTTTGAATTTTTTGGCTTTTTCTTCGCTATGATTCTTAATTTGAACCATAGTTGGGTTGGATGGCAATGGAGAGATTTCTTTTTCTGTTTCAACATGCTCCCATAAGTCATAAGCTTGAAAATAAGCTTTCATTTTAACAGCTCATAGCTGATAATTTTCACCAACAAAAATTGGAGGGGAAGAAAATGGAATAGTGTTTGTGGCCATTTAACAGACAGACTCTGATACCATGTTGAGATTTTGGAAGGAAAAATGGAAATGTACAAGATGATTAATAATGTTTAGCACTTCGTGTTTTTTTGCACTTCGTTAAATTAACAAAAGAATGTGCTTATTTATAGATTTACAAGTGAATCAAATAAGACCTAAAAATACTCCTAAAAATCATTAATCCTAATGACAAAAATATCAAATTCTATGCAGAAAATCTGCACTAAATAAAATTAAAATCTTAATAGATTTTTCATAATATTATTTTGAATTAATCCATCCTTATCATTCACAATACTCTCGATGGAGAAAGCGATGCTGGTGGTGGCCTTTGATGAGTTAGCTCCATCTACTGTGAACTCATCATCAGACACCCAAATACCCACAATTTTCATAATAACTCGAATACCCATTTACAATTGGATCCTCATACACCCCTATCTTGGTAGAGTGACCGACTTCTTCATGTAATACATATTGGGATAAGGAGGATTGGAGCAGGGATGTGGTTATGGGTATGAATATGGATATGGATTTGGATTTGAATTTTCTCCAGTATAATTTTTGTTATGAATTAATCTCAAATAATTCCACAATAACCTAAATCGTGCAAACCACTGGATTCAACAAAATAGATTGAATAAGAAAAGGTTGCGTACCTGACATCGTTGTTCGTCGATTTTGATGTGTAGAATTAGGTTTGCAGCCTTCCAGAGAATTGAAGAATCGATTTAGCGGAAGCAGTACCAAAGGAACGTAAAACTGAATCGTATTCAACTCCTCTGGGACCACGACCTTTATATAGCTGTAGTGTTAGTACAATTCCTATTTCGGTCCTTTAACGAAATAGGAATTATATAATGGTCTCTACACTTAATATCTATAATTAGTTGATACCTCAATAGTCAATTATTCACAATCAAGACCACATTTGAAATTGACTTTACAATTAGACTGTTGTACATATTTAATTTTACATATTAAGCCCACAATAGAAAATTAAATCCAACAATTTTAACCCCAATTCTCATGGAGGATAATCATCAAAATCATAAGAAGTTGAAGGTATTACTGATACTTTTCTTCCTTTGGCGTATCATGGATATGAATGACTCGAATCAGAATCCAAATTCGACCTGGACAAATGCAAATGCGAATCTGTATCCTCCTCTTCCTCTCTGTTTTGCTCTTATTATCTATGAACTTGTTCTATAGGTCTTCATATCCAATAATACAATATTACACAAATATAAGCCTTAAAGATAAAAATATACAAATTGAATTAAGGGTCCTGATGTTTCTTTTAGAGACAAACTCTCCCATGGTTCTACTCCAACAATTGTCTCTTTCCTCTGTTCTTTGCTGTTGTTGATACACAGAGATGCTAGACAGCGCTTTAAGAAAAAAGCTCTTAAGATGAAGCTATAGATAGAAAGGTATTATAGATACTTTCTAAATCAAGATTCAAGTTGAGTCGGTCTCGGCTTAAGCCAAATATGTTTATTGGTAGTTAAACTATTAATTGTACATGAACAATAGAAATCAATTGATACTAATATAAAATTAAAACGTGAATAGAAATGTTTAAAAACTGTATTATGACTGAGATTGTATTAAAAGAGAGGATAAGATTGATTGATTGATGATACCCGATTTTGGGTATTATGTAAATTGTAATTAAATATATTGAGAATTATTGATTTAATAGGATGGACGGTGTAATTTATAGGGGAGATTGTATTGAAATTTTGATAGAAATTTCAAAAATAATAAAGAAATGAAAGATGTAGATAAGCAGAAAATATAAAAATACTAAATGAGCTCCAAGATAAAATTAATCAAATTGAATAATAATCATTCGTTTAAAAACTAAAGTTATATTATTTATAAAATATTGAGGATGGTTTTCTGAATATAAAATTGTAAATAGGAAATTTAAGGAAGCGTCTGTGTATTGTAACTAATAATTTATAATGCGTTCTTTTAAAAAATCATACATTAGTCTTTATCATTGCATAATAGGCCCAGTGGCAAAATTCATTCTATACTTTATATAGAAAATTTTGTGATACCCTCGATTTTTACTTTGATATGTTGAATATTTCAACTTATAAAAATTATTTTGTTGAATATTTAAATTTCTAAAATTAAATCAATTACAGTAATCACATATTAAGTGAATATCTTGCATATAAATATCAAAAATAACAAAAAATATTATTATTAATACAAATGAAATATTCGTAACTTTAAAAATATAATATATCACTGAAAAAGTTCAAGATATCACGAGATTTTTCCCCTAAAATAGAAAGGCATATTTATGCATTTGTCCTTGCATAATACGTATAAAGTCAGTTTTGTGTTGCATTGCAGGAACAAGGACCTGAACTTTCAGCTGCTTTTCATTATCTAGACCAGCGTGCACTCATGCCAGGCATGGAAAACCGAACTCTGAAGCAGCGTTTGGATAATGTCTCAAGAACAACTAATAACATACTGTAAGTAGTTTTCTTTTTTATTACGGGGTAGTATGAAATGTCAGGATTTGAATATTCGATTTTGAGCAATATGAGACAGGATGTTTAATCATTAAATTAAATTATTAGTGCAAAAATGATTTTATTCCATGAATTTATTATTACCAATTCTGGCTCATTTTAGGCTTAATTTAGTTCGATTTTTATTTTGAGTTTACGGTTTTCAATAACAAAAACCGAATTGAATTGAAAACAAATTCGATGTTTTCAATTAAAACCTAAACCAAATGATATTTTTGGAAACCAAAGCAAATTGAATTGAACCAAATCAGTTGGATTCAAATTTCAGTATGAACAATTTCTAATCATCCCTTATTCTATGAACTTGGAAATATTTTTTCTGAAAATATTTTATGCTACACTGAAAATACAAAATTCCATTAATGCATAAATGTCTACAGTAAAGTAGGAAATCCTAGAGAGAGAAGCAAAAGCAAAAGCAAAAGCGTTCAACATATTACCAATCAAAATGTTGTTAGAGCCAATCTCTTAGAAATGTGCTTGTTCAAGATAGTATAACCGAAACTCTGTTTTAACTACAGGGAGAAAACTAGAATTTAGACATTGGAAGTATGAAACAAAAATAAAGCTAGATTTTAAGTTCTGCGGGAACGAATACGTATATTTTTTAAAATATAAATAAAATTTAGGAGAAAAAAAAATTGAATTTTGAAACATAAATGAATGTAAGAAATTGCAGAATGAGCATGATGATGAACTAGTAACCTTTCTTAACAACTGGAAACTAGAATGCCTTGGTTGAATCCACTAAGAACAATCAGTTCAGCAATTGGTTCACTTTAAGAACTATCTGAAGTAGGCAAAATGTTACCTCAGTTTCTGTTTAAGCGTCTTAACAGAAAGAACAGACTTCTGCAGACTCATCACTATCAGAACACAAATGGAGATTGTCTACCTTTTAAGGATGTCAATTCATTACATAACATTTATATACAGTTAGATATGAAACCTTAAAGCCCAATAATGGATTCCACAAAATTTGTGGAATCCATTTGGAGCCTAACATTTTCATGTTTGATATTAATGAAAATGTTCATTTCACTTCTACAAACTAAATTTTATTAAGTTCATAACTAAACAAAATTCTATCATTGGTAAAAATTCTATATTTCGAATTCATTTATATCAAATAAGGAACGAAATATGTTCTTTACCTCAACATGTTCCTTACCTGACTTTCATAGAATTCCATGCTGCTTTCTTTTTCTTCCATCTTAATCTTACCATTTTCTCATGTTTCCATTGTCTAAATCTCTCTCTATTCTTCAACCAGGCAGAGTAATCCTTTCCTGGCTTGCACTCAATGAAGTCAGCTAAATCATCAATATCAGATTTTTGGGGATTTCCTCTTTGTACGCACTTCAGGAATATCTCACCGTTACAGGTTTCCTCAGAATTGTCTGCTAGAACACAACCTAGGCCTTTCTGGACAAAGGCATATTCTGAAGTTTCTACTTGCCTGTCTTGTTTTCCTTCCTTAGGGCACGAGAATGAGCATATTCTGAAAATAGAACAATAAAAGGGAAATTATAGTCTTGAGTGAGGAAAGAAAAGGTAAAGATTTACAGCCTGCCTAAATAGAACATATAGCAGGATTTTATAAGGGCAATGGGATGAATAAAACCACCAACAAAGAAAGCAAACATATATCATCAGTATCACACTCCAAGAAAAAGAATAGCACCAGGGAAGATTGTTCTTTTCTTAAATAACAATGAGATAAACATCAATTCAATGTCTCCTAGGATCATTAGCGGAGGAAAAAATCCACAAGACCAACTACAAAACCAATTTCAGCAGAGAATCAAACAAGCACTAGAGCCTTGAAGTGTGTGTTTGTTGGTTACTCTGCTACTCAAAAAGGATACAAGTGTTATCATCCTCCTAGAAAATATTTTGTGAGTATGGATGTTACCTTTCGGGAATTTGAGTCTTATTTTCCTTCCCAATCACCTCTTCAGGGGGAGAAATATCAGATGGAAGAGGTGATGAATGACGTTCCTTTGCAGGGGGAGTTTCCTGTAGACATAGATAGTAGGAGAGAACAACCCAAACCTCTAGAAAGATTGGATAGACCTGATTTGAAAACCTACACACGACGGACTAATACAGATACAACCATGGAGCATGAGACCTCTGATCAACCGTCTTCTCCAATTTCAGGCTCTAAAAATACAGCCGAACAAAAACTTGGTGAGTCTTCTTTAATTCCTGATGATTCTGATCCTAATCTTGATTCCAGCCCTTCTGACAATGACCTTGATATTCCTATTGCTCTTAGAAAAGGAGTTAAAACATGCACTAAACATCCCATCTCCCATTTCATCTCCTATAATGCTCTGTCCCCTTCCTATAGAGCCTTTGTTTTGTCTGTTTCTTCTGTTTCTATACCGCAGGATTGGCAAGAGGCATTACAGGACTCAAAATGGGAGGCTGCAATGGTTGAGGAGATGAGAGCTTTGGCAAAAAACGAGACATGGGATCTTGTAACTCCTCCATTAGGAAAGAAGCCAGTTGGATGTAAATGAGTGTTCACAGTTAAACATAAGGCAGATGGTTCCATTGAGAGCTACAAGGCCAGATTGGTAGCCAGAGGGTTCAGTCAGACCTATGGAGTTGATTACCAGGAAACTTTTGCCCCTGTAGCCAAAATGAATACAATTAGAATTTTGTTGCCTTGTGCAGCTAATCTTGACTGGGAATTACATCAGTTTGATGTTAAAAATGCTTTTCTACATGGTGATTTGTAAGAAGAGGTATATATGGAGATTCCTCCTGGATTTGATGATGACAAGACCAGAGAAAAAGTTTGCAAGCTAAAGAAGTCATTGTATGGGCTGAAGCAATCACCAAGGGCATGGTTTGAAAGGTTTAGTAAAGTTATGCTTTCTTTTGGGTACATGCAGAGCGATACTGATCATACTTTGTTCATTAAACATCATAAAGGTAAGATCACATTGCTTATTGTTTATGTTGATGATATAGTGATGACTAGAAATAATGAAGAAGAAATGACTCACTTGAGAAATTTGTTAGCTAGGGAGTTTGAGATTAAGGATTTGGGAAAGTTGAGATATTTCCTTGGGATAGAAGTTGCTAGATCAGAAAAAGGGATTTTTATTTCTCAAAGAAAGTACATCCTTGATCTCCTTAAAGAAACTGGGATGTTGGATTGTAAACCCGCAGAATCACCTATTGAAGCCAATCATAAGCTTCAAGCTGGAGTGGGAAGTTCAGTTGATGTTGGCAGGTATCAGAGATTGGTCGGGAGGTTGATTTACCTTGCCCATACTAGACCAGATATTGCCTATGCTGTAAGTTTAGTGAGTCAGTACATGCATGACCCTCGGGAGTCTCATTTAGAAGCTGTGCATCGGATTCTAAGATATTTAAAATCAGCTCCTGGTAAAGGACTTTTATTTTCTAAACATGGCCATTTGACAATAACAAGCTATACAGATGCGGATTGGGCTGGTTCTCTTGATGATAGGAGATCAACTTCAGGATATTGTGTTTTTGTTGGAGGAAACCTTGTCACATGGAGAAGCAAGAAGCAAGCTGTTGTTGCAAGGTCTAGTGCAGAAGTTGAATATAGAGCTATGGCACAGGGAATCTGTGAACTTCTATGGTTGCACAGATTAATGGAAGAGTTAAAGTTGGTTGAAATAATAAATATATCCTTATTTTGTGATAGTAAAGCTGCCATCGGTATTATGAACAATCCAGTCCAGCATGATCGAACTAAGCACATAGAGATTGATTGTCACTTTATAAAAGAGAAGTTAGTTGAAGGTTTTATAAGTGTCTCTTATATAGCTTCAAAAGAGCAACTAGTTGATGTTTTCACAAAAGGTTTGAATAGCAAACTGTTTCATCTTTTAGTTTGCAAGTTGGACATGAGTAATATCTATGCACCAACTTGAGGGGGAGTATTGAAATCTTTGTAATTAAAGTCAATATTGTCTTTCCTAGTTTAGGTTTATTGTTTTTCCTAATTTAGGTTTATTCCTATTTAGATTTCTTCCTATATTGGAACAATCTTGTGTATATATATAGTGGTGTAAAGATTGAAAATATAACACACAATAAAAGAAATACGAAATATTCTTTCAACATATCCTATTTCTTCTTTTGTAAGTTATGATCATCTTTCTTCTTCATCTCGTTGTTTTGTAAGTAACTAGACTCTATCTCTACCCCTAAAATTGTTATTCAACCTTTGTCCCATCCTAGTTGGTGTGCAGCAATGAAAGAGGAAATGACTACCTTAGATACTAATGGTACTTGGGATCTTATGCCTCTCCCGGCAGATAAGAAAATTATTGGTTGTAAGTGAGTTTTCACCGTTAAAGTGAATCCTGATGGTTCTATTGCTCGTCTCAAGGCTCGATTAGTTGCTAAGGGCTATTCTGAGATTTGCGAACTTGATTATTCTAATACTTTTTCTCCTGTCGCCTAATTATCTTCTGTTCGTTTATTTATTTCTTTAGCAGCTACTTTTGACTGGCCTTTACATCAGTTAGACATTAAAAATGCCTTTCTTCATGGGGATCTTTAAGAGGAAGTTTACATGGAGCAGCCACCAAGTTTTGTTGCTCAGGGGGAGTCAGGTAAAGTAGTAAACTTCAAAAATCTCTTTATGGCCTTAAACAAAGTCTTCGAGCTTGGTTTGGTAGATTTTGCAATGTGGTACATTAATTTGACATGTAGAAGCATACTTCTGATTATTCTGTATTTTTCAGAAGTACTAAGACTCGTTTGATTCTACTTGTGGTTTATGTTGATGACATTATTATTACAGGGAGTGATTCAGTCGATATTACATCACTCAAGTCATTTCTCCAAACTCAGTTCTAGACAAAAGACTTAGGATGGTTGAAGTATTTTTTGGATATTGAAGTGTCTAGGTGTAAGAGAGGCATCTTCTTATCTCAAAGGAAGTATGTCCTTGACTTATTGAAGGAAACTGGAAAGTTGGGTGCCAAGCCATGCAGTGCTCCAATGACTCTTAATTTGCAACTTTCAATTGGTGGTGAGCTATTTGATGATCCTGAGATGTATAGAAGGTTAGTGGGC
Organism: Jatropha curcas; assembly: GCF_041381405.1. NCBI lineage: Eukaryota > Viridiplantae > Streptophyta > Magnoliopsida > Malpighiales > Euphorbiaceae > Jatropha > Jatropha curcas. The sequence goes on from NC_143154.1 coordinate 22,692,458, forward strand.
AAACTGAATATCGAGCTATGGCACAATCTACTTGTGAATTAGTTTGGATTCGTCAGTTATTAGAGGAAATTGGCTTGAAGTTATCCTTGCTGGCAAAGTTATGGTGTGATAATCAAGCTACTCTTCACATTGCATCAAATCCAGTATTCCATGAACGAACAAAACATATCGAGATGAATTGTCATTTCATTTGTGAAAAGATACAACGGGGTGTTATCTCTACAGGGCACATTAAAACAAGTGAACAATTAGGAGATATCTTTACAAAAACTCTAAATGGACATCGGGTTAACTATCTTAGTAACAAGTTGGGCATGATTAACATCTATTCTCCAACTTGAGGGGAGTGTTAAAGATTAGTTGTAAATAGAACTCTGTTAGGAGTTAAATTCCTAATAGGTTTATAGTATCTAGTATGTGTATATATATGTGTCCCTATTGATGAATCAAATAGAAGAAAATATTTTTCCCACATTAAATTTACACTTATAATGCCATGAACATGAAGGTTGCAGAAACAAAAACAAGTTAATCATAAATAATTCAAGCAGATGGTCATGTATCCTAAGAGGGATCCACATATTGGAATTGGCAAGAGGCAAGACAAGAATGATGATCAAGCATATTGAACAATGTATTCAATTATGCCAAGCAAAATGATATTTAACAATTGCCTAATAGTACTGCTGACAAAAGACATATGATCATGTCATAAAAAATGTCAGTCAAATAGTGTTTCTCAATGAGAGACTGTGGTCAAAGCCATTTCTTCTATTTCTTTAACTTATAAACTTCTAAACTTATAAAGAGGCCAGAAAGAGGCAGAGCAGGATAAAATAAACTTGTTCGTATGTCAGTTACAATTTGTTGCGTTCAAAGTTAATAATGTCCCTTTAAGTCATTTAATGTGCCTTTGTTTTAGTTTTGCTCCGCTCTTTTAAGTACGAGGCTGCCATAAGTTCTGTGATTTCAGTCTCTTTGACACCGATCATTTGGATTTGCTAGCTTAATTACATGTAACATTAACAAACTGTAGCAAAAACTGCAACAGTTTGTTGCTCTGGAAAACTAAATAAGACTTAACGTATCTAGCAAGATAATTCAATTTTATAATTCATTTTCCAGACGCACTAACAAGAACAAGATCGAACAACAAAAGGAACAAAAGGAAATTATTTAAAAAATAAAAAATAAAAAAAAAAAAGAAAGAAAGAAGGAAGAGATCATTTACCTGAAGTACATATCCTGAATCTTCTGAATGTTTGACGAAATCAGTTGACTAGATTTTCTAACCTCCAGGACCTACAGCATTATTCCAAAAATTTTAATAGACAAAACAAAAAGCAACAATAAAATTGTGAAAGCCACAAAAGCAAGACATTACCCCTTCAACTTTGTCAGATAATTTAGATGAAGAGGATTTTGTCTCAGAACAAATTAACGACCCTAGTGCTTTGAGATCACCCTCTTCAAAAATAAACAAATTCAACAGTATCATCATTGTAAATAAACAGTCCTTTACTAAGAAATCAATTCCACATAGAAAACTTAACGAAAGCAGTCCCAACAGATGTAAAAGCATCCACTTAGACACCTTATGCCTTTCAGGGTAAGATTGCATCGTTTCACATAAGAAGTTTTGAATCGGTAGATGGATGCTAAATTGTTGAAAACAACCAAGAATGCCCACTACATACTCATATTCCTTACTTAAGGAAACATCTCTGAGGGATTTCAAACAAACATATCTGAGATACCAAACAGCTTTCAACATTGAACTGCTCATTAACTTCAGTATAGAAGCAAAAAGATACATATCTTCATGGTTTGTTTCCCCTTTCTTGTGAAATAAAGTTTCACTCATATCATCAGATGAACATCCCAGTATTATGCAATTTGATATTGATAAAACCTCATCTCTAAAGGATTCATCAAATATGCATAGATTCTCCTTCACATATGATACAGAGGCAGCCACCAGATCAGCATTTGTTCCAAAGGACATATTGCTTAAATATGAATCCCACGAACTTTTTGACTTGGCAGTTAAAAGATAGAGTTTGTCCACTGTGACCTGCAGAAGATATGACTCAAAAGTCGTCTGACTACTCCCAAGCAAACATGAACTGACAAAAGACCCATTGCTAGTCATATTATGGCCATAGACATGCAAACTAGACATGTGGCTAGTGTACAATATGACAGACTTTTCAAATGCTTTCAAGTACCAATCCATTAATTGAACGTCCAGCATCATATTATCAGAATCTGTGCAAATACCAATAGCTTCAGAGACCACTAAAACCAAATGTGCCTGAAACATTTTTGGAGCAGAAAGCATAACAGGGCTAAAGAGCAAAGACAAGGCTGTTGACAAGCTTATTTCAGGAATTCTGACGTAATCCTTGTTGGACCAAACTAATCTTCTGATGAAATTCACAAATGCTAGCTCATCGGAAACTGATAGAAAAAGATGAGCACAAATCACCTCCAGCACACTTCCAATATTACCATGACCAAAGTGGAAATTGAATAACGTTTCACTTCTGGAGGATGCAGAATCAATCAACATAAAGTACCCTCTCAATGGTCTATGCATCAAAAGCTCATCTGCAAACACCTGAAGAGAACACTTCAACATAAAGTTGGGTTTGGCTGCAAGATAATCCTCATAATTGCACCTATCTGGCAAAAAAGGCATGAAAAGGGGAATTGAATGACATAAAAAAAAGCCTTCACAAAAATGAAGGAAACTCAAACAGGAATGATTTGCCCTTGGAACCAGCATGAAGGAAAACCTAGTATTCACAATCAGGCATAATATGAAGATGAACACCAAACTAACTGCTCCACAAAGAATGGCGGGGGTTGGGTAAGGTGTAATGCAAATCATCCAATAATTGCTGATACACCAGCTCACTATCGAAACAATATAATCCATTTCAGAGACAAAGTAAAAGAATTTAATATCTCAGCCATATTGTTAAACAATTAAGGAGTAAGTTGCATTTAAGAATATAACCTGATAAACTAAAAGAAATTCCCAAATTTAGTTTTTTTTTTTTAAAAAAAAAAAAAAAAACTAAATTTGGGAATTTCTTTTAGAAAATATTTGTGAAATAAATATTCGTATCTCGAGCGATAGAGATAAAATTTGTAATATTTTATGCTAAAATGATTGAATCTAGTTGTATCATGGTCCAAAAATGACTCGTGGATGTTCCTGCTATTGTATGTCATCTAAACAAGATCATAATAATTAGAAGAAATAAGAGCGCAAGCTAAGATTTCAATGAACAGAACTGTAAGTAAGAATTTGATCATATAAATTGGTCCAATGCATAAATGGTAACTGACAAAATGAACAATGAATTGGTGAACAGGAAATGTTTTAACTTAAACAAATTAACTTTATATAAGCCATAGGCACTTTTAGGAGAGTACTATGTATTTGTTATCAGAATCTCAAAGCGTTTAGTGATTCAAGTACAACGTAATATCTAACAAAAAATTTTTTGGTCAAGTAAAGATACATTTGACCAATTTCATTTACGCAGGTAGTTATATATTGTATGACTTTTTCCATTTGTATTAACTATTATGCAAATAAGCATCAGCAGACTACAATACCAATACTGAGCTCTAGCACTAGTTCCAATACCTCATGTAATGATAATTAATTGGGTTTCCATTATTATATTTAAATCAAAAACAACCTGATGTTATTCTCAATGCATAGAAGCATCACACATATAAATGTATTTCAACACGACCTTTTGCACACACTTGACAAGAGTACATTGATGTCAATATTCCAAATTATACTTGTCTTCAAGACTTCCAAATGTCATTTCGGTAAAACTCTAGCAAATTCGAACCAAGAACAACCTACAATAGGTCGCAACCTTTTGAAATTCAAAACAGCATTTCAGGTTGATTAAAAGCAAAAGATTTTGCAGAGCTATTGGGAAGAAGATTTTCCAGTTGATGGGAAGAAGATTTTGAAGCAAAAGAAGATTTTCCATTTAGGTTAAACTCTAGCAAATTCGAACCAAGAACAACCTACAATAGGTCGCAACCTTTTGAAATTCAAAACAGCATTTCAGGTTGATTAAAAGCAAAAGATTTTGCAGTGCTATTGGGAAGAAGATTTTCCAGTTGGTGGGCCAAAAAAAGGACTGAAAAAGAATAATAATTTAAAACGATAGACAAAAATATCACAAGAGTCATAGCTGACGACAATAAAGTGGAGAAGAAAACTCACCTCAAGTGCTCGACATATAAGAGTATAGCACAAATAAGAAGGTTCCAACTGAGTTATTGAAGCAACAGACTCCTCAGTAACAGAGGCAGTACAATCACCGATGATATATGCACATTCAAGAGAAATTGACCTCTTAAAAATGAGAGAATTTTTGTCATTCCCACCACCACTTAACTCAGTGGACATCAATCTGCCAAGTATTGAAAGAAGAAGTCTGCCTTTTACAGTACAAAGCTCCGGGTTAAATTCCATCAAAATTAATAGTACCATACAACATCTAAGCAGCACCATTAGTCCTTCACTCTTTGCCCATATATTTTTAACCAAGACAGCCTGGTCACTATCCGTAGAAATTGGAACATCATGTAAAACAGAGAAAAAGTCCTTAAATCCCACGTCAAGTTCATTAAACAAGAAATCAGAGAGACTATGGAGGTCTTCAAATCTTAACTTATCCAACTTCATATCTATGCAACTTGAAGCAGATTTACATTTAGACCAGGTCGTGGCAGGCTTGTTCAAGGACAAATGGACCAACACACCATACAATGATTTCATGTTCCCAGGGTTTAGACCCTGAAATTTAAGACGACAAAAAAAGTGAGCAAGAAACACAAATTAATAAACCGAAGCCCAAAACTTGAAAAGGAAAGGGAAAAATCAAAATCAAAACTTACACTATAAACTCAGTATAAAATTTAACAAAAATAAAAAAATAAAACCATTCATCTCAACAAATCCAATTCTGAAACCCCCAAATAAAGATTACATAATATTTAAAATGAATATGTGCAATTATTTAGGGTAATACCTCTGGAGATTGAATTGCAGATATCAGAGTCTGAAGAGTGTGAAGAGGATGACGGATCTCTCTTCTAAGGTTACGTTTCTTCTTGAGATTTCTGTGCTCCATTACTACAATAGAGTACAGATAGAAAATCTTAAAAAACTTCAGAGTAGCCCTCGTTCTTGATTCGTGGGTTTAACTTTTTGGCGGGGAGGCAAGAGATTTTCAAATTCAGTACATGTCAAATTCTGAAAAAGGAGCCGATTTTTGAAATTTTGGAAGGAAAGTCGCAGATTTTGTTTCAGGGACAAGAGACTGAATTTCCTTCTTGTCACGACTACATTTTTTGAATTTCTCAATTTCCTTTTTTTTTTTTTCTGATTATGGAATTCAAGGTTTTTTTTTCTGATTATGAAATTCAAGGGGGAAAAAAAAAGGATAACGTGTAAATCGGTACCTAAATTATATTCAAATTGATATTTAAATTTTTTTATATTTGAAAAATAATTATAATATCTCTAATTTATATTTTATTTTATTATCTTACCCTTTCATCAAACAGTGAACTCTTTTTGTCCAAAAAATTAGTATAATTTTATTCAAGAGTTTGTCTAATTAATGATAAATTTTTTTTTTTTTTGAATGAAAAGATCCTAATAATGAGTCGGAAGGTAATAAAGGTGATGATGCCTCTATAATTAAAAAATGAACCAAAATAATTAAAATGTATATGATGTAATCAATAGATTTACTCGTTTCTACTTTTTCATTAAATGCCTCAGGAAAATTATTATTTTATTTTTTTATATTGTATTGAAATTAATTATTTCTGCATCGAACTTTTTCATCAAATTATATTGCAATATACTGATTTTGATATCATTCACTTTGGAGTTAAGCTCGCACGGTTTTATTTCTGAGCTAAAGTCTCACGTCTACGCCTAAAATGCATTTTGTAAATTTAAGACATGTCCATCTTTATGTACATTTTTTCATATTGTGTTTAGCTGATGTAGAATTTGATTAAGGTATCAAATATTTTATCTTTCTATTAAAATCTAGAGAATTTATTTTTTATATTAAAGAAAAGCCCTAGGGTAAGAGGAGAGAAAATAAAATAGATTACTAATAATACCACTTTAGTTAAACAAATACACGTTAAATAATTGATTGAATAAAAAAAAGTAAGATAGTCTATTTTTAAAAAGATAAAAGTAGTTAATTTCAACAAAATACGGGGCAAAATGGTAATTATTTCCAAAGAAGTCAACGAAATATTTTAAAAAAGTACACAGAAGAATATTATAGTTGGATGAAATAAAATATTAGGGATAAAATAATTTATTTTAAAACGAAGGCCAAAATAATTAATTTTAACAAAATATAAAAATAAAATAATAATTATTCATTATTTTTATTATTACTGTTCTCCATTGAAAATAAGCTTCCTAAATTGTTGCTATTGTTTTAAAAGCTATCCTTTGAACATATCGAATATATATATATATATATATATATATATATATATATAAAGGATTATGTTTTGAAATCATTATAGCAACGATTATGTTTATGTTGTAAAGAAACACTCAAGGTTTATTGAGTAAAATTAATTATTTTAATAGTCGTTAATTATTTTAATAATTGTGTTTTAGTAACTGTGGGCTATTTAATTAGGGTTTCATTAAACTTTAAAGGAAGTAGTGTTTCATAATCCGTTCTCTTAAATTGTAAACAATAATATAAATGTTACCATGTCAAACAATGTAAATAACAAAAATAGTATTTTGATTTAGTCAAAATACTAAACGCTATTTGGAATTCTTAGTGTAAGCATGGCCACTAGTTTGGTTCAAACTGGAACCGTACTGTACTGTAGATGAACTGAAATCAGACTAAAACCGTCGGTTCAAAATTTTGAACCAGAATCGACAGTTCAAGGGCCGATTAATGTTCATGTGAATGTTAAAATTTGAACTTAAACTGGCTCGGAACGGTGGTTAATCGACGGTTATGGTCCGGTTCAAAGTGGAAGTTTCTATTTTTATTTCCAAAATTATAATCAGTTAACCTATTCTATACACCTCTAAAATCTAAATAATATTTTTTTTCTGCATTATTTATTTAACTAATAATATTTAGACAATATAAAATGATAATTTATATGATTGTTTTGTAAAATTTTATTTTTGATATGAGTATTGAGTATTCTAAAAGTTATTTAAAATAAATTTCATCAATATTTTTTTACATTCACTTTTTTTTTTTTTTTTAAAGAAAGACATAACCCTAGAGTTCAATTTTTTGTTTTTGAAAAAATAGTACACATATCGGCAAAAAACTATGATTAGAACTGTCTGGAGCTGAAACCACCAGTTCAAAGGCCGATTCAGATTCAACATATATTTTTCTCTTTTGTTTTTATCATATTTTTGTGACTGTTTGATGTTTTAATGGGTAACGAATATATATATATATATAGTGTTGTTTTTGGATTTTGTTTCTTAAGAGAAAACTGTATGCAGATATGATATACAGATCAATATATTTCTACATTTTTGTATAGGAAGTCAAATAATAAACCACTTATACAAAGAATAAAAAAAACATAATCTTGATTTAAAATGTCTGATCGAGTTGACAGAGCATAATATTTGTATCATCTGCGATCGCTTGCTCCACTTGGTGGCTATTCATGGCCACTGTTTGACTCCATTGCCTTTCTACAAGTCTGATCTGATTACTTTTAAATTTTTTCTAGAGATATGTACTTATTTCTGCATAACTATCTAAATAACAAAAGATACTAGATAAAATTACTATAATAGTGACAATAATAACCTATAATTAGATATGACAACAAAGTCCAATAATTGGATGACAATAACTCATGAGAATTATTTGCAAAAAAAAAAAAAAAAAAACAAAAAAGAAAAGTAAAAGGGGTGACCACCAGTGAGAGCTCGTTGGTGACCACAGTGGTAGAAGAAAAAATAATTTTTAGATTTTAAGTTTGGGAGAGAAAGAGAGAGCGGCTAGAGGGGAATTCAGTTAACTCTATGTTTTAAATTTGAGTAGACCTATTTGGCTCAATATGATCCATTTCTTTCTAGTCAAAAATTAATATATCATTCTACTATCTAATTTACAGCTTTGAAGCCATACAAGATAATGCTCACTGTCAATATTGGAAATCCTGCAAATCGAAAAAATATCAATCTAATTTTTGAGAATGATTACAGGATTGAGGTCCTCAATTACTATACATATATGTATAATCTGTCAAATATTAAAAATTGAGCCAATGTATGTGGCTTCCATAATCGAGAAGAAGATTGACAAAAAAAGACTTCTCACTTCTCATTAATATTTTTTTTTATCTGTTACTAATCGTATATGTGTAAGTATAAATATGAGAAATTTTATGGAATAAAAGCTAACTATAAATCCATTTATATATTTTTTAAAATTTATTATATTTTTAAGTTGTTTACTACAAATCTACAATCTCTGCCTTAATTTATTCTCTTAATACAGTAGTGGAGTTAGGAAATGTATATGCTGGATGAATAAAAAAATTTACGAATAAAATTTATTCGTTCTTATATATATTTATTTATATTTCAATTCATGCAGTTATCACTATTCTAAGTTAAAAATTTTAGCCTTCTCACTAAACACAATGATTTCCAAATTTACACTGAAAAAAATAATTTAATAATTTTAAATCTTCGTCAAATCTTCTAGAATCATTAGGATTTCAATTTAAAATCAAATACATATCTTTATAAAATCTATCCTTTATGAGTTTAACTTATATTTATATTTAAAAATTTTATTTAATTGGTTAAAATTAAATGTCTAATAATTTAAATTTTTAATTTTATTATCTAAATTATTAGAAATCAATCACAAGCCATCAATAATTTTATTTTAAAATGACTATTTACTCAAAATAATTATTTATCTACTTAATTTTTGAATTTTTTACTTTATCCTTTTATTTTATGATTAGATTAATTAAGACAGGGAAAAGTGAAATTCAATATCTATATCAATTTATAATATATATATATATATATATATATATATATATATATATATATATATCAATTTATTTTTTTAAGTCAAATTTTTTAATTTTCTAAAATTTGAAAAATCTATGTAGACTATGAAACCATATACACAAAAAAACTTAAAAATTATAAATAAATTAATTAATTAAAAACTAAAAGTATAATCTAAAGTATAAAAAAAACCCCGTAATGCACGAGCCTTTACCTAATTGAAAGTAATTTGCAACTCGTAAATTTAGATTTAATATTGCAAAAAATTCTTTTGGCTTAAACATTAAAGAACTCCTCAAATTTAACAAGTTGTGGTAATTATATTCCAATTTGACCTTTATGACATGGGTATCATAACTTCAACTTTTAAGTGCAATTTTACCCAATTTGAAACTAGTATTGGAATTAGCTATAGAAAATATTAACAGTGGGCCTATGACAACCTCATATTTCCCTCTCTCTCTCTCTCTCCTCATACCGTAATCAAATCCCAAATTCTCAACAATCAAATAGAATCTTTACTTGGTTTTTTTTTTTCAAGGGAAATGTAATTGCTTCCTTCTCTGCATATATATACATACTCTAATATTACTCTTCGTTTCAGAAAAACTCATGTGAAAAAGGTGAAGGTGGGGTGTGATTGGAACTAACTTAATAAGTTGAGAATATTTTTAATGGCCAAATACATAGATTTTCCCCTGAATTTTGACAAATTAATCCTACACACTTCCAACTTTGCGAAGACCAACACTTAAAAAATTTTGCACCGATTAAACACCTTCCCACGATGACAACTGCTCGTGTATTACAAAGAAGGCTGAGTAGGATAAGTAAAAAAACATAAAACCTAATTTCTTTTACACATTAGCAATTTTAAAAATAAAAAGTAACATCATTTACAAAGCTTCGTCTCTCTAACTCAAAACCCTTTCGTGGGTCCGCATTATCTCCTCATACCCACCAAAGCCCTCCTCTCTCTCTCTCTTTTCCTCTGTGTCGAAAAACAACAATCTCATAAAGCAAAAATAGAGCATTTTCTCTCTCTCTCTCTCTCTCTCTCTCCGATCAACTCTAGCTTACCTTGACCCGAAATTCGATCCTCGAAGAGAAGCCATCTCTCAATCCTTTACTCCTCATCTCCTGTCTTCATCGACCAAATGGTGCATGAGCTTTGTCGCCTTGTCTCGGATTCTAAAGTGGATCTCTCTCGGGTTTTTAGAGCTTCAATCTACACTCGAAGGTGCATGCTTGAAATTCATTGGTTTATTTATTAAAGGACTCACTTGGATTGGGTCAGAAAGGAATCGTGGGTCATGGCAATTTGATTCCCACGATAATCACCCTTTTGTTAAGGTCAGTGAACTACTATGGACTTCAGTTATGAATAGCATGACCTTGTCTTGAAGTTATTTTGGAATTTTTATGTGCTAATATGTTGTTTGTTGGATGAAATATAGACTATAAAAATGGAAATCAAAATTTAATTTCGATGCAGAAGTGTGTTAGTTGAATTATTAAAGAATTTGAATGCTGATGCTATGAAGGGTTTAAAATGCAGATTTTATCCTTCAAAACTGAGGTTCAGCCTGAATTGCTACAACAAGTTTTACTGTTTATGATAAAGAGTAGGCGGTTGGGAACGATGGAAGTTTGTGAATTCTTAAGAGCTTTTGTGAATTTTTCCATTCTGTAGATGCCCTTTTCGGATTCATCATCATCTTTGTTTGCAAGGCAATTAATATCATGTTTGGTATCATTTTTTTGTTCCTTTCCTAATGAAGCAATTCCAGTTTTTCAGCTTCTCATGGGCTGCCTCAAATGTTTACCACAAAAGAATTCGGATGTTAGTATACTTGTCTAAAAATTGTACTTTTGTTAGTTCCTCTGTAATCTTGTAGTTATTAGATTGTCATTTATTCATAAAATGCAAAAACTTAGGGACTCTTATTATTTTTTGGAATTATACAATGGTTTTGAGACACTTGGTTAGAATTGAATTAGTATGTTTTAATAACTCTGGCTTAGGCAACCTTTAATACAATCACTTGTTCCTTCGTTATTTCCTTTTTACTAATGATAGTTTAATTGGATCATCATCATTAGTTTAAATTGTCTCAACTAATGATAGTTTAATTGAGCATTTCCTAGAAACTGAGTATGTGAGTTGGTTTTGCGGAAAATAACAAAAACAACGTTACTTTTTTATTTTTAAAATTATTAATGTGTCCATTTACTTATCCTATCCATCTTCTTTGTAATACACGTGCGGTTGCCAGCATGGAAAGGTATTCATCTGATGCAAAATTTTTTATTCCATGTGCATAATTGGTCCCCCACAAAGTTGAGGGTGTCGTAGGGTTGATTTGTCAAAGTTCAAGGGGCAATCTATGTATTTGGCCTTATTTTAATGTTTAAACGATTTCTGATTAGTTTTGAAAGTTAATATGTATGTTGGTTTTTTTTTTTTTAATTAACCTCATAGATAATAGAGCATTTTTTATAGGATAAAGTACTATTTAGTCCCTCAGCTTTAGGTGTTATCAAATTCATTCCCTCAGCTTTAGGTATTGTCAAATTCATTCCCTCATCTCTCTTTTTATGAAAACCAATTAACCAATTATACGAGAAATTTTTAGGTAAACTCAATTTACTATGTCAGGTGTAAACCCACTTAATAAAATAAAGTCACGTCATCAGCAACTTGTTTTAACTCGTTCCACATCAATGACTCCTAAATCAAGGCAGCTAGGTTTCCTATTTCTAGCAAAATAGCGTGAAAGAATTAATAGGGAATAAACTAGAAAAAACAAACTGATGATGTGGCTTTATTTCATTGAATACGTAATAATTTCTCCAATTATATAGTTCATGAATTTAATGTTTGTCAAACTAAAAGGTCCTTTTAACAGCTTTTAATCGTTAAAAAATGCCCTTATCCTCAGCTCCTCTAACCTCTTACTCTCTCTCTCTCTCTCTCTTTCTCTTTGTCTCTTTCTCTCTCTCTCTCTCTCTCTCTCTCCGACTCCATCCCTATCTCCATATAAATTTTGTGTTAGCGTAGATAAAAAATTCAAAACAATAACCCAAATGTATCAAAGATCAGAAATTTAGAGAAAGAACAGTGGACAAGAGTTAATTGATGGTGGTAAAGCCTTGGTAACATCTCTTGTTGACATGCAAGAAAGGCTTAGTAAAATGGTTGTTGGAAATGGCAAGGCTGGTGACCCTATTATAGCTGATGATCTTGGTGTTGGATGTGCTTTGGTTGTACTGATTAAAGATGTCGTCAATCCTACTCTAATACAAACCCTTGAAGGAACTCATGTTCTTGTTCATGTTGGTCCTTTTATAAACATTACTCATGGATATTCTTCAATTGTAGCTGATAAAATTGCATTGAAGATGGTAGGGCCATACCGGGTGGGTTTATGGTCATAAAAGCTGGCTTTGATATTGATATTGATATTGGAACTGAGAAGTTCATGAATATAAAGTGCCGATGATACGTGTAAATCATGTAAATCATTCTTGTATTCTTATTTGTAAAATAGTGTCGTGCATTTTATCAAAGTGGTATCATGTTCATAAGTGACCAAATGTGTCTATTGGAAGAAACAATGTCGCATAATGTTGTTAAGTCAACTAGGGAATTAGTGGCGAAATAGTTAGCTGTAAATTGAGTAGTAGAGTCAATATAACAACTCTAGCTCTTGTAACCGTCTATTGTTGAGCATATTATGAGAATCATCTCTGTGTTTCTCTCTCCCTCTCTCCTCTCTATCTTCTTCTCTGAATTCTTATTCTGAGTTTCCATATCAGTGGTATCAGAGCAACATCTTGGCCGTGGGGGAAGTGCCTACCACTAGATCTCAAGAAGCCTTAAGGAAGGAATTTGCAGCAATGCTCCTGGAATCAGAGCAGAGAGATAGAAACGAGTTTCTTGGCGCCATTGCTGAACTCAAGATGCTCATGGTTGCGAATAACCAGAATTTGCAGAGTGAAGAACCACATCACTTAGGCAATAACTCTGAAACTCACCATCAATTTTTCAATTCAAACACTCCAGCAGTTAATAATTGGGGACATGGGCCAAAGGAAGATCTTCCTCGCTTCAATGGTGAAGGGTTGGATGGGTGGTTACTCAGATGTGAGTACTACTTTGAAGTAACTCGAGTTAATCCAGTTAATAGGGTTAAAATTGTTGCCTTATACTTAGAAGGCAAAGCAATTCAGTGGCACCAAGGGTATGTCAAACTTAAAGGGAATAAAGCTTATATGGATTGGGGAAATTATGTGGAGGGGATAATAGATAGATTTGGAACCCAAGCTTTTGATGACCTAATTGCAGACTTGAGGGACTTGAAGCAAGAAGATTCTCTATAAGGGTACATGGATATCTTTGATGAACTGTATCCTAAAGCGAGAATTACTGATGTGTAGGCCCTTAGTTTCTTTCTTTCTGGTCTCAAAGATGAACTACATATGCCAATCCGAATGTTTAACCCCAAAACCCTATCTGAACCATATTCCTTAGCACGCATACAAGAATTATCTGTAGCTGCTATTCAGCAAAAACCAGGAACTGCCAGACCTGCAACCTTTTCTTCATACTCAGCCATGAATCCATACATCAAATAACCAAGTTTCCACAATTCTCAACCAAATACACTAACACTAAGACCCACAACCACTTAAAATCAGAAACCACTACCTGCCTTGCTCCCTACCCCCGACATTCCAACATTACCTTCTAATAACAGACCCCCTTAACCTTAACAAGTAAAGAAATAGATGAAAAAAGGGCCAAGAACTTGTGCTTTTAGTGTGATGAGAAGTTCTCTCCAAGCCATAAATGTTGCAAGAAGCATGTGTATGTATTACAACTCAAGGAAGTAATCCCTAATGACCAAGAATCTTAGAATGGGGAAATAGACGCTGAGTTAGAAAGCCTTGATAGCATAGCTGAAGGCCAATGGTCTCTACATGCTTTATGGGGTACTGGTAACAATCAAACTATGATGGTGAGAGGATTGAGTGGAAAAAGGAGGTTACATTGACTCATTGACACTGGCAGTACTCACAACTTCCTTAACGAAAGAATAGTATAGTAGCTGCAATGTCAACTGAGAAAAGTCACAAGTATATGGGTTGAAATTGCTAATGGCACTAAGATTAAATGTGACAGTCTATGTGAAGGCTTTGAATGGTTTATACAAGAATAAGTTTTTAAAATTAATGTATATGTCTTACCCTTAGAGATTCATGACCTCATATTGGGTGTCCAATGGCTTAAAACCTTAGGAGATACTAATTGGAATTTTGTTGATCTCACAATGAAGTTTCAACTAGAGGGACAACAATACTTATTGAAGGGGGAAGAATTTCAGACTACTGCTAATATACTTAATGCCTTATCCTTAAAAGAAAGGATACATATTGGGCGGGATAGTCTTAGCTATGAACTAAAATCAAGCAAACTTTTCAATCTACAGTTACAAACACAGTCGGTATGGAAAGACTTAGAACTATTACTGGATACCTTTCAAGACTTGTTTCAAGAACTTAAAACTCTGCCTCCTAAAAAGAACCCATGATCATAGAATCTATCTCAAACCTGGATCCCAACCTATCAACATCAAACCATATAGATACGCAACAAAGCAAAAAGGTGCAATTGAAGACATGATTTGGGAGATGTTATAAAATGGAGTTATTAGACATAGCCACAGCCCCCTATGCAAGTCCTATTGTATTGGTTAAGAAAAAGGATGGCACATGGAGAATGTGCATTGATTATAGAGCACTGAATGCCATTACCATCAAGGGTAAATTCCCTATTCCATTAATTGAAGAGTTATTAAAAGAATTGGGTGGAGTTGTAACGTCCCATTTTCTATTGAATTGAGTTGATGCTTAGAGTCGAGTCGGGCTGATCTAAAACCCGGTTCGAGCCATTAGAGTCTAGAGTGGGCTAGAATGAAATAAGGAGAAGAACTGGACTTACTTGAAGGAAACAAAAAGATCAAAGTATAAGGATTAGGACTTACTTGCACAAAAAGATAAAGTTGAGGTATTGAGTTGTACCATTTTGACACTTGAGGTACCATTTGGTAATTTTCACATAAAAATCAATGTAATTCTAGAGACTACCCGTGAGTTCCATTTCATTTTCATTTCTTCATCCTTATCTTCATCTTCTTCCTCTACTTTCCTCTTCCACTTTCCTTTCTCCATCACTTTTAATGGTAGTGAAGATTTTAATGGGATTCAAGCATTAATTCAACTTCTATTATATCCAAGTAAGTAAACCTTCTTGAATTTCATACTTGAATCATTTGGTGATATTTTTAGATGATGCATAAGAATTCTTATGTGTAGGAGAGGTGATCTCAAGGTAGAAGGAAGCTAAGAAGAAGATTCCAAGCTTGTTGAGTGAAGGTGTGCTATCTCCTTTAGTTTAATTCATTTCCTTGCATGATAATTTGTGTGATGTGTTGAAATGAGGAGATATGTTGCTTAATATTGAGTAAGAAGACTGAAAATGGTGAAAAAGCATGAGATGAAATGAATAAATGAAGTAGATATTGAGTTCATGCTGAAACAAGTTTTGCTGGAAAAGTTACCAGTAACTTCACCTTGATTTTTACCCTATTTAACTATGGAATTAGGAAGTGTCATAGAAGATTTATTTGTTCCTCTATGTGTTAGCTTTACATGGGTTTTTGAATCACCCAAATCGGAGTTGTATATTGAGAGATATGACCAAAAGAGTACAGACTGCGCAGGCTGGAAAACACGTCGTGCGCTCGCGAATTTCATTTGCGCGCTCGCGAATTGTGTCTGGAAACTCTCTGACTCTCATTTGCACTTCTCGCGCTCGCGACTTTGCATGACGCGCTCGCGAATTGTGTTCTGATGCTCTTTTGGACTTCATTTTCAATGCAATTGTATTCCTTTGCTCAACTTGTATGCCTCCAATCATTTTAAAACAAAAAGACAACATTAGAACATGCATCAAAACAACATGCAAGCATGCAAATGATGTGAAATGAGGTAAACACAACTTGTAATTGTATTCTATGCAATTGTGAAATGATGTGAAATGGTTTGTGAAGTTATGAATTCTATGCAATTGTATTCCTTTTCTCAACTTGTATGTCTTCAATCATTTTAAAGCAAAAAGACAACATGAACACATGTATAAACACAAAATGCAAGCATGCAAATGGTGTGAAACTAACATGACACAAGTTGCCCGCTTGGCGAGGCTATCAGCATACAGGTAAGCAGTAAATTTTATGAAATGATGAAGTAGTTAATTTTATGACACAAGCAAGTGAAAATAACATGACACAAGCATGCAAATTATGACACAGTTACCATGCATTTGTTTTATCTAT
The DNA here is from genome assembly GCF_041381405.1 of Jatropha curcas. Lineage (NCBI taxonomy): Eukaryota > Viridiplantae > Streptophyta > Magnoliopsida > Malpighiales > Euphorbiaceae > Jatropha > Jatropha curcas. The sequence continues at coordinate 22,708,976 of NC_143154.1, forward strand.
TGACATACCAACATTATGCTCCATTGAGGTTAGGTAGAAACCATGTAGATAAGGCTATGTCGCGACATAGAATAGCAGATCTGCGCCCCATACAGTTTGGTACTCCGGCTACAGGCCGTTGAGTGGATATGATTATATAGGCCATAGCAGCCAAGCATACAGTTTCATCCAGTTTCATACAGTTTTTCTTATCACTTCGGTTTCACTATAACCTTATGGAGCCATACAGATATCTTGACATAACATTGCATGAAGCATACAGTATACTAAACAGCAAGAAAGATCATCAAGGTAAAATGAAAGTATCATGATATGTGTGCTTACATTCCACATGTGAGTACATGTTTATTTCTACATATGTATGTGCTTATATGTTTCTTTATTCATTGTGATATTCACTGAGTTTAATTAAAGTTGCAGAATTCATACAGCATAAAGAACATCAGGTAAGATCATGAAAGTATAATGCTATATGCTTACAAGTTTATTTATTGAATCTTTAACAGTCATGAGATGTTATTAATCATAACTTGAAAGTGCATAAGTCATACAACATAATGAATAGCAAGTAAGACAATGAACATATACTGTTATGTATTCTTACATGTTTATTGATTTCATTCATACAACACAATGAACAGCAGGTAAGATCATGATAGTATCATAATGTGTGATTAAAGGAGTTATGAGATAATTAGAACTAAATTATTTATGGTGTGAATTAGAAGTTTATTCTTTGCTATAAAGATGCATTGATGTTGAAATTTACTGAATCTAGGATTTTCAATGCTATTATGCAAATTTGTATTTTAAGTTAGTTGCCATCGCACTTTGTTTAGTATGTGAATTATGAGCACCACTGAGTTTTATACTCAGCGCGTCGATTTTTATCACGCGTAGGTTGAAGATCGTGGTTGCTACTTGAAGACTTGAAGAGTACTATCAAAGCAGAAGTGATTAATTTGGGAGTAGTAGAGTGAGAGTTACATAATTAAGAATTATGGCATGTATTAAGAGTTATGGCATGTATAATTATTACATTTGTTAGAGCTTATGTGATTGGAAATATAATTGAAGCATGTAATTATTGTGGTGTAAGTATTTGGAGGAAATGATTGAAATATTTTACTATAGTTGGTATGATTAGGTCATTAAGACTTGATATAGATCATGAATGCAATTAATTGCTGGATTTTCAATGCTATTGAGGATTTATACAGTTATGACTATATATATAAAGTGTTGTTGTGTTATGATGATTAGTTGGAGATATGAAAGTTTGAAGTTTTTAATTGGGAGTGTTTTATATTCATATTTAGCATACAGGATGATATCAGCATGACAGGATATAAGTTCAACCAGATTGTAGCGTCTCGGCTCGGTTCATTCGGGTTAACGGGTGGACCGGGAAGGGATGTTACAGGAGTAGTAATTTTTTCAAAAATAGACCTAAGGTCTGGATATTGGCAGATTAGAATGTATGAAGATGACATACCGAAGACAACATTCAAAACTCATGAGGGACATTATGAATTTTTAGTTATGCCTTTTGGCTTAACTAATGCCCCTGTTACTTTCCAGTCTCTTATGAATGCTATTTTTAAGCCTATTCTTTGGAAATTTGTGCTGGTATTCTTTAATGACATCTTAATGCACAGTCAGTGATAAGAGGAGTATCTTAAGCATCTGGCATGGGTTTTCAAGGCTATAAGAACACATACTCTATTTGCTAAGAAGAGTAAATGTTCTTTTTGAGCTGCTAAGGTGGAGTATCTTGGCCATGTGATCCCAAGTCATGGAGTTTATACAGATCGAGTTAAGATTTCAGCAGTAAAAGAATGGCTAGAACCCCAAACTGTGAAGCAACTCAAAAGCTTCTTGGGGCTTACAGGCTATTATGGACGCTTTGTGGCTGGTTATGGGAATATAGCTAAACCTCTAATTGAATTGCTTAGGCTTGGTAATTTTCATTGGACAATAGAAGCACAACAAACTTTTCATGCTTTGAAACAAGCCATGATCCAAGCTCTAGTTCTTGCCTTGCTTAATTTTTCTAAACCATTTGTTATGGAGACAGATGCTAGCAGTGAGGGCATTGGTGTTGTCCTTATGCAAGATGGACACCTTTTGGCCTATATCAGTAAACCCTTATCCCCTAAAAGCCAATTACTTTCAACTTATGAGAGGGAGATGCTTGCCATATTATTTGCTGTTAAACAATGGGACCATTACCTCAATTTTAGACACTTCACTATGAGAATTGACCATAAGAGCTTGAAGTTCTTATTGATAAAAAACTGAGTACCCAGCTCAACATATCTGGTAACTAAGTTGAAGCCTTATGATTTTGACATCCAGTATAAAAAGGAGCATGAGAACATGGTAGCAGATGCCCTATCCAGAGTGAGATCAGTTGCACTTTTCCTCATTTGTGGTCACCTACTGCCAGATCAATTGTTGGCCTCCATTACAGATCAATGGCAAACAGACCTCACACTTCAACAACTCATTCAAGCTAAACAACAAAACCCCATCTCACACCCTAAATAAACTTGGCAAGATGGTCAGTTATGAAGGAAAGGAAAGTTTATCATTGGTTCTAGTGTTGCATTGAAGAAGAACTTGTTGTTGTTGTATCATGATTCTGCTATGGGAGGACATTCTAGAGTTACTGCCATAATTAAGAGTTTGTCTATTGTAGTCTATTGGAAGGGGCTTACCAAAGAAGTGAGAAGCTATATTAAAGCTTGTGAAGTTTGCCAAAAAACCAAATATGAAATTGTGGCCATCCCTGGCAGACTCCAACCCCTACCTCTTCCACAGGGTATTTTCACTGATATTACAATGGATTTTATTAAGGCACTTCCTAAGTCTCATGGTAAGACTGTCATTTATGTTGTAGTGGATGGACTCACTAAATTCAGTCATTTTATGGGATTATCTCATCCTTTTAATGCTAGAAGGGTGGCCTACGTGTTTATGGATCATGTTTATAAGCTCCATGGTTTACCCCAGAGTATTGTTATTGACAGGGAACCCATTTTTCTTAGCACTTTTTGGCAAGATTTTTATAAACTTCAGGGTATTTCATTGAATCTCTCAATAGCATACCATCCACAATTTGATTGTCAGACAAAAGTGGTTAACAGATGCTTAGAGACTTATCTCAGAGGGATGGCTAGAGATTTGCCTCACACCTGGTACACTTGGTTCCCCTTAGCAGAATATTGCTATAACACGACTTTCCACTCTTCCATTCAAACAACACCATTCCAGGCTCTCTATGGTGTGTCAACCCCTGCTCATTTACCTTACTTTCCCCAAGAATCCACTGTGGAGGCTGTTGATGTGTTTATGAGGGATAGGGAAGAGGTAATTCAACTTTTAAAAGCTTAATTGTCTAAGGCAATTCAAAGGATGACCACCCAAGCCAACAAGAAACGTTCTAATATCACCTTTAATATTTGGAATTTGGTGTTACTAAAGCTTAAACCTTATATGCAAAGATCCATTTCTCTGTCTCACTCCAAACTCCACTATTAATATTATGTTCCCTTTAAGATTGTTAAGGATTAGTTGTAAATAGAACTCTGTCAGGAGTTAGATTCCTAATAGGTTTATAGCATCTTGTATATGTGTATATATATATGTGTGTCCTTATTGATGAAATACAAGCAAGAAAATATTTTTCCATAATAAATTCACATGGTATCAGAGCCTTTGGCTTGTTAAGCCTTTTCTTTTCCCGTTTGCGTTGAAATTCCAGCGGCTGTCAGTCTTAGTGACAGTTCTAGGGTCACCGTTTTGTCTCACCGCCTATCTCAGAAGGTTCCCCAGCTGCCGATCTGCGTTCCCTCCAAATCCGGTCACCGGATTCCCTGCACATGGGCCCCACGTGCCGCTTTTATTTTCTGCTACAGTACTACGCGCTAGCTCGTGGTGGCGCGTCTGGCTATTTTCGGCGATAGAAAATAGTTCTCTGGCTTCGTTTCAACTTCAGAAATCTACTCAGGTGGTTGTTTTTCTGATCTGGCGAATTTTTGGTAGGGGTGTTCTCAGTTTTTGTCAATTTGGCGTTTCAGGTTACTGTTTGCTCCTGTTTGCGTTGAAAGGCTATTTTTTGGGTATCTCTTTCTGCGTTGCTGGTAGGGTGTTTAGTTTTTATTAATAATGGATCCTGCATCTACAGATTCTAAAACTACTATTACTGAATTGATCCCAGCAATGAATAAAATCACAGAACATAAATTAAAAGGAACTAATTATTTAGATTGGAGTAAGACAATTAGAATTTATTTGTGGAGTGTTGAAAAAGATGATCATATAATTGATGATCCACCAACTGGTGCACCAGACAACGTTGGCTCAGGGAAGATGCTAAGTTATTTCTACTGATTCGCAATTCTATTGACAATGAAGTGGTTAGGTTAATCAATCATTATGAGTTTGTTAAAGAATTAATGGAATATCTTGAATTCTTGTACTTGGGAAAAGGTAATCTGGCTCGTATGTATGAGGTCTGCAAAGGATTTTATCGAGCCGACGAGCAAGATAAGCCCCTTATAGCTTATTTCATGGAATTTAAGAAGATTTACGAGGGACTTAATGTTTTATTGCCTTTTAGTCCCGATGTTAAGGTTCAACAGACCCAGCGAGAATAAATGGTTGTGATGAGTTTTCTTGCAGGTCTTGCTCCAGTTTTTGAAACTGCCAAATCATAGGTTCTTTCAGGCAGTGATGTTACCTCTCTTCAGGAGACTTTTGCTAGATTGCTACGTACTGAGGGTTCTCATACCCCTTCACCTTCTGATAATAGTGCCCTTGTGAGTCGTAATCAGGTATCTCGGCAGCCAGGAAATAGAGGATGAGGAGGAAATAATCGTAGTAATGGACCAATTACTCGGGGGGCAAGTATTCTTATCTGCCATTATTGCCATGAACCTGGTCACACTAAACGGTATTGCAAGAAACTGATCAATAAGCCACCAAGGGTAAATATGGCCACTCAAGATTATGCAGTTACTTCTTCTGATGACACTATAACAATTTCTGCTACTGAGTATGCTGAGCTCTCTAGATACCGTTCTTCTAAGTCTGCTGATTCCTCGATTGCTGCTGCTGCCAATTCAGGTAGTCCTTCATGTCTTATGTCTACCTCATCAGAGTGGGTCATCGATTCTGGTTGCACAGATCACATGACAGGTAACCCTAGTCTCTTATTCTCATTAAAAGAACCTAAACAATTTAATCATCATGTTACTCTAGCTGATGGGTCCACATCTTCTATCACGTGTATTGGCATTGCCAATCCCATTCCATCTCTTCCATTGTCTTCTATTTTTTGCCTGCCTCGTTTTTCGTTTAATCTACTGTCGGTTAGCAAAATTACTCGTATACTAAATTATTGTGTTAAATTTTATCCTAAATATTGTGTGTTTCAGGATCTTTTGACGAAGCGGACTATTGGTAGAGGACATGAGTCCGGTGGCCTTTATCTTCTGGATGAACATGTTTCGTTATCTCTGGCTTGTGCTGGTGGTCTATCTCCTTTTGAGGTTCATTGTCGTTTGGGCCATCCTTCATTGTCTACTTTAAAGAAGTTGTGTCCGTTGTTTCAATCATTGTCAATTTTAGAATGTGAATCTTGTCAATTTGCCAAACATCATCATTTACCTTTAGTTCGTCGAGTAAATAAACGGGTTTCATCCCCTTTTGAGTTAGTTCATTCTGATGTTTGGGGTCCATGTCCTGTTATTTCTAAAACTGGCTTTCGGTATTTTGTGACTTTTGTGGATGATTATTCTCGTGTTACTTGATTATTTTTAATGAAAACTCGTTCTGAGATATTCTCTATTTTTTGTTCCTTTTGTGCTGAAATTAAAACTCAATTTAATACCTTGGTTCGCATATTGCACAGTGATAATGCTAAAGAATATCTATTTAGTTCTTTCCAATCTTATATGTCACAGAATGGTATTCTCCATCAAACATCTTGTGTTGATACTCCTTCTCAAAATGGGGTTGCAGAAAGAAAAAATCGACATTTTCTTGAGGTTGCTAGGGCACTTCTATTCCAAATGAAGGTCCCTATACATTTTTGGGCTGATGCTGTCTCTACTGCATGTTTTTTGATTAATCGCATGCCTTCTTCTGTTCTTAATGGTAAAATTCCTTATAATGTCTTGTTTCCTTCGAAGCTTCTGTTTCCATTGAACCTCGTATTTTTGGTTGTACTTGTTTTGTTCGTGATGTTCGTCCACAGGTTTCTAAATTAGATCCAAAGTCCCTTCGTTGTGTTTTCCTTGGGTATTCTCGACGTCAAAAAGGTTATCGTTGTTTCTCTCCCGATCTTGACCGTTATATTATTTCTGCAGATTTCACATTTTTTGAGAATACTCCATTTTTTCCTTCTTCTATATATAAGAGTGAGGGGGAGGATGATGAGTTTTTAGTTTATGATATCCAACAATTTCATAACTCTCCTACTTCTGCTCCTATTCCTGAACCTGTACCTACTCCTACTACAGCGTCTGCTCCTATTCCCGCTCCTGCACCAGCATCTGCTTGCCTCGTTTTGAACAAGTTTATTCCAGGAGACCAGGAACTCTTGACTCACTTCCTCCACCTGCCGCTTCAACAGAAGATCCGGTTCACTCCACTTAACCTGAGCCTGTGCCATCCACTCCCCAGTCAGACCTTGACCTTCCCATTGCTCTTCGAAAAGGTAAACGCAAGTGTACCTATCCTATTTCCTCTTTTTGTCAATTATGATCATCTTTCTTCTTCTTCTCGTTGTTTTGTAAGTAACCTAGACTCTGTCTCTATCCCTAAAACTGTTGTCCAAGCTTTGTCCCATCCTGGTTGGTGTGCAGCAATGAAAGAGGAGATGGCTGCCTTAGATACTAATGGTACTTGGGTTCTTGTGCTTCTCCCGGCAAGTAAGAAAGCTATTGGTTATAAGTGGATTTTCTCCGTTAAAGTGAATCCTGATGGGTCTGTTGCTCATCTCAAGGCTCGATTAGTTGCAAAGGGCTATTCTCATATTTATGGCCTTGATTATTTTGATACTTTTTCTCTCGTCGCCAAATTGTCTTTTGTTCATTTATTTATTTCTTTAGCAGCTACTTTTGACTGGCCTTTACATCAGCTGGACGTTAAGAATGCCTTTCTTCATGGGGATGTTCAGGAGGAAGTTTACATGGAGCAACTACCAGGCTTTATTGCTCAGGGGGAGTCAGGTAAAGTGTGTAAACTTCGAAAATCTCTTTATGGCCTAAAACAGAGTCCTCAAGCTTGGTTTGGTAGATTTTGCAATGCGGTACATCAATTTGGCATGCAGAAGAGTACTTTTGATCATTCTGTATTTTTCAGAAGTACTAAGACTGGTTTGATTCTACTTGTGGTTTATGTTGATGACATTGTTATTACAAGGAGTGATTCAGCCGGCATCACATCACTCAAGTCATTTCTCCAAACTCAGTTCCAGATAAAAGACTTAGGATTGTTGAAGTATTTTTTTGGGTATTGAAGTGTCTAGGTGTAAGAGAGGCATCTTTTTATCTCAAAGGAAGTATGTCCTTGATTTACTGAAGGAAACTGGAAAGTTGGGTGCTGATAGGTGTCGTTTTACAGTATTTTTAGTATAGTTTTTAATTAGAATTTTAGTAAATTTTATCACTTTGATTTATTTTTACTTCATTTCAAGTATAATTTTTATCAAAGCTTCCTTGAATCATAATCCAATTGATTTGAAAGAATTTGCAGGGTTTTGGCATAGAAAAGAGCATTACAAAGCAAAATACTCAGGCTCGAGCACGCCCAGCCCGTGCACCTTAGCACGCCCGTGCTAAAACTAAGGAAAATCAATTGGAGAGTCAGGGGCTAGCACGGTTGGCCCGTGCTACATGGCACGCCCGTGTCCAGAAGAACTACAGGGCGTGCTTGCCTAGCACGCCCATGATGAAATCTATCTTGAAAGGACAGAGCCTAGCACGCCTAAGCCGTGCTAGGGCGCACGCCCGTGCCACAAAAGACTTCTCTGAGCATGTTGCATAGCACGGCCCGTGCTTAACCATTCATAGCTCCAGACTCTAGCACGCCCTAGCCGTGCTAGACGGCACGCCCGTGTTTCGAAGGCAGAGCTGACTTGAACTAAAAATGCAAGCCAATCTTTTTCTCACATGGGCCCGCCTCGGATACTTTCCTAAACGTGCTAGACAAGATCTAAACCTAATTAGGAAGAGAAAAGAGTCCTAACTAAGAAGAAATCCAAGGCCTAAACAATCATGATCTCCTAAAGAAGATTTTGTACTTAATAAGGATTCTATTTCCTAAACGGAGTCAGATTTTCCTCCAGGAGGTCTATATAAAGAGGGGAGCTTTTCATTGTTAGGATATCTCGAAATTGAGTATTTTTCTACATAGTTCTCTCTCTCTCAAAGATTTCAAGCATCCAAGATTTGTGCCAAGATTCAAGGAAGCCATCCACATAGCTGTTGCCTAGTTTTTATCTTTAAACTCTTAATGTTGTTTTTTTCTTTTCGTTGTTCATTACTGATTATGAAGATTTATTCAAGTATTACTGAGTTTTATTTAATTATTATGTCTAGCTAAACTCTTATACTAGGGATTTGATGTAATTTAATTCGATTCCAATTTATAATATTAGATTTGCTTTTCCTTGTTCTTATTATAATTTATTATTGAACTTAAAGCTTCCAGGCAGAGTTTCTCCCCTGGATTGATTTATTTCATTAATCACTATCGAGAGAAGGGTTTTTGATATGAAAAAGGTAATGAATTACTTGAGAATAATAACTTGATGCGGAAGCTATATGGTTTGACTCAAAGGGGTTTTCATAAGTCAATGACCTTAGGTTATGAATTCACAAAACAACCATAAAACTTAATGATTTAATTTATGTTTGATTGCGCTATTGGAAGATAGGTAATTAGACTTGATTAGAATAGCTAACAATACATCGGGAGAGCTTGTTTCTCCTACTTGAACAATTAAAATTGATTAACAGATTAATAAAATAAATTGGATAGAATTAAGTGAAATCAAATTCCCTAATAGTTTTAAATCCTTAATTTCTTTTCACCTAAATTTTGTTGCTTGATCTCTTTCTATTTTATTTTCGAATTTACTTTCCTTATAACAAATCTCTCTTATTGTCGTTTAAATAATAATAGGTTAACATATTTTTGGTACTTGATGTACAATCCCTATGGATACGATACTCTTTCACTCTATATTACTTGTTGCGATTTTGTATACTTGCAAAAATCATTGTTAGGTGCCAAGCCTTGCAGTGCTCCAATGACTCCTAATTTGCAACTTTCAATTGATGGTGAGCTATTTGATGATCTTGAGATGTATAGAAGGTTAGTGGGCAAATTGAATTATCTTACAGTAACACGTCCAGATATTGCTTACTCATTGAGCGTCTTAAGCCAGTTTATGTCTTCTCCTACTGTTATCCATTGGGAAGCTTTAGGACAGATTTTGTGCTACTTGAAAGGTAATCTAGGTTGTGGCCTGCTTTACAGTAACCATGGGCATTTGGACATTGAGTGTTTTTCAGATGCAGATTGGGCAAGTTCGAAGGTTGATAAAAGATCAACTTCAGGATATTGTGTCTTTGTAGGTGGAAACTTGATATCGTGGAGGAGCAAGAAATAAAATGTAGTCTCAGGATCGAGTGCTGAATCAGAATATCGAGCTATGGCACAATCTGCTTGTGAATTAATTTGGATTCGTCAGTTGTTAGAGGAAATTGGCTTCAAGTCATCCTTGCCTGCAAAGTTATGGTGTGATCATCAAGCTACTCTTCACATTGCATCAAATCCAGTATTCCATGAACGTACAAAACATATCGAGATTGATTGTCATTTCATTCGTGAAAAGATACAACAGGGTGTTATCTCTGCAGCGCATGGTAAAACAAGTGAACAGTTAGGAGATATCTTTACCAAAGCTCTAAATGGACCTCGGGTGGACTATCTTTGTAAGAAGTTGGGCATGATTAACATCTATGCTCCAACTTGAGGGGGGAGTGTTAAGGATTAGTTGTAAATAGAACTCTGTTAGGAGTTAGATTCCTAATAGGTTTATAGTATCTTATATGTGTGTATATATATATATGTGTGTCCCTATTGATGAAATACAAGCAAGAAAATATTTTTCCACAATAAATTCACAAAGATATTGGATAAAGTGGGGAAGGTTGGTTACAAGTTGCATTTACACTCTAAAGCTCAAATACACAATGTTTTTCATGTTTTTCATGTTTCTTTTCTTAAACTTGCTCATTCTAAATTTGCAACTTCCACTAAGTTACCTACAGCTTCTGTTATACACCCTCTTTATCCGCAGGCAATTTTAGATAGAAGAACAGTTAAATGGGGTAATCAAGCTGCTAATCAATGGCTCATCTGTAACGTCCCTTCCCGGTCCACCCGTTAGCCCGAATGAACCGAGCCGAGATGCTACAATCTGGTTGAACCTATGTTCTGTCATGCTGATATCATCCTGTAGGCTAAATATGATGTCATGTTGTTGCTTTCGACATTAGTTAGATACAGCTATGTACTTACTATTTACAAGACATGATACTAGTTTCCAAAACGAAATGGGCCCAACTATGTGCCCTGTACATGCTATGATAAGTATAGACAGAACCAAAATATCAAAATGAGTAGCTACCCTGAAGACTGGGTCTTCAAATGATGAACTGTAGCAGTTGTAAAGATGATTCTCTACGGTTCAGACCTAGAATCTGCGAGTTAAAACAGGTAACTTGCTGATCAAATAAAGCTCAGTGGATATCTCAACTTAATAAGAAATAAATAAACATGTAATCACACATATCAATATACTTTCATGGTCTTACCTGCTGTTCATTATGTTGTATGAATTATGCACCTTTTATAATTTATACATAATACAATCTCATAACTGTATGGCTCCATAAGGTTACAGTGAAACTTAAGTGATAAGAAGAACTGGATGAAACTAGATGAATACTGTATGGCTGGGCTGCTATCACCCATATATAAATCATATCCACTCAACAGCCTGTAGCCGGAGTACCAAACTGTATGGGGCGCAGATCTGCTATCCTATGTCGCGATATAGTCTTATCTACGTGGTTTCCACCTAACCTCAGTAGAGCTTATTATTTGTATTTCAATAATACAATAAACATATTAAATTATTCATAAAAGTCATAAACCAGACTGTTTACCTGTATGCTATCTCATTCTGTATGTTTCTAACCTATTTCATGTTTTTTTCGTAGACAAATACAAGTAACATCTAATGAGTAATAAAGCAAACAATTTATAACTTGCATGTAAGGTAGAAACAATTGATAAATTGTCAGGGCAGCCTGTACATGTGTCACAAATTCTAGCATAACTCTTTCTGCTTAAGTCCAATTTAGGTATTTCTAAATTCTATGGTTAGCTAACACATTAGGGTAAAAATATATCTTCTATCACTTCTCTGAAATATGTAGGTAAAGGAGTCTAATATTGAGCTAAAGTAGTAACTTCCAGTCTGCCCAGCTGTTGGTTTTTAGTTTGCACAGTTTATACCATTTTGGTCATATCTCTCAATTTATAAGGCCAATTTAGGTGATTCCAAATTCTATGGTTAGATAACCCATGAGAGTACAAATATGTCTTCTACCTCCTCTCTGAAAGATGTGGGTAAAGTAGTCAAATATTGAATTAAAGTAGCAACTTCCAGTCTGCCCAGCTGTTGGTTTTCAGTTTGCACCGTTTGTACCATTTTGGTCATATATCTCAATTTATAATTCCAATTTAGGTGATTCCAAATTCTATGGTTAGCTAACCCATTAGGGTACAAATATATCTTCTATCACCTCTCTGAAATATGTTGGGAAAGTAGTCAAATATTGAATTAAAGTAGCAACTTCTAGTCTGCCAAGCTGTTGGTTTTTAGTTTGCACAGTTTGTACCGTTTTGGTCATATCTCTCAATTTATAAGGCCAGTTTAGGTGATTCCAAATTATATGGTTAGATAACACATTAGGGTACAAATATGTCTTCTACCACCTCTCTAAAATATGTTGGTAAAGTAGTCAAATATTGAGCTAAAGCAGCACCTTCCAGTCCGCCCAGATTTTGATTTCCAGCCTGCACAATTTGTACTATTTTGGGCATATCTTTCAATTTATAAGTCCAATTGAGGTGATTCTAATGTTCATAGACAGCTAAAACATAAAGGAACAAATAACTCTTTTATACCACTTCCTAATTCCATCGGTACACAGGTTCAAATTCAGGTTGAAGTTACTGGTCAGTTTTCCAACAAACCTGTTTTAGCATGAATTCAATATCCAATTCATTTATTCAATGCATCCCATGCTTAATCAACATTCTCAAACCTATTACTCAACATTCAGCAACATATCTTATCACTATCATCACACTACACATATTCTCATGCAAGAAAATTTGTTAAACTAAAAGAGATATCAAACTTTCCACCAAAAGAGCTTTAACTCTTCTTCTTAGCTTCTTTTTGCTTCTACCTGCGAGTTCACCTCTCCTATACATAATAACATCATTAATCATCCAAAATATAACTCAAATATGAAATTCAAGAAATTCAACTTACTTGGATAGAGTTGTAGGTTGAATTTAATACTTGAAAGGTTGAATATTAAGGTAGAAATTGGAGGAAGATTTAGGAGAAGATGGAGAAGGTAAAGTGAAGGAAGAAGATGAAAGAGAAGATGGAAAAGGGAAAGTGAATGGAATTTTCGGGTAACTTCTAAATTTATCTCTAATTGTATGTTACAAATTACCAAATAGTACCTAACTTTTTAATATTTTACAATTTAATACCTAAACTTTATACTTTATTTCAATTTGGTCCTAATCCTTATACTTTTATCTTTATGTTTCATTCAATTAAGTCCAATGCAGTTAAGTATTTAATTAAAATCCCACTCTACCCCACTCTGGACTCTAATGGCTCGAACCGGGTTCTAGTTAGGCTCGACTCAACTCAACTCTATGCAACGATTCGATTCAATAGGATGTCACAGTTCTCCCCTCCTAAATAAAAAAACTCCATCCCGAAGTTTACCTGTTATGAACAAATGCGGATATTGTTGTCGCATGGTTTCTTCAGATTCCCACGTTGCTTCTTCTATTTTATGATTCCTCCAGAGAACTTTTACCAATGAATTTTCTTGTTTCGCAATTCTTTAATTTCTCTGGCTAGGATCTGAACTGGTTCTTCTTCATACGTGAGATCTGGCTGAATTTCAATCTCTTCTGCTGATAACACATGTGATGGGTCTGATCTGTATCTCCTTAATATTGATACGTGAAAGACATTATGAATTCGATCTAATGTCGAAGGTAACGCTACGCAATAGGCTAATGGTCCTACACGTTCAACAATCTCGTATGGACCAATAAACCTAGGACTCAGCTTACCCTTTCTTCCAAACCTGAGGATCTTTTTCCATGGTGAAACTTTTAGAAATACTTTATCACCGACCGTATATTCAATGTCCTTTCTTTTTAAATCAGCATAGGACTTTTGTCGATCACTTGCTTCTTTCAGTCGTTTTTTGATGATTTCCACTTTCTCTTCTATTTCTCTAATCAATTCGGGACCCAGAATCTTCTTCTTACTAAGTTTTGTCCAACACACAGGTGTCCTGCATTGTTTGCCATACAACGCTTCATATGGTGCCATCTTAATGCTCGATTGATAGCTGTTGTTGTAGGAAAATTCCATGAGATGTACATATCTATCCCAGCTGCCTTCAAATTTTATACACATGATCTCATCATGTCTTCCAGGATTTGAATTACTCTTTCTGATTGGCCATCTGTCTGAGGATGAAATGCAGTGCTGAAATGCAGTTTTGTTCCTAATGCTTCCTGCAGTTTACCCCAGAACTTCGATGTAAACCTTGGATCACGATCAGATATAATGGATGATGGAATTCCATGTAGTCGAACTATTTCTCTAACATAAATTTCTGCTAACTTGTCCAGAGAATAGTCCATCCTGACTGGTAGAAAGTGCACGGATTTGGTTAATCTGTCTACAATTACCCATACTACATCATGCTTCCGCTGCGTCCGAGGTAATCCGGTAACAAAATCCATCGTGATTTGATCCCATTTCCATGTTGGCACTGTTATTGGATGAAGCAACCCAGCTGGCAATTGATGTTCTGCTTTTACTTGTTGACATGTCAGACATCTTATTACAAAATTTCCAATGTCTTTCTTCATGCCCGGCCACCAATAACCTTTCTTCAAATCCTGATACATCTTAGTACTGCCTGGATGCATTATATATGGACTGTTGTGAGCTTCATGCAGAATCTTCTGTCTGATCTCCCCTGTTTGTGGTACAACAACTCTGTCTTCATAAAACAATACTCCACTGCTATCCAATCTGAATTTCCTACCATGGTCTTCTTGTACTTGTTTAACCCATATTGCTATTTGCTTATCTTTCTTCTGTGCTTCTGCAACTTCTTGAACCCAAGATGGTTGTACTTGCATATGTGCTAGAATAGCTCCCTGCTGTTGCAACTTCATGCTGATTCTCATTGATCTCAAAGCATACAATGATTTCCGGCTAAGGGCATCAGCTACCACATTAGCTTTGCCCGGATGATAATTAATGACATAATCATAATTAGCCAGAATCTGCATCCACTTCCGTTGTCTTGAATTCAAGTCTTTCTGTGTCGATAAATACTTCAAACTCTGATGATTTGTGTAAATGTAACACTTTTCACCGTACAGATAATGTCACCATACTTTGAATGCTAGAACAATGGCTGCCAGTTCTAAATCATGGGTTGGATAATTCAATTCATGTGGCTTTAACTGTCTAGATACATAGGCCATCACTTTCCTGTCTTGCATGAGTACACATCCTAACCTAGTATGAGAGGCATCACTATAAATCTCAAATTCTTTACCTGACACTGGCTGGGTCAACACTGGTGCTTCAGTCAACTTTTTCTTCAAAGTGTCGAAACTTTGCTAACACTTATCATCCTATTGAAATACAACCTCTTTCTTCAACAATCTTGTTAATGGTGATGCAATGATGGAGAATCCCTTTACGAACCTTCTGTAATAGCCGGCTAAACCCAGAAAACTTTGGACTTCTGTGACATTCCTGGGTGGTCTCCAATCAACAATAGCTTCAATCTTCTTAGGATCCACTCTGAGACCCTCCGATGTAACCACATGTCCTAAGAAAGAAGCTTCTTCCAGCCAAAACTCACACTTACTGAGCTTGGCATACAGCTGTTTAGCCCTCAGTGTCTGAAGTATAATCTGTAAATATTTATCATGTTCAACCCTATCTCTGGAGTAGACCAAAATGTTGTCTATAAACACCACCACGAACTGAACCAAATAGGGATGAAACACGCGGTTCATGAGATCCATGAAAACCACCAGTGCATTTGTGAGACCGAATGGCATTACTAAAAATTCATAGTGACCATATCGGGTCCTGAAGGCAGTCTTGGCGATATCTTCTTCCTTTATCCGCAACTAATGGTATCCTAACCTGAGATCAATCTTAGAAAACACACCTGCACCCTTTAGCTGATCAAACAAATCATCGATTCGAGGCAATGGATACTTATTCTTGATTGTCAGCTTGTTCAACTGTCTGTAGTCAATGCACAGTCTGAGTGATCCATCTTTCTTCTTTACAAATAACACTGGTGCTCCCCAAGGTGATACACTAGGTCTGATGAAGCCTTTGTCCAATAATTCATGCAGCTGAATCTTCAACTCTTTTAACTCTGCTGGTGCCATTCTGTAAGGTGCAATTGATACTGGTGCTGCTCCAGGATAGACATCTATGGTAAACTCCACTTCTCTCCTTGGTGGTAACCCTGGTAACTCTTCTGGAAACACGTCTGGATAATTACACACTACTGGTATGTCTTGTACTTTTGACTTTTCTTTCTCTGTTGTTAGTGCACATACCAAGTATGCTTCACAACCCTTCTGAATTAATCTCTTTGCTGCCATGGCTGATATCACATTAACTAGAAAATCGCGCCGTTTCCCGACAACTGTAATCTCTTCCCCTACTGCTGTATATAATGTCACCCTTTTGTTTGCACAATCAACTATAGCCTGATGTCTGGATAGCCAATCCATACCTAGAATAACATCAAATTCTCTGAATGGCAAATTCCATAAGGTCTCCTAGAAACTCCTTTCCATGAATAACAATTGGACATCCTTTGACCATTGTATGGGTTATTACTACATCTCCTAATGGATTAGTAACCAAAATACCCTAACTCACATGCTCAACCGCTAACCCTTTGACCCATTGTTTAGGTATGCTTATGTATGAATGTGATGATCCAAGATCAATTAATGCAGCAACTGTATGATCAAATAAAGAAACCTCACCAACTATGACATCTGGAGCTTCCTCATCTTCCTTGGCTCGCATGGCATAGACCCTGGCTGGAACTCTGGTATCGGGTCTGTCTACAGTCTCTGACTGCTGTCTCTGCGCTCCGGAGGTCTCACTTCTACCTCGACCTCTACCTCTGCCTGCTATGAACTGTGTAGGAACTTCTGCCCTCTTAGAACAGTCCTTCTTCTGATGGTCTGATGCTCCACATATCAAGCATTTACCAGTCACCAGCCGACAAGCTCCACCATGCCGTCTGCCACAGTGCTCACAAGGTGGAAAAGTATAACCTTCTGACCCTGCACCTCTACCGGTGCCTCTATTAGCTCCTCTACCTGAACCTCTACCACCACCGGCAGAACTAGCCACAACTGATGCCGCTGGCGTGTTAGCACCCCTAGTTGTGCCTTGGCTAAAGGGCGGACTAGGACCAGCTGAAGTACTAGCATCTCTGAATCTCTTACTCTTCGGCTGATATGTACTGGGTGCACTCTGAGTCTGGTCTCTCTTCTGTTGAGACTGCTGGCGTCTGGTACGCTGACTGGCCTGAATCCGCTCTATCTCCTGAGCTGCCTCTACCAAAGCTGAGAACTCTCTGAATCTGGAAGCTACCACTCCCATCTGAATCTCATCGTTCAAGCCTTCTTGGAACTTTTTACACCTCTCTACCTCTGTAGCCACAATCCGATCACCATACCTACTGAGTCTGGTGAATTCTCTTTCATATTCTGCAACTGACATTCTGTTCTGCCTAAGGTATAAGAATTCCTTCCTTCTAGCATCAAGGTAAGCCTCTGTGATGAACTTTTTCTTGAATTCATCCAAAAAGAATTGCCAGGTACGCTGCTCTGCTGGTACTCTCTGCTGAATAGTATTCCACCATGTGTATGCCTCATCGATCAGTAAGGACGTGGCACAAATCAATAAACATATTAAATTATTCATAAAAGTCATAAACTAGACTGTTTACCTGTATGCTATCTCATTTTGTATGTTTCTAACCTGTTTCATGTTTTTTTCGTAGACAAATACAAGTAACATCTAATGAGTAATAATGCAAACAATTGATAACTTGCATGTAAGGTAGAAACAATTGATAAATTGTCAGGGCAGCCTGTACATGTGTCACAAATTCTAGCATAACTCTTTCTGCTTAAGTCCAATTCAGGTATTTCTAAATTCTATGGTTAGCTAACACATTAGGGTATAAATATGTCTTCTATCACTTCTCTGAAATATGTGGGTAAAGGAGTCAAATATTGAGCTAAAGTAGCAACTTCCAGTCTGCCCAGCTGTTGGTTTTCAGTTTGCACAGTTTATACTATTTTAGTCATATCTCTCAATTTATAAGGCCAATTTAGGTGATTCCAAATTCTATGGTTAGATAACCCATGAGAGTACAAATATGTCTTCTAACACCTCTCTGAAAGATGTGGGTAAAGTAGTCAAATATTGAATTAAAGTAGCAACTTCCAGTCTGCCCAGCTGTTGGTTTTCAGTTTGCACCGTTTGTACCATTTTGGTCATATCTCTCAATTTATAATGCCAATTTAGGTGATTCCAAATTCTATGGTTAGCTAACACATTAGGGTACAAATATGTCTTCTACCACCTCTTTGAAATATATTGGGAAAGTAGTCAAATATTGAATTAAAGCAGCTACTTCCAGTCTGCCCAGCTATTGGTTTTCAGTTTGCACAGTTTGTACCATTTTGGTCATATCTCTTAATTTATAAGGCCAATTTAGATGATTCCAAATTATATGGTTAGATAACACATTAGGGTACAAATATGTCTTCTACCACCTCTCTGAACTACCACCTCTCTGAAATATGTTGGTAAAGTAGTCAAATATTGAGCTAAAGCAGCACCTTCTAGTCCCCCCAGATTTTGATTTCCAGCCTGCACAGTTTGTACTATTTTGGGCATATCTTTCAATTTATAAGTCCAATTGAGGTGATTCCAATGCTCATAGACAGATAAAACATAAAGGAACAAATAACGCTTCTATACTATTTCCTAATTCCATCGGTACATAGGTTCAAATTCAGGTTGAAGTTCCTGGTCAGTTTTCCAATAAACCTGTTTCAGCATGAATTCAATATCCAATTCATTTATTCAATGCATCCCATGCTTAATCAACATTCTCAAACCTATTACTCAACATTCAGCAACATATCTTATCACTATCATCACACTACACATATTCTCATGCAAGAAAATTTGTTAAACTAAAAGAGATATCAAACCTTCCACCAAAAGAGCTTTAACTCTTCTTCTTAGCTTCCTTTTGCTTCTACCTTTGAGTTCACCTCTCCTATACATAATAACATCTTATTAATCATCCAAAATATCCCTCAAATATGAAATTCAAGAAATTCAACTTACTTGGATAGAGTTGTAGGTTGAATTTAATGCTTGAAAGGTTGAATATTAAGGTAGAAATTGGAGGAAGATTTAGGAGAAGATGGAGAAGGTAAAGTGAAGGAAGAAGATGGAGGAGAAGATAGAAAAGGGAAAGTAAATGGAATTTTCGAGTAATTTCTAAATTTATCTCTAATTGTATGTTACAAATTACCAAATAGTACCTAACTTTTTAATATTTTACAATTTAATACCTAAACTTTATACTTTATTTCAATTTGGTCCTAATCCTTATACTTTTATCTTTATGTTTCATTCAATTAAGTCCAATGCAGTTAAGTATTTAATTTAAATCCTACTCTACCCCACTCTGGACTCTAATGGCTCGAACCGGGTTCTGGTTCGGCTCGACTCGACTCTATGCAACGATTTGATTCAGTAGGATGTCACATCATCCATTGGAAGCACACTTCACCTAGTGATGCTACTTGGGAATTTACAAATGGGATTACTCTTCGATTTCTACATTTTAATCCTTGAGGACAAGGATTTTCTTGAGGGGGAGGTATTGATACTTGTAAATCATGTAAATCATTCTTGTATTCTTGTTTGTAAAATGGCGCCTTGCATTTTATCAAAGCGGCGTTGTGTTCATAAGTGACCAAATGTGTGTATTGGAAGAAACGATGTCGAATAGTGTTGTTAAGTCAGATAGGAAATGAGTGGGGAAATACTTAGCTGTCAATTGAGTAGCAGAGTCAATATAACAACTCTAGCTCTTGTAACCGTCTTTTGTTGAGCATTGTATGAGAATCGACTCTGTGTCTCTCTCTCTTTCTCTCTCTTCTCTCTCTTCTTCTTTGAATTCTTGTTCTGAGTTTCCATATCAACTGATATAATGGTTTAATGTCCCAGTGAGCTATTATTGTTGCAACATAGTGGTGTATGGTGGTGATATGGAGAAGAAAGAGAAAGCGAAAGAGAAGGATAATTTTAGATCTGCAATACATAATTGATGAATTGTTGAACCAAACGATTTGTAAAGATAAATTGAAGGCCCAAACGGCTTTACAAAGAGAAATTTATGGATTTAATTTTGTTTATCAAATAACATCAATAATTTTCTTTATAAATGATATTATATACATGAAAGTCAAATTCAAAATCATTAAATGATTTTATATAAAAAAAATAAATGATTTTATTTGCAAAACCAAATTCTAACTCCAGAGTCTTTATTGCTAATAGATATATTAAACTAAAATTTCCTTTTTACCTTTACCTTTTTTGGTTCTCTTTTATTGGAAGAATTATTAATGGCATTTTAGAATTTAATTGTTTCTCTCACCTTTGAACATGCTTTTTCTAAGTTCACTAACAAAAAATTGCAAGGAAACTTTTAAACCAAAATTAAATTCGGGACTCTATATAATTGGTTCTCTAAATTGAGCGGCGAGAAAATAAATTTGACAATCAATATTTCCTCAACACTTGCTCAGTCCAGTGACCAAGTCCAACGAAGTCCAACTAAAACTCTGCTCCTGCTTGCTGGCCACCAAAAAGATCGCATAGCTCGAGCAAATTTTTTCTGCTTCCTCTGCCGATTGTCCATGAAAATATATTGCAGATAGAATCAGATAGTTAGGTACGATAATGGAGAGTGCATTAGCGAGCAATTTTTGTAAGCCTTGTTGCTTTAATTCAAGGAAACGAGTAGTACGTAAAGGGAAGAGAATCACTACCGATAGATTCAACATTCAATCTCAATCTCTCCTTACAACGAACTGTCTCTCCTTGCAGGTTTGTATTTTTTTTTTCTTTTTGCTTTTTAATTCCCTATTTGTATTAATTTATCCTTAAATTTCGCCGTTCCTATTGATCAAGTTTAGTGAAATTGAAGCCAAAGTTTCAAAATTTTAGGGGAAGTTGGTAGAAGAATATTAATTGTTTTGTTTTCTTTGAAATTAAAGTAAGGTTGCTATTGACAAAATGTTTTTCTTTTTTTTTTTTTTTTTTAATGTTAATATTGGTATTTTGTATGTGCAGCTGTAAAGGTTTATGTGTTTGTAATTTGTGTCTCATTTAGTGTGTTTTGGTAGCGGAATGTAATGTAACAAAATGAAAAATTTTTTATGTTTTTGCTGGATTGAATTTTTCATTTGAGTACATAGTATTTGCAGGTAGGCACGGAGAAACAAGAAAGTTCAACTGGTTTTGTTTCGAAAGAACTTGTATGGCCTTCACCTGATGATGAAATCCCATTTTGGAAGAGGGATTTCCCTTCATGGGATGCAAATCCAGAAGTTCCAACGGACATTGTCAAGGATTCGAATCCCATGAACATAATTCATGTTACAGCTGAGATGGCACCGATAGCCAAAGTTGGTGGCCTTGGTGATGTTGTGACTGGACTTGCCCGTGCTTGCCTTTTGCGTGGACACACAGTGCATATAATGCTTCCTTTCTATGAGTGCATTCAAAAGCAGCAAATCAGTGACTTGGCATTAGTCACAACATATAACTCATATCATGACGGCAACTGGGTCCCAACTAATGCATACCGTGGAGTAGTTTCAGATATTCCAGTGATATTTATTGAGCCATCAAATGAATTCTTCAAGGGGCAACAAGTGTATGGTGGTTCATACAATGAGTTGGAAGCTTATTTGTTTTTTAGCCGTGCTTGTCTTGAGTGGATGCAGGTTTGTTGCTTGCATAACGATTTTCTGTCTCCCAGTAATTGTCTATTTCCACCTTTTAAGAACATGTATTACTTGACCTACTTTTTGTTAGATCACTTTATATGAATTGAGTTAGGAACATAAAATATCACGGTTTCAAGTTTGTATATTTTACATTGAAGGAAATATAAACAAATTGCAGGTTATTTTGGTAATCTTTAGTTGTTGATACCATGCAGAAGAATTTTACACCTGCATTTAGCCACCAGCTTCAATAATGTGGAATAAAGAACTTGATTAAGTTGACATCTCAACCCATACGGTCTTATAGTTCTTGGTCTTAAAATTTATTGTCCACCTTTGGTTCCTTGATCGACTTTGATGGATCTTTTTTCTTCTGACTTGGTTTGCTCCAAATTTCTAAGAAAATTATATATCATAGCAGGTTACAGAAATTCAACCTGACATTATTCATGTCCATGAGTGGCAGACGGGTGGTTTGCCTCTGCTTTACTGGGATATGTACCACTATCTTTCACTGAAGGTTTCTATTCCCTTGTCAGTATAGATATACTAATTTTCACTTGGTAGCAAATATGGTATTATCATTTGAATACCAAACTTTGTGTTTGTAGAATCCACGAGTGGTTTTGACTATACACAATATGGAGCATTATGGAGAGTGCCGGTATGTTATTGCTTCTCTTCAATTTTTAAATAATAATGTTTAGTTATGTTTACTATTCGTTCTTTTATGCAACCATTGTATCTAATGGTGATGTATAGGATTTTAAGGATGATTATGGTTTGTTAGTCACTGAATAAATACATTCACTTGTGCGTCTCCTGTCTCCCTGAAGGTTTATTACTCCATTCTTACTGATGAATTACAAGAGAGCTGCCATTTTGTTATATTGGACTCTTGAGATCTGGGTTATTATATAAAATTTATCATTTTGGTTTGTCACTCTTATTTGATTCTAACATACATAATTGTTATGGACTGCTATTTGAAATTCAATGTTGTCAAAGATAAAACTTTTTGGATTTATTAGGCCAAGTACAAATTCTGTATTTTAACTGTCCAATTAATGTACATAGATCTAATGCTCATTTACAGCTGATTGCTTCACATCTTGGTGATAAAATTTTACTTAATTATCCCTTCTGCCCTTTAAGAATACTCCTTAAATAAAAGCATAAAGTTTTGGGGAACAACAAATGCATTATGGAGTGTTATTATTCCAAATTGGTGCAATAAAAATATTTAGGCAATTTTGAATATGGCCCTATATTTCAGGGGCCTATTTGATCTTTATTGCCCGAAAATAAAATCAATTTTTAATGACTATGGGTTTGTTTTGCATTGGCAGGAAAGAACAACTGAGCAAGTCTGGTCTTGATGGGTCTATATATGCAACTGTTGAGAAGGTGAGTATATATTATTTTATTTTTATCTTTTAAAGTTACATATAGCTTGAGAGCTGTATTTTAAACATCCAAAGCTAATGATTTAGAGTTCATGCCAAAGAAGCTTTTCTTTTCTCCTTTTTCTTTTTTATCCGTGTTTTATTCCCATTAAACATATGGATATAGCAAAAACACCGTGGATCATGTGAGTGTCTGGTGGGCTTGCTTATTCTTCTTCTTCATCCTCCAAGAGTTATTCTCTAACAGTCTTAGCTGAATTTCCAGCTGACCCATATCACTGACTAATAGATTGATTCTAATATCTTTGAATGTGGCAGGCAGTTGATGATCGAACCATTGGCCATAATCCTGAAAGGTTAAGCTTATTGAAAGGTGGAATAGTATACAGCAATGCAGTAGTGTAAGTAGTCTTACGGGAGTTGTGGGTTTCGATAAAATCTGAATGCAAATAGGTCTGCCATTATGCGAAGTGTTTGAACATAATTTTGTTGCCTATAAATTGTTACCATGGTCAAAATTCAACTTTACATCATAGGCCTACTAAAATGGTGCTCCAACTCTACTGGACAAATCAATCCTAAGTAGAAAGTGAGGATTTTTAAAGTTGTAATATATGAATTTAATTCTCAGGTTCATCTGAACTTGGAAACAAACAAATATAGAATTATTGGATTGGATGAATGAATTTAGGTGAAGAACCTTGCTCAAATATGAGTAATTTTTGATTTGGCCCCTTGACTTGAGGTTAATTTGAACCAAACATAAAAATTATAACTTCTATATCCTTATTACTTTGAAATTTTTATGGCTTATTTGGAGAGATTGGATTCATGATTGGAGAGATAAATATTTATTTACCAGAATTATGAAGAAAATATGTGAATTGTGATCTCTCTTGTTGGTATGTACATAGGATCAGGTGGGGCAGTAAAGATAAGTTGTAGGGCTACTCTTTTATGTGCCAAAAAAGGTTAATGAGTAGTGTTCAACCTAAATGTTTGTGAACCTTAAAGTGACCTTTGGGGATAATTACATAAAATGCTAATAATTTAAATATATTCATTTCTAGTATAATAATTTGCTGTCCTCCTTTTGGATCTGCCTATGGCATGGTATAATTTCAAGGATACATAGATAAAGAGTTAGGATACTTGGAACGATAGTTGTAACTAAAGGCTTCTTCAGGTCAGCAATTGGGGTCAACTGTAAGCGGCTGATGGTTGCAATTGATTGTAAAGTATTTGGTGATTCAACTGTTAAAGTTCAGTAAGATTATAGAAGGACAAATAAGGACATTATTTTATGTATTTTATGACAAATTATACTTATTCTGTGCAATTATATTTTTAGTATTAAGCATATAGAATACATACTAATAGAAATGATGATAGTTTTAAGCAAAATTTTTATCATCTTTTATGTTTTTATTTTTGATGGATATGATAATAAGAAAATAAACAATGCATATATAAATATATCTATATTATTTGAAACTATTAATTTAATACTACTATTTTAATTGATATTAAAAAGGGTTTTCCAATATGCGTGTTAACATTTGAAAAATGAAGAAAAAAAAAAAAACTTCTTTAATTATTAGCAAGTACCTTTGTAATTGTTTGGAAGTTCTACTGAATTGGCTTGTTGACCAGAGTGGCCTATTCATAAAGCACCTCCTTCCTGTGAGATATTGATAAAATAGGGAAAGTGCAGTTTCTTGACTTTCAAGCCTTTCAGTTTACCCTATAGTTAATAGGGAGTCTCTTTCCCGCGTAGGGACGAAGATCCCATTCATCTACCACATATACTTTACTTACACAAGTGGTCGAGCCAGAGAAGCCAATAGACGTATTGAACTGTTAGAGTGTAGAGGCGTCTCTTTTCATATTTTAAGCTCAGTTATCAGAACTAATAGAATTCTTTTTTTTTTTAATAATAGCTAGATTTTGAGTCGTAAACTAGAAATTCTAGCTTTTGGTCCAAAAGCCATTTGTAGCTATAAAGTTCAAAAGTCAGTGATTGATAGAGTTGCTGACTATTGGCTTTACCAAACACCCATGGCTTCAAAAAGTCAAATCAAATTGGTACTAAACGGTTGACCATATATGACTTATGAATAGAAATACATGTTGAAATCTTTGTGATTAAAGTAAATAAAGCATTTCCTAGTTTAGGTTTATTCCTAATTAGTGTAAAGATTGTGTTTCTTAGTTTAGGTTTATTCCTCTTTATATTACTTCCTATATTGGAACAGTTTTTTGTATATATATATAGTGGAGTAGAGGTTGAAAAATATAATACAATTGAAAGAAATAAAACATATTCTTCCATTTAATTTCTACATGGTATCAGAGCCATTGCCGTGAATTTTTTGGCAAAGGTTTCAGTTTGCAAAGTGGTCTAAGATACACACAGCACCGCCGGAAGTGGGAGTTGGTCGTCATTGCCTGTCTCAGAAGGAAGAACGACTGTCGATCGACACTCCGTCCAAACCACGTCGCCGTCTGACCACGCGCGTGCGCCTCTAAAAGATTCTGACTGTTCTTCACGAGCCTGCGCGTGCGGCTGTTTTCGGCGAGCTCCGTCGATGATTCTTGTTCCGGCGACTTTGACTCAGTGTGGCGACTCAGACCTATTGGTTCTTCAGCACCAGTTTTGCCTTTTTTGGAATTTTTTCCCTTTCCACTACTGCTGTTGCCTTTTACCGCTGCTGCCTTTTTTTACCACTGCTGCCGTTTAAATCTTTTTTAAGATATGGTTGACGGAAAGAAGGTAGATACGGTTTTTCACTGAGAGAGCCCCTCACTTCAGATTAGTCCGGTGAAGTTAGATGGAACAAACTACCTGACTTGGTCTCGGTCTTGTTTATTATTCATTGAAGCTAGAGGTTTGCAGGGATACCTTGATGGTGGAGCAATTAAACCAGTTTCGACAGATCCGGCCTTTAACAAGTGGAAATCCGAGAATTCTCTTATTATGTCTTGGTTAATAAATTCCATGTAGCCAACTATTTCCCGAGGATATTTGCTTCTTGATACAACTAAGAAGATATGGGATGCGGCTTCACTGACGTATTCACAAACTGGAAACTATGCTCAGAGGTATGAATTGCGACAGAAAGTTCATGAAACCAAGCAGGGAGATCTGACTATCGCTCAGTATTTTGCTAAACTTAGTGAGTTATGGCAGAAACTGGATTATTATCTAGACTTTCAAGCAAGATGTACTGATGATGCGACTCAAGTTCAAAAGTAGATTGAAGTAGAACGTGTGTATGATTTTTTGGCTGGCCTAAATAACGAGTATGATCAGATTCGAATCCAAGTTCTTGGACGAGATCCTTTTCCATCCTTACGACAAGCATACTCATTTCTACAGCAAGAGGAGACTAGGAGGAGCGCTATGGTTCATAGATCTACCATTGACAAAGAAGGGTTGATTGCTAATTCCGCAAGAGAACATATCCAGGCTGCAAAGAGCAGCTCTTCAGATAGAGATCAATTATTTTGTGACTATTGCAGTAAGAATAGGCACACTAAGGAGTTCTGCTGGAAATTACATGGACCGCCAACTAAAGGGCGTGGAGGAAAGAGTGGAGCTTTATCTGAGGAACCATCTACTGCTAGAAGCTTTTCTGATAAGGAGATTCAGTCCCTGAAACGATTGTTGTCACAGCTTGATTCGTCCTCAACTCAGACTGCAACCTCTAATTTTCTTAATTCAGGTAATGCTTTCCTTACCTTTCTTGCAAAAATTGCAAAACCCTCTTGGGTTATAGATTCAGGAGCAAATAAACATACAACAGGCTCTATAAAACATTTTCTCACATATTTTAAGTATCAAGGCACAGACAAAATTCACATTGCGGATGGCTCCTTAGTACCAATTGTTGGCACAGGTTCTATTGATTGTACTTCCAATATTAAACTCTCCCTTGTTCTTCATGTTCCTAGACTTCCTATTAATCTGTTATATGTTAGCTTAATCACAAAACACTTAATTGCAAAGTAACTTTTTACCCTACTCATTGTATATTTCAGGAATTGAATACGGGGAGAACGATTGACAGTGGTAGCTTGCGCGATGGACTGTATCTATTGGATGACATTTGTCGTTTGTCAAATTCGGGTACCAGTCAAGCTTTGTTAGGAACTTCTAGAAATCCTTCCCATGAAGTTATTCAATGGCATAGGAGATTAGGACATCCCTCTTTTTCTGTTTTAGGACGTTTATTTCCCACTTTGTTTGCTACATGTGATTTTAATTCATTACTATGTGATGCTTGTGAACTTGCCAAATACACTAGGCATTCTTATTCTCCAATTAATAATAAGAATTTGTTTCCTTTTGCTACTATTCATTCTAATGTTTGGGGTCCTACTAAAACTGTCTCTCTTTCTGGTTATAGATGGTTTGTGACCTTTATTGATTGTTGCACTAGATTGACTTGGGTTTATTTGATGAAAACAAAAAATGAAGTTTTTTTTGTGTTTTCAGAACTTCCATAAAATGATTTGTACTCAGTTTGATGCGCATGTTAAAATCCTAAGAACTGATAATGGTACTGAATACATGAATGTAGTTTTTCGTACCGATTTAGATTCTAATGGTATTGTACATCAGACTAGTTGTGTCAATACTAGTGCTTAAAATGGAGTAGCGGAAAGGAAAAATAGGCATTTACTGGAAGTAGCTAGGTCCCTTATGTTCACTATGAATCTTCCCAAACCATATTGGGGGATGCTATTTTGACCGCTGCTTACCTTATCAATAGTATGTCTCTTCGTACTTTAAATTTTAAAACTCTATTAGAGGTTCTTCAAGGAAAAAACTCTTATATTGTACCTCCTCAAGTCTTTGGTTGTGTTTGCTTTGTTCATCAGAATGGTCTAAGCAAAATTAGATCCTAGAGCATTGAAGTGTGTGTTTGTTGGTTACTCTACTACTCAAAAAGGGTACAAGTGTTATCATCCTTCTTTTAGGAAATACTTTGTGAGTATGGATGTTACCTTTCGGGAGTTTGAATCTTATTTTCCTTCCCAGTCACCTCTTCAGGGGGAGAAATATCAGATGAAAGAGGTGATGGATGACATTTCTTTCCAGGGGGAGATTCCTATAGACATAGATAGTAAGAGAGAGCAACCACCCAAATCTCTAGGAAGATTGGATAGACCTGATTTGAAAACCTACACATGGCGGACTAATACAGATACAACCATGGAGCATGAGACCTCTTATCAACCGTCCTCTCCAATTTCAGTCCCTGAAGATACAGAAGAACAAGACATTGGTGAGTCTTCTTTAATTCCTGTTAATTCTGATCCTAATCTTGATTCCAGTCCTTCTGACAATTACCTTAATATTCCTATTGCTCTTAGAAAAGGAGTTAGAACATGCACTAAACATCCCATCTCCCATTTTATCTCCTATAATGCTCTGTCCCCTTCCTATAGAGCCTTTGTTTTGTCTATTTCTTCTGTTTCTATACCGCAGGATTGGCAAGAGGCATTACAGGACTCAAAATGGAAGGCTAGAATGGTTGAGGAGATGAGAGCTTTGGCAAAAAACGGGACATAGGATCTTGTAACTCCTCCACCAGGAAAGAAGCCAGTTTGATGTAAATGGGTGTTCACAATTAAACATAGGGCAGATGGTTCAATTGAGAGGTGCAAGGCTAGATTGGTAGCCAGAGGATTCAGTCAGACCTATGGAGTTGATTATCAGAAAACATTTGCCCCTGTAGCCAAGATGAACACAATCAGAATTTTGTTGTCTTGTGCAGTCAATCTTGATTGGGAGTTATATCAATTTGATGTTAAAAATGTTTTTCTACATGGTGATTTGAAAGAAGAGGTGTATATGGAGATTCCTTTTGGATTTGATGATGACAAAACTAGAGGAAAAGTTTGCAAGCTGAAGAAGTCATTATATGGGTTGAAACAATCACCAAGAGCATGGTTCGAAAGGTTTAGTAAAGCTATGCTTTCTTTTGGGTATATTCAAAGCGATGCTGATCATACTTTGTTCATTAAACATCATGAAGGTAGGATCACATTGCTTATTGTTTATGTTGATGATATAGTGATGATTGGACATAATGAAGAAGAAATAACTCACTTGAGAAATTTGTTAGCTAGGGAGTTTGAGATTAAGGATTTGGGAAAGCTGAGATATTTCCTTGGGATAGAAGTTGTAAGGTCAGAAAAATGGATTTTTATTTCTCAAAGAAAGTACATCCTTGATCTCCTTAAAGAAACTGATATGTTGGGATGTAAACCTGCAGAATCACCTATTGAAGCCAATCATAAGCTTCAAGCTGGAGTGGGAAGTTCAGTTGATGTTGGCAGGTATCAGAGATTGGTCGGAGATTGATTTACCTTGCCCATACTAGACCGGATATTGCCTATGCTGTAAGTTTAGTGAGTTAGTACATGCATGACCCTCGGGAGTCTCACTTAGAAGCAGTGCATCGGATTCTAAGATATTTAAAATCAGTTCCAGGTAGAGGACTTTTATTTTCTAAACATGGCCATTTAACAATAACAGGCTATACAGATGTGCATTGGGCTGGTTCCCTTGATGATAGGAGATCAACCTCAGGTTATTGTATTTTTGTTGGAGGGAACCTGGTCACATGGAGAAGCAAGAAGCAGGCTGTTATTGCAAGGTCCAGTGCAGAAGTTGAATATAGAGCTATGGCATAGGGAATCTGTGAACTTTTATGGTTGCACAGATTAATGGAAGAGTTAAAGTTGGTTGAAACAATAAATATATCCTTATTTTGTGATAGTAAAGCTGCCATCGGTATTATGAACAATCCAGTTCAGCATGATCGAACTAAGCACATAGAGATTAATTGTCACTTTATAAAAGAGAAGATAGTTGAAGGTTTTATAAGTGTCTCTTATATAGCTTCAAAAGAGCAACTAGCTGATGTTTTCACAAAGGGTTTGCATAGCAAGCTGTTTCATCCTTTAGTTTGCAAGTTGGGCATGATTAATATCTATGCACCAACTTGAGGGGGAGTGTTGAAATCTTTGTGATTAAAGTAAATATTGTGTTTCATAGTTTAGTTTTATTCCTAATTAGTGTAAAGATCGTGTTTCCTAGTTTAGGTTTATTCCTATTTAGATTACTTCCTATATTAGAACAATTTTTCGTATGTATATATAGTGGAGTAGAGGTTGAAAAATATAATACAATTGAAAGAAATGAAACATATTCTTTCCTTTAATTTCTACACAACACATAGCAGACAAGCTATGGGTGTTTCAAATCATTAAATATATAAGATATAACTTATACACTTGCTGATGATATGCCATGAAGAATTGGATGTAATTTATTTCTATATATCACATTTATTTTTAGTGTTTCAACCAGTACGAATATAAAAGTGAACTTCAGTAATAGCTCACATAAAATGTTATTTCTGTTTTTGTTTTTCCTGTCAAACAGTCAATTCTCTGTGCATTTTGCAGTACAGTCTCTCCAACATATCTCAAGGAAACACTCTGCTCTGGATGGCTGTCAAGCACCTTGATAACGCATCGTGATAAGTACGCGTCCACCAACACTCTGGTTTATATATGTATCTACAAAATTTTTTTGATTTAGTTATTACTTTTCTTTTGTAGTAAAATCAATTTTGGTTGACCACAATATTAGCTATTGAAGCATGCAATTAGATAATTGTGCTGTGGTTAGTGGCTAATTATTCATTGTAATTATTTTCTTTCTTTTTTTTTTTTTGGCTCTGCAACAATAGCTTCAGAGCAGGTCATGATGTGCTGCTTTTATCTGTTGAACTCTTTCAGCTTGAATGATCCGAATTTTGAATATATTTACAGCTGAAGAAAGCTTTTGTTAAGACTAGTGATAATGACAACTTTTGTGGAATCTTGATCAAGTCCAAAAACAAGCGGCTCTAGAAAATGCAAGTTTGAAGACTTATCATCTTTATAGGTTTTATATGTTTGTTTCAGGAAATTAGCTACCATTCCAGTATTTTTGACTCTTTATTCATGTTAGAAAACATCCATCTTTCTGTATTTATGGTAATCTGAATCCTTAGAGGATTAGGATTAGTTTTAGGCATGTCTTAAAGGTTTAGGATTTATTTGATTGCCACTCTCTTTCATCTGCTAATCTGGTACTCTTGCAATTTTATAGGTACTTTGGTATTTTAAATGGAATAGACACTGCAATTTGGAATCCTGCTACAGATGTTTTTTTGCCTGCCAAGTTCAATGGTAACCTTTTACTTTGTTATCTGCAAATTTTTGAACCTAGGATTTTCTTGTTGTGTTTTCTATGGATACCTTTACTCCACCTAGCTCTGTGATGTGTGAGATATAGGATTATTGCTTTCTGTATTTTTATATCATCATTTGATGTGTGAGATATAGGATCATTGCTTTCTGTCTCATACTTCTACTCTACTTGTTCTCTATATACTCAACACAATAAATTTGTTGTTTCACTTTTCATTTTATATAAATGTGTAGTGGACATGTAAAAATTTCTGCTTAACTGTTTTTTGGTCCATATTTGGTCTCATAATGGTACATTTGTACTATTTTTTTTTCACCTTTTTATGTTAATTGTAGTGCTTTTTAAGTTTCACGAGGACTATATATTTTTGAAATATAAGTTTGAGATGACTTGTATTTACTTGATGCTATTTCGTTTCCACAGCTCAAAATCTTGAAGGCAAGAAGATATGCAAATACTATGTACAAAGGGGACTTGGCTTAGCTCCTAAAAGCATTGGAGCTGGTAACTATGTGCCAGATGAAATGCTTAAGGTCCCCTTGGTTGTTTGTATAAGTAGACTGGTTCCTCAAAAGGGTCTTCATTTGATTACCCATGCAATTAAACGCGTTGAAGAACTTGTAAGTTTATCGTAACCCTTCAAAGTACATGCTCTTTCTCTCTTTCTCCAAATTTGCTATTGACACACTATGTTGCCCTCCCCCAAATCAAAAAGATAATGATTAAAATTCTTGACTAGTTATGAACAAGAGGGTAAATATGACTAATAGTTATCATAGAAAAGTTTCCTTCTCATGTTACTTGGACTTAGGCATGAGTGTAAGATTGATATCCATGCTTGACAATGGCATTTTAATCTTCTTTTCTAATTATATCTGTTTTAAGCATCGAATATATATTAATCATGGATGCACCAGAGTAAGTTGAATTGTTAGAGATGAAAAAATGTTGAAATATTTATGCTTGTTCTGCCCTTTAATATTTGATTAGGCTTGTGAGCACTTGGGTTAAGTATGGTAATACTCAAAACTTAACATGACTCTTTACCTGAGTTCAAGCTTGACTTTTACTTTAAATGAGGCAAATCTAAATATTATGCAAGTCAATTCTGAACTTGACTGAGTTGAAAGTGTTTGAGGATTTGGAATTCTTGATGATTTGTATTGATGTATAAGGCCCTTTAAATAGGGAGAATACAAACAGAATATGGAAAGGAATTACAGAGATTAATTACAGGAAATTAATTGTAATCTGTTCCTAAATCAGAGGAATGATCTGTGGAGATATCATCGGCTAAGACTCCCCCGCAGTTTGAGCGGGCGGAGGACAGACACTCAAGCTGGATCGAAATGACTGGAACAACTGTCGAGATAGGCCTTTGGTGAAGATGTCAGCATATTGAAAAGCAGATGGGACATGTGAGACCCGAATGTGGCCTATTCGAACTTTCTCCCGTACAAAGTGTATGTCGATCTCAATGTGTTTTGTGCGTTGATGCTGGACAGGATTGTCAGACATATACACTGCTGAAACATTGTCACAGTATACGACGGAGGCCTGCTGAAGTGGGAGGTGTAATTCCAGAAGTAAATTGCGAAGCCAGGTGGTCTCTGCAACAACATTGGCTACTCCTCTATATTCTGCCTCTGCACTAGACCGTGAGATAGTAGGCTGCCGTTTTGAAGACCATGAAATCAAATTATCACCAAGGAAAACACAGTAGCCACTAGTTGATCTTCTGGAGTCTGGGCATCCACCCCAATCTGCGTCTGAGTATGCTACCAAGGTATGTGTATTTGTCTTGCCAATTCTTATACCGTAGTCAACTGTGCCTTGTAAATATCGGATTATTCTTTTGAGAAAGGCATAGTGTGGATCCCGCGGTTCATGCATGAAGAGGCATATTTGTTGAACAGCATATGATATATCTGGGCGTGTGAATGTGAGATACTGTAATGCGCCAGCAAGACTGCGGTATAATGTTGGATCATGGAAGAGAGGTCCATCAGAAGCACTCAGTTTTGATGATAGATCGACTGGGGTGGCACACGGTTTGCAAGAGGACATTGAAGCTCTGGAGATGATATCCTTTGTGTATTGAGATTGATCCAAAAATAACCCACCAGATGTCCGTGTCACTTTGATTCCCAGGAAATGATGCACCCGGCCCAAATCTGTCATTGCAAACTCTCGTGAGAGCATGCGGATAATATTCTGCAATAACTCATTAGAAGAGGCAGTGAGCACTATATCATCAACATACAGAAGTAAATAAGCAAGCTGATTTCCCTTTGAGAAAATGAATAGGGAATTGTCACACACACTGCTGCGAAACCCATGAGACAGCAGATGGGTTGCAAATCTGGTGTACCATGCCCGTGGAGCCTGTTTGAGCCCATAAAGGGATTTTTTCAATCTGCACACAAAATGAGGGTATCTTCTATCTGTGAAACCCGGGGGTTGATGCATAAAAACAGTTTCATTTAAATGCCCATGTAAAAACGCGTTTTTGACATCCAACTGGTGTATTGGCCAAGAACGGGAAACTGCAATGGATAACACAGTCCGTATAGTAGCGGGTTTCACTACGGGACTAAAAGTATCGTCACAGTCAATGCCCACTGTTTGAGATTTGCCATTTACCACCAAACGTGCTTTGTACCTTTGAAGTGACCCATCTGATTTAAATTTGTGTCGAAAAAGCCACATACACCGAATGACTGGTCGGTCAGGAGGGCGAGGCACGAGTTCCCATGTATCATTTTCCTGCAAAGCACGAAACTCAGCCTGCATAGCACTTAACCAATGAGGGTCAGAAAAAGCTTTTGCATAAGAGGTGGGTATTGGTGAAATTGAGGTGGTCATAAGGGCATGGCGAGCTTTGGAGCGGGTGGTCATTTGATGAGTATTCTGTGCGGGTTTTGATACAGCGGTGGTCTGAGTGTTGGGATTTTGAGAGACAGGTGCAGCAGTGTGTGGGGGTGCCGTAGCATTGGCCACTGGGTTAAGGGGCTGTTGTTTATGGCGGCGGGTGTATATTATGGGGTGAGAGATTGGGCGTTTTTGGGTTTGGGTGGTGTTTGGTGTTGGGTGAGGTTGTATAAACTGAAATCCTGGTGGTGGTTGTTCATCAAGAAATGTGCATGTTTTGGGTGGAGTTGGAATGGTGTATGGGAAAGTTTGTTCATCAAAGGTTACATGTCGTGATATTTGGATCTTCCCGGTTGTAGGGTCAAAGCATCGGTATCCCCTAAAATCTGGAGGGTATCCAAGGAAGATGCATCTAACGGATCTTGGGTGTAATTTGTGGGGTTGGGTTGCGGAGGTATTGGGATAACAAGCACACCCGAACACACGTAAGTGATCGTATGTCGGGTGGCGGAGATATAAGGCAAAAGTGGGTGTGAAATAATTGAGACGTTTGGTTGGAAGGATGTTATGGAGATAGGCAGCAGTGTGAAGTGCTTCGACCCAAAACATAGGTGGTAATTGAGCATGGATGAGGAGTGAGCGGATGATGTCGTTGAGACGACGAATCATGCGTTCAGCCCGACCATTTTGGGAAGATGTTTGGGGGCATGAAAAACGGAATAACAGACCATGTTGTTGGGCAAAAATTTTGAAGTTATGGTTGTCAAATTCTCCCCCCAAGTCACATTGAAAAGTTTTGATATTGCGGTTGAATTGGGTGGCTATGAGTTTATGGAATTTAGTAAAGGTGGTGAAAGTTTCAGATTTGAACTTGAGAGGGTATACCCACACATAATTGGAAAAATTATCAATTAGCACCATGTAGTATTTATATCCAGATTTGGTTGGAATAGGGGAGGTCCACAAGTCACAGTGTATTATATCAAATGGTGAAAAAGTAAAGGAATTTGACTCATAAAAAGGTAATCGTTTGCTATTAGATAAATGACAAGAATTGCAAAAAAATAAATGCTTGTTCTTATTACAAGGAAGACCAAACTGTTTGGTTAAAACATCTAAAACTTGTGTGCCAGGGTGACCGAGGCGATCGTGCCAAGGTAAATTGGGAGATGTGATTGAACAAGCTTGTGGTGGTAGGGTTGGTGGAGTGACAGGATAGAGATCTCCGGTACTATTGTGGCGGGAAAGGAGCTGTCCCGTTTTGAGGTCCTTCAAAGAGAAACCAAAAGGGTCAAATTCAACAGAAATATTGTTATCACGTGTAAAACGGCGGACAGATAATAAATTTTTAATGATATGTCGGCTGTAAAGTATGTTTGGGAGGATGTATGTACGGTTAAGGATGGGAAGGTAACCTGTTCCTGAGCCCTCAATTGGTAAATAGTGTCCGTTGCCGACTAAAAGTTTAGTGTTAACAGGAAAAGAGTTAGGGTTGCGAATCATACCTCGGTTGTCGGTGACATGACGTTCTGCCCCTGTATCCATGATCAGATTTGGATCTGTGTAGTTGAGTTGCATCGTGTTATAAGCTTGGCTGAGATCGGAAGGACTTAAAGCATCATATCCAGTATGCGGTGGAGGGGGATATGGTGGTGCTGGGCCGTATGGCTGCTGTTTTGAATAAGCGGCATAATGGGCATTGGGTGTGTTTTGAATATGATTTGGTGGCCATGGAGTTTGTGTTGGGTAGGGACAAGGTGGAGTGTTCCACCAAGCCCATTTTGGGTAGGTTTGATTGGCGGACTGATGGGTTATAGCCCAAGGAGTCCCCGGAGAGTTTCCCCTGTAGCCGCGTCCTCTGCCTCTGCCACGTCTGCCTCGACCACGGCCTCTATAATTGGAGTGGTAAGAACTGTTGTGAGGCTGATTGTTTTCAGGTTGTTGAGTTGTGGCCGGCTGGGTTTGGTTTGTCTGCGTGGTTGGAGCGACAAGGACAGAGGTGGTTTGTTGTCGTGCAGCCTGGCGAATGACCTCATCATTCAACATGGTTCGTGCAAGGTCCCAGTCTGCGTTTTGTGAGTTAATAAGAGAAGCTATGGCGTCGAATTCTTGAGGAAGGCCACGAACCAGTAAGACCAATCGGGATTCTGTAACTGGTTGGTCAACATCGTTCAGTTGGTCGGCGATGTCTTTCAATTTCTTGCAGTAATCATCAACGGAACTGCAGGCTGCAAGGGTGAGATTAACGAATTTTGTTTCAAGAGCTGCCGCTTTTGCTTTCTTGTTGCTAAGGAAGATTTTCTCAAGTTTCAGCCATGTTTTTCTAGCCGTAGCTTCAGTGTCGAGGATGCGGGTGAGCAGTTCATCAGACACGGTACTGTAAATCCATTGAGACACCAAGGCATCTATTTCTTTCCAAGCACTGTATGATGGATCTGTAGAGGCTGGGGGTGGCGTGTCATCAATGTGATCAAGAACACGGTATGCAATAGAATGAAACTTGAATAATTTCACCCATGATGTGTATGTAACTGTGCTACCATCTAGGGTTCTTATTTTTGATTGGATGTTAGTCACAGAGTAGGCAGGGTGAATGGAGGTGGGTGTTTGTGTCATGGCTATTGGCGGCAGCAGCTAAAAAATATGAGAGAGAAAGGAGAGGGAGGGATAATTTTCAGAACCGAAGCTCTGATACCATGAAAGTGTTTGAGGATTTGGAATTCTTGATGATTTGTATTGATGTATAAGGCCCTTTAAATAGGGAGAATACAAACAGAATATGGAAAGGAATTACAGAGATTAATTACAGGAAATTAATTGTAATCTGTTCCTAAATCAGAGGAATGATCTGTGGAGATATCATCGGCTAAGATGAGTTACATTCTTAATCTATCAATGAGTTAAAAGTCTGGAAGACAATATTCAGAGTATGATGATATGAATAGTTTTTGTGCAGAACAACAGAAGAAAACTCAAAAAAAAAATAAAAATAAAAATAAAAAAATCACCTTATTGTTAATATGCTTCCAATCACTATATCTTTGTTTAGAAGTTTCAAAGTTTGGTTGAATCAGTACATACTCTTTTCTTTTAATGTTTTGTATAACTCTTGTTTAGATTTTCTTTAATTCATGAGTCATGGGAATTTCGATACTAACATGTAAAAATGAATTATTGTGCATTAAATTGAGTATAGTTATGTTCTGAGTCCTAAAATGCTGTCATCATTATTTTAGGATTCAAATCTTAGGTTTGGGATTATTAACACTGTGTGTATGCATTAAGCTTTTTGAAGAACAGAAGATTCTAACTGCAGATGTGAAAGCAAATGGGGGTTGTGGGTAAAGGAATTTTAGGTGTGAATATTTTATCATTGATGTTTTCTATGCTTAATCAAATTATAATAATACTAGACTTGATTTCATTGGTCAGAACTTTGAAATGTGTGTGAATTGATGTCCCTGTATAAAGCTTAATTTTCTATTTATTTCATGTGTGATTTGTCATTGCAACGTTGATGTATACTTCTGAGTTGCATGATGCTGTTCCAGCACGACAGACGAAATTTATCATCTATTTCTTGAAGCCATTTATTTTGCATAGAAGTTCCAAAGATTGATGCAATGGATCATTAAATGAAATTTAACACTTCTTTTTGCTCTGCTATTGTTGTCAATTCAGGGTGGGCAGATGATTATCCTTGGAAATGCTTCAGATGGCCAAGTTAAGGGAGAATTCAAACATCTTGCAGATTTGGTAATGAATTGAGATAGTTTCTGCTAGTTCAAGATTGCAAATGTTTCTTCTGTAGCATGAATTATGCAAGCTATTTGAGTTGCATGCAAGCTATCAGAGTTGGTCTTACTTGATGCAGTTTTGATAACCTATTTTTTATTATGCTTTCTTGGCTAATGATTCTCATTTTCAATGACTGAGATAGAGATGGTGTTCTTGATTGTTAAAATTATCAAAATTAAGTTCAGTATCATATAAATCATGGTGGTGTCAACCCGAATCAATGGGTTTACAGAATATTTTGTGCTACCTTGCTTCCTTCTATAGAATGTGCACCATTTTTTTTTTTTTTTTTTGTGGCTTTTGTTGTCCAATCATCAAAGAAAATTTATACTTCCAAAATATATTTAGTCTTTTTGCTGGATGTGTTGAAAGAGGAAAAAGTTGCCACAACAAGTGAAAACCACAAAAGGTGTCTTTTTTATCAGCCTGTTTTCCTAGATGTAACTTTTTATTACTAGAAAACAACAGCCAAAAACCAAAAAAAAAAAAAAAAAAGGAAATTCATACCAAAGAGGCCTGTGAATAAAAGGTTGCAAGTTTTGTCTAGGCATGAAGTTGTAAGCCCTGACTTATATTTTTGCCCTTTTCACAAGAAACCACTTGTAACTCAGAACGGAAAAGTATATTCATTAAATAAATGTTAAACCCTTTTATTTATAAAAAAAATAAAAAAATAAAAAAAAAAAACCTTTTTTGCTATTATTTGTTTGATTTCTCTGCTGAAATACTTCTATTTCCCTTTTGTTATTTCTTTTTTTGCTGCAAGACTATTGGAAGCTATAAATACTCACTCATCTTTCTGTTTCGTAGCATTTCTGTGGCTCCAGCATTCGTATCCTATTAATGTATAGGTAAATCAACTGCTTTACTGATTTCAAAACTTCAGTTTCTTTGTCTTCTTTTTTTTCCCTATCCTTTTTACCCTTTTCAATAATACTGGAGTTCTGTTCCTAAGGGCTAAGAATACTTTTCCTTGTATATAGTTTGTTTATTCTATTAGCCTAATGTTAAGTGTAAAGGGTAGAATAGAAATTTACATAAACTCTCTAGGTATAAATAGAGTTGTAACTATTGTCCATGTGATATTGAATAAAAAAATTCTCCAAAAGTAACACAAGTCAACATGGTATCAGAGCCTTACTAACCTTTCTTCAGCTCATGTACAGTAGAGAGAGAAACCAGTTAGAGAGAATCAAACGAGGGAGTGATTCAGCCGGCATTACATTACTTAAGTCATTTCTCCAGACTTAGTTCCAAACAAAAGACTTTCATTGTTGAAGTATGTTTTGGGTATTGAAGTGTCTAGGTGTAAGAGAGGCATCTTCTTATCTCAAAGAAAGTACGTCCTCGACTTACTGAAGGAAACTGGAAGTTGGGTGCCAAGCCATGTAGTGCTCCAATAACTCCTAATTTGCAACTTTCAATTGATGGTGAGCTTTTTGATGATCCTGAGATGTATAGAAGATCGGTGGGCAAACTGAATTATCTTACGGTAACTTGTCCAAATATTGCTTGCTCTGTGAGCGTCTTTAGTCAGTTTATGTCTTCTCCTACTGTTATCTATTGGGAAGTTTTAGGACAGATTTTGTACTACGTGAAAGGTAATCCAGGTCGTGGCCTCTTTTACAGTGATCATGGGCATTTAGAAATTGCGTGTTTTTAAGATGCAGATTGGGCATGTTTGAATGTTGATAGAAGATCAACTTCAGGATATTGTGTCTTTGTGGGTGGAAACTTGACATCGTGGAGGAGCAAGAAACAAAATGTAGTCTCACGATCGAGTGCTGAATTAGAATATCGAGCTATGGCACAATCTGCTTGTGAATTAATTTGGATTCGTCGGTTGTTAGAGGAAATTGGCTTCAAGTCGTGCTTGGCTGCAAAGTTATGGTGTGATAATCAAGCTGCTCTTCACATTGCATCAAATCCAGTATTCCATGAACGAACGAAACATATCGAGATTGATTGTCTTTTCATTTGTGAAAAGATACAACAGGGTGTTATTTCTACAAGGCACGTTAAAACAAGTGATTTGTTAGGAGATATCTTTACAAAAGCTCTAAATGGACCTCGAGTTAACTATCTTTGTAACAAGTTAGGCATGATTAACATCTATGCTTGAACTTAAGGAAGAGTGTTAAGGACTAGTTGTAAATAGAGTTTTGTTATGAGTTAGATTCCTAATAGGGGATGAAAGCTTTGGCAAAAAGTGGAACTTGGAACCTTGTTGCTTCTTCAGTAGAAAAGAAACCAGTGGGATGTAAGTTGGTGTTTACAGTAAAGCATGGAGCGGATGGCACAATTGAAAGGTACACGGCTAGGTTGGTAGCAAAAGGATATATACAGACTTATGGTGTTGATTACCAAGAGACTTTTGCTCTAGTAGCAAAGATGAACACCGTCAGAATCATTTTGTCATGTGTTGTTAACCTAAACTGGGAATTACATCAATTTGATGTAAAGAATGCTTTTTTGCATGGAGATTTAGAAGATGAAGTCTACATGGACATTCCTCCGGGGTTTGAGTGTCAGAAAACCAAGGAAAAGGTATACAGGTTGAAGAAGGTTCTATATGGTCTCAAACAATCACCTAGGGCGTGGTTTGACAGATTCAGTAAGGCCATGATTTCCTTTGGTTACACTCAGAGTAATGCTAATCATACCTTATTTATCAGACACTGTAACGGTAAGATCACATTACTCGTTGTATATGTTGATGATATGGTTGTAACGGGAAATGATGAAGTAGAAGTTGCTCGCCTGAAGAAACTTTTGGCCCAAGAGTTTGAGATTAAGGATTTAGGGAGCCTGAGATACTTTCTTGTGAAGTTGCTAGATCTAATAAAGGGATTTTCATCTCTCAAAGGAAATATGTCCTTGATCTTTTGGAAGAAACATGTATGCTAGGATGTAAGGCAAGTGATTCTCCAATTGAGGTCAATCACAGATTGCAAGCAGGAGTTTGGAAGATAGTTGATCTGGGCCAATATCAAAGGTTGGTTGGTAGGTTGATTTATCTCTCACATACTAGACCTGATATTGCATATGCTATTAGCCTTGTTAGTCAGTATATGCATGGCCCT
The DNA here is from genome assembly GCF_041381405.1 of Jatropha curcas. Classification (NCBI taxonomy): domain Eukaryota; kingdom Viridiplantae; phylum Streptophyta; class Magnoliopsida; order Malpighiales; family Euphorbiaceae; genus Jatropha; species Jatropha curcas. The sequence continues at coordinate 22,749,946 of NC_143154.1, forward strand.
CATGACTCTCACCTTGAAGCTGTCTTCCGTATATTGGGGTATCTAAAGTCTGCCCCTAGAAGAGGCATACTTTTTTCAAAGCATGGCCATCTCAAAATTGAGGCCTATACTGATGCAGATTGGGCTGGATCTCTAGATGACCGGAGATCGACTTCAGGCTATTGTACCTTTGTTGGAGGAAATTTGGTCACTTGGAGGAGTAAAAAACAAAATGTAGTAGCTCGTTCAAGTGCAGAAGCTGAGTATAGATCCATGGCACTAGGAGTTTCTGAAATGTTATGGGTGAGAAAGTTAATAGAAGATTTGAAATATTCAAATTCAGGAACCTCAATCTTGTTATGTGATAACAAGGCTGCTATTAGCATTGCTCAGAATCTGGTTCAGCAGATAGAACAAAGCACATAGAGATTGACAAGCATTTCATAAAAGAAAAAATCAACCAGAGTGTTTTGAAGCTTACTCATGTGACATCGGATAATCAACTAGCGGATATTTTTACTAAGGGGCTAAGTAGCAAAGCCTTCCACAACCTAGCATGCAAGTTGGGCATGCTTAATATCTATGCACCAACTTGAGGGGGAGTGTTGTCTTGTATATAGTTTTTTTATTCTGTTAACCTAATGTTAAGTGTAAGGGGTAGAATAGAAATTTACATAGACTCCTTAGTTATAAATGGAGTTGTAACTATTGTGTATGTGATATTGAATAAAAAAATTCTCCAAAAGTAACACAAATCAACAAACTGCTTTACTGATTTCAGAACTTCAGTTTCTTTGTCTTTCTTTTTTTTTTTCCCCCTATCCTTTTTTACCCTTTTCAATAATACTGGAGTTCTGTTCCTAAGGGCTAAGAATACTTTTTCCTTGCATTAGTTGAATGAATATATATATATTTATATATATATTTTTGGTGCAATAGCTCTATTTATTTCATATCCATATAGTGGTTGCTGACTATTATCTTTGTACACAGTGAGGAGCTCTCTCACATGCTTTATGCTGCGGCAGACATAGTATTAGTTCCTTCCATATATGAGCCATGTGGACTTTCCCAAATGCTTGGAATGCGATATGGTGCGGTATGTATGAAATAGTTAAGATGATTGATTCTCACTATTTGAGTGGCAATACTAAAATGTAAGTTTCTTATTTTTCTTGCTTATTTACTAGAAAATGTCTAAAGATTTGATGGTTTTGCTTGTAGTAACACTGTTTATAAAATTTCTTAACACAATCGCATACTATACATGCTAGAACTTTGTTGCTCGGAATCACGATTAGCATGTTTTGGATATTGTTATAGGATATACATGAAGGGTACATGTATGGTGTAAGTTTTAGGAATGACAAAAGAAGGTGAAATTTTAATTTCAAGTATGACATTGTTTCAGGTACCATTGGTTAGAAAGACTGGTGGCCTTGCAGACACAGTGTTTGACATGGACGATCAGTCAAACCATGAGATTGCTAATGGGTATTGTAATTTCTAACTGTGAAAATTTAGTTCTCTATCTTTACCATTTTTTTTTTTCTAATGACTGAGTTTTCAAGTCCATTTTGCTCTAGGTTTTTATCATTGGCAGCATCAATGATTAAACATTGGCCATCATGCATTTATTTTTTATTAACTATTTGGATTTCCCCTGATTATTCAGGGTTTTCTTGTATCTTAATTGATATTTTTTTCCTTAAGCAAGTTATATATGCGGATCAGTTTCTGTATAGTGACAAAAAGCTATAGCTGGTGGAAAAGAGAAACTAACGTAACACAAAATTCATTATAGCACTATCATATATGTATAATAACTTATAATGAGAGTCTGTACAAGCTTTCATTGCATAATCAGCGGCTGGCAAAGTGATCTGGCTGGGTGGTGTCATTATGCACTTCATGGACTCAGCAACTTCAGTTTGGCCGACACTCTGTTTTTCAAAACTGAAAACAGAGAAGATATTTGCACCGCTGCTGTGTTTCTTAAAGCTGATTCTGTTTTTTGAAAGCAGAGGAAAATAATTTTTGAAATAGGAAAAATAAGGCCTGATGCCATGTTGATTGTAAGGAGAAGAAATTTTTTCTGTTATTTCTCTCTTAATTGAAGACTTGCATTCAGCCTATATAAATACACAAACCTAAGTCTAAAAAGGAAATTCCAGAAAGGGAAAAAAATCCTCCTAAATTATTTCTCTAAGGTACACAATATCACACGAGTTAACAGAAGTTATTGATATTTTAAATGCAAAGGATAAAGTTTGGCAGGTATTGGTAGCCGATGGATCCTTCCATGGATTGCATAATCATGAAAGTTACAGTTTGGACAAGTTCTTGATGATAGTGCTACTTTTATAACTTCTAGTGTCATTGAGATATCAAAATTTGGTTTCTAAGATCTTGCATGTCTCATGCATATAGCGCCATGAAACTGCTTATATGTAGAATAAGCTTGCTAATAAGATGAAAGATACTGTTTCTATGTATTCAACCTTCTGATTGGTTACTACTTTCTGTGAAGTAACAGGGCTTGCAAGACACTAATCTCCCCTGGTCCTTTGCAGAGAATTCTATGTCCCATTGGTTTCTATGACATCCTTGAAAACAATTCTGTATTTTAATTCTCTGTAGATTTTTTAACGGTTGTTTTAGATGTAATATTTTGTGCTGGGAGAAATTAGATTGGTTGACATCCTTCTCATTGTGCTTCAATTTATAAATCATCATTTTTGCCATTTCTATCTATGTTTTCATCCCGGAAAGTCAATGTTTAAAAGAAAAAATGTAAAGCCCATTTGCAATTTTTGTGTATAAAAGACATCACATGCTCATAGTTTTGGCTGAATGGATCATTGCTTGACTTTTTTTTCTTGTAATTTGAAACATTCGTCTCATAAGAAATCATCATTTTGTTGCAATGAGTTTTTGGCCTCCAAACTTTCTTCATTGGAAAAAGAGGAGCAAATAGTCAAATAGGCTTCCCATTGTTGACCCAAGTAGTTGGTAGAAAGTCAATGGATGAAGGAAACATACATGCATAAATGTGTTAATTTGTCTTTGATAAGCAGATATGGTCCTTTGCTGTTTCAGATGGATGAGCAAATGTTTGTTGTTTCACTAATCTTCAATTGCTTGGTTGTAATATGAAATATGATAATTTTTTTGTCAGGTTTGTCTTTGAAGGGATTGATGAAGGATCTTTAAATTGGGCTCTAGACCGTGCATTTGCTTATTACAGAGACAGTAAGTTCAGCCTGTATTAATTCTTGCATTTTTGTCATCACATAGTTGACAATTTGTTTTACCACCCAACATTTTTACTTTAATCACAGTGGGAGATACATGGTCATTTATCTTTTCCTTGAATAATTAAATAATAATATTTTATTTGATTTAGCTACGAAATACCTTTTTTTTTTTTATCAATTTAAGTCTAATTGCTAAAATAGTGATAAGAATGTGAGAGGTTGAGGTACAAATAGACGGACTTGGGCAGACCAAATTTTCTAATGCTTAAAATTTACCACTAATTTCAATTTTAATAGTTGGATGGAATTGAAATATTTTGGCCAAAATATTTCAATTCCATCCAACTATTAAAATTGAAATTAGTGGTAAATTTTGAAGTGCAAATAGATAAAACTAAAAGAATTGGCTAAATTTGATTATGCATGCAAAGTTCTATTTTGTCCTTTTTAAAATGGGAAAATTGCTATTTTGTCTTTTTATTTTGTCAAAATACATGATTTTGCCCTTGCACTTTTAAAAATATATAGTCTTATCTCTATATTTTTGCCTCCGTTATACTATCATACCATTTTGTTAATTTTTTTGTACTTTTCCGTTAAATACAGGTAGAAATTAGTTAATTTTGGCAAAATACAGAAACAAAATAGCTAATAAATACAAGGATAGATTTGTCAATTTTAACAAAATATAGGACAAAATAGTAATTTCTTGATAAAAAGGTACAAAAAATTAATGGAAGGATATAACAGCATAAAGCAGAGAGAAAAAATAGGACTAAACTGTGTATTTCTAAAAATGCAAGGAAATATTATATATTATGGCAATATACAAGCATAAAATCATAGTTCTCTCTTTTTTTTTTTTTTTTTTAATTTGGCCTTTTAATTAGTGTCGTAATTTTAATTTCATTTATGGATACATGTAAATAAAATTGATTTTAATTGTGATTATATAGCAGGTATCAAACTTGACAATACTATTCTGCTTCATTTCTTTTTTCTTTTTTTTTTTTTTCAAAATTACCATATTATCAATAGATATCCAAATATTGAAAGTTTGAAAATTTACTGGATTGATGGATTGGATTTTATTTAATAATTCAGTTACTTAATTGGATTAGGATATACCTTAATTTGGTCATGTTTGCTGATAACTCTATACCTCTTAGTTCCTGCTAAATGCTCAGGTGAAAGAGCTACACATTAAGATTCGATGATTTGACATATGGTCGACTTGGCTCTTTCCAATTTAACATTGATAATCTTTAGGGTTTCCAAATATCAATGAACTAGTTTAAGTTACAATTCACGTATCTTTTGTATGCCTTAACTAAATTCAGTTCTCACTGTAGTTCATCGTTGCAATTAGATTTTCTGATATCTCAGATAGGTTTTGAGATGGCTTTTGCATGGTCACACACTCACGGGCATGGACAGTTCGAATATGATGCTTTAATGGAATTCCAATGATAACTATAGGTGCCTGTGGATAGAGTAATAGTTCATTTCATTTCTTGTCCAAAAACTATACGGCCGAAGGGATAGCGCTAAGGCAGCAAGCTCCATGACATTAATGTATTTAAGTTTGGTTTTTTTCTTTCTTCCATTTTAAATTTCAATTTTTTGCAGAGCCAAATGAGTGGAATCGCATTGTAAAGAAGGTTATTGAAACCGACAATAGCTGGCATAAAACAGCGGGGAAGTATATTGAAACTTATGACTCGGTTAGAGTGAGATCCTAAGAATTTCCAGGTGAGGTTTGCTGCATCCATCAAAATTGCATATTTGGCAATTATTCCCATACATAATGTTTGGAATAAATCTCTGTGGATTTCATTTCATTTATAAACGAAATCTTTTTTTGTTCATGTTAATTTATAAATGAATTTTCATGTTTGGATCAACTATAGAATTCATTTTAAATATTTTACTAGTTTGTACTTATGAATTCATTAGTTTTAATAAGTTGTACTCTTTTGAAGTTTAAAGTTCATTTTTGTTTCCCAAAAAGAAAAAAAAAAATTCCGAGAGTTCTGCAAATTCTATCAATTTTGATATCAAACATAACTAATCTATAGAATTAAGATTGTGGAATTCCAAAACATGAAAATTTGGATTTATAGGGTCTGATCGGAAAAATTAGTTATTTTAATAGCTAGTAGTTTGAAAAAAACTGTTATCGAACACAGCCGTACATGAGTTCTATGAAATGTTATGGGATTCATTCACATCAAACAAGCTCATAATGTAAAAGTGCTGAACTTTTTTGTGAATAATTATTTTCCTATCTATCCTTTGCTTCTGCTTTTGACTTAAAGCTTGGTTATGCAGAAAATATGTTAGGTGAAGATGACTCGCAGATAGTGGGAAGAGTGGCATCAGAACTGGATTAGTATGGAAAGCATTACTTATTGAATGAGTTACATAACCTTCAGGAATACAGAATGTCATTTAGAAAAATAAGTAAATAAATAAAAGGAGAATGTTTCTTTCTTTGTATCTTTTCCAGTTCTGTTAAAAATATGACCATATGAAGTACAATTTTTTTTTCCCTCTTTCAATGATTGTTATCAAATTAATGAAAGTTCTTGTAAACGAAAAACTCAAACCTAAAACATTGTTTTCTCACACAATTAAGGGGAATTAGAAGATCAACTAGAACACAGTTGATTGCTATGATTGCGAATCTAATTCGATTATCATTAAACATGGGCAGCCTTGTTTTAAACTTGATTAGAAGGTTGATTGAACTTGAACAACCTCAAATATCATTTATTTAAAATTTTAAAACTTACATAATTAAGCTTTTTTCCGTCGATGCAGTCATGCAGTCAATTGCAATCGTTAAAGTAAATGACACTTGCACTCAACTAAATTGGAGTAAAATTAAAATAGGAAAACTTACTATTTAGTCTCTGGTAGATTTAGTGAAACTAACTACTTCATTCCTCTATTTTCAAAAGTAGATGAATAAGTCTGTCTTTTAAAAATTCTAACTAATTGATCCTTCCATCCGTTAATACTATAATTTTGCCAAACCATAAGGATTAAATAATAATTATATTCATTCTCTCATCACTATTGTATGTTCAACTGCTAAAGAAAACATACTTTGATATGGGTTGCTTTTTATAAAATTTGATAAGCTTGGTGATGATTTATGGCTTGTGTTAGTATTGCTAAAGCAATTGAGCTGTCAGTTTGTACAGTAATCAAGGGGGAAAAGAGGATTCAATTCATCTTTTTCAATCTTCAAACCATGCAGTAAAGAAGCAGAACAGAAAAATAAACAAGGGAAAAGAGAAGCTCAGAATAACAATCGGGAATACTAAGGGACCTCACATGATTTGTCACAATGTTTATTCCAGTCATTTTGATTAAAGTACACAAAATTATCAATTATAGACAAGCACTAAAGGATTGTCAAATGCCATAACAATTTCAATGGCATCGGTAAATGGCTGGTGTTTTCCAGAAAATCAACAAGTCTTTTATGGTTATTATATTTATATATCACGGGCAAGCATCAGTATCTCACCATAAAGTTGCATATAAGTTGCTCTTGCTCATATTTGCAGTGCATCTGCAATGGATCCTGCAAGGCTCAGAACTTCAAATGGAGGTTTGTTTGCGATGGATTTGACAGTCAGAGGGCATGAATCTGTGATCCAAAAGTAGGCAAATGCACTGCCTGATCCTTTCGAAAATAAAATGGCAAAATGATCAGAAAATTGAATTATAAGAATTTGCCATGGAGAAAACACAAATAAAAATAATGTGGAAATGTATTGGTGGAAAAATATAGGTCTTACCGTCACTTTTTTGAGTAAAACGTTCCCATGAGCGATTAGGAAACACACCATGGGTGACATATGCACTAACTTTTGCGGCACCATGAGCTGCCAATACTTTCTGGAAGATAAAAATGCAAAAAATAAAGAAGATAATTGTTTAAGTTTACAGTTAATAAGTCAACAATAATGTCAGCCACTAATTTATTTAAGTACACAATCTCCATGGCCACAAATCTATCTGAACAAAACCATTTAAAAGGATATGGTTCCCAAACAAACTCAATATATCCAAATCTTAAACTAATGCCAATTCTTAGAACTCTAGCTTGTGGAATTGGGTTTTAATATTCTGTACTGGGTTGGACTATTTCCCTACTACATTTTGCCGAAGATAAAACAAGGTTCTATAATTTTTCTACTTTGACGATATTAACCTTTTTATTAACTGAACAATGTTTGTCCATATCACATCTCTTTCTTCTCTAGCTTGCCCCACGGCATCTTCCCATGTGATTCATACATGTGCACTGTAACCAAGAATAAGCAATCTTTATATAAGAGAAGGGCCCTACACAAGGAAAACACAGAAGAAATTCTCATCAACAGCATAAAGCAACGTCTATCCTACCCATATTTTGTTCTTCATTGGTCCTCTAGTTTTTGTCAACCAATCCAACAAATTACTTTGTCATCCAATCCAGCAAAACTGCAACTAATGACAGCAACATAACATTTTGTTCTTTACATTGATACTCCCTTCTAGCAAATGTGCCTGTCAGAGCTTACAAGAAGTATAGGGTACATGGGACTCAGGTAAAAGGCACGGAAACTAAGGGGTGTGAAGAAAACAGCTAATAAGTGCCCATAAAACAAATACTATTTCAAGTCTGTGGGGGGTTTAGGGTGCCCATAAAATAGCTAACCCCCAATTTTACTCTCCAAGCTACTCCTACAAAAACTAATACTAATCTAACCATTATCAAGTAAATGGACACTCTCTTCTACTTCTTTACATTAATTACAGTTAAGGCTCTCAATTTCTACCACCATAAAATTATCCTGTTAGTCATCTATAATTTTCAGAGGATGAGCCATAACCCTGAAAACACTGGTTGATGCTCTGAATAGTCAGTTTACTTGGGAGGAAGAGAGGCAACTTGAATTCAGGATTAAGAAACCCAACCATATCATATACAACTCTTTAACAAGTGATTTGATGCAATTGACATAAGCTTATGATATATATGAAACCAACAATAAAGAGAGAATTTATTAAAAAAAAGAATCCATTGGACTGAGGTGCCTAGGCACCAATGAGAAGCTAATGCCTGAAGTGGGTTATTTTTGCTTACGTTGTGCGGGCTATTTTTGAAACAAGAGGCTCATTCTGACAACTTCATAAAATTTTTAGTGCATTAACACTACATTTTCCTTTTATATTGATTTCAGATACCATAGACTAATCAAACGACCACCAAAAGAATGGATTGTAGAATTCTTTAACCCCAGTCCCTACATCCAAAACCTCTACAACCAATCCCAAAAAAATACTGAAAAGAAGGCAGAAGATAACCGGATTCAATCTGCTCTGAAACTTTCAGGCAGGCAGCCAGAAACTAATGAAAGGAACCCAGAGAAACTTAAAAGCTTAAGGATTTCATTATTAGAATTCTTATCGCACTATCATCTCCTTCAATGTAAAATTAGATTTTGTCTTAGAAGTTAAACTTGCATCATGATAAAAAAGTGACATACTTGAAACCTAAATTATCAATAGCATATGTAAATTCAAACCTAGACGAATTCAGCAGCACAATTAAATCAAGGAAAAAGCATTTGGCAAGATAATTAGGGACACAGAAATTTTGAGAACTTATAAAATCATGAATCAAGGAGAGAATAAGTATGATACGAAGAATATGCAATCTTCTAAAATTAGATGAGTTACATAAAACAACTAATGTAATAAGGGAAAACATTGAATAATTTTGACAGAATACGGAAGTTGAAAATAAAAAATAAAGAACATGATCTCCAATTGATGCAAAAAGTCTCAGAAGAACAAGTATCTTGTATCAGTTTTAAGTTTGGGTTTACCAAATAAGAAATACCTGGCACTCAATAAGGGTTCCTCCAGATTGCACCAAATCATCAACAATGACCACATGACAACCAGCAGGATTTCCCTCCTTGAGCCGAACTATCCTCTTGTCACCTTCACGCACCTTTGTGCACACCACCTAACATCAACAACATGAGTCACTGAGACAATGCAACAATTGAGTATAGAACTATTGGACATTTGAGCCAAAATTATGAACCGACCATGGGAAAGTGATCCAACAACTTGTGGAATCGTTTCCAAGCTCCATCATCTGGAAATGCAACAACAATCTGAAAGGCAACATAATTAAATAGGAACAAGTAATAATTGGTAGCCACTGTTCCTATGATGAAACTCTTTAAGGAATTCTAAAGTTATAATCACAACAATGACCAGTGATATACCAACATATTTGCCAAAAAGAAGCAATTTTGTGATGCAACAAACCTTATCAGAGTCAGGAAGCTGGTGAAGACGTTGCTTTAGCAAAGGAATCCCAGTCTCAAACAAAGGCAAAACATGGTCCCCGAAATAAAACCTTTCCTGTAATCATTTAAAAAAAAGGCTCATTACTAGTTATCAAATATTAAAAGTTAATTTAGACATGAAGAGAGTGTTTTTAAGGCTGATAAAAAATGACAACAAAACAATGTTCTGATATTTTAGGGACTGAGTAATAGAAGACTTTAAACCAAAAGGCATAATGCATTATTTCACCTTGAAATTTGCGTTATGTTGCAATTTCACTGTATTTTGGAATTTCACCCTGAACTTTGACGTTCTATTGCAATAGCATTCTAAATTGCAATTTCTTGACCTCAGGTTAATTTAACCAAAGTTCCATCTCTCAACAAGGTTAATGACAACAATGTCTTATTTGATCAAAACAGAGAGTTGTGTGTGAAAATTGTGCGTTATTTATAATTTTCATTAAACTTCCATTTCCATATGATTTTAGACAATTTAAGCATGCACGGCTAGTAGATGCCCATGCAAAAGCAACACAGTTTCATAAGTTAAAAACTAAACTTGGTTTTTCTCAATTCATTTCGCTCAATACATTCAATAATCCTTCTAATGGATATTTGCTAAATGACACAGGTGCCTTTGGTGCTGAAGTTTTTATTATAAAAATTGAAGGTAAAGGATAGCTTCTGTCAACAATACATGATCATCCTAATTGATACATTAATGCTCCTTGGAGGTTTTTGAGAACTTTTTCAAGTTGATGACTTGTTTAGGGTGCTATTACAATAAAAGGTTAAAGTTCAATGTGAAATTGGCATAAAGATCAAAATAGAATGAAATTACAATAAAACACAAAGTTCAGGGTGAACGATGCATTTAAGCCAACCCAAAAATATTAAAATTTTAAAATAATTTAATCCTTCAAAATCTTGTATTTTGCGCTGATAGTAGTATATATAATAAAATAACTAATATTGAAAATAGCAGGACCAAAATGTGAAGGCACACTTTTTTTTTTAAGTTAAACATCTTGGATATATTCAGAAAAAAAAAAAAAAAAAAAAAAAAAAAAAAAAAGAGGGGGGCGAAACCTGTAAGGCATGTATGTCATAGATAACTAGACTAGTGGGGCCACCTCTTGATATGGGAATATTAGACAATATCCTTGCCATGGTAAATGCAGTTGCAACATCCCCCTCTTCTTCCATCCGCTCGAAGGAGCCAGTCGGAAAGAATGGCAAAACTAAAGTGAAGGAAGCAACAAACAGACGCGGGAGAGCATATATGACAGAAAGTTGTTCAAAGATGACTCCTGGGGAACTAAAAGCCGCAAGAAAGGCAACATGTTGACCTCGGATGTCATGTGCATCGTTTATATAAAGGTTTGGAAATCCATCATCAAAGTTCCTGATAAGTGTTAAAAAAAAAAAAAAAACAACATAAATAGTCCATATCACATAAAAATACTATCCATAGAACACCAGCTGAAGGTTATTTTCTATTATAATAGAAACCTGTATGCATGAAATTTGGAATTGAAGAATCCATAAAGGGGACATAATCATATAAAGAGGAAAGTAGAGAACAGATTTAAGAGTAATTTTTTAAACCCAGAAAAGGTTTCACTTGAAGATCAGCAAATCTTCCATTACTAAACATTAAGTGAATGTTGCATGCGCAATTTCCAACATGCTTTGTGGTCAAGTAAGTATATCATTCTTTAGTTTGTGAGAGATAAAAGACAAACTCCCATCGGAAGTTCTAGCAACAAAGTTAAAGAGGTTAAACCTGACAAAAACATTTGTTGCTTGAAAAATGAGTTAAGTAACCCGCTAACAAGCCCTCATCCAGTTGGTCCTCTATTTCCTTTTATAAGTTTCAGGAATGAAGAATCTTAGATTTCAGTCTTTCCATTCAGTTTTGAGTTTTCATTAATATGATGAGAGTTAAGAAAGGGGGATAGCTATCCTATTGTGTAGATCACACCTCTTAAATCCATTTGGCCTTTTCTAAAACAAATAAACAAATAAAACAAAAGAGAAAATCACAATCTAATTCCTAAGAAATGGTAATGTTCTTGCATACCTTGTATGTAGCAAAGTATGCGCGAAACCCATCTACAGTGGAAACAAAAATTTTGCATTCTTTCGACAAAGCATTTCCAAACTATCAAGCCCCAAAGAACATTCAATTTGTATTCAGAAAACAATTTCTTTGTAACATAAAAGTCTGAGTCCCACTCAAAGAAAGAGAGAAAAAAAAATTTACCCATGTATTCATGGAGAAAAAGTTATATAAAGCATTGAGACTATAAAATAAACATAAAGTAAAACGAAAGAGAAAGCCAAAAAGGACCTCCAGTTTATGGACCGAAGGGTGATGAGTTCAGAGTGAGCAGCTACTTTACGGGCAAGGTCTTCACACTCCACACAATAAAAGAGATGAACTTGCTTCTTCTGTTGTTGTATTTTTATCTCTGCCTTCTTATCCATTTCTCTCCTTCTCACCACCTTCTCTCTCTCTTTCAGGTCCTAAAAGAGGAACACAAACGGCAACGGTAAGCTACTCGCCCAAACAGCAATACAATTCCAAATCCGATTAAAAATCCAATATCCATCCCAACCCAATTAGAAATGCAACTATCTCCATCCCAAATCTGAATAGTACTAACTGTTAACTACCCAACCCAACCAAACCCATTGAGGATATGCAAAATTTAAGGAAAGGTTTTGCAGAAGCTAACTAGAAGTTCTACATTTAGACATAGCTGCTGCGAAAAAAAAAGAACTTCGTTCTGCAATAAGCATATAAGAATTCCTGCTAGAATCAAACCATTATACCACTTCAAGTATAAAAATGGTATCATCCACATAAGGAATAACATTCAATGTTGTTCCGCACTTAATTCTTAATCTTTCGATTTCTATACAGGACAAATTCAGCAATTTCAGGCTGGCCTAGAAAGTTATATTTTACTGTCTCCAAATTTTTCCCTAACACACAAGTGAACATTAAAAACTTCAAAAGAACAGAAAAAGAGACGAATGCAAATAAAAACAAATTACCGCTGAACGGAAAAAGAGGCACAACGAGAGGGCAGGTTAGAGAAAACGTTGATGGCAGCTACCGTCGAAGTCAAGCCGTTGTTATCGGGCTGGAAGAGTCTTTGTCTTGATGGCTGGGTTGCAAGAGTCAGTGGCAGTAAGAGAGAGAGAGCGGCGAGAACAAAGATGATAGTGGCTTAAAAGTTAAAACCAAAGTTGATGTTTGTTTTCTTTTTTGCTTTTTTGAATAATAAGAATTGGGCTTAAGCCCAATGACGTTCGAAAGGTTTTCAAATTTAAAAAATTGAAGCATGAATTTAATTGAGAGAAATGATAGTTGGCAGTGAGCTAATGAAGTTATTTTCTAACGCTCTCTTTTCTATTATTAATATATTAGATTAGATTAAACAACTTGTTAAGAAATTCAGTGTTTTGTTCTACACAAGCCTCCATCTCCTCCCGCCAATTTCTTTCTTTTTCTTTATTTTCTTATTGAGAGCTGATACATTGTTGGACTCGTCCGTGTTAGCGAGTGGGACCGATATTCCAGTTGTGTGCGTTATGGTAATTTGCACAATACTCTTGTTTTGTATTATGATAGCTAGCGTTTAGAATCCGCGCCATGTGCGGTCCAATATTTAAAGATAAAATTATTTTTTATAATATCATTTATAAATATTAAAATTAAATAATAAAATGATAAATTATATATTTTGAGATATGCTGAAAAGTTATGTTAAAATATGTTTTATTAAGTATTCTGAGAAACTTTTCATCGGATATGCAATAGCAAAAGTCATACATGGTATGACTTACATAAAAAAACGCATACACACTATTAATATAATTTTCAATAGTGATAATAATTTTGAGAATTTAATTAATTATATTGGAATAAGAAATTAATTATTTTTTTATTTTATGTTTATAATTTGTTATAAACGATTGTTTATTTATTTGAAATATTAATGTATTACTTATTTAGTGTAATGTGTCCTAAGTGTATATATCTCTTACTTTTTTAAAAAATTATTGTATCATATATGTTGCCGTATCTCGTGTACTGTACCCGTGCAACCTATCTCTTGGTATATGAGACTACTCCATACACTAAGCTAATCAACTAAGATTTTTTTTATTACCAATAAAAAATGAAATCTTTTTTTAATTTATTTTTGTGTCATTGAAATAAGAAATTAAGTTTTTTTTTATTTTTTGTTTATAATTTATTATAAATGATTGTTTATTTATTTGAAATATTAATGTATTACTTATTTAGTGTAGTGTGTCTTAAGCAAGTGGATATTTTACATTTTTTAAAATTTATCTTATTTCGAGCGTTCTTGTATCTCGTGTCTTGTATCCGTGCAACCTAGCTCCTAGTATATGAGACTGTACAATACACCAAATTAATCAATCAAGGTTTTTTTTATTATCAATAAAAAATAATGTGTTTTTTTTTAATTTGTTTTTGTGTCATTGAAATAAGAAATTAATTTTTTTTTATTTTATGTTTATAATTTATTATAAATTATTATTTATTTATTTGAAATATTAATGTGTTACTTATTTAGTGTAGTGTGTTGTAAATTGTGAATGTCATACTTTCTTATAAATCAGCGTATCACGTACGTTCCAATTTATATTTTGTAAATTGTTTATATATTGTTTTTTTTTTTAAGCGTGTGTACTACTTATTAATTATTTTGTAAGAAAAAATGAATTTATATTAATATATTAAATGCTATAGATAATCTTTTTTTCTAGATATTGTATTGATAAATATATTATTGAAAATATAAAACAACCGATTTTCTTACAATTCTTACAATTGTGCTAAATTGTGTAAGAATTCTAACATTAGCCATTCAACAATTCAAAATATTGTCAAGTGGCAAATTGTGTTAGAATTCTAACATCTGTCATTCTGTAATCCAAATAATGCCAAGTGACAAACTTCCATATAAGGCAAAGCACCCTGTTTTTATGTGGAAAAATAATTATTCCTCCCTTAATGTTTTACAAAATTAATTAACTCTTCTTCACATTTCTGTATATTAGGTATTTAGTCATTGAGGTTTAGTTCCGTTTAATTAGATGGTCATTGAGTCTAATTTTAATGATTTTTACTGTTAAATGTCTCGTAAAGGACTAAAATACCCTTTAATAATATCAAAACAGATATTGGACCAAACACAATCTCCTCCTCCTCTTTCATCTTTGCGTTCCTTCATCTCTGCAACTGTCTAAAACACATTTTTGTTAAGTCTCACTACCACCTACTACCTCGCACCATCAATCAATTGCCGTCATCCCATTTATTTTCTTCAAGAGAACTAAATCGACAAAACCTATTTGTTTTCCTGATTTCTTCAAGAAGAACCAAATCCGCAAAACCTAAGCATGGCTTTAAACAAATGCATTAAACACCCAACAAAATTAATTTGATTCTGATTATGAATTTGTTCCATCAACTCCAGCAAATGCTCAAATTCAAGCCTAGATCTCATTGATATCACTTTTGACTCCCTCAACGTAATTTTCTATTTCACAATCGCTTCGATGCGAAGAAGCGTGCCACTAACCCCCGACTTGGCAAGCTCAAGCTCTCGAATCTTGGCACTGACATGGTTAGCAAGGTCACAAGTTGAACGAAATCGAGCAATAATATCTTTAATTTTTTGAACGCTTTTTTCTGCAACAGGAACTAAGTATTAGAGGTTTCAGATAAAAAACTCTTGATTTTTTTTTTTTTTTTTTTTGGTTTATGAAGTTCGAAAGGAAGTAATATTTGGTGTTTTGAAGTGACATCTATTGCTATTTTACAAGTTTCAAATTTCAGGTATTTTGGGTTTATTTTCAAGCTGGTTATTCTTTAAGCGTTGCTCATCTGATTGGTGAAATCATATTATGCGTGTGGGATTTTAGAGTTTGAAGTTACAACTTGGATTTTCATTTGCTTGTGATTTAAGAGTTTTGTTCATTGATCGGTGAAGTTGGGGGTAGGGGGTGAAGAAGACAGCAAGCGAATGTTGTTGAATAATCTTTAATATAGTCCAGATCTATTGTTCATAAAATTTATTTGACAAGAATATACAATAATCGGAAGCGTACCTTTATCTATAACGGCAGATTTATGTTATGGGTTACCTCGTCGTGGCAATTCGATTCTCTCCGTAACAGCAGATCTACGTTTCTTCAATCTGTCCTTTTGTCTGAAAGTGCTCTTGGTCAGAGAATAATCAACAGCTGCAGGAGGTTATTTTATGAGCCTCTCTATCTCCGTATGTGGTTGACGTAGCCGTCACACTCTCTTGTTTCTGTGTTAATCCTAATCTGTTGATTTCTTTATCTTTTATAAGGCAGAGGAAGGATATTAAAACCCTAACTGGCTCTTATCCATTAGGCCCGATAACTATCATCTTGTGCCACCTTAATTAGAATTAGCCTTTTAATCACATGGGCCACGTATAAATTATTAAATAATCTAACAAATGCGGCTAAAATCAACTATCTTTTATTGCAGGGTTCAGTGGAGAGGAAGTGGATTTTTTTTGTTTAATTTATTAGGTTTCAGATGGAGTTTCATATTGAATATTATTTGATTTATGTGTAATTAAAGCCTGAATTTGTTAATCTGGATTGGTTTCTAAAGGATAAGGGAGAGTGTGAAGGTAGAGGTGGTTATGGCGGTGGCTCCGATGACTTGCCATTTGTGGTCTTTTTATATTTGTAGCTGTAAGGGTATCATTTTGTCATTTTAAAAAATTTATCTTTCCTCTCTCTTACTTTTTAATATAATTTAACGGAAAAAATAATTAATTTTGAATGGAAGGATTATATAATGAGACAGAATTAAACTTTAAGGATTAAATACCTAATACACAAAAACGAAAGAATGAGTTAATTAATTTTGTAAAACCTTCATGACGAAATAATTATTTTTCCTTTATATATTATATAGATTTGTGTAACTATTGGAGATGGTAGGGGTAAATAAAGGGAACCGAAAAATCATAATTGAAATTTGAATAATAAAAGTATTGCTTTTAATTTGAATAAGGGAAGATAGAGTAATTAGGAGAGAGGAAATCAAAGACAATCCCTAGCTAAGAAACAGTCGAACGCTGGACTGATTTGAAGGATAGAAGAAGCCAATGTTCTGGAAAAAATAGGGTTCATAAGTTTGTTTAAGGTTTAGAAACAATTAGTGATGTGAAGATCACATATAAATGGCCCAATCAAATCATCATCTTATTATCACTCTGAAGGATGCAAGCAGAAGTTGCAAATGCAGATAAAATACAGTACGAGAGTAGTAAATTGAGTAGCTAACTCAATTTTGGAGAGGTAATGTAAGAATTTGATTAATGAATTTTAATTATTTAACTTCGATTTATTTGGAAGTAGGTTGTAATTTGAATATAACATAAATGTAATTTTATAATTATATGAAATAGAAAATGGAAATGTGTAGTTTGTTTGCTATTTTAGAGTTACCTAAGCAAAGCAATGCAATGTGTAGTTTTGTTTGCTTTTTTCACATAACGTAAGTGTCTATAATATTAGAGAAAGACCATATCTTTTCTAATAGATCCTTAGCCTTGCATCTCTCCATTTTTATTTGTGATTGTTCTCGATATTACAATTGTTGTGGAACTAGATCCTCCACTACAGTAACAATTGTTGTGTAAACAGGTTCACTTGCCCAATACCAGAGATTCAATTAGTGTTTTGTGTGCGTGTGTGTATATATATATATATATATATATTTTAAAAAATATTTTAAAAATGCTGATGTGGCGCTCTATTTTTTTGACATCCTATTTTTATTGCTTTTAGAAATTTTTTTTTTCATTTTTCTCTTTATTTTCTATATTTTAATATTTGTGCTTGTTAGCTGCTGACGAATTCCCTTATCCTTTGGATATATGTATTTTTAAAAATTATTTTCTCTAAACAAATAAATACAACTTTGAAATTTTTAAATATTTTTTTATCTACAAAATACTAATATCTATTTATATATATTTGTACCGAACCTGAAACGTATAAAGTATTCAACTCTCTAATTCTATTTTTATTTTGCTTTCCGGTGTTCAACTCTCTGATTCCTATTTCTATTTTGCTGTCCAGTTGGATTGATTTATGGTTGCCTCCTTCCTACATCATAGGAACCACATGCTTGCTCAATGGAATGGATTAAATTTGTTATTCGAAATCATCATTGGTGAGGTACAACTTATTTATGTTATATATGTTACCTTTTCTTAGATTTCTGAATTAGAGGAATATATGGAAAAAGAAAAAAAGTTAATTGCCAATTGTTCGATGAATTTATTTGACATCCAATTATTTTCTATTCTATAAATAGTTATTTAGACCAAGTATATAAATATATTCTTTTTTTTTTCAATTCTCTGCATTGGTTAATTTTTTTTTTTTTAAATTAAATTGTTCTTTTCAAAATGTAGGGATAGTCTGCATCTAATTAAGAGCAGCACCAAACTTATGTTTGAGGAAGTGTTGGTGAAATTAACTCAGGATCCACTCAAAGTATTTCTAAGTTAATCAAAATCATTGCCTAATAGGACCTTCTTTTATTTTAATTTGTAGGATCAATTTATTTATCTTCTCTGAGCATTCATTGTTTTTTTTTTTATATATAAATTTTTGAGTTTTTTTCTAATTTTTGAAATTTTAAAAATATTGGTTATCTCTTATTATTTTTTTTATAAATTTTTGAGTTTTTTTTTCTAACTTTTAAAATTTCTAAAATATATTTTATCTCTTATTATTATTATCTTATTATTATTATTGTCATTAATAATAATGTTTCAAATATTTTCAAATTCTAATTAGAAGCTTAGTTCGGCTAAAGCAGAATTTCAAATTCGAATATACTATTGTCTCTTCTTTTTCATCTCGAGCTAATGTTAGCTCTTTTATATTTTTTTCTTTTTATTTTTTATATTTTTATGCTTGATCAAATTTTCTTCTCCTTTTTGCAAATTTTCATGTAACATATGTTTAGATTTCATATTTTGATAATTTTGTAGGTCTTTATTCTTTAGCTACTACGTAACAACGATTATGATATGACTAAATTCTTGATTTCTATAGTTTTTATTTGTTTATGAATTAGATATGAAATTATATATATTTTATTTGTATTTACCTTTCATGCTATGATCTTCGTTTTTCTTTCATATCCTAATAAATTTATTTTTGGGCTTTAAGGAAAGGATATTAAAATATATATATATGAAATAATATATGTATAGTAATTATAATTTACATATCATAAAATACAAACTATAAAATATAATCTATAGTAACTAAACAGTCCACACGATGAACGAGCCTTTACCTAATTAAATTATAAGAAAATAAACTTAGTGGTACCTAAATAGCTTTTTGGCAAACAGAAATGGGTTAAATCGGTCATATGCATTTTTACTGAAGTTTATGTATAATAATGAGTACCCTTGGTCCCTAAATCTAGGACTAAAATAAAAATTAACCTATATTTCTTGCTCAGTAATACTTTTATAAGCCTTTCATTAATGAAACGGACAGAAAATACATGAAAGAAGTAAGAGAGATTTCCATTCCTCTCACGGAACAAAGGTCAATGAGGCCTCTAAACGCGTTCGTTGTGATAAAAAATGTCAAATTTGACTTTTAAGTCAATTTAGCACTTAAATTTGTTCGAAATGATTAAAATATGATCTTTTACACCAATTTAAATCTTGATTTTATTTTGATTTTTTTACGAATGAATTGATTCAATTTTAACAAAATACCCATATCAAACTTTTTCCAACTCTTCTAAATAAATGTTTAATATCCATAAAGTATCATTTATTCTAACAAAGTAAATTTACAAAACATACAATATAATTTTAATATGTTGAACATGAAAAATATATGGTAAAGAATAACATAATATACTTCATATATCATTATTCTTTATTCCATATTTAAATAAATTATACATCTCGATTCTAACTATAATTTTAATAAACTTTTATACAAAGATTCTCACATTATAAGTAAAGTGAAAATCAGGGACTAAAGTAATTTAAAATGTCAAATCCGACCTTTTTAATCATTTTAAATAAATAAGTTGAGAGCCAAATTGGCTTTATTCGTTCATTTTGTTGGTATTTCTAATTGCTGCAAAACTTGTCCCGGGTTTATGCAGTTAGGCTTCGAGAACAAGACATGTGGCTTTTCCCAAATCATACCTCTCTATTTCTGAAAATGCAGCTTTGAATTAGGTTTTTTTAGTCTAATTTATTTTTTATTTGTTTGGACTTTTGTATTTTTTGTTCATGGATTTGATGTTAATTACTTCACTGATTTAATATTTTTTTCCAATGCTTTTGTTGTCTGTTTCATGTTAATGCTTTTGTTGACAGATTGGTATTTTTCAGAAATATTTTTATAATAATATTTTTTTTAAATGTCACAAATATTTATAAGGAAAGTAGCAAATAAGTCATTTATTGAACACGCGAGTACGTATATATCTCAATTACCCTATAATTTTAAATTTAGGGACGTATTTATATTTTCCCGTTTCTCGTTTAACAATTTCAATTTGATTTCACTGGTTTCGACAGCCAAAACATCAGCAAGAGGCGTTCGCTCTCTGTCAGCTTGATTTCATTGGTCAGTAAAGCAAGCCTTCTCTAATTTTCTTCCTTTGATTTTTTGATGATTGCCTAAAGAATGGAATTGTAGGAAACTTCATTTATGTTCAGTTGCTTTTTTTCGATTTCAACTCTTTTATTTTCCTCTGGAAGAAATTTATTTTGCCCAAAATGTGGGTAAGTGTTCAGTTAGATTCAAATTTCCAATTAGATTTTCTCTAATTGCTTTATTTTATTGTTTGTCGCAATATGATCTAGCGATTTTTCAGGTCTTGTCGTTTCTTAAATCATTTCTCTTAATTTATACATTCTGTGTTTGGTTCGTTTGTCTCTGATTTGTTAGGGAAGAGTTAAGTATCATGGGTATATATATTAGATACGATTGTGAAACCGAAACTTGCTGTTTCTTGATTCTGCTGCTACTGTTTCTATTACTTGTTTTACATTTTGATTTTGGGTTTTTTTCAGTATTTCATTTCTTCTGTAGCTGTTACTCTGTGTGTGTAGTTGTTGATTTCATTTTTCTGGGGTCTGGTGCAAAGCATGTGATGCTATAGAATGTATGTAGTCCATATCTGCTGTATTGTTAATCCATTTAATAAACAGATTGTTTTTATAAACGTGTTAAGTTATTGGATTCTTACCACTCCAGCAGTTCTAACTTTCAATTCTGAATAATTGCTGGTTTAATTTCAGAATTTGTTGCCTTGCTGTTGACATAGAAGAGGATATCAGATGATAATGGATAAATGCTCAATTCGACTCTTGAAATTTCACGATATTTGATTCGATCTGAAATTAACTTTTGGATCAATTTGGGACATAAATTTTGAGTTCACAATCAATTTACCTCATTTTTGGCAAAAATTTGGGAATAGTGATGTTTCTACTTTTAAAGTAATAAAAAATATTTACAAATAAATTATGGAAATAAAAAATATGAAAATTGAGAAAGGTTCATTTTTCTTCTCCATCTTCGACAACATAATTGGATTTTTCTTTTTCTTTATTTTTTGAATTTTAAATATTTTTATTATTTTAATAATTTTAAAATTTAAAATTTTATTATTTTATTATAAAAAAATGGGGGTAAAAAGTTATCATAAAGTCAAAATTTATTTCCTCAATTGATTCAAAATTTAAGTTGGGATCAAATTTGAACATCTAATGGAAGTTCAAGGATCAAACCGAGTATTTATCCAATTGTAATTCTGTAGATTCATCATCACTCTGCTTAGTAGGAATAGCTAGCTACAAATGTTTCAATCATCTTTGAGACTTAGTTTCTACTGTACATGATATCAAGTGGCACTGTCTCAACTTTCTTTGCAGAGGATAACCTATAAGAAGAATTCTACCTAGAAGTTCCAAAAGATTGAGGTAATTTCCCTCCTAATTTTACTAGAACTTTTCCAAACTACTTTGTTTGAATATTTAACTTGGCTACTTGTAAATTTTTAACAACATTTTTGAAAATTTGTTGGTTTTTCGGTTAATGTTATTGTTTTGTTTTTTCATAAAAAGCAATATGTTTTTCAAATGATAGATTATAATTTTTAACTCTACTAATGAAATATATATTATAAACCAATATTATTACAATTGAAGAAATGATAGTTTTTGAAAAATTTTTATCATGATTTCTAATTTTTTATAACTAAATGAAATAGAATATAGTTTACCTCCCTTTTCCATTTACTGTGGGTTTACATTATCTAATATTTTGCTTTTTGTTTTTGATTGCTCTAAAGATTTTACAGAGACCATCTCTCTTAAGAACAGTGCCATGAATGATCGTCAAAAATCTTTCATTCTCTACTCCTCGACTAACTTCCCACTTCCTCAAGGTCCCAAGTTCATTTAATTTCCCTTAAATTTATCCTTTTCAAAATTTTCAATCTAGAAAGATGTTTTTATTCATCATTATTTGATGACTACAGGAGTAAGGCTATCATATGGGACAGCTGGGTTCAGGGCGGATGCATCAATCCTCCAATCAACAGTATTTAGAGTCGGGATTTTAGCAGCTCTTAGATCTTTAAAGACCCAATCAGTGATTGGCTTGATGATCACTGCATCACACAACAAAGTCAGTGATAATGGAGTCAAAGTTGCTGATCCGAGCGGTGGTATGCTCATTCAAGACTGGGAACCCTTTGCTGATGCAATTGCTAATGCTGCCACTCCTATAAACCTTGTTCAGGTCAGTAATCTGTCCTCATGCTTAAGGTTGTTGATATGGTATGGTATGTCCATTAAAGATCCACAGATAAACTACTGTGAGATGCTAATTGGATTCAGATCAGAAGGCATGCTAAAATTAAAGTAGGCTATCTTGGTAATATACGTTTTATCTTGACCATAAACTATGAAGACGAAACTCCATTTTAACAAATTCTTACTTGATTGGGACCAGTAGCACTGTAGCAGCACATGCTTAAAAATTTATTAATTTTCATTTAGTTGACTTAACATGTGGGTTTAGGAGATGTGGTATCTTAGTCTCTCTATGTTGTTGTAACTATTCTATTGATTTTTTTACCTTTTCTTCAGTGCTTACATTTTATAAATTGAGCCCAAGTGTTCTGTTTCAACTTTCTCCAGTTGATAGATGAATTTGTAAAGAAGGAAAACATACTTTTTGATGGAGCGAGGTCAGCAGAGGTTTTGCTGGGAAGAGACACAAGGCCTAGTGGCCTATTTCTCATTGAAGCTGCTAAACAAGTATTCTGTCCCTCAAACTATTTTGAACTTCTCTGTATGGGTGTGTGTGCCTTATTTTATTTTATTTTATTTGTTTTGTCAAGGTTGAAGCTGTGTGATCTTAAAGTTACACCCTTTAATTCATCTCTTTGAGAAGTAGTCTTGACTTGTGCTTTATCTTTGACCAAAGGGAGTTAATTCAATTGTTGGAGCTCTTGCTCTTGACATGGGAATTTTAACAACTCCACAGCTACACTGGATGGTGCGTGCAAGAAATAAGGGGATGAAAGCTACTGAAGATGATTATTACGAGCAGCTTTCTAGCTCATTCAGGTTTGTTTGAAATATAGATGATTGTCCTGGCTAGAAGTGATTGCTTTTGACTTCATGTCTTCACTTGAGGTCCTTTTATACTTTATTAGGTGCTTGACTGATTTGATTCCAAATGGACACAAGATCAATGAAGTGGATGACAGATTGGTGGTGGATGGGGCTAACGGTGTTGGTGCAGAAAAAATTCAAGTTTTAATGAAGAAGTTGAATGGTTTGCTTATTGAGGTTCGCAATACTGGGAAAGGAGGTGTCCTCAATGAAGGAGTTGGTGCTGATTTTGTTCAGAAAGAAAAGTTTTATCCACAAGAATTTGGTCCCGAAGATGTTGGGATAAGGTCGATCATCTCATTGTTTGAATTAAATAATCCCTGTTGTCAAACATGCAAAATGCCATGGTCATTCTTATGTTTTGCTTTCTCTGGTTGCTGGCATGCTTGCTTTTTCACTGTGTTGGATGAGAGAAAAAAAGCTGAACATAATCAGACAATAATTCATTTTTTTGCTTCTCGAGATACATTGAAAATAGTTTTATTCTCGAAATGGGCATAAGTTGCATGGAATAGTCATTATTTGAGTTTGGTATCAGCATATCTAACTGCTTAACACTGTGGTCGTCTGAATAATTAAGCAGGAGATTTATTTTTGTTGATCACGCCTGTGTTTCCAACTAGGATAATATCGTCACTACAAGTGATCGAACAACTGCCATGGTTGTTGATGTAGGATGGCTTTGACTCTTAACTTGCAGGAGTATCATATTCAATACATATAAGAACTAGGAAATTTCATAGCTGACAGTTTATCTTCCACATAAACCATGTTGTTGACTGGAGCTAACTGTGTGCATGTTTCTAGTTTTTCAGGTGTGCGAGTTTGGATGGAGATGCTGATCGACTTGTTTATTTCTCTGTGCCATCAAGTGATAGCAGCACAATTGATCTTGTTGATGGGGACAAGATACTATCTTTGTTTGCTGTATTCATCAAGGAGCAGTTGGCTGTTCTTAACACAGAGGGAGAGGAGAAGATCAGTGACGATTATCAAGCTCGTGTCGGTGTTATACAAACAGCTTATGCAAATGGAGCATCGACATATTACCTCAAACAATTGGGCTTAGAAGTGGTCTTTACCCCAACAGGAGTAAAATACTTACATGAGAAAGCTGCTCAGTATGATATTGGAATCTATTTTGAGGCCAATGGCCATGGTACCATCCTGTTCTCAGAAAGCTTCTTATCTTGGTTGGAGGAAAGGTGTAATGAGCTGTCTTCCAAAAACAAAGGTTAGTTCTTATAGAATCTTGTATTAGTATTACTTATTTGCAAAGTCTTAAGTTTGAAATTTTTTGAGATATTCGGTTGACCAGATTCAGAACAGCATAAAGCTGCTTTGAGACTGCTAGCTGTTAGTAGGCTGATCAACCAAGCTGTTGGGGATGCTTTAAGTGGTTTGCTATTGGTGGAAGCCATTTTACGACACATGGGCTGGTCAATACATAAGTGGGCTGAACTTTATCAAGATTTACCAAGCAGACAGATCAAGGTATGTTTCCTACTGCCATTGCCTTTTTTTTTTTTTTTAATTTTTAGGAGGATGACTTTCTGAATTGTTGTTTCTTTAATGTTGTATCCTGCAAATTTTTTAATGCTAATGGAGGATCCAGATAGAGTAGCTAAGATCCATTAGCTTCATTTGGGTTATCATTATGGTCCACATTCTTGTTCCTCTCAATTGGGAATGCTTCCCTTTCATTGTCAGGTCAGAGTTGTTGACAGAACTGCTGTTGTCACAACAAATGCAGAGACCGTGGTTGTGAAACCCCTCGGCATTCAAGATGCCATTAATGCACAAGTTGGTAATGTATTCGGAGCCCTAATATTATTGAGCTGGCATATTGTTTGTCAGGATTTTCACATGAATTCCTTTCTTACATCTTCTTTTCATTGGCCATCTCAACTGTCTAGGTCTGAAATAAGCAAACATACATAGAAGCATATAATATTACTGTTAATCATTGTTTGGTTTAAATGAGTTCCATAAAATTTTGGTGGGATTCATTTGAAATTTTCATGTTTTTTTGTTTGGTATAAATGGAAACATTGATTTCAATCTCATAAATTCAATTTTATGAGTTTTATAGAATTCAATATAACTAAATCAAATTCTATTATTTTTAAACGAAGTTTATACTTTAAATTCATTCATGCCAAACATTGAGGTTAATAAAAATAAATGGTTAGTTGTCTTTAGTTCCTCGAAGTGTATGTGCATGTACACGGGAAACTTTATAATTATAAGCAACAATTATTGGTTACCATTTTGAGGGACTGAACTAGGTATTTTTACTATCTCATTCAGCAAAATACTCCCATGGCCGATGTTTCATACGACCATCTGGTACGGAGGATTTTATACGTGTATATGCTGAGGCATCAACACAAGAAGAAGCAGACAGCCTTGCAGGGTCTGTAACAAAGCTTGTGGATCAGTACCTAGGATTTTATGGCTCCAGATAGGATTTGTTTTTATTCACTCCAACATGATGACCTACATTGCCACGAAAGCAAATCAGAAGGTTTATATCATTGATCATCCTGGATATTTGAGGTCATTTACCACATACTTTTGGTTTTTTGGTCTTTTGAGATCGTAAAATTGCAGATACTAACGCTGTGTTCCAGTAATTTGTCACCATACTTTCAATAACAGTTTTACAGATTTGATTAGTACACTTTATGGTCTCGGAGACTAGTCAAATTTGCAATGAGAAAATAGGCATGTTTTTGTATGCTGAGAATTTACGATCCATTTGCCGATTATATATTGATGCCGAGAGTTGTACTTCAGAAAGAGCCACAGCAAGTTTTGAGACGCCCAAATATATGCTCTTGTATAAATTTCCTAAATGGCATGAATTAATATATATACGTACTTATGCTTTGAACTCAATTCGGCTTATACATATTTCAATGTAAAGAGTTAATGTATTAAACATTTCAATTTATAAAATTATTTATTAAATAATTTAATTTATAAAATCATTCTATTGAATATTTCAATATCTAAAATTATATTGATTAAATGCTTATTAATATTATTAAAATTTATAACTTTCAAGGCATAATAGGATCGGGAATGGAAGCTGGGCGGGTATCTGCAATTTAAGCTATCAGTATCCATATTCATTTAAAAAATTTATCATCCGTACCCGTTCAAAATCCGTTTAAAATACCTTTATACGGGTAATACCGTGAATTTTACTATCCAAATTCAAACTTATTTAAAATACAATTTTTATTAATAGTGGATAGGATATCCATGGGTACCTAATAGCGGGTAGCGGGTATCTAAAGATCTATACCCGTACCCTACCCGTATCCATTACGGGTAATAATTTCACTATCCGTATCTGTCCCAAATTTATTTATAACTACCCACCTTATTTAAACAGATCGGAGCAGGATGGGTACGCTAAAATAACCGTACTGCTTCCATCCACAGGATCTTGCAAACTGTAGGGTGCCTACGTGTAATTTATTTGTTTAGTCAATTAATTATCCTACATCATATCACTAATGTACCATAAAAAAATAGCGAAAATAATGGAGGAATCCTCCCTTTATTTTCCCTGTCATGTTTGGATCCTTTATTTTCTTTACTCTCTATTCAAATTGAGGGAATTTAATATGTTCTCATTTTGGTCTCTTCCCAGACAAGAGAATTGTAACTGGTATTTACTTTTACCAAACATCTTCTCAATTGACTTGGGTTTTTATTACTTTATTTCACTGTTTGATTTATCATGAAAATTTATAAGGTATTTTCAGTTTTATTTCACAATCAACATAAAAATCTTCAATGCTAACAATGTATTCATGAGTCTTCAGAGCTCTTCCTTTTTATCTCATACACCTACTCCAGGCCCTCATATCCCCTTCTACTAGGCAACTCCAGGGCATTGTAGCCACTCCTCTGTTCAAAAATAGACCTTGCTAAAGCCAGAAAGAGACAAAACAGGCCCTCACATCCCTCTCTACTGGGCAATATATAAGAGCAGATTTGCTGAACCAAAATCCCTTAACACCTAAAAAAGTCTCTTCTCACATGCAGCAGGAAGAGGTGACAATTCCATGTTCTTCAAATTACAGGAAGTAAAAACATAAAGAGATGGTCAAAACAAGGAAAAACTATAAAAAGTTTTGCTTGTTTTCTCAATCCATTTCCCAAAATAAAATGTTTTAGTGATGGACCAAAACTAAACCAAATTTGATCACAACCAAGCCTAATTGTTCCTATTCTCTCAGAAACTAGGAAATTCATAGCTAACTAACTTCACTATCCCTTGTCCTGTAATAAGTCAGGAAGGATTCTGAAGAGGTCTACAACATTCCCAAAGAGAAACCTCCGACCATAGCAAGCAATGTAGTGCAAACCAGAATAAAATTAAGGTGGTGACTCTTTTCAATCAAAGTCCAATTCATAAGGATACAACCACTTCGTGTGTGAGATCAAATTCAAATGAGCATTCAGATACTTTTAACCATCCCGGGTGATGCTTGGACAAGGCCTTACATTAGCTGTCTAAATCAACAATACAATCCCACTTGCATCATGATACCAAAAATTTTAAATTCAATTAAATCCACCAAAGTATCAACTTGATCAGGTCAGTAGTTAACAACAGTCTGGCAGAAAAGGAAGCCAAAAATATTCTGCTCTCATATTAAAATGTTGAAGAAGAAGATAATAATATTTATCTAATGGCAGAAGCCATTAATAAAAGAAACAGCAGTTCAACAAAGGTATTTATACATGTTTTGATGTTTCGTGTCCCTAATTTCTAGGTAGATGACATATTTCATAGCAGAAAACAACTTGCTAGGATTTTGAAAAACAGAATGCTTTGCAAACTGGCAGCTAAGCAATTTTGTTCAACACCCGCGGGGGTGGGGGGGGGGGGGTGGGGGGGGGGTGGGGTGGGGAAGGGAGAAGGGGGAGGGAGGGAGGGAGGAAGAAGAGAGAGAGAGTAAAAATCTGAGTTGACAGTATTTCCTCGGGCATAAACTGTATAATACCTTCCAAGGTGCAACAAATTTTTGAAATTTCGATCTTCCAAAGGGCTTTGGAAGAATTTTCAAATTCCACTTGACAAGGCTTGCAATTGCTAACCATACATGTCAATATAAAATCCAAATTTCAATTTACAGTAAAGAATTGCTGAGATCATCCTTCTCAATAACCCCATCTCTTCACTTGACAAGATACTAAGCCCTTCTCTCTCTCTCGCTAAAACACACAGACACAGAGAGACATGGGCGCACCACACATTAATTCAACTAAGGATCATTTTGTACCTCTGGAAATCAATAGAAGACCATTTGAATACTTTCTCTTCCAGAATTTATAGAATACAAATCTTCCATGTATTGCACAAGCAAAATACAATACAATATGCATGACACCATGGAAAATAGCACAGCAGTAAATCACATTTTAATCTTATAAACGAAAAAGAACAATGGCACCTTAGAAGTATGATGTAACATTCAAATCTTGTGCCCCAATCTAAAAGCTTTTTCATTGTTTGAAAATGGAAACTAGTTAATCGAAAATAAAAGACTTTTTGTTGCATTAATGATGTTCACAGGGATTTTCATTCAGCTTTTTGGTTAGAGGTTTTAATATCCTCAATATATATAAAAAATTAATCATAAAAAATAATTAGATGCTGAACTTCCATCAACCAATAAACCAGAAAATAATCAACAAGCATAAAAGATAACACAACCACACCACTTTCATCAACCAAGCCACTGCAATAACCAAATAAACATTCATTTTTATTATAACTGGTCTCTACAAATTTAGAGAATGTCATGTATAAAACGAAATCAAGTAGTACTGTCAGCAACTTTTCTCATGTCAAAAATCATGGGGAAGAACAAGAATAACACTGATATGAGTCACCTATTTCCTCCCCAATGCTGCCTCAAATGAAAGTTTTGGATGTTCAACACTCAGCAGCTGAATTTTGAGTTTAACTCTCAGCACCAGCTTTCGAACTCCGAAAATCCCTTTTCAATTCAGCAACTCTTTTCCTACAAGCGGCCATTGATTTCCCAGGAACTGCAGCTGCAATCTTCTCCCACCTCATTGCCACATCCTTAGGAAACGCTTTCAAGGCATTTAACAAAGCAATATCCTCTCCTGCACTCCACCCCACTCCACCGCCACCATCCTCACTATCCTTCTTTGCTTCACCACTCTCTTCTCCACCAATCTCGGCCTGAACTCTTGTATCCAATGGTTTCCTATTCTTTAAAAACTTCGCATATGAATCATTACCATCTACTTTCCTTTCTCCCATTTCTTTTGCCATCTTTATTACACTCTCTACTCTATGCCTCCCATTAAATGCCTCTGCAATCACTTCCCACCTTCTTGGCTTTCCAACAGGATTCTTCATCATTTGTTTCTTCAATATCTCTAAGTCCTCTTCAGTCCAGTCCTTCTCTTCCTCATTTGCCACCAACCCATTTGTACTCTTCCCCAAAGCTTCACGCTTTTTCTCTGTAATTGACGATCCATTTGCTATTTCTATACCATGAATTGGACTCATAACAGTTTCATCAGATCTAATTGGTTTGGATCTTTTCTTGGGGGCTTTCTTTTTAGATGAAATCTCGGGTTCTTCATCAAGAGGCTCGAACTCGACGATTGGACCTTGGCCGACTGAAATGTCACCACCTGTGACGTTAGATGGTGCGAAAGGGCCAATAAAGAAGGAAACAGAGACCCAAAAGAGGAGAGATTTAAAGGGTTCCGCTTGGAGATAAAAAATAGAGAAAATCAATAAAAGGGAAGAGAAGGCAATTGTAATGAAGAAAAGAGGTTTATTTAACGGTTTTTGTCGAGGTTGTTGATCTGCAAATGAAGATGGGATTGGCCGAGATTGGAAGACGAACCTGGGTCTATCGTCCTCATCCAGGAACTCCATTGTTGGTTTGCTTAGAGTTCCAGAGAGGAAACAGAAGACGAAGAAAGGAAATTGCCTAAATTTTTTTTATTCTCTATCTCTCTTTTTTTTTTTTTTTTTTTTTAACCCAAAAACACGCTCACACGTATGTGACGGTGAAAGTTAACAGCAACCATTTTACATGTGTGCCGCTCGCCTTTTGAAAAACTGTTAATGCCCGCCTTTTGTTTCAGAGCACTTGAAGTCTCTTCTAAGAATTTTACTCAAAGAAGTTCGTATGTTTTCTCAGTTCACGAGTTACAGTTTCCAAAAAACATTTCCCAAAATTTACATTCAACGACTATCAATTTCTCCGATCTCTATCACTGTTAGACTATATGCTGCACATAACCTGCTCAACAAAATGCCTAACAGCAAGTTCTCATAGCCGTATTGTTTATTGGACCGTTGCTCACTCAATACTCGAAAAGTGGTTTTGTTGATGAAGCTCGACAGCTCTTTGATTTCATGCATGGGAGAAATGTTCATTGTGTTATTGGGATTTTTGCAACGTGGGAGGCTAACACTATGTTTGGGAAAGAGAAGAAAGAAAATAAGAGAGTAGAGAAAATAAGAAATTATTGTATTATTTATTTTCCACCGTATATTTGGATTGGAAGAAAAATAAAATGAAGAAATAAAATAAGATGAGCAAAGAAAATATTATTGCTATAAATTTACAATTTTACCCTTAATCAAAGAATGAAAATAATAATAATTCAAGAGAGCAGTTGTGTAACAAAAGAAGGAAAATTTACAATCAATCAGGTGTGACTTGATTAGTCTTTCCACATCTTGTAGAAGATGTGGAGACTGAGAGACCTACAGCTCACGTCCTCTTCACCACAAAGTTATCACCAATTTGGTGAATATTATTCGAAGGGGAGGAAATTAAAATTAAAATATACATAAGCATTGTAAATACATATAAATTATTTTGTATTATAATTTATCAAAAGTGGGTTGAAGCATAAAGAAAAGCAATAAAGATATCATGACTATTAGGGGCAATTTGTAATTTCATGCAAAATAGTCAGATCCTCCTTAAAATAGCCAAAATCTCTCCGTTTTGAAGAGATTAAAAAGTGGTGGGCCCGGGTGAAATTTGATACAAAATTTCCTTATACTTTCATTTTCTCTCGTCTCTCCAAATAAGGTAAACTGGTAAAGTAACTTTCAATTGTTATTTTTTTCTCATATTTTCTTTCCTTCCCGTTTATCCTCTTTAAATTCCAAACACGCTGCAAGTGAAGGATAATAGAGGGATAATAGTTAGAGATCAATCTATAATTCCCGGTCATCCGGATAAATTATACTGATGGTCACCTATTCGAATTTTTTTAAAATGTAATTTATTAAAATAATATTAAAAATTATAAATACTTATGATAGATCAAATATAGAACTTTATTATTAATAGCTAATAGTATTCGTTGATCTTTAATAAAAAGAAAGAATTTATTTTCTTTTGAATAATAAAACTAAGATTAAAAAAAAATATAATATTAAATCTTTCCATTTCAAGTTGATTTTGATAAAAGATATAAATTTTCACAGCAGCAACAAGTCCGTTAATTGATTTGAACGAGAAAATAATAATTTCTCTGCATCTTCTATACCTGGATTGTTTTTTCAAGAATTTACAAAATATGAATACAAATGAATTTTCACCACTATGCATCAATAGCATCAATGGAGGAATAAGCCGCCTTACCAGGCTTCACTAATCAAAGATCCACACCTATAAATCAAGACCTAAAATATCTAACCAAATAAAGTCAATATCATATTTTTATTTAGTAATAAACACTCACAAAGAAGGAAAAAAAATTCCAAATATGGAGACAACGCAACAATAATAATATAAAAAACAAATAAGTTATAGGAAAACATATTTGAGTTAATAAAGTAAATAAAAGATTAAAAGCAAAGGAAGATTAAAAGTGAAAGGAGGTGAAGCGAAAGAAAGAGTAGAAGGTAATGGCTCTTGCTGATAAACAGTGACAGTCCCAAATTAAAACTAGAATTAGAAGACTAGAAAGAAAAGAGAGAAAAAAAAAGACTTGATTTCACACTTGATTTTATAACTTTAATTTTTCATTTTTTTTTAACTTTGATATTTGTTTCAATGGAAGGTCACTCATTGAAATATTGTCATCAGAAATAATAATATGGTAATAAAAATAAATTAAAAATTTCAGATTTTCTCTTAATATATTAATTTGGAATCTGCCTTTTAATTTATTTAACAAATGACGTCATTTAAATAAAAAGTTTCTTTTAAAAAAATAAAAGAGAAAAAAAATTTCACTCTCTTATATTTTCTAGCGTTTTTTCCTTTTCTTTTCTATATTCATTCATAATCATGATTTTTTTTTGTGATATATGTAATTTTTAGTGTCATATTACTATTCTAATTACCCTATTATGATAAGTGACCTCTCATTAAAATAAAAATTAAAGTTGAGCGATTAAAAAGTGACAAATTAAATTAATGTGACCTAAATAAAATTAAGTACAAAATTAGGTCATTGGTGTTAATTTTATTGTGATTTTATTGAAAAAACACTCTAAAGAAAGTATTGTTTTGCACAGAAAAGGATTTTTTGTTATTAGCTTTATGCAGTACATATATAGGAAACAAAAGATACTGAAACACCCCGAATTTTTATTTTCAAAATTTATGAAATTTTTAAATCAAAAATCAGAAATTATGACTGCTTGGGCTGCAAATGCCGTTTAGTTTGATTCGAGCTCAAGTTTACAAAGTTGGGCTCAAGCCCAAAACACATTATCGGAATTACCGGGTTGAGAACCTTTAAAAATTTTTAAGAATGAATATGGAGTCCTAACTATTAATGTATTTTAAATATGTAAATGTGAGTGTGGTTACTACATGAATTAATTATCTTAAAAATCTAATATTATGATTATTAATATTAATATCAAGTGAATTGAAGAAATGTTATAGAACCTAATTAAAATAATAAAAAGAAATCAAAACGGATCTGTAAACCAGGCGAAAACCCCATAAACCAAGCAAAAGTCGGGCCAAACTGTTGATTTGGATCAAACCGATTCGAATCGAACCGAAATGGCCCAGAACCCAGAATCACCTTCTCTTTTTTTTTTTTTCTTTTCTTTTCTTTTCCGTTCTTCTCCTTTCCCTGGATCGCGCGCTACCTCCTCCCCCTTTCCTCCCCGTTCCGGCCACTGGAGCTGATCGAGTCCCCCTCCTCGCCGTCGCGTCACCAGCGCAGCTGTTCAGGCCTCCCTTCTCCTCTCTCCTTCTTTTTTTTGGCAAGCACATCGACTGCAAGAGGAGTCGCAGTTTCGCTCCACCGCAAATCGCGCCTCTAGTTGGTTTTCCGACGATCTCAAGCAACGAGCCAGTTGTAGCAGATCTACTTTCTTCCTCTGCTTCCATTCCGTGGCATCAATCGTTTGTAGTGTGGCCTGGATCGAATGAGCTCATAGAAGACGGTCGGCCGAAGGTTTGGAGGCGGTTTCCGGCCAAACGAGGCATCTTCAGCTCAAATTGGTCATATAATCGAGGTCCTGGCATAATTTCGAGTATTTTGGTGTGCAGATTGACCAATTCTAGACCGTTTGGATTTTCCGGCAACCGTTCACGGCGTCAGCGGCAGTGGTCAGGCGACCGGCCGGCGACACTCCGGCGAGGCACCAAAATGGCAGAATTCTCCTCTCCTCCTGTAGACTGTGAATCCGTCGTCCGATTCTCAATCGGTACACTCTAAGACTCGATTCGTAATTTTTGTATAAATCTTGAATTAACTAATTAAAGAATCTAATTGGGTATTTAAGTAAATTAAATTGAAAATTGCTAAATATATTCAATGAACATTAATTATAATTATAAGGTTGATATTGAAATATGAATTCCTAGCTAATAATAATGTAAGTAAATTTTAGGAATTTTATTAAGTATTAGTATAAACAAGTAAATAGTTATAGAACAATTAATTATAATGGGAATTTAGCTTGATTAAGAATGTGCCCGATGAATAGGCAGTGTGAATTGAATGAACGAATGAATGATGGTTATGGCAGATGGGATCGGTTTGTGAATTGTCCAATGGATGAGTTGTGTGTTGACATGCGGAAAAATATAAAATTGGATAGTACAGTTTATAGAGGAAATACTGTTGAATTTTAGCGCAAAACACTTAATACAGAATTAAATTCGTCATATCCTTAATAGGCAGTAACGACTAAAACTTTTAGTATTCTTATTATTACTATTATTATTATTATTAGTAATATTATGATTATTATTCATATTATTCATATTATTATAAAAAATATTACTTACCAAATAATTAGAAGTTTTATTTAAAGATTAAAAATTAGAATAAATAAATAAATGAGGAAACACTATATATACAGTTTAGTTGGATAAGTTAGTTAAGTGATTAGTAACTAAAACTAATAAATAAATGTGAAATACATTTCTCGAATTAGAATTCTTATTTTAGAATTTTCTTTTATTTTAGAGGTTTATAAAATTTCAAAATGCGAGGACAAAAGTTGGAAGCATGTAGTAATAAAGACAGTCCTTTTAAAGGACAATAAAGAACTGTGAGTAGTGTTAGATAATTCGCATCATCCGCCTGCATTCATGCATTCATGGCTACATGTTATCATGCATTATTTTGTTGAATCGCCATAATGTGCTGCACTATTTGTTGATATTAAAAATTGTTTGGTTACTTGTGATATTGATGTGCCTTGCTTGTGTGGAATTGGGATGGAGTGAGTCATCATCGGTTTGTGAGGACGGTCGATAAAGCATGGATCCGGATTATGATGAAATTATGAAATTGGACCGTCGGCCGGGTAAGTGGGAGATCGGTGCCCCCGTGTGCACCTGATACCATGGATTATATAGAAACCACATCGTGGCCTCCTGTTGTGTGCACCTGATAATCTGGATGTCATAGAAGCCCACAGGGTGGCATCTTGTTGTGTGCACTAGATGATCTAGATTTGACGCAGACCATAGGGTTGCCTTCTGTTGGTATGGAAAAGAAAAGAGAGAATGGAAAAACAATGAGAGGACTGGTCATGTGAGGGTTAGACCGGTCGGCTAGGTATGGGGGATTGGCTTCCCGGGTGCACACGTCTGAGAGGATGGGCCATGTGAGAGTGTAACAGCCCAGCCTTAGTGTGATAATGTCCGCTGTGAGCCTACGGCCCGCACGGTTTTGTTCCTGGGTCAGGGGTCACCCACTCTGCCAGCCCAAAACGCGTCACACTACATATTCTGGCAGTTTAAATAGAATCTTCTTAAGGTCATAATCAACCACTGCCTGATATTTTTTTAACCAATCCATGCCCAAAATAACATCAAAATCTCTGAAGGGCATCTCAACTAAATCAGAAAGGAATACCTGACCTTGGATCATTAGTGGGCAATCATGATATAATTTGTTAACAATAACCTCCTGCCCTAATGGACTCGATACAAGCACATCATAACCCAATCTCAAACAAGGAACAGATGCATAACAAGAAATCCTAGCACTAATATAAGAGTGAGATGATCCAGGATCAAACAACACATAACACCTTAACTAAGGGAATCTGTTAATCGAGACTTCACATATGATGAAGAACCAGTGGCTATCATAGCTAAGGAAGTTAAGCAACTTCGGAATAAACAGATTCCCTTAGTTAAGGTGTTATGGAGAAGCCACTCCAGAGAAGAGGCTACTTGGGAACGTGAAGAAAATATGAGAAGACAACATCCACAATTATTCAGAGATCTATAATAGGTAAAATTTCGAGACGAAATTTCTTTAAGGAGGGAAGAGTTGTAATATCCTCAACTTTATAGTTCTTGTTATTCTAGCTTTTTTGATGAATTCGGTTATTCGAATGAAAGGAAAACCTAGAATAATGGGAAACACTATATATTGAGGATGTTAATATTAATTTACAAATCAATTTGAAAGATTAAAGGAAATCAAAAATGAGTTAAAGAGGAATGACTTTTTGGTAAAGTACGATTTTACCCGAAAAGCCCGAAAAACGGTAATTTCAGTATGACTTTTCTTAAGTGGGGTTTAGAATATTAAATACACTTGGTTTATACCTAATAGGACTAAAGTGAAGTGATTAAAAAGATTACAATGCCAAAGGATGAAGGGAAAACAAAAGGGAGGATTATAGTGTAATTTTCATTTAAAGGACATGGAAGAAATTTTTAATAATGTTTATTATATATTTTTATGAAGAGGTGGAGATAAACCACGACATTTTCACCCATTTTTGCAGTCCAAGTCGTTCAAGAAGAGAGGAGGAGGGTTTTAATTAAAAACCAAGCAAAAAAGAGGTGAAAATCAAAGAATTTTCAAGTCATTCTTAAGAAAAGGTTAGTTATCTTCACTTCCTCCTTTTTTTCTATGGATTAATTTTTGAATTCCATGAACTTTGAAGTGAGATGCTTGCTTGTTCATTCTGATTTGGTGAAGATGAAGTAATTAGAATTGATTTTAAGGTGATTTAAGATGATTGAAATTAGTTATGCATGAATTCAAAGTCTAATTTGCATAATTCACCAAGATGGACGATTTTGAGTTTGTACTTGATATTCTATGAATTAGAGATTCTGATATATCTTATATTATGATGTTATATAAGTAATAAGAGAGTTAGATTGCATGAATTTGTGCTGGAAGTGAGTTGAGAATGCTTAAGCAAACATATCATTGTCAGACTTGTTACCGTTGGGCTGCCTGAAATTCAACTTCTGTAATTGACCTATTTGACTAAGCAAATGAACTTCAAAATTCATGAAATTTTATATGGAGATAGGCTGAGATGTTGGGTAGGTCATGTTAAAAGGGAAAGGCCATTGGATAAAAGGAAATGGAGTTATAATTAAATCACTGCAGGCTGCTCAGCATGAGAAAAACTGAAATTCAGATTCTATAATTATGTCATTTGAAAATGCAAAGGAGCTTTAAAAATTATGAAATTTTACAGGCAGTACCCTAAGAAGTTGGGAACATGCTGTAAAAATTTCAGGGCAAATGAATATGAGGAATTCAAGATATAGTCAACGGAATGCAAGCTACTCAAATGCTAAAATTCTGCATTTCATAAACATTGAATGAATTTAGCATGCCATTCACTTCTATTGTTTGAATTGTTATTATTATGTGTCTAGGATGTGGTTAAGTGTTGGATATGAAGTGTTTCATGCTTAAACTAAGGTCATATGACACTTGGACGAGCATAGTGAAAATGAAAGAAAAAGCATGATACTACATTCTAATGCTTAATTTGCATTCCTATAGAAGTGCACGCGTTTACATTATGTAGTATGAAGTTAATGAGTATTAATCGCATGCTACAACTTTTGAGAGAAAGGGAGTTGAGGAGAGGGTGGTTGCTAGAGGAAAAAGGCTAGGGGAGCCTTCTAGATCAGGTTAGTGTACAATGATATGTTTGCTTAAGCATTCTCAACTCACTTCCAGCACAAATTCATGCAATCCAACTCTTCTATTACTTACATAACATCATAATATAAGATATATCAGAATCTCTAGTTCATGGAATATCAAGTACAAACACAAAATCGTCCATCTTGGTGAATTATGCAAATTAGACTTTGAATTCATGCATAACTAATTTCAATCATCTTAAATCACCTTAAAATCAATTCTAATCACTTCATCTTCACCAAATCAGAATGAACAAGCAAGCACCTCACTTCAAAGTTCATGGAATTCAAAAATTAATCCATAGAAAAGGAGGAAGTGAAGATAACTAACCTTTTCTTAAGAATGACTTGAAAATTCTTTGATTTTCACCTCTTTTTTGCTTGGTTTTTAATCAAAACCCTCCTCCTCTCTTCTTGAATGACTTGGACTGCAAAAATGGGTGGAAATGTCATGGTTTTATCTCCACGTCTTCATAAAAATATATAATAAACATTATTAAAAATTCCTTCCATGTCCTTTAAATGAAAATTGCACTATAATCCTCCCTTTTGTTTTCCCTTCATCCTTTGGCACTCTAATCTTTTTAATCACTTCACTTTAGTCCTATTAGGTATAAACCAAGTGTATTTAATATTCTAAACCCCACTTAAGAAAAGTCATACTGAAATTACCGTTTTTCAGGCTTTTCGGGTAAAATCGTGCTTTACCGAGAAGTCATTCCTCTTTAACTCATTTTTGATTTCCTTTAATCTTTCAAATTGATTTGTAAATTAATATTAACATCCTCAATATATATTGTTTCCCATTATTCTAGGTTTTCCTTTCATTCGGATAACCGAATTCATCGAAAAAGCTAGAATAACAAGAACTACAAAATTGAGGATATTACAACTCTTCCCTCCTTAAAGAAATTTCCTCTCGAAATTTTACCTATTATAGATCTCTGATACCAAATTAAACATGTCACACCTTACCTTACTGTAAGACATGGCATGTCGCCCGTAATATACTTAATAAGCACTTACTTCTTATAAATGCTTACTAAGTATACTACAAGGGACTTAATACTTTTGATTCATTCATTCATATCTTGTAGAAAAGTAAATTTAGTTATTAAATGTAAAACTCCTTTTGGCTCTTTCACC
This sequence comes from Jatropha curcas, assembly GCF_041381405.1. Taxonomy (NCBI): domain Eukaryota; kingdom Viridiplantae; phylum Streptophyta; class Magnoliopsida; order Malpighiales; family Euphorbiaceae; genus Jatropha; species Jatropha curcas. Next base: position 22,788,915 of record NC_143154.1, read on the forward strand.
TGTTATAAAACAATGTCTTTTTCCGGAATTTACTAGACATATGAAACATAACGTCTATTAAGCTCAATATGATTTCTTAAACATATTATCAAACACATAAAATGGTTCCATAACCCATAAGCCCATGGATGATTTAATTACATACTGGAGTCCTTGTCAAACATTAGATACATAATAGAACTTAATTACTTTAATAGACTATAAATTTTCAAATTCATACAATCATAATTTATATGTGTCTGCTCAAATATACATAGACGTTCTGTTAATGTTTAATACATCATACATACTCCAAAAGAAGTCAAATATACAATAGCTACATCAGTAGCATACTATCTACATCAAATAAAAACGATCCTCTCCTGGTTCTTTTTCCTTTCCTTTTCCTGCGATAGTACAAAAGCAACTATCGCTAAGCATATTGCTTAGTGGTGTACTAACAAAAACAATAAGGAATTATAATTCATAACCACCATGTTAAAGGAAATAAGAAGAAACAATACCATTTAAATCATAAATTCATAATATAGTCTTTATAGCTTTTATAGAGTCAATTCTAAGGCCATCATTGTCTAATGTGCACATCTAGACCTACTATCTACAACCTCAATCTGTGATATGATTTCGACAGAAGAGGGAGCAATATACAACCTCAACATGGAGGGAGAATTTCATATCAATCATATATCATCAAGTGATGATATCCACGTTCAATGGATCGTAATATCAACTTCAACAAATGAAGTGATATGCGGGGTAATAACCATGTCTATATCAGCTGTTAGACTTTTAAACCATTCCATTTATGTAATAATATCAAAATCACAATGGACAACATTTCATTTCACAACCACTGGTAAAAACAGCCAATCACGGCCACCCCTCATACTACAGTTATCAATTGGCCAACATCCTCCTCTTTTACGGTATAAGAATCATAAAATTCATTTACATATGTCATTCGGTCGTATGCTTTCAAAATAATCTTTTTCCTTTTTAAAAATTATGAAATTTTACAGGGCCCTACCCTAAGATGTTGGGAACATACTGTAAAAATTTCAGGGCAAATGAATATAAAGAATTCAAGATATAGTCAACGAAATGCAAGCTACTCAAATGCTGAAATTCTGCATTTCATAAACATCGAATGAATTTAGCATGCCATTGACTTCTATTGTTTGAATTGTTATTATTATGTGTCTAGGATGTGGTTAAGTGTTGGATATGAAGTGTTTCATGCTTAAACTAAGGTCATATGACACTTGGGCGAATCCCACATTAGCTACGCCCAAGCATCAAGTGATGTACATAAAGGGTGGCAGCCTTGAACTAGTGTGACGCGTTTTGGGCTGGCAGAGTGGGTGACCCCTGGCCCAGGAACAAACCCGTGCGGGCCGTAAGCCCAAAGCAGACAATATCACACTAAAGGCTGGGCTGTTACAATTTGGTATCAGAGCCTGACCTTGGCCCTCTGGCCGGTGGTGGGGCAAACCTTAGCGAGGATGCTGAGTCCCTAAGGGGGGGTATAGGGGCTACACCTTAGGCGAATCCCACATCGGCTATGCCCAAGCATCAAGTGATGTACATAAAGGGTGGCAGCCTTGAACTAGTGTGACGCGTTTTGGGCTGGCAGAGTGGGTGACCCCTGGCCCAGGAACAAAACCGTGTGGGCCGTAGGCCCAAAGAGGACAATATCACACTAGGGCTGGGCTGTTACAGAGAGTACGGCTCATCAGGGGTTTCGGTGACGCCACTGACTAATTTCCACGTGATATGATTACTTGAAGATGATAATAATTGTGATTGCTATTCTATTGTCATTTGTGTGATAAACTGCATGATCATATAACTAGTCGGAGGACTAAAATGATATATGATAGCATATGTGTGATTGTGTGGGGTGAGAGGGTTATCTAACCCTACTCATTGAGTTTGGCGCTCACCCTTGCCTACTATTTTTTTAGGTCACAGAAACGAAGAAAAGCCCCTATGGAGTTGCAACGTTAATTATAGAAGACTGTTAATGATAGAAATAACGATGTAAATGTAAAGGTAGAGTTCCACAATTATATTCAAGTTGGGTTGTAAATGAATAATAATAAGAGTCCATATTAAATATATGAACTGTATTTTGGATACGTATGTGAAATAAGTTACTGGGCCTGAATCTACAATTATGAATAGAATATGAGTTTTAAATAATTTAGGCTTACTACGGGCTTCGGGGGCCTTAAGTCCACCTAGTCCTAGTGCTGGTCCGGCCCACGGAAATGGGTCGTGACAGATACAATAAACGGCTGGTCACCATAAACCTCACGACTTTTCAGCTTTAAGATGTCTAATTCCATAAATCAAGGATTTACATATCTTTTTTACCTAATCCTTGACTGTTACAACATGATCTCAGACTTTTAAACTTGGCTTTAGACAAAGATTTTGTCATAATAGCAATATCTTCTTTTCTGAAGTAATAAACCAAATCAACTTCACCTTTCTTCTCTACTTCTCTAATTTCATGACATTTCACATTAATGTACCGGGTCCTTCCATGTTGGACTAGATTTTTAGTGATTGTAATGGTAGATTTGTTGTCAATCTAAATAAAATAGCATCTTTCTAACTTTGTCCCAGATCTGACAATAATTTTCTTAACCAAATAGCTTGGTTTGTTGCTACTGCTGCAGAGACACAGTCAACTTTAGCTCAAGCTTAAGCTACAACTTCTTGTTCTTTTTGAATTCCATGAAAACACAACACTTCCAAAAAAAAAAGAAAACACAACCAGAGGTGCTTTTTGAATTATCAACACTACTAACCCAATCACATTCAGCATAACCAACTAGTTCTTTGCTTTCATTTTTTAAATAACACAATCTATAATTAACTGACTATTTGATGTATCTCAACACCCTTTTTGCTGCACCAAGGTGAATCTAACTAGGAGAGTGCATAAACCTTGATTATACAAGCTAGCCAAAAACATAATATCAAGTCTGGTTGTTGATAAATAAAGCAGACCCTCCTTTTAAGCTTCTATAAACTGAAGCATCAGCTTGATTCCCGTAATCATACTTGGAGAATTTTTTATTTACTACAACTTCAGTGGCCATAGGTTTAGATCTTTCCATGCGAAATTTTTTCAAAACTTCCCAAGCATATTTTCTCTATGAGATGAAAATGCTTCCTTCACTTTGATCAAACTCCATGCCTAAAGAATAATTCATTACACCAAGATCAGTCAGTTCAATTCAATCTCTATATTCAACTTGAATTGCTACAAGGAGTCACAGTCACAACCAGTTACCAAGAGATCATCAATATAAAGAGAAACAAGCTCAATTGCATTCCCATTCTTCTTACATAAAAGGTTGCCTCATTTTCACTTCTTATAAACCCTTGTTGCTGTAGGTAGCCATCTATTCTGCTATACCAGGCTCGAGGTGCCTGTTTTAGCATGTAGAGAGATTTATTGAGCTTATAAACCATGCCTTCTTTTCCAGCAATTGAATCCTCTGGTTTCTCAACAAATATATCTTCTTCAAGCAAACTATTTAAAAATGCAAACTTAACATCTAGGTGATATATTCTCCAACCTAGCTCTGTTGTAAGTTTCACCAGAAGTTTAATTGTGTCATGCCTAGCAACAGATGTGAAAGTATCCAAAAAAATCAACACCATGTTGCTGGTAATAACCCTTGACCACCAAACGAGCCTTATATTTATTTATAGAACCATCTGGATTAAGTTTGGTTCTATAAACCCATTTAACACCAATCACTTTTTGATTTGGAGGTCTTTCTATCAAGTGCCAAATCTTATTCTTTTCAATCATGTTTATCTCCTCCTGCATTGCAATTCTCCATTCTACTTTACTTGCGGCTTCATCATAGCTAGCAGGCTCAATGTAGTTATATTGCTTCTCTCATAACATATTCAAGAGTTCTTATTCCCCTGGTGGGAGCATCATCAATTGCATCTGAATCTTCCTCATTCTCAGTTGCATCTTGATCTTGAGACAAATCTTCTTCAAGTTGATTTTTTTTATTTTTTATTTTCAGCTAGTTGGCTTAAGTGTAGCTATATTGCATCTCTCATAAACATCATTAAAAGTTCTTGTTCCCTTAACAAAAGCATCATGAATTGCATTTGAATCTTCCTCATTCTCAGCTGCATCTTGATCTTGAGATAAATCTTCTTCAAGTTGAATTTTCTTTTTAATTTTCAACTTCATTTTTCACCTAATCCCATTTAGATTGTTCATCAAACTTCATATCTCTACTCACTGTTACTTTTTTGGTCTTGAAATCATAACTTTGTATCCTTTCACAGTGCTACTATAAACAAAAAAATTTCTAACTTAAGCTTTAGAGTCAAGCTTGTCTCTCTTAGCTTTTGGAACATGAAAATAGTAAACACTTCCAAAAACTTTGAGATGATCAACTATAGGCTTCACTTGATACTATAATTCATACGGAATTTTGCCATTTAAAATTTTTGTTGGCAATAAATTTAGCAAATATACTAAGTTATTTACAGCCTCAGCCTAGAAAGTTTTTGGAACCTCTTTTTCAAATAGCAAGCATATTGACATCTCCATAAATGTTCTATTTTTCCTTTTACTCACTTCATTTTGTTGAGGAGTGTATTGAAGAAGCATTTGATGAATAATTTCCTCTTTTTTACAAAAAACTTTTGTAACACCCACCTCCCAGTCCCGAGAGACTCGACGGTGGATGCCACATTCGGTGCCGGAGAGACCATCCTAACTTAATATATAAATCATAAAATCAGATTATGAATTAGAAGTGATTAAGTATTTGCAAGTTTAGCAAGTAATTTTTTTTATTATTAAAATATATATATAACTTATGAAAAACGATTTGGGAAAAATCTGACAGTTTAACTGTAAGAGTTTGCCTTAAACTGAGCTCACCAAAAATATGGTCAAAATGGTTACTCAATTCAGTGATGCATGTGGCCCGACATAATAAAGTCAGTTTGGGTATTTCAGCTATAAGTTGAGCTATATATATCCAAATTGGACATAAGAGGATGGGTTGGAAAGATAAGAAGTAGACTACAACTTTCATGAAGGACTCAGACACAAATGAAAAATAGAAAGGATAAAAAAATAGTCCTTAATCTCACCCAATAACATTTTTTTCCAAATTCAGCTTACTTTAACCATGAAAAGAACATGAAAGACAAAAATACAAGGTAGAGATTTCTACCACATACTAAATACTCATCAAACATCACCCAATAACATGTTATTGCAACCAAAGTTCAACAAATCAATCATTTCATACAAAATCCCAAAATATACACATGATAGCCTATATGAGCAAAATCAAAAATTAAAGTAAGGTAAGTCAGTTTATGAACACTAACTTTAAAAACAAGCTTGGATTAAAGTTTCCTAAGCCTTAGCTTTGCCTTACACCTTGATAGAAGGTTTCTCCAACCTTTGGCTCAAGTAGAGAATCTCCAAATTTCTTGAAATAATTCACCAAAAATCACTTTTCAAGCTCAATTCTCTAAGATTAATCACTTAAATCAAGTTGGATGGGGTGAATTTGGTGGATTTAGCAAGTAAAAGTTGAAGAAAAACAAAGAGAAGAAGGAGAGGAAGTTGGCGTTGAAGAGAAGAAGAAGAAGAGAAAAAGTGGTTGCTCAATTATTGGAGTTGACTTTATAAAGCAACTAAAGGGGTATTTTAGTATTTTCACATAATTGGATGGCTAAAATTTAGTCAATGGTTATCTAATCTAATGGCTACACATATTCTCTAATTAAATTTCTTCAAAATATTATTTATCTCCACAAAATTCTCATATTTACTCCATAAAAATAATTCCTCAAATTTTCTTAATTAATATAACACCATAATTCACTATTCATTAATTATCTAAATTCTTCAAAAATATTCATTACTTACTTTCTACCCATAAAAACCATGCATGCATGCTCCAAAAATATTAAAGAAAATATAACACATATATAGTAATCTTTTGCGGACCAAAATAATACCGACTCAAGGACCGGTGGTACTATTCACAAACCGGTAAAACTACTATTTCAGACACAGAAAAATTAGGGTGTTACAACTTTGAACTTTTTTGAAGTGTACTCAGATCCACTATCAGTTTTGAGCAATTTAATTTGACAACCAAATTGCTTCTCAACAAGCGATTTGATATTTTGGAATGGAGTAAATACCTCATATTTATACTTTAAGAAATATACCTAGCAAAATCTTGAGTAATCATCAATGAATAATAGAAAATATTTACTACCATTCAAGGATGAGACACTCATACGACCACAAACATCATAGTGTATAAGCTGTAATTTTTCTGAAGCTTTCCACACTTTCTGTAAAGGACAGTTTGATTTGTTTTCCATATTGAAGAACATTACAAACATCTTCACATTCAACAATAGTAGGCAAATATGAACTAACTCCTTAGCATGCATCTATTTCAAGGTTGAGCAACTAGAGTGACCAAATCTCTTGTGCCACAAAATTGAATGATCGACAATGCTAGTATAATCATATAGCTTTCTATGATTTTGTATTAAAGCTTCGATTTCTCATTTTTACACTAATGATCTCATAACCATTAGGATCATATATGATACAAGAGTTAGTTTTAGAAGACAAAACTAGACATAATCCCTTTCTAACATTTGCCTAACACTAATAAATTTTGACTAATTATAAGAATAAAGAGTACATCAGAAATGAGTTTAGTACCTAAATTTGTTTCTATAGACACATCCGATTTTCTTTTATATCTATAAATTTTCCATTTCCAATTTTTATTTTGGAAATGTAGGATCTATCAAGGTTGCAAAATAGGCTTGCACCATTTGTCATGTGGTTAGTGCAACCACTATCTATCATCCACATATCTCTGCTACAAGTTGTTGTGAAACATGTTACTAAGAAGTAAATGGCTGCAACCAATTTATCTCCTTTTGGTTCTTGAATCTCAGCAACTTGTGCTTGGGCTTATTAATTAGGCTGATTTCCTTTATTTTTGTAGACTTTGGCAATATGTCCAAATTGATTACATGATTTGCATTGCATTTAAGGCCTGAACCAACAAAAATTTTGAGTGTGGCCTCTCTTTTTACGATGAGAACATGGTGGATACTTTCTAGTTTTACAACTTTCTACCTATCTCCTTCCTTTTTCTCTTTATATTTCTTTTCATTAGATTGCTTTTTTGCTCCCATAATTACTACCATCAAGCTTTTCTTTTAGTTTTGCATGAAAAGCTTCTTCAGATGAGTCTTCTTCCGTTACTGCCCTTCTTTGCTCAATGGCTTATAAGGCACTCATAAATTCTGATAGACCCATACTTAAGAGGTCTTTTGAATCCTCCAAGTAGGAGATTTTTCCTTCAAATCTTTCTAGAAGGTTGACTAAGACCTTTTGAACTATCCTTCTTGCAAGTAGCTCTTCCCGAAGCAACTTGACTTGATTCACAATTTTCATGAGTTTGTTTGTATACTCTTTAAGAATTTCAGACTCCATTATTAGGACTTCAAAACTCTCTTAGCAGATTCAACACATGAATTTGATTTATATTATCACTACCTTGGAACTCTTCCTGCAACCGATCCTAGGCTTGCTTTGTTGTTTCACAATTCATAATCCTTGTGAAAATAGAATCTGATATAGATGAATGAATGGCAGCAAGTGCTTTATACTTTTTAGCTCTTTCCTCACTATATTGATGAGCTTGAGCTAGAGTAGGATTTTCTCTCAATGGAGGAGGTCTCTTTTTCAATCTCTACTAATTCCCATAGATCAAAAGCTCTAAGGCATACCTTCATTTTAACAGCCCAAATAGGATAGTTTTCTCCATTAAAAGTACGAGGAATTGGAGTGGAGAAATTTTTTGAAGCCATTGATCAAATCAAATATTTGAAGGTTCTTTTTTTAGGTTAAGCCTTACTAGTTTCTCTCAAAAACACACACAGCTCTTAAAGATCAATAGGCTCTCATACAATGTTGTGATTTTAAAGAAAACACTCTAAAGAAAATAGAGCTTGCAGAGAGGAATTTTTTTTCATTAGCTTTATGCAGTACATATATGGAAACAAAAAATACAATAAACAATTGATCACCACCAACCTCACCTACTTTTCAACTTTAAGATGTTGAATTCCATAAATAAAAGATTTACATATCTTTTCTCCCTAATCCTTGACTATTACAACAGGTATAACAAAAAAAAAAAAAGGACAAATCATTATTTTATCTAACTTAGAGTATCTATAAAAATATTAATTTCTAATAAATTTACCCCCAATCATGCTGCTTAACTTTATAAGCAAATTGATTCTTTGGTTTTGTCATGGATTCGGTCCACATCCCCACTCATATTCTCTGTACCTTTTATCAAACCAGATGTGCCAAGTGACCAGTAATTAGGTCTAACTTGAAAATTGAACCGATCTATTTTGATGGTCAATTATATGTTTTGGAATTTGTCACATGTTGATTTTTCGATTTCGATTCAATTTCATATGTATCTAAATATGCCTAAAATAACTGATTCATTTAAAAATTAAAAATAGTTTCATATTATTTACTATGAGGAGTTTTAGGTCAAAACGAACCAAACTGGTCAGGACCAACTTGGTTAATCGAAATGCTCTCCTCTATAGTTATCTATATTAATGCCTAATATAACTAACTCAAGACTCTTTAATTCACTTTCCTCGATCGGTCATTCTCTTATAGAATCTAGTTTAGTTTTACAGATATTAGACTATTAGAGGGATTACTCGAGGAGTCTAAGAATCTTTTTGTTAGTAATAGTCGAAAATCACTTCCAACCTTTCTTGAGGTTGGACTTGACTTGTACCTTCAGGAATTGTGTTTGACTTGCAATAAGAATCCTCTAATTGCTACTAGCATGCTTTTATTGCATTTTTGTATCTCTACTATTTGTGAAACATTTCCTACCCGCTTTTGATCTCCTTTTCATAATTCAAGAGGTTGTGATCGTGGTTTTTATATTCTTACTTTTCAAGATCGAATTATTTTAATACTCAATTTTCTCAATCTTCTTTGAACAACAGTGGGATACCAGTTGGACCTTGTCCTTCCTTTTCCTTTTCTTTTTATAATTCAAATTCTTAAATTCAATGTCAATTGTGTTTCTGATTTCGAGCACACAGCTCGAAATTGTCCTTATATTGGGTAACAAACTTTGTCTTCTTCTTCTTCTTCTTTTGGTTCTAAGGATAATTTGTCAAAATCTTTTCCTGCTCATCATATGCAGGAATCTACACCATAGTTATGGATGTCAGATACTAGTTCCTCTTCTAATATAACTCCATCACCAAGTAATTTACGTATGTTACTTCATAATTTTGGTTAAGATAAAGTTGTTTTTAGAGATAGATCAAATCATGTAGTTTCTTATATTGGTAACTCTCGTCTTCACACTCATAATGATGAAAAATATTTAGATTATTCCTTATTTAACACATAATCTTCTCTTTGTTAAAAATTTTACTCAAGGTAATTCTTGCTCTATTGAGTTTACTGACTATGCCTTTTATGTTAAGGATCTTTCATATATGTCTTTCCCTTCAAATTACAATAATCCAGGAGACATTGCTTTTTGTTCATTCTCAGGTACAAGTTTCTGCTTCTTCTGATTTAATATATCTAATGTTAGAACTTTTCTTGTCTTGTCCTTTTTGGACTTTTAAGTACTATATGGTTTTCTTAAACGATCATTCTCATTTTCTAAAGGTCTTCCATTAAAAAGAAAGAGTGAAGTTTATTCTTATTTTTGTTCAATTTTTATAATTTTATTTGCGCCTAGCTTTCCTGAAAAATTAAGATTTACAAGCCAACGGTGGTGGTGAGTTGAATAATCAACGAATGCATCAATTTGTAAAGAATATAGTTTTCACCTTCAATTTTCATGTCCTTACACACCCTAATAGAATGGTGCAACTAAGAGGCAATTGTACTATCATTAATTAACATGGTTTAGATATTATTATTTCGAGCATAATTACCATTTATTTTTTAGGTAGAAGCGTTAAAAATTGTTGTTCTTATTCTTAATATTTAACTTGCTCCCACTTTATTCAATTTTATATCTTATCAAATGTTAAACACATAAATTGCCTCAATATGACTAGTTACGTGCCTTAGTAGCCTATCTTACCCGAATTTTACAGTCAAATCTTCTTAGAGCATCTTCAATGCTAATGTGGATTACTCTTATTTAATTGCACATCAGAAAAATGAAAAGATATTTTAAAAAATACTCTTCAATATTAATGTCTATGCTATGTCAAGCTGATGTGTCAAAAAAATAAATAGACATTGTTTATCACATCTATTTCTAGAGGGTCTGTTAAACAATGTGACATTTATTGCTCTTTAGTCATTGATTACATATTGAATTGTGGGCCCGAAAAAGAAAAGAAAAAAGAGGATGGAAGAGGACATGAAAGTAGTGAATTGGAGAGAGATTTTTAAAATTCAACGTTTATAAATAGACATTCAGTCACATCATCGTTCACACCTTCTATTCGATATGATACATCAGCCACAATCCACATTAGCATTAGAGATACTCTCATACTTTAGCTCCACATATTACTCCTTATAGTTTTATTTGTTGATCCATTTATGGACACTGTTCATATCTCCAGGCATGTTCAATTTTTTGAACATATTTTTCCATATTCTACTTTATCCACAAAAATTTGTAAATTGCCAACTTTCGTATGATGTCTTTTCAAATCCTACTGATAAATTTGCTAGAAGTTTGTCTTTAAATTTTTCATGCATGTAGTATTCCTTCTGTCCTACGACTTTTATTCCTTCCCAAATAGTTCATATTATGATTCCTCTTTATTCACAGTCCTCTCCAATTTCAACTTGACTTGTCCTCTTTTTTCCATTCAAATACCTTTGTTACTTCTAAATCCTTAACTCCATCAAATCAGTTTCGTTGAATTCAAAAACCTACAGATTTAGATATTCATGTTGGTGAGCTACATCTACTAACAAATTTAAAATTCAACTTCAACATCCAAAACAATTTGAGCTTCTTTAAATTTAAATTCAATTGATTATAATGATCCGATTGTCCCAAAAAGCTATCTAGCATATGATTTGGTTCCCTTAGCTACTTCCAATGCCAAAGCCACGACCAATATACATCATATGATAACCAAACCCAGAACCGATTCTCTTAAATCAAAAAATTTTAATTCCCATGTGGCGACAACCATTCTATCTAAACCTTACACTTACAAACAGGCTTCTAAATATCTAGAGTGGCATTAAGCAATGAGCTAAGCATATAAAGCATTACTTGATAATCAAACATGGATTTTAGTTCCAAAACCACTGCATGTAAATATTGTTGGCTCCAAATGGATATTCATGGTTAAAAAGAAATCAAATGGAACTTTAAAATGGTATAAGGCTAGCTTGGTTTATCAAGGTTTGAGTTAGGAACATGAGATTAGTTATAATGAAATACATAGTCTAATGTCAAACATACAATTGTACATTCTATTCTTTCTGTTGGTGTTAGTAATGGTTGGGCAAAATATTAATCAGACATTAAAATTGCTTTTATTTATAGAGTCTTGACAAAAGATGTTTAGATAGCATAATTGGAGGGTTTTGTTAATCTACAATTTCCAGACCACATTTGTAAATTGTAAAAGTTGATGTATGGCTTTGAAACAGGATCCTTCTACTTGGTTTCAACCGGTGAGCGAAAATTTTTTCTATGCAACTATTAATGTATTTACAGAATAAACCCTTTAAATTATTATATTTATAATCTGTGAATCCCGTTAAATTAGTTTGAGTGCCTTTTTAAATATATAAAAAATTAAATTGATGTTTCCAAGAGACAAGAGTCAATTGAAACTGAGAGGTATATTGTTTATCCATTAGTGTACTCACTTATTAAGTTAGCATTAGTTTTACTTGTTGTGATATAGACTGTAGAGAGAGAAATTTTTCTGCAATGAAAATTGTGAAGAATCGGTTGTGTAATTGAATATAAGATACCTCGATGAATGGTTGTTTAATCATTTGTATAGAAAGAAATGTATTTAATAACATTGACAATGAACTAATTATTTATCGATTTCAAAATATGAAATAATGTAGAGCACAAATGTGATTTTTTTTTAAAAAATCATATAATTTTTTTTAAAAAAATTATGAATGAATGGAAACAGTATATTTTTATTATATAATTCAATTTATTTTTAAATTTCTCATACTAAAAAAAATATATATTATACATAACCGCACTCCCTTACCCTAGGGTCCTACCTCTGCCACCGGCTTCAACGGTTTATTATCTACTGATTTTTTGTGTTGTTAAGGTTTCAAGGTAGCAAAGCAGATAGTTGGATGTTCTTTATAAGGGACCTACAAGTTTTAAAATTTTACTTCTATATGTTGATATTTTACTCAGTGCTTCCAATATAGTTTTGCTCTCTCAATTGCTCTGTGTCTCAATTGCTAATGCTAAACAGCCTTAGACTTTGCTTTCTGATGGTCCATTAGAATAATTTTAGGCCCAAAGTCTTTCTCTGTACATGGGTTGGCAATTAACATTGATTTGTTCAGCTTTCTTTAGAAGGCTAAGCCCACCCCAATACATATCTCTATATTATTATTTTATTTTAATATTATATATTTATAATCTATATCTATATATATATATATATATATAATGAAATATATTTGTTAAGTTATATTATAGAATTGTACATATATATTTATAATGAATTTTAGATAGACGAGGATATAAATTAAATTGAAATGTGTGTGTATATACATACTGCTGTTTTATTAATGAACCGTTATATTCACATTAATTTTGTATGGAATTTTATTTTAACATTATAAAAATCTAAATAATATATAAGATTAAAAAATATAATCAATATTTAATATTAAAAAGTAAAAATAAATATAAATAATAAATAAAAATGAGCAATGACATAAAAAATTAAACGAGTACGAATAATGAGATAGTCAATGTGCAACGCACATCATACATATAAATATGGGAATAAGATGAAACATAGTTAAATTTATAGATTTATAAAAATATTTCTGAAGATTTTAATTTTATTGGTTAAAATAATAAAAATAATTATTTTAATTAAACTGATTGTAATTATTTCCTATTTAAAATTTATATTTTATTGATTATTTGTTAAAAAATTTAAATTAATAGAGGATTATATAAAAAAAATTTAAATCATGAATATAAAAAGTATAAAAAAGCGTGTAATACACTTATGACTAAATTAATATGGAAAAAGAGAAGGATAAAAAACTATAATAGACAATGGTTCATTAGGACATTATTTATATATATATGACATCTATTATTTAATTTATAAGATAAAAAAATTATATTACTACAAAGGCATTGCTAATGCTACCCGTTGTTCAACGGGGCATTAGACATGCTAGACTTATAAGTTTGAAGAAGAATGGATATTACATAATGGTGGATGCGTCATGCATCGGAATCTGCACTAGCAATATTGAATAATTTTGATTGGGCCTTCTGCAAATCATAAATTCTATCCCATACCGTGTACGCACCGTGTGCCGTGTGGACTTTATCGCGAAAATCACCCGTTCTCTTTTAAGATATTCCTGTCTGAGGTAGGCACGCTATTTTAGATTATCATTGACGTTGATGTAAATTGTTTTTATTTAATTGTTTTGTTAGAAAAATGAAAAGATGTTTTAAAAAATAATTTCTAATGTTTATTTTGGATTGTTAAATTGAGATTAATTAAAAAAATGAACAGATATTATTTACATTCGATTTTTAGAGTTTTTTAAATATTTATTACTCTGCAATAATTAGTTGTATATTAAATTATGAACGAAAAAAAAAAAAGACCTTTTAATGGATGTAAGTATTTATTACTCTCTAATAATTGACTATATATTAAATTATGGACTAAAAAAAAAAAGTTAAAAGAGGACGTAAAAGATGTAAACAATTCCTCCTTAATCTGGCTAAGGCCGGGCTTTTTAGGTCAGTGAGGAAGGCATTGGCGCACAAAGAAGCTTCTAGAGGTACCTAGAAGCTTATGTAGGTAGTAGAGTAATTTGAATAAGAATATTTTAATCCAAATCGAAATTTGGAATCAAATACTGGAATGGAATGGAATGGAATTTTGGAATATAAAATTTAAAATAAAATATATTTTTTATTAGTATATAGAATATGGAATAAAAAAAAAATTCATATTCCAATTCATATTGCCCAACTTTTATTTTATTATTTTATTTAGTTTATAGTTATAAATTTTAAAATAAAATACTAAATTAAAGATTAGAATAAAATATCTTTAATTGTTCGTATTTTTTAAGAAAACTTTTATTTGATTTTAAAACTCTATAACTTAATAGAATATTTTAATCCTAACTCTAATTAGTAATTAATATATACTATGTGTTTGAATATTCATATATACTTTCTTGGATTTAAATTTATGATTTTAGTTATAATGTCTTACTTTTTATTAGATTATATGAGTTAAAAATGTTTTAATATGCTTAGACTCTTATATATATATATATATATATATATATATATATATATATATATATATATATATATATATATTGTGGATTTTGCACTTTTTAATGGAATTGGTGACTATATATATTGCTATATCCTAATATATTACTTTTGTTGATTTTAATAATAATATTATTACTAATTATTAATTTGTTAATTATATGAATTGAATCATTAAATGTTAAGGGTGAAGTATACCTACTATCTACAAACATGTAAGATTAAATATTTTGAATTTTAATTATAAGTGATATTAATTTATTATTCTAAAAAATTTAATTATATCTTTTTATTTTGTATATATAAAAAAACGGTGATTATTTCTTATTAAATTTAAAATTTTACATCTTAAAAAATGTTATAATTGTTAGATTTGCATTCATGGTTATAGAATTTCGAACCACTGAATTTCAATAAAATGATATGAAATAAAATATTAAATTCTAAAAAAATATTTGAAATAGAATACAATGCAATTTCAAAATATTTTGAAATGAAATTGGAACGATGGTTATTCAATTCTATACCATTTGAAGTACACTCCTATCTGGAGGGGCTTGGTGTTGTATTGTAAGTGGTGGATTGACAATAGATTTTTAAAATTTAATGTCTATAAATAGACAGTCAACCAACCGCTCACGTGGTTTATTCCATATGACACATTAACTATAGTCAATATTAGCCTTCGAGATGCTCTAAACCAGAAAATGGAAAAATAACTTAATTATGTTGATTTTGTTGTTTGCTAAAATATTTTAGTAATATTTATTTTTAGAATAAATTCACATGGGAATAGGAAATAATATTTTGTCTATAATTCTTATAAAGAAAAAAATTTTGATTTGCTGAATTTAAAAAATATTTTTTTCTTTCAACGGAGTTAACCAACTGCGCCGGCGTAACACTATTTTGTCGTAACGCAACCATGTGGACTGTCACTGACTGATAGTTACAACTGGCCCCACCACGAATTTTCAAATGGGTTAAAAGGAGAAGTGCTTAATCTCTAAGCTTTCTGTACCCGTGATAACGCTCCGTCCAGGTCAGTCTTCTGTCTAAATTAATTCGACCAAAATGCCCTCCTACAAGATCTTTGTTATGTGTCTACATCCTGAAATGTCCAAAATAAGTGAGGACAATATGGTAATGAAAGTATATCTAGAAGGAACATTCTCCGGAGGGCCATTAATTCTGCGACCTATATATGTACATAGCCTCGGCCATATCTCCGGAAGGAACCACATAATTCAGTCTTTCAGCAGCACTTCAATTTTCTTTTCTATTCGTTGCAAATGGCTTCCCGTTACGAGGTGGAGGTGACAATCACATCGGCCAAGGACCTAAAGAACGTCAATTGGCGAAACGGTCGGCTCAGGCCGTACGCTGTCGTTTGGGTTGATCCAGAACACAAATGCTCAACCAGAGTCGACGAGGAAGGCGACATGAATCCTTTTTGGGATCAGACTCTTGTTATTCCCTTGCCACCCGGTCCAATCGAAGATCACACCCTTTACATCGACATCGTCCACGCCGGCCGTGAGGAAGACACCAAGCCCCTCATCGGCTCCGCTCGGCTGAAACTCGTCGACGTTCTCGATGATGTTGGGTTCGGTGAACGAACCGTTCGCAGTCTCCAGCTGAAGCGTCCCTCCGGTAGGCCCCAAGGTAAACTTGATGTTGCAGTTACGATCAGACAGCCTCGTTATCGCGCGCCTGATCCATCCTATGCTCCACCTTACGGTGTCCCACCACCATCAGCGTCCAGAGATTATGCTTATGGAACTCCATACTCCGCCGCACCACCACCACCAAATCCATACTACACAGCAGCCCCGCCCAGTGGATATCCGTACGGTGGGTACAACGCGCCACCGCAACCAGGGCCAAGTTACGGTTACGGATACAATTACGGTAGTTCGCAGCAGCCCGTTTATGCGGAGGGGGAAAAGAAAAGCAAGTTTGGTGGAATGGGAACGGGATTGGCTGTGGGTGCGGTAGCAGGGGTATTAGGTGGACTCGCAATAGCGGAGGGCGTTGATGCGCTGGAAGACCATATTGCTGAAGAGGCAGCAGAAAGGGTTGAGGATGATCTTGGTTATGATGGTGATGACTTCTAGAGTGCGGTATATGATCAAAATGGGACCATCTTATTTCGTTATCAATGTCTTTGAGTTTAAGTTTATCATTTTCCCTTCCAGAAATATCAGGGAATGTTAAAAAAATCCCAGAGATCTTCCTGTTCTACTTGAATTGATCAATTGGAGAAGGCTTAGATTTTGTTTAATACTGTACCTCTCTGGGATAAGATTATCTAGACGTCAGTTAGTTATTGTTGGGTATTTTAGTATTGAAAGTGTGTCGAAAGCATGCCATCTATTCTGGAATATTCATGTCAATAACTCTATGGTCTCTCTGCATTCAAAATGCTAGGAGATACATGATGCATATAAAATATTCTCACTCATCACCTAATTTCTTAGAATTCTATGATCATGGGGATTTCATATCATGAATAAATGAAGTTATATTAGACATGTTTTCGGCTATATTACATTACTGCAAGGTCCGTGCAGGGGGCAATTTTCATACTAAGGCTCGAACTCAAAGATTTTTTATCAAGGGGAATGGAGTCCTAACAATTCCAATCCCAACCAATATTGGTATATTGTATTTCTTCATGACTTGCTTAACATAACCTAAATGTTTTTGAAGCATACTATGATCTGGAACTTGTCCAAATTCTGTTACCATTGTAGATCTTTTCAGTATGTGCCCATGCAGAGTTAATCAGTAAAGGATGGGAGTTGCTTGGAGCTCAGATTCGTGTTATTAATGTTTCTTGGATGCGTGTAATACAAAAGTCAAGAAAAATTAATACACTAACCTTTTCTTTTCGTTGAATATTCTTGCCTCTACTACATTACTATTGCTATATTTAGAGAGATTCAATGAAATGAAATAGGAAGAATTGAAAAATTCCACTAATCAGGAAATATTTTAGCTAATTTTTTTCTCTTCAAATGAAACATAGGAAATCTTTACAGAAAAACACAAATCAATTACTCCAGCAAGAGTGTTAACAACTTGAGTTGTTGATCTCTTAGCAAAAGTAAAGATTGTCCTTAATCCTCCTTTTATTGCCCAAGACAGGTTAACATGTTGGAAAAGCATGGGGAAATAGAGAATTGGGGTAAAATAACAGAAATTTCACAGGCTCTTCCAAACAAAACATGGTGTAAATATGGCTGCGAGCTAAGTTACAAAAGAAATTTGAGGCAAGCTAACAAATCTCCGTGCTACCGAGTAGTAATGTGAATATCAGATTTCGATACAAAAATGGTTGTCTATAACAGCAATCTTCTGATAATCGATCAACGTTTAACCCATTGAAAGCTCTTTCTTGCTTTTGCCTTTCCTGGTTTTTTTCTTTCAACCACACGTGGATCCCGCGTCAAGAAACCAGCTGATAAAGACATAAATGCACACATAATGAATATACAGTGCCATAAGTTAATTCAAACAGAAATACCCATTACAAGCAAACCACTAATTTAATGCCAGCCAAGCTTACAATCAGAATGAGAGAGTTACCATCATCCACAACTCAAAAGCTACATTTACATATACATTACTCACTTCAACCAAGAAAAATTAAGTGGAATTTTTTGCTAAATCTGTAACAATATAGTAAGGGGTGATATGCATGAAATGCAATTAAAAAAAGATTTTTGTTAGGGTTGTACCATTTCTTAGGGGAGGACGTAAATCTGGTTCCCAACTTTGTAAGGCCCTGCTGATCCCCAGCTGGATAGCTCCAACTTGACCTATCACCATGAAAAAATTGAATTGTACCAATATCATCTAAAAATAGTAAAAAATGGGTAAATGCGATCAAGCATAGCTCAAAAGAAATTTCAAATATTAGATTATAATTTTGCATGAGAGATAGTTCAGTAATGCTGATATTAATGGCCAAAAAGAATACAATAGTTCTTTTAAATACATTGCTAAAGCAAAACAATAAAGCTGATATAATCGGAGAACCAAGAGCCTCCCTGCATTGTAAAAAATCTACCCTAGCTAGTCCAAGCAGGCTTGCCAAGTTGAATAGACAATCTTAGAGTAGCAAAGTGGCAAAGTCTTTAAAACTAGCATATTAAACCTAATAAAGTAAAAAAAATATTATAAGCAGAACATAAAGGAAACTGAGATTGTAGTAAACCACATTATCATCACTTGTAGGTGATTTTAAACAATAACATGAACCCATCTTGACTTCTTCAAAGACCAACAAGTTCCTCCTTGCAACCATGTGATCGATGGAAGGAAAGAATGCTATCTGCTTAAAACTTCTAGCACCATCACAAAGTTCTAAATTTACTAATTAAGTTTGAAAAAGAATTGTAATCTATGGCGCATGTGCAGAAGAAAATGAATATTTCCATGTGCAGGAACAACTCAAACCAGTAACAATTTTATTCAAAAAAACTTTCATGTTTTGAAGAAACACCAAACAATATTATCCATGAGAAAGGTTCTCAACAAACATTGAACAATAATCCAACCAGAATAATTAGTATTTCTAAAGGAATCCATAAAAGTTGGCAAAAAGTAGGAAGTTGGAATCAAGGGGATTGCATTCTGACTCCATGTGATCTTCAAGAATAAGTTGAAACTACAAATTATAAGGTATAAACCTCTCCTAAAACCGTAGGTGCGAAAGGTTAACAGGGACATTAAGGACAACAAAATTAATGATACAAGTGCAACTATAAATGCTCAATCTTACCTGAAACACCACCTCCTTTAACCGTACAATTGACATCCCAGAGACCCAAAGTCTTTGTCTCAGAAAAGGGTCGCAACAGGGCAGCACGATGATCAAGCATTGGAAAATAGACATCAAATTCTTTATCATTAACTGAGAATTTTCCACTGCCTGGCTGAACCCAAACACGAGCCACGCTACACTTCCTTCTTCCTGTTCCATAAGCTCTTCCTTTCTCATCTACTTGTCTTACTCTAGCTTTTGCTACTTCCTCCTGCTTCTGACGCTCTATTTCTGCCCTTGTAGATTTTCTTGTGCTCTTTCCATAACGCATGTCCTCTATTTCACTTAGAGGAGGCAAACCCTCAACCCCTTCAAAATCCTTCAGGGCAATCAGACTGTCCAGCATAGCATCTGTGATTCCGGATGCTGCAATTAGGTCACCAAATGCATGATTTGGACCTGCAACGAGACATGTTGGACCAATACAACCTTCATAGAAAAAAAATTGCTACTAGACAGATCAAAGAATGAATCAACAATGATGAATTCTTTTTGCATTTTCGATATAATACAGAGCATATAGTTGTTTAAATAAATCAAATTGCGACTAAAACAAAATAATAGAAAATGTTACCTTTAAGAACAGCAGTGAGCTCCTCCTCCTCTTTCTCGAGCATTTTCTGCTCTTCACTGTCCCCACTCTTCACATGCACAAGAGTTTCACTCCCAGTTTCACTAGCATGCGATACAATCTCTCCAATATCGAACACATTATCTTTCTCCTCTTCCTTTTCATCTAAATTCCACACCTCGTACCCCTCCGATGTTAGCCACTCATTGTTACCATCACCGCCATTCCTCTTCCCATACTCCTTATCATCTGCCTCAAATATATCTTGGTCATCATTGCTGTCATTCTCCTTCAACCATGAATCTTCCTCAGCGGGAGGAGAATCAGTAATTCCAACAAGGTCGTTGGCGGAACCTTCAGTGAAAAATGAGTTGAAATTTTCATCACTTTCTGGAGAAAGTTTCCATATGTTAGAGGTCGATTGGCCTTTGCTGCTGTTATTATTATTGTTGTTACTATTATTTGTGGAAAATGATCTGAGAAGGAGATTCAAATTGGAGTTCTGAGGTGAGGGGGGATAGAAATGGGATTTTGAAGAAAGATTGTAAAAGAGACGGAAATGGGAGGGTTTAGGGAGGAGACGAGAAAGCATTGTTGAGATTGGAAGCAAAAAAAAGTGTATGGGTATTTTGAGTTCAGTAGGGTTTTAGATTTGGTGAATATAGAGTCCAATCCAGTTCAATTTGACGAACCGCTAGATCAGTTGGTTTTAGGCCATGGGATGGTAAATAAAAGCTTAGATACAATTAGTAGTTAGGACCATCGCAGCAAGTTAAAAGCAACTGTAAAAAAAATAATAATTAAAAAAAAGAAAACCATAAAACAGACGATCATTGATCAGAGAAAATCCAAAGACTTGTACCCAAAACAAAGCAACTTTTCATTTTTCTTTGGGTAGCAAATACTTCAATTAAAAAATCACTGAATTCAAAACCAACAAATGTAACTTTTACTTCATTTCCTCTCTCCTTTTCTTTTAATAATCCTACCAGAAAATCAAATACTCCACTCACCTGATAAGGCTCCTATCCCATTTGATTTCTCTTCCCAAGCTCTTGACATCAGTTAAGACATTTCCCAAATGTAACTAAATTATTCCCGAGGAAAGACTAAATGAGCAATTATAATTCTTTTACTACTTGAATTTACCCTGGGCCTAAGTAACCCAACCTATTCAACTTAATGATCTATATCTATTTATTAGAAATTATTTAATTCTATTTCTACTCAAGGTAGCAAAATTCCGGCAGCATCTCTATATTTTGGGCCTCCATCTATATAAGAAAAGGCTCATACAATATTCACAATCATATAGCCACACATCGGGCAAACTAGTCACATTACCCCATCCACCATTAGCATATCACATCACCACATCCAAACCATATCAACACACTTTCATTACTAAATCAAAATTAACATTTCAATCCATTTAATAGAAGATTAAATAACTATACTTCTCAACTGTTTTAGTTCTTGTACTGTGCTTCAACAATTTGGGGTTACAAGTATTTCTATGTCTCTAGTTCATAAATTTGAGGCTTCACAGTTAACTCAACGACCAATTCCCGATAAGAAAATATATTTACATTCATTCACTACTCATTTAACTGTTAAGCTATAGTTAATGAGTGAGTATTTAAATCTTATAGTTAAAGTTTCAATTTAATTTCTTAAATTATTATTTTCCAATTTCTCAAAAGGATTGGTTATCCCTAGGCCTTTAAACTTTTTCTTAAACATTATGTTCCATACCCTTAACACTGAAGATGACCATTAAAATATCTATTTCTGCCAGCTTCCGACTTTAAAACTTACTTATCTATTTGCACGGCTATGTAATTAGGGTATCAAATGGTTCGATTCGGAAAACGAATTATATATTCAAAATCCACACGTAAAATACAATTTTCTGACTGCAAATATTTTCAGGTCACCGGAAACCACCTCCGGCAATCGGCAGGCCGCTGCCTGCGGTTGCCGGAAAACTCCATCCACAACAATTCTTGAAATTTCTGTCATTGCTCCCCAAATTTAACGGGAAATCTAATCCAAACTCAGTTTCACAAACTATTACAATTTTTTTCATTTTTTGCCAAATTCCTAAAGTTTCCATTCCTTAATATCAGAATGTTTCAAATCTTTAATCAAAAGCATATATAAACAAAGAAACTCAATTTAAAGTGTTTAAGGTTGATATTAAGTTACCTGATTGTAGGGAGTCGCTAGAAAATGGGAAGGTTTGGCCGAACAGCGGCTGTCTTCACTTCTCCCTCGAATCGCATGATGGAAAGGCCAAAAGACAGAAAGAACAGAACCGGTGATGGTGTGGAGACCAAGAATGGTAGGAAGGTGGCCTGCGTTACACTTCTTGGCCGTTGATCGGCAGCAAAATGGTGTGAACAGCGGCAGAAGGAAATTCGCCCGATCAAGGAGAAAAATAAAGAGCTGGATCGAGTGGAAGGACAGAGGAGTTCAGCTGGAATCGGGGCTGGGAGGGAAGGGAAACCGATCGCTGATCCTTGACCGGAATACAGCCGGAGATGATGGCTGTGGTGGTTGCGCTGGCTTGGATGTGGGATCGGAGAGACGGAGGAAATAAAAGTGTTAGGTTTTGATTGTTTAGTCGGCTGAGATTACTTTCCTGATCTAACGGCTGAGATTACTTCGGTTTGATTCATAGAAGCTTTTTAGGTTTCGAGCTGGTTCGGTTCATGGTTTGGTTTAGTTCAAAAATCATTTGAATCCCAGTCTCCTATGCTTTTACTCTTTGTTTGGACGCAGGGAGAGAATGATCAATAAAATAAGGTATAGTAAAGTATGGTAAGGGAAAATATAGTAAATATTTTTTTTTTATAAATTGCCCCTTGAATTTTAACAAATAACCTAAGACACCCTCAACTTTGTAAGGTCATGCACTTGATATTTAAAATTATGCACCAAATAAACACCTTTTTCACTCTAGTAGCGCGCGTGTATGTTTAATCTCAGAGCAGGGCATGAATGAAATGAAAGTATGCTAATGTAGATAAAGAATAATGACTTGGACGAAACGGCATTGTTGGGATAAATTTATTCCCTCTCTTTTTACAACTGCTTTCTCCCTCGTTTTTCAACATGTTAAATTAGGGTTTGAGCTTAAAAATCCCATTCTGCGATCTTTCTCTCCCGCTTAATGCGAAATTGATTCTCTATGTACATGCTTGAAGAATGATGGAAATCCCAGCTGATTATATCGTTCCCAATTGCTATTGTCATCAAACAACAGTGTTGAAGGTGTCTTGGACTGAGGTGAATCTTGGTAGAAGATTTTGTGGCTGTAGAAAATTTAGGATATGTGAAAACTACATTATGTTTGCTCTTTTTTTTTATTTCGTTTAATATGTGTGTTTTTATTGGTTTCAGATGCTTGGTGAGTGCAATTTCATGATCCACCAATGCCAAATCATATTCAGCATGTGATTTTAGGACTGCTTAGAAGAATTAGAGAATATGAAGAACATAGGAAGATGACAAATGCAATGTGGTCGAGGATGGTTGTTGGGTTCTATATTTTGTTTGTTATTGTAACAATTAGAGAAGTGATTAGAGGTTGATGATGGATTGTTGATGTTGTTGTAGATGGAAAATGAGGTCTAATATTTTGATACTTTTTTTAACCCAATAAGAGTTGTAATGTTAGTATGAAGAATGCTTATTTTGGTAGTTTATTATTGTGTAGCTCATGTTGAAGTAATTAACAATTAATATATTTTAATTTTCCATCAAAGATGAAGCTTGTTCTTATTCATTTATTTGTGCAGGTCTAATTGTTCAAGAATTCAATCTGATTCTTTTAAATTTCAATAAGTTAAGCTAATATATGACAAAATAGTTGGAAGCAAAATTGCAATAATTAAAATGCATCATTAATATTTCAAATTGAGATTCGATTACTGAAGATGATAATTGTTCATAATTTCTAAAAAATAGATAACAAAAGTGGGGTTCCATTTTGCAGACATAACACAAATTGCTTCTGTTTAGACCAAAAAGATGTCATACGTTTTGACATTTCTCAAAATACAATTATAATTACCAAAACATTCATAAATACAAAAACAGAAGCAGAAATCCTAGTTTAATTTCCTCCATTACCACTTTGTTGTGTTGGCCTATTACTGCTTCATGGAGCTTGGCCTGAAGCATTTGTTCATCTTTCTATTTGAGGCTGTGAAGTTGACTCTCTTTGTCACTGCATGTCAAGTCTCTGCTGCTAGAGTTGCTTGGCAGTGACAATATTTTTACCCTTCCATTTCAATCCTGGAGGTTTGAAGCCAATGTCAATAGTAACAACTGCAGAGCTCTTCAAATTGGTAGGGTTGGTGATAATCCTTGATGCACTGCTGATTGAAGATTGAAATGAACACCATAATTCATTACTTTATTTCATCCTCATTAAGAGTAAATGAAAGAATTGCAGTTGGGCATATTACATAATACCTGGTATATTGTCATTCTAGTAGTCTCATTGACATAAACACCAATTTCCTTAGGAGTAGCTTGCCTCTTAGCAACAAAAGCCATTATTTCTCTAGCATATCTCTTACTGGTTGTAGTTGTTGATGAGCCTCCATTATATCCTCTTCCCCTGCCTCTACCTATAAGAGTAGTTACAGCCACATTTCCAGCATTGGTATGATGCATCGCGTTACCTAAGAGAAATGAGTAGAGAGACTCATATACTTCAATGGGCGCACATATTTCACCACATAAAGACTCAAATACTCAAATTTCCATTTCAATACCAAATTTGCAATACAAGTCAGCATCTTTTCCAATAGAAATAAAACTGGCATATGATAATAGGAAAAAAAAAAAGATTGCCTGTTGGAGTGTTGTTGGGGCTCTGGAAGGTGCTGTAGCAATGTCAATTCCACTTGAAGTTGCTCTGCTTCCACTCCCAGCCACATTTGCATTGTTTTGACTACTGGATCCATGACAGTTAGTGTTTGCTATTCTAGCATTCCTCTTAAATGATTTTAGATTGCTTCTACCTGTTGAAAATTTACAATTTCTAATTAACAAACAAAATCTGTCTAAAAAGGAAATAAAAAAAAACTCAGTAAAAACAAAAGCCAGACGCCCGCTGGAGTGCTGATGGGTGGTGCACTGCTAGTGCCTATGGAACTTGTATATTCTCTAGCTACCAGCAATATTTGCATTATTGTGACTGTTGGATCCATGATAGACCGTGCTTGGTGTTCTAGCAGTCCTCTTACATGATCTCATATTGCTTCTACATATTCAACATATACAAAACACACTTCAGGACATAGCTATTTTATAGATAATAGATGACATTCAATAACACAACACATTTGCAAAAATAAAAAATTTGAGAAGCCAAATATAATGCCTCCTAGATGTTGATGGGTGGTGCATTAGTGCCTATGCTTATGCCATTTGACTGTTGGCTAAGATGGGGTTCTGATTGCACTTGCGACTGTGTTTCAGTATTCTGCAATTAAGCAATTTAGTTAGAAACAATAGTTACATTTAAATACCCATTACAAGTGTATTAAACTTATTAAGTTGCACATGAGTTGAACTTGTTCTCTTCTATGGGCAGCCTCTTTTGTATGTCCAGATCCTTTGCATAAGCCACAAGTCATTGACACACATTTCTTTGATATTTTTTCAATCTTTTTCCTTGGTTCATCCTTATCCCTTCTCTTGGTTATCTTTTTTTACCATGATTTGCCTTTTGGGGTTCTAGGAGTAATATAACAGGATTTGTTGATTTAGGCCATATCTTCATGCCTTTAACAGTTTGTATGTTATATTTGTAGGCTTTCAAGCATTGCTTCTTTCTATACCAAATAGCAACATAATTTTTCGGATCCAATTTTTTGTGAAATATGGCACAAATGGCATGCTGACATGCGATTCCTTTCAATTCCTATGACCTATAAGTGCAAAGCATCTTTCTTAAACAAGCTGTGTGTTAGTATTCTCCTTCCACAATCTCAAATCCACTATCCCCATTCCATCTAGGATGGCAATCCATTGAAAGCTAAAAAAAGTAGAGAATTATTTTTTAGTAAGTTGTTTATAATGTAATTTATCAGTTACAGAACCAGAAATACAAATACAAGCTTTCTCATGTTGTTTATTGTATAAGCAAAAACACATTTTCAACAAATTTGTATCTCTGTTGTGATTTGGTTACAAAATTAATAGAAGTTTGTAGGTCATACAATAATTCATACAACTTCTGCTCAATATCATTTACAAAATGTAAACCACTAACAAACTGGCTATTAATTTCCAATAACTCAGTTACGAATGATTTACGAAGCTTGCAATATAAAACACAAACAATATCATTGCAATTCCAAACTAAAAGAAACATTAACTCATAGGAAAAATAGGGGCATTAGGCAACTTTTGTTTAATAGCAAGTTGCTTATAATGTTGTTTATCAGTTATAGAAACATAAACACAAACACAATCTATCTCATGTTGTTTATTATGTAAGTAAAAACACATTTTCAAAATCACGTTCTCAAAAATACAAGTTTCTACTTCAAAGAAGAGTGCATTGATGAAAATAGCTTGCAAGATAAAGACCACAATTCAATATAATGGACATTTCCAAGTCATAGCGACAAGATATAAAAGAAAAATTTTCAATTTTTGGCATACAATTCATATATCATGCTGAAAATTATAAGTTATAGAAGCACAAAAGCTCAATATTTTGTGATAATATCAAGGAATTATTAGCTACAAAAAGAGAAAATTATAATCGTACCCCCTATGTTTTGTCAAAATAAACTACTTTACCCTTGTCTTTTTGAAAATAGACTGTTATATTCTCGTTTTTTTAGTCTGTTACGCTATCCTCCCATTCCGTCCGTTTTTTTGTGAAACTTAGACGTTAAATGGTCATAAAATGACATTAATGACCTTGAAATGAACGATATCCTCTTTCTCCTCCCCTTCCTCCACACTTTTTATTTAGAAGACTTCATCAATCAACTCATCTTCTCCAACAAATTATTGAACGATCAATTAAGTATCCAACTTGCAATGAACCAAATCTGAAACCAAAGGAAATGAATTAAAAGAGTTATAATATCGCCTTGAAATATGCAAGAGAGAGGCTGATACTCTCATGGATTTGCTGTCGTGTGTGGGCAACGATAAAACTCAAACATATGATAACGATAACAAGAAGATATCACCAATAAGTGCAAGTCCGTAAGCAAGGAGAGAGGAAATAGCTAAAGGAAGAAAATAGCAGTAATTGGGTTTTCATTTTTCATGGCAAATGAAGTGCTCGACTCACATCAATGGCAAATTTTAGTGATATTTCAGAATCCATTAAAAAGCATCATCAAATCCTTCCTCAAATCCTTGTAAATCTAAAGGAAATGGATCAAAAGGGCATATTTCAGTTTCATAAGTGAAAAGATTAGAGCATATCTTGTAAATTTTAAAAAAAAAAAATTATTTTTGAATATGGCACATTCTGGAAGAGAAAGAGAGAAAGGAGAAGAGGATATTTTGGTGAAAAATTTTATTCTCTCTCTTTCGTCAGATTAAACTTTGACTTGTACTCTAAAATCTCAAATATTGGATGAAAAGACAATTTAACGTAACAGACTAAAAATAAGAGGGTCTAATAGTATATTTTTGAAAATACAAGGGTAAAGTAGTTTATTTTGATAAAATATAAAGGTACGATTATAATTTTTCCAATTTAAAAGTTTAATGATTACCTCCAAAAATAATATGCAACCTCCTAAGTCACTTGCTTTGCCAAACTTCTTTAATGAATATTAGAACCTTTGTATAATTTCACTAACCAATTAAGCACAAAACTGAGCCCAGTTAAATTCCCTCGCTGCTTTTATATCAGTAACAACGTCTAGTAAATTGGGGCTGAACCTACTGCTCTAGGTTGGAGAAAGGAAAACCCCTAGTGCATAAAATAAGAAGTGTTGTTGGAATTGGCATTTCACGGTACTACCTCTTATTATCTTCATCACCTTACAATCCACAAGTGCTTTACAGCCTTCATACTGGGCACTTATGCATTTCACTAGTTCCTCTCAACGCTTTCTCTTATGAGGCCTGCCACGAGTACTTCCTCCAGCAGGAATTTCCAAAATCCATCCCATATGATTGGATAAAATCCGTCTGGAGACCCCACTGCGCAACTCCATCACACTTTCTTTGTGTTGAATTTCTCATATAACCAGTAACATAGCTTCTTGTTTAGAGTCATTTCTAGTGATTTCATCAGCTCTCCAAACCCAAGCTCCTTCACCCAATCTCTTTGTACATCGCTCAACTCCCTAACCAATGATCTTACCGCTAATGGCCTACACCGTACATTTGGGCTCTACAAGTACATTTACTTTATCATAATATTCTATATTTGAAAAACATATATCAAATCAATTTAAATCCTTAAGTGGCAGAAGCTCACCTCGTTGGAATTTTTTCTATTGTTTGCTTCACAGTCTTTACCACAATCCATAGCATTCTTTATCAAATCAGCTACACATTCAACACTACTATTATCTTTATTATTAACACCCTCCCTATATGCCATGATAAAAAAAAAAAGTACCTAAGAACAATTGATTGTTTCTCAACAAATATCTCGCCTTATGCCAATACTAATCAAACATCACTGTTACAGCTTGTAATTATCAAATCATGCCAATCTTTAAAAGGTTTTACTTCCTCATATCTTCCACTAACACTAAATCCTTAACACAAACATGTACAATTATTTTTTTCTCATATCTATTTTCACTGGCCTAAAGGCTTCCTAAACATTACACTAATCATGCTTCATGCATTTTTAATTGGAAAAATAATAATTCACACAACATCATCTTAATCATCAACTATTAAATAATTTATTATTAACAAATTACCAAAATAATTTGAATTTATTATCAATTAATTATCCATTCACAGCCTATAGTTACAGATACCTAATATAATACTGACTTGGGATTCAATTTATAAATAAAACAGCTAATCACTGCTTCAAGTTTCATACTACGCTTACCTAATCGTTCCATTCTCAACTCCCAACATTCTTCATTTTAATCAACTACGACTCCCTCCATTTGAATTGTTGTACTTCTATGATTCCAATTTCTGGGTTTGCTTGTCCTTTTCTTTGATTCTTGTCGATGGAAGCTGTGGTTTCTTTATAGAGCTTTTGTTTTTTCAATTGGTGATACTTGAATTTACCAATTTGACCTCCTTTGCGTTAAATACATCCCTCACTTCAACTAACCATATTCGTCTACCACAATAACATACCTGGGCTCAACTATCTTATTTCTGTCAGCCGTAAATTAGTTATTTATTATCGTGTTTCGGAATGAATCATTCCATCCATAGTTATTGGGTTTGAATAATCTTCCTTCCTCTTCTCTTCTATGGGTAGGAAGACTAGCAAACCAAGTTACTGCTTGGGTAGCTAAGACTTGTCTTAGAGCAAGTTGTCCAACTAACCGGATAGCCAATCCCCCTTTTGCTTCATGTAATATTTGACTAATCCCCCTTATACTTTATGTGATATTTTGTACTCTGATTCTCATTTAAAAAAAAAACAGAACAGAAACGGTTTAGGTCCTGTTTTCCTCCAATTTGCTAGGTTCTAGATTATTTAATATTTTATTCTATAAAATTTCCTTTGAATTTCGATTTCTAAATTTATTATTTATTAAAAAATGTCTTTGAAATAAAGATAAAATTAACTCATGAATATACACAATGGATAATAACAGTACAATTCAAGATAAAAATAAATAAAGAAATATTTATATGAAATTAACTCATGAATATACACAATGGATAATAACAGTACAATACACATTTTTTTTCCAGAAATAAATACCGTTTATAAATGTATGAATATAACGAAACATATCAACTAATGAAAAAAGACAAAGAACTAAACTCCAAGCTCTCTCTTTCTCTCTAGTTTTTTAACCTTAGTTTTATTTTAGGGTTGCCATTATTTATCAGTGGTAGCTCCTACCTCTTATATTCTACTATCTCTTTCGCTTCACTTTCTTTTGCTTTTAATATTCTTTTGCTTTAATAAACTCATATATGATTTTCTAACCGATCTTTTTTTGTTTTGTTATTGTTGGTTGTCTTCAAATTTAGAGTTTTTTTGTCCTTTCTTTGTGAGGATTTATGTCACGACCCAAAACCATGGGCCGAATCGACACTAGGGCCCAAGTAAACTGAAGACACGAAGCCCTAGTAAGCCTAACTCACATGAATTCAGCCCTTTAAAGTAATTTTAGGAACAATAAGCCCATAATATAATGTTATTAAATCATACTGTCAATTTATATCTCTGGCCCAGCTTTCACATTTCAAATGGTTCATAACTTGGGCCTATAACTTTTTATTATACCATTAACGTCATCCATAATATGGGCAAACTAGTACATTCATACTTTTAGAGAGCCAACTAGAAAATCCACAGGTTTATTAAACAACGCACTAATAACTTCTACAGTTTATTACCAAATATTTTATTTGGTTGGAGACTTTAGATCTTGATTTGCAGGTGAGGATCTTCAATTGATGGAACTTGGTAATGCGACATGTCCCTTCATTGATGCTATTGACGTATGATGGCGGAAACTCATTTGTATTGATCATATATTGCAAATTATTAGAAAAGAAATCCAGTTATAGAATATCTAGATTAGTTATTATTTTGAAGTTTAAATCAATTTAACAGACTAGTTGCTACTATGAAGATTTATATCTTTTGTCAAGATCAACTCTAAGCGAAAAGATCTAATATTATATTTTTGAAAAATAATTATTTCATCCCTGACATTTACCATAATTATCTAAGTAGTCCCTAACTTTTATATAAATATTTAATATGTCCCTGAGGTTTGCTTCCGTTCCACTAAATAGTCCTTCTGTGCGTTTTAACATTAAAACAGGTAAAAAGACTTAAATACCCTTAAATACTATCCCTACTATTATTTAGAACTCACTTGAAGACTTTAGTTGCAACAAATCTTCATCCCAACTGAAGATTTAATGGCAAGGTGAGTCCAAAGCATCTAACTTCATTTACTTTTTACCAAGCAAAGCTAGAGGTGTGTTTTAGATGCTTTGTTTCAAGCATTCGTCTTTAGGTAGAAGGTGATCATTAACCACAACAGAGCTTATCCTAGGAAATCAATTAAGAAGGCTTTGCAAGATGCTAGCATACAAGAGAGAGAAGTAACCTTCTTTTTGAGGGTTGGTTTAACTAATTATCATGATAAAGCTCTTGTAAAAGAAGGCTTAATAACAATTTGGAGCCCGATAGAGATACAAGTGAATCCAAGTGTCCCTAATCATTTTTAAGCCTTCTTTTCTCTCTCTCTCTCTCTCTCTCTCTCTCTCTCGTTAACCTCCTTTCAAAACCCCCACTGCCGCTTACACCACCATCACCACCACCCAATTCAGAGAAAAACAAGAACAATAAAATTCAATTGGAAAAAAGCATAAATAAAGATTATTCAGTAAGAGAACCAAAAGCAAATCAAAACCTCATTATCCAAATTGAAAATCCAATTCATAGAAAAAAAAGAACTGCAAAACTCAATTGGCAAAAAGCATAAATAAGGAAGATTGATAAAAAAAAATAAAAATTGAGTAAGGATCTCATTATTTGAATTGAAAACTCAATTCAAATAAAAATAAGAAAGAAATTGAGAATCCAAAAGAAATTATAAAAGCTTACCTTTAAGATAGAAATTGAGAATAAAAAAAAAAAGAAAGAGAATAAGTGTGAGGGTTGAAACCATTTTCAAAAAGATTATGAGAGGGAGATAGAGAGTTACCATGAGAATTAGAAAGAAGAGTCTCTATTATAGTGAAATTCCGGCTTTTTTTTTTTTTTTTTTTTTCCACTTTGGGTTGTCATATGCATCTCTAACTTCATTAAGAGCATCCATGGCATTTTAAAAAACTCTCTTATCTCTTTCTTAATTTCTATCCAATTTTAACAGTAAAAGTGAAAAAAAATAAACTGAAGGACTATTTAATAAGATGGAGGCAAACCTCAAGGACATCTTAAATATTTACAGAAAAATCGGGGACTACTTAGATAATTATGGCAAACTGCAGAGACTAAATAATTATTTTTTTCTTATATTTTTAAGTTTTAATTTCATTATTCAAAAGGATATGAATTCCTTTTATTTCATTAAAAGATCATCGAACTCTAATAACTACTAATAGTAAAGTTCTATGTCTAGTCTATATACTTCTTGATATTATTATTAACAAATTACATTTTCAAAAAAAAAAAAAAACTAATAAAAAAAGACATCACTATAAATTTATTTAAAATGTTGTAAATGAACTTGCTAATTCTAGTTGCTTCCTCAATAAACTAAATTTATTTTGAGACTATATATTTTTAGTTGTTCCTATTTAATTAATTTCATTAAATCCCTAATTAATATAAAATACCTAATAGTTAATATATATTTATAATTTTTCTATTTTTTGAAGGATAGTAAAAGGATTATATTAGTAAATTAAATCAAATTCAATCACATTGTTATAGTTTTCATTATAGTATTTTCTATTTTAGTTTGATTGAATTACTATGGATATATTATTATATGTATTTTCAATATTATAGCAAAAATAAGTATATTAAAAACGTGAAGTGATGCTTAGTAATATATATAAATTTGTGGGTATACTTGTGAATAGAGGATTAAAACCAGAGTTAATTACATCATTGGTGCCTAAACTTTTTTATTTTTGCTATTTTGGCGTCTGAACGAAAAAATTTTTCAATCAAGTGTCTAACGGTCAAAAAATTTTTAATCAAATATTTTTCGCATATGTGGCATGCCAAATTTTACATTTGGCTCAAGATGGGACCCACCTCTCGCCATAGCAGCCGATGATGTGCAATGAACAGAAAAACCTTTCTTCTTCTTCTTCTTCTTCTTCTTCTTCTCCGTAGCTTAACGGAAATAGATAGTAAGATTAATATAGATATATAAAGGAAAAACAAAAAAAAAAAAACTTTATCAACAAATAGCCTTCTTTCACATTTTTACCAAAAAAAAAAAAAAAAAAAAAGAGAGAAACCCATCTTCTTATTCTCCAAACCCATCTTCTCATTCTCCATACCTATCTTCTCAAAATCCTAACAGCAAATCCCATAACCATACATGGTTTATCTTTTGCATCTCTTTATTTTTCATTTCGTTTCTTTTTTACCTCTTTTCTCTCTCTCTCTCTCCTTCCTTCTCCTAAAATCCATCTTTAAGATTCACCATCACCAAACTAATGAACAAAGTTAGAGAATGAGACAGAGAATTTCTGAAATCTGAATCCACCATGCTTCTGTTATTGAAAATGCTTTGTAGCCAAATCTTTATATATCTGTTGATCTTACAGTCTATTTCCATAAAGAAGAAGAAGAAGAAGTAGAAGAAGAAGAAAAGGTTTTTCTGTTCATTACACGTTATCTACTGATGTGGCAAGGGATGGGTCCCATTTTGAGCCAAATGTAAAGTCTGACATGGCACATATACAAAAAACACTTAATTGAAAATTTTTTTTGATTGTTAGATGCTTGGTTGAAAAATTTTTCCACTCAGATACCAAAATAACAAAAATAAAAAAGTTTAGACAGTCAATAATGTAATTAACTCTTAAAATCATGATTGAATGCAAAATAATATGCTGGAGCATTATTTTTATCAGAGATATCCGAAGATACTTCGATACTTAAATTAGCAAGACAATAATGGATGGTTATAGAGGTAATTGAAATTGATTGAATGTACCTTTATGGTCGGTTTGAATTGAGGTAAAATGATAAAGAAGGAACAAACAACTAATGTACCTTTATTTCGAAAGAAGGGAGTCAAAGAGGGGTAAGGATAAATAAGGGTGTAAGCTTTACCTTTCTTTCCCTCAAATCTCAATTTTTTTTTTTACAAATCAAATTGAGGCGTAAGGAAAAAGAGGTAAAGATTTAACTTAACTTATAACTAAAAATAAACCAATCGCCTTTCCTTCACCTCTTTCCAAACATAAAAAATGTACATAACCTCTTTCTATTTTTACATTAATTTACCTCTTATCAAACATGACACTTTTATTACTATGACCCTCTTTACCCTTCTCTCTTTTAACCTCCCTTAAAATTTAAATTGAAGTTTAGAGGACTACTTAGAGGTTGGGTTACTATTTAGAAGTGCTGGTGATAAACACTTAACTATTATTTGACTTTTTTTTTGGTGTAATTCCTATTAACTATGAAATAAAACTTATCTCACGGCTTAAGCGGATGTTTAGTTCTTCTGGTGGCTCAAACTTGAATTGGATCACGACGTACAACCTTATAATAAACTAATTTATATTTGGTTGATTTTTTTTTAAAACTATACTATTGAAATTTCTTTAAGTTTAATTACTCATATTAAAATAAAGTTTATAATATTATTAAATAATTTTCATTTAACAGTACTTAATTTTTACATAACAACTTTACTTTTACTTTATTAATAATTTACTAAATGTGTTAGTTAACATCAAATTAGTGATATTATAAATAAAGAAATAAACTATTTTTTTATTGTTAGAAATGTGGTTGGACAATCCTATGACTGACTATACACGGGGCTACAAATACATCTCTGACTGTCAAAGTCCACGCTGTCATATGTTTTTCATTCTGATTTCCACCAAAAAGAGTTCTCGTATGCAATTTCCTCCCCAACTCCAATCTCCATAGCAGCAACAGCAACAACAACAACAACAATGGCGTCATCTTCAATTCCAAGCCTTCTGCTTCTCCTCTTTCTCCTCGTTTCTCCTCTCTCTATCTCTGTCTCCGCTCGACCCTGCAAAACCCTCTTTATCTCTTCCTACACCTTTTCAATCAAGCCTCTTTACCCTAACCCTAACCCTTCCTCCGCTGGATTCGTCACGATCGTCACCGAAATCAGCCAACAACGCTCCTACTCCTCCGATGTCTTCCTCGATGGCAAGATTTTCCGTTCTAATGACAATTCTGATTCTGAGCCCCAAAAGCGGCAGGAGAGTTCTCCTGTTTTTCCTTTTGGACTTTCTTCATATGACATGAGCTCCCTACGCGATCGTACTAAGGATATTCTTAGTGTTGTGGTGGCTTTGCTTTTTGGTGTTGGTTGTGGCGCTCTTACGGCCGCAACCATGTATTTGGTTTGGTCTCTGTTCTCTAACAGATACGATTACCGTTACGAGGAATTTGATTGCGAAGATGAGGATGAACATGATGATCTAAGCCCTAAGAAGGTTGGTTATATTAAGATTCCTGAGGTTGATTCTGTTGCCAAGCAGGTTAAAGAGGCTGTATGAGAAGATTTAGCTTCATTTTTAATTATATAACGAAGAATTTTAACTTTAATCTGTGTTTTATGGTTTTATCAACTGTTATTTCTCGTGACGTTTATGTTTATGGTTGAACAGCGAATTATGCTTTCTGGTGTATTATTGTTAGCAAGCCTATGGCTTTTATTGCTACGTGATGTTCCTGTGTTTATTACGTTTATTGTTGTTAGATTTTGTTCTTATTACATGTGGTTGATATCTGTTAATTAATCTAATTTGATGTTTCCAATGGTAATTGTTAATGGAAATTATGTTGATGTTTTTATGGTTTAATCTTGGTCTTGTGGAAAGAATTGAATAACCTTTTTTCATTCTTCATTGTTCATTTTTTGTTTTCTTTGTATGTAGCAACACCCATTCTCTTATATGTGTTTGCTTGTTTTGGTCATGCCTCAGGCCTTATGGCTATCGTTCATTGTTCTAATTAGTTGATTGGGATCGGCCATTTTGGGTCTAGTTGAGAAATCTGGGTTAGAGAAATAAATAAACGTCATATCAATGTTGGCCTGCCAATGGGTATTAGAGAAATCTGGCACTCATGGTTTGGAAATATATTTGTGGAACGGATGCTTTTTGCATGGAGTCTTAGATAAGTTCAACTATTCATTGAATGATTCTTGTTCTCAATTCAAGGAAATTCACCAGAATTCAGAACATCTACAAGGTCTATCTAATACTTGGGCAACTTAGGAACATTTAGGAGAAACTAACTATGCCATTGCCATGCATTGACCATTAATTGGTAAACTACAAGTATTCAATCGTGTTGCAATAAATTTCTGTGCCTCCCATTATTTTAAATCTCAATGACGGTGCATTTTGTTGAGAATTAAATGTCAATCTGGAAGTTTAAGCTTAACATATTTGCTAGTTAAGGTTGCTTTTCAAGCAGCAAATTAAGCATTGTTGCTTTTGTTCATGAGATCATCAGTGATGTTATTGTAGGGCATCTATACTAGTCCTAACTGAATCTTTACATGAATAACTGATCACTTAGGTTTTTATCCGTTATGATATACATTCAATCTTAGGTCAGAAAGATGGTTAACTGTTTTTTCATACTTGTGTAAGTTGATCGCTTCATATTTGGGATGTTAGGCACATTACTGAAACCATAACTAGTAAATTCTTTCTGAATGAAAGATAATAGAAATTGTTTGTCCTAAAGTCCTAGGTCATTGTCAAGACTGTCATTTGGCAAAATGTTTAGCTTTCTCCACTCAGTATTGATGAAACTTGAATTACTAATCCTGTGATTCACTTGTTTCGCTGGTTTCCATTGGGCCATGACCGTTGATTCCATTTCTAGAGTCATCTTTTGATTAGTTGACCTTCTGTATTTTCTCTTAGTTCAGAAAGTTAAAATTTTGAATGTTATATCTTTAGTTCTTATTTTTTCATTTGTCACTAATCTCTTGTCTGTGATTATGGAGCATGTTACTTTTATATACCTGTTTCGTACAATAAATTTTAGAAGTAACAAGGAATAAATGGTGATTCATCCCCGTTTGGATATGACTGGATGAAAATCTGTAGCTAAATTGATGACCGAAAATCTGTTTTGATGTCCCAGACTTGATTTGAGTATTCTAGAATAGACTATATTTTAGCGAGTCAATCGCATGCTTAAAATCATGGAACTAACAGTGTTGAGTATCTTACACATGAAACAAGCATTCAAATCTTTTCCTTGTATCTGCCGTTTCTTGGGTGTATTGTTAATATGCAGCATTCTCCTTCTGTTAGCAAATATTCACCTTCAAGTTTTGAAGTGTTGATTAGGAAAGTCTTTATGTTGTAAAGAAAAGTTATCCCCTTCTGTGTTTCTAGTGTGTTTCCAGAGTGACGAATGCAATCAATGGTTGTGATTGGCATTGGAATGTCCATAGGGTTCTTTGTCTCAATATTTCTCAAGCCTTCATTGAACTCGCGGGTATTATCAGAACAAGAATGAATGTGTTTGCATATTCAAGGTCTTATTTTTTAGCCCTTCATATATTTTCCTTTGTTTTTTGAATTTGTTTTTTTATTTCTTTTTCCGAAAGAAGAACAGTTGAATTTTTCCTTGAGGCTCTTTGGAGAATAAATAATCTGCTATTACTTTAACTTTGTTATATTTAAGCTGGTAGGCAAGGACTGTTAAGGAAGTTGCAGAGAAATTTGCAGTAGCTTAACATTTTCCTGTCTTGATTAGTTAATCACCATGGACAAATATTTTTCTATTTTTTATTTTTTATTTTTTTCCTTTCAGGTTGATATGGATAGATTTGAGAGTAACAAATAGTTGAAGCGTGTTGGTTTTGACTTGCCATTTGTGTGCATTTCATGTAGCTTGTGGGTTTCTTGGATATGGATAGTTTTGAGAGCAACAAATGGTTGATGAATTTTGCTGTCTTTTTTTACACCGAGTATTTTTATAGATTTTGACTTTTGAGCCTTGGCGTGTCCTTACTTGTTGGTGCAGGTAAAGGAGCATTGATATTTTTAAATTCCTCGGCGCAAAAAGGAGTGGATACTTTTAAAATTAAGCTCCATTTGTTCTGGAAATATTCATTTTTTTTAAATATTTAAAAATGTTTTCCAAATAACTGATTTTTTATTATTTTGTTGTAATATTAAAAAATTAGTTAAAAATGCAAAAAGTTAACTTTTTAATTTGTTATTTTATGTGACTATAAAAATATTTTCGGAATCATACAAATTTTATGTTTTTAAAAAATTTTATTATTAAATATGAAAGGAAGTATATAAAAATGATAAATTCTAGTAATTTTTGGTAACTAGAGATGGTACCAGACATTTTATTAAAATGTTTGAAATATGCTATTCTCGATATATGAATTAGTTAAAATTATTATTATTGTTTTAAAAATAATTTATTTATTTAGCACATTATTTTTTTTATTATAATAAAAAATTATTTAAATAAGTAACTATTTTTTATGAAAATTATATTTTCATTAAAAAAAACTAGGAAAAACTTAACAAGAAGATTCAACTAACCCAGATCAACAAGTCTATCATGACACCTAAAGCCTAAATCTTAATATTAAGTGAAAAAACTTGGAAAAGAAACATAAGAATTACTCACTTGGAAAAGAAACATAAGAATTACTGAGAAACATCCCTCCTAGACACCTAAAGCCTAAATCTTAATGTTAAGTGAGAAAATTTGGAAAAGAAACATAAAAATTATTGAGAAACATCCCTCTAAACAGTACGACAAGCATAAAAAATAATATCTCTTGTAAGAGAATAAGTCGCCATATTGACTTGTCGTCGAATCCACTTGGCATGAAAATCTTCGCCTTCACATAAAAGAGACTTACAATCCCTTATAATATTATCAAACTCATTATTGGGAACACTGGACGAAGTCAAACTACACCATAATATCCTATAATCCATTTCGACGTCTATACTAGAGCAACCTTCATGTCTAAGCCAGCTGAGGGCTTCACGAACAGCCAACGCCTCAACAACTTTTGGGGAACGACAACCCATGTACCAACTAGAAAAACCACAAAAATTCTGGCCATCCTTATTGCGAACTACAACCCCCACACCAAACTTCCCTTTTGCCTCAAAGATCGACCCATCTATATTGCACTTAACTCGACCTAAGGAAGGTCGAATCCACCTTGAGCTATCCGTCGGGACTGTAGTCCACACACTTGCAGAATTTCTTACGATTGAGCATGCTACCAGTCCTGCAGCTCTCTATTGGTTTGGCTCAACAATAAAGAAGTAGGCATGTCATTCCCTTTCCATATCAACTGGTTATGAAAATACCAAAGATAATAGAGCAAACTGCAAACCTTAGCCATTACCTCAAAGTCGACTTTACCAATGGTGTAAAAGAACTAGTATTCGAAGCTCAAAAAATAAGTATTAATAGAGATGGAAAAACGATCCCAACATTCAAGGGCCTTAGGACATAGAAACATAACATGTAATAAATTCTCATTATCGCCGCAATAGGAATAGTTAGTGTTAAGCTCAATAACTTTTTTCCGAAGGACCAACATATTAGGGATAATATTTCGAATTGCTATCCACAGGAAATTCTTAATTTTAGGGGGACCTGCAACTTCCATAGCTTAGCCTAGTTACTTGAAAAAGTATTAGAATTAAAATTAACAAAAGAGAGACCAACATAATATGCTGATTTAACAGTATAATCGCCCGATTTAGAAAAATGCTACATACAAATCAGCAATACTATTGCGACTAAAGTATAGATAACACTGTTTGGATGTTATCAACATGCAAAAAATAGTGAAGTTTCCCAACATCCCAACAGAAAGTATTAGTAATAAAATTCGAAACTTTCATATCCTAGCTACTAGCATCACCTAGAGGTTGCACATAAAAATTATCATCTCTAGGAATCCAGGGATCCTTAAAGCATGAAAGAGATCTAGCATTGCCAACCTTCCACCTCTTACCTTTCCTAAAGATATCCTTAGACCGGAATAGAATCTTCCATGTAAAACTGGAGTTATTCTTTTCCCTAGCCTCCAGAAAAGTTCCCCCTTGAAAAATATTTAGCCTTGGGTATACGACTGAGAAAGAGTATTAGGATTAGTAATTATACGCTAACCCTGCTTGCCAAGCATAGCTAGATTAAAGCATTGAAGGTTACGAGAACTCATACCTCCTTCCATTCTGCTAGTACACGTATTAAACTGAGACATCCAGTGAATACCTTTATTATCAGCATTCGAACCCTACTAAATAGAATTCATCATATGTTCCAACTCATGACAAATAGAAACCGGTAACTAAAAAACACTCATACAAAAAGTTGGAATAGCCTGGCCAAAGCAAAATTTCTTTATCTGCTTTAGAAAGAATCTTGTGCTTTAACCCACTCAGATTTTTTGAAAGTCTTTCCTTAAGGTAAGAAAAAATTTGCTTCCTCTTCTGGCCAATCAGGGAAGGAAGGCCTAGGTACCTGCCATGATTTTGTGGATTATGAACCTACAAGCAATTAGACATAGAGGCACGGAGGTCCTGCGAAACATTAACACTAAAGAAAATTCCTGATTAATTAAGAGCCTGGCCAGAAGCTTGCTCATAAGTCTGTAAAATATCATGAACTGCCAAACACTCCCTAGAATCTGCTCTAAAAAAGAAGAAACTATCATCAACAAAAAGTAAGTGAGAAACAGAAGGCCCACGCCTGTTAACACGACTACTATGGATAAGGCATGTAATTTCTGCTCTCCTAAATAATGTAGATAGAGCTTTAGCATAAATGATAAAAATGTAGGGTGATAAAAGATCCCCTTGACGAAGACCCCGCTTAAGGATAATAGGACCAATTTCCATCCCATTAAGAGCAACCTGGTACCGGACAGTAGTAACATAAAGCATAATCACCTTGACCTAATTCCCCAAAAAACCCAATTTAAGCATGAGAAGGTGCAAAAGAGACCAATCAACTCTATCACATGCTTTGCTAATATCAATTTTAAGAGCTACTTCCCCTTTCCTACCTTTAGTTTTCCTTTTCATATGATGGATAATCTCAAAAGTAATTAAGATATTATCAGTAATCAACCTATCTAGAACAAAAGCAGATTAAGAGGCACTAATAATGTCATGCAAGAGGACCTTAAGCCTATTAGCCAACACCTTATAAATAATTTTATGAATGAAATTACACAAGGAAATAGGTCTAAGCTCTTTAAGGGAGGATGGATTCTCAACCTTGGAAATAAGGGCAATAGTAGTATCATTAAGGCAATCAAGAAAAGTGTAACACCCACCGGCCAATCCCGGAGAACCAGACGGCGGATGCCACAATCGGTGTCGGCGCACCGTCTCCTACGAAAATTTCGCAAGAATTTCCCCTAAAAATTTACGTGTCACACAAAGAAAATATACACACTTCCAATTTTCTCCAAACCCCAAAACTCCAATTCAACACAACATGCCACAAGAACTTCTAAATATCCAGTTAATAGCCAACTGGTGGTCAGTTAGTGATGTCTTTGTAGGTATTTAGTGATGTCTCAGCACCTGCCGGATGAGGAGGTGGACAGTTATACCCCTCTAGAGGGTGCTATGTTAGAGGGTGGTATGCCAGCCGGTGGTGTCGCTGGTGGCATTCTGGGTTCCGATGCAGAGCGCGCCTCGACTGTAGGGCAGGCTTACTACGGGCCTCCGAGGCCTTAAGCCCACCTAGGTCCTAGTGCCGGTCCGGCTCATGGAAACGGGTCATGACAAAAAGTACCACTCTTAAGCTAAGTGCAACACGAATCCACCACATCTTTACCAATAAAATACCAAAATTTTCGAAAAAAAGGTAGGGTTAAGGTCGTCTGGTCTTGGAGATTTGTCAGGATACATTTGAAAAATAGCCAACTTAAATTCATCTAACGACGCTAATATACATATTATTCTTGTCCGGGGTAACTTTTGGCTTAATAATATTTAAAACCGTATCATACTCCGAGAGCCTTCAGAAAAAAGCTAAGTAAAATAAGAAGTGACAATATTACTCATACATGTTTGATCTGAATGCTAATTACCTACGCCATCTTGTAATGCTTTGATGCAGTTGTTCCTTCTCTTGCTAGATGCTTGAGCATGAAAATATTTAGAATTTTGGTCTCCATGTTGGAGGCAAAATGATTTCACTCTTTACTTCGAATAACACACCTCTTGTGATAATAAAATATTTAATTCAGAATAGAGATTAGTAATCTGAGTATCATGGACATCATCGACCAGCCAAGAAGCAGCAATGGAGTTCTTCACCTACGCAGTTCTAGCAAAAAAGTTAGAAGGTAACTGTTTGGGCCATCAGCCGAGAGATAAGCCACAAGCATGAAATTGGTTAAATAAATTATTACCAACTATAGCCGTCCAAGTTTCCTTAACAATCTGAACTAAAACTTCCTGCAGAAGATAAGAATTTTCAGACCTAAATTTTCAAACACCTCCTTTCCACTGGACCATATCGATTTCAAGCTTCAAAGGGCAGTGGTCTGAAGCAGGTGTTACTAAGGCTAATAATCAAGACTGAGGAAATAGATCTTCCCATGCTTCATTCACCATACACCTACCTAGTTTTTCCTTAACACCACAGCCCCTTCCCTACGCCGTTTCCAAGTATACAATACCCCCAATAATGGCAGGTGTAACAAACCAATACCATCCACTATAAAAAACTCGGCAATTTGCGACCGATAAATCGATCGCAAAATAATTAAAATCGATCGCTAAATGATATTAGCGACCGATTGTAATCGATCGCAAAAGTGCTTGTCGCAAAATTTTTGGCGGCCGATATACCAGGCGGTCGCTAATTTGCGACCGAAAAATTGATCGCAAAATTATAAATATCGGTCGCTAATTTTCGTCTTGTCTTGTTTTTGAAAGTTTGTCGCAAATTGGTTGCAAAAGGTGTTGGTCGCAATTAGGAACGTGGGTAGCAAATGTTGAAAACGATTGGTCAGTGGTCAATCGCAATTTTAAATGTAACGGTTGCAATTTTGATTGTAATTCGATCGCAAATCTGTCGCAAAATATAATTACAGAAAAAAATTTTTAATAATATTAAAAACCATAATATTTTGCACCTGTAAATAAATAAATAAATAAATAAATATATATATATATATATATATATATATATATATATATATATATATATATATATATATATATATATATATCACAATCAGAATTCATCATCAAGATCACAACATAATAATATTAATATAAAAATGGAATTGTTAATGTAATGTACTATACAAAATATGAAAAAATCAGAAATAGCTAAAAGGTCCAAAATCAAATTTACGAGGTTGGTCGTCTGCACGATCCTATGTCGTAGCACCGGGAGGAGTATCTGCTGGATGTGTCGTAGTGTCGGCAAGAGTGACGAAGGTATCGTCTGCAGTATCGGGGCTGATGCAAAGCTGTAGAAACATCTCGATCTGTAGCAGGCGGAGGATCAGAGGAAGAAGTACCAGCACCATGTTGACTGGACATCCGCATGACATGCGCTCTAAGCTTTGTAAGCTGTCTCTCCTGCTCATCAACACGAGCCTGTAATGCAGTAATCTCCCCAGCGCTGTGGTCGGGGCTGTGGTCCTGAGTCAGCTGCAGAAGCATACGATGCTGAGCCGCAATAAAACTGTGATGCATGAGACCTGATGCCATATACTTTCCTCTTCTTTTCGCCCCCTACAACCTTCATATAAAGTGCTAACTCATCAATTCTTGACTCAGCTTCAGATTCAGCCTGAGAAGAAACAGCACGCTCGCGAGGTATACTGTAGTTCTCCTGAAAACAACAAATTAATTAATCAACGCAGTTGCAAGCTTTATTATATTGAACTTGTACACGTAAGAGACGACTAGAAGGTAAATGTAAATATTCTTCATTGTTACTTACATTGACGCCCATCGCATGTCTGTCGACAAACGTATTTCCATCGTGGGCCTTTGTGTGTGTGTAAGTAAACACCTCCATCGGTGTGGGCTCACGACCATATGTTTCAGCCTGTAATGTATTTTTATGCATGATATATTAATATGGTGTCATTTAATTAAACATCAATTTTGTAACTGTGACTAGTTGACTCACTAATAATCGAGATGTCTCTATAGCAGATATTGATCTGCCTGTGTGTCGAGAAGGTCCTGCTCCGTCACTGCCAGTCTTGCTGTGCCTGTTTTGTGCAAATA
Source organism: Jatropha curcas (assembly GCF_041381405.1). Classification (NCBI taxonomy): domain Eukaryota; kingdom Viridiplantae; phylum Streptophyta; class Magnoliopsida; order Malpighiales; family Euphorbiaceae; genus Jatropha; species Jatropha curcas. The sequence continues at coordinate 22,833,106 of NC_143154.1, forward strand.
TCTCACACTTTCTCTTGAATGCAGGATTCTCCTAAGCCTTCTGCCAGCTCTCCCATATCTCTTGAGACACGCACTACTGCTTCTTACTGCTTTTTCGCATCCTATAGGTGAAGTCAGCATATCGTAGAGCGCATAATTTCACCCAGGCCACTTTTAGCATAGTTGTAATAGCCTTTTCCCATACGAAATACTTCTGCAAAAATGAAAAATAAAATTTCAATAAAGAGAGGTAGCTTGATTAATTGTAAACATTGAATGAAGATATAAATTAAACCAAATCGTGCTTGAAACTCTTCCCAATAAAAGTCTCTCGCCTCTTGTGGTATGGCATCCCATGTGTATCCATCTTTATCGAGATGTAACTTAATTATCCTCATAATTTTCCTTGATGCTCGAGAGGATGGATATATGCCGAGGAAAAAAACATAAGTGAAATATAAGTAGATGAAATCATCAAAATCTGAACAAAACCAAGTACAAAGGAAAAAGTAAATAAGTACTTACTATCCTGCTACCAAACTGAGCTTGTTACGTGGCTCTGATGAAGCTACAAAAGAAGTGACAAATGCTATCAATACAGATAAATAATTAATATATAACTGAAATGACAGTAAATGACATTTATGATTACCTGGTGCAGTAGGTGACTGTGAAGTTGGTGAAGACTCTACTGGTCCAGTAAGTGGGGTAGAAGAGGAAGGAACAGAAGGAAGTGATGGCGGCACGGGAGGCTGAGTAGAGGATGAAGCCTCGGATATGCCTGAAGAAGAAGGAGGAGGGATAGTCCCTCCTCATCCTTGAGTACTGCGTCCTCGGCCACGACCTCCATGCAGACCACTACTAGACACGTCTGAATCAAACGCCCTACCTCTAGCCATCTCTACTACAGATAACAGAACCTACATATGTATGTATATAATTATATGAATTGTAGAACATGTGGTAAATATGTACAAAGAAAGTGAATAACATTAAAATTCTTCATTAATAATATTACATATACATCTATTAATTTATTATCCATAATACATGTGGTTCGAAGTATTAAGTGTCTTCATCATCATCTGCTTCCTCTTCTTCTTCTTCGTCTTCTTCTTCTTCGTCTTCTTGATATTCGTCTTCTGAGGTACCCATGATGATTTGATCTTCTTCCTCTTCATCATCTGATGCTCCTATTTCAACATAAGTTTCGCTTTCATTATCCAATCTATCCGTTAAATCTTCAACAACTTGCATCGGTTGCGTATCGACCACAACTTCTTGAAATGGCTCAGATACTGCGAGTGAAGCAGATTGTTTGGTTTCAACTGCATGAACAATTGATCTAGGCTTGATTTTACATACTGCCATCCAATTGCAACGATCTCGTTTCAATGATGGATATGGGACATAGTACACCTGTGCAGCTTGCATCGCCAACACAAAAGGTTTGTACTTTGTATATCTTCTTCTTTGATTAATATCCACAAGATTATACTTAGGATGAACCTTCATGCCAACATTTGGCGTAGGATTAATCCATTCACATTTGAATAAGATTGTGCACTTGATTGGTAGGGATGGATGTTCTAACTCCAAAGCCTCAACCAATTTGCCATAAAAATCATTTGACACATCACTGTAGTTTGATCCCTTTATGCAAACACCACTGTTCATTGTCTTTCTGCTTGTCCCATAACCCTCGGTGTGAAACTTGTAACCATTTACAAAGTAGCTAGAGTAGGCATTAGCAATCGGTAGAGGTCCCCTTGCTAGATCAGTAGTGAATCTATTATCAATATTGCTTCTCGAGCTTCGAGCCTATGGGAAATAGTAATGACACGAGTGAAATCTAAGAATGTACACATATATGTTGTGTAACAATAAAGTTACTTACATAACATTTGAAACATTCTGCAAATTCAAAGTCCAGTTTTGCATCAACTGCAGTATCAATCAAATAGGGATTTTGAAGCCGTAAAAGCTTGATATATTTCCTGTTTATGAATGAACAAAATTATCATAAATATTATTTAACTAAGCCCCAGATCGGGTTTACACTCTCTACAAGATTTATACTTACTGTACAAATGGTGTAATCTCTTTGCAATTCAACAAAATTTAAGTTTGAGCCACTAGTATTTCTGCATCAGTCAATCATCTTTTTTTTTTTATTTACCTATCGTACGCCCAGGATAGGTGAAAATTGTTAGATTTTCTTCTGACTCAGATTCTATTCGATCTCCTCCGTCATCATTATGTGGCACTCTTCGATGCTTGGTGTAAACATGTGGTTCGAAGTAGTGTGAGCAGAAGGTGGAAGCTTCTTCCACCAAATATGCATTGCAAATTGATCCCTCGACCTTTGCATTATTGCGCACATTCTTTTTAATTTTCTACAAGTGTTTGTAATTGTACCAAGCCAATATGTAAGTATGAGTTGAAATAAAATATGTAATGATTAGAATGGGATGTTAGTAATTCACCTCTCAAATGGATACATCCATCTATATTGTACCGGTTCTGATATACGACAATCATAGGGCAAATGAAAGAGCAGATGCTCTATAGAATCAAAGAAGCCGAGTGGAAAAATTCGCTCGAATTTGCATATCACTACTGGGATTTCTTGCACTAATTGGTTCATATCATCGCATCGGATAACAGTCATCGTCAATTTCTTGAAAAAGAGACTCAATTTTGTCATTGCTTCCCAAATTTTCTCTAGCAATAATTCCCGGAATGCCATAGGAATCAATCTTTGCATGAAAACATGACAGTCATTGCTTTTCATGCCAAACAATCTATATTTCCTCATGTCGACACATCTACCCATATTTGAACAGTATCCGTCTGGAAACCTTAATGATCGGACCCATTCGCATAATAATAGCCTTTGGGGTTTATCTAAAGAATAACATGCCTTTGGAAACTTACCAGTAAGTACAGATTGCTCGAGTTCTGGTCGACAACAAATTTCCTTTATGTCAGCTCTCGCTTTTGCATTATCCTTGGATTTTCCCTCAATGTTCATGACAGTGTTGAACAGATTTTCAAACACATTTTTTTCTATGTGCATCACATCAAGGTTATGACAGATAAGAAGTGAACTCCAGTATGGCAAATCCCAGAAGATGCTTCGCTTTTTCCATCTGCTATTCCTACCAATTCTACCATTTACCTCTTTTGCACCTAACTCTGTAACTTTCATAAGCCCCAGATCTTCAATTTCTTATAATATTTCAGCTCCAGACTTCAGAGGCAGAGGGGGATCAGCAATAGTCGTGTTCTTTGTAAATCATTGCCGATTTCTCCTCCAAGGGTGAGATTCTGCTAAGAATTTGCGATGACAATCGAACCAACATTGTTTACCTCCATTTTTAGTGTAAATGCATTAGCGTTTTCCATGCAATGAGGACAAGCCAATTTGCCTATCATACTCCACCTAGATAACATTCCAAATGCTGGAAAATCACCGATGGTCCAAAGCAAAGCAGCTCACATTATAAAATTCTGATTGGCCGAAATATCGAACGTTTCAACCCCATACTCCCATAAATAATTAAGTTCGACAATCAAAGGTTGCAAAAATATGTCAATTTTGTATTTCGGATTATTAGGGTCAGGTACAATAACACACAAAAACATGTATTCATCTTGCATACACATTGAGGGTGGGAGATTATATAGTGTGACAATGGCAGGACATGATGAATATTGTTGTCCTGATTGGCCAAACGGCTGAAACCCATCAGTACAAAGCCCCAATCTCACATTTCTCATATCAGCAGTAAACATAAGATGATTGTTATCAAAGTGTTTTCAGGCTTTAGAGTCTAATGGATGAGTCATTATACCATCTTCATATTCATGCAAAGCATGCCATCTCATATGTTCAGTTGTCGCCTTAGATGCATATAACCTTTGAAGGAGAGGAACAAGAGGGAAATAATACATCTTCTTAAAAAGCCTTCTCTCTTTGTACTCTACCAGTCCCTTGACCTCGCCGTTGATATCTTGGAAGATTACAAAACTTGCATTCTCTTAATTAGGAGTCAAGACCCCAATATATCATACAATTAGTTCGACAATAATCAATCTTTTCCACGGGTACTCCTAATCCCTAAACTAATTTTTTTGTCCGGTAAAAATATCAACCATCGAATGGACTTCAGACAATATTTCTTTTGCTAATTGTAAAAAATCATTGTAACACCTTTCTGAAAAATGGTGCTCCGTTTTCATGTGTAGTAATCGTGCCATAACAAATAGAACTGAATGATTCTTGCATCCAGGCCACAGTTCACTGTTAGCTGCACTTAGCATGTCAAACAATTGTTGTGCTACATAGTTTGGCAATTCCTCCCTATTATTCCAATGAAATTCTGCTCTAACCTCATCGATTACCATACTAAAATTGATAATGCTGACCTTCTGAAATTACAGGAATAGAGTGGCCTGACCTACTGGAAACTCGAGGTTCACCATGATGTATCCATTCTTAATAATTTTCCACGAACCCATTTTTGCATAAATGAAGTTTAATTGTATCGATATCTAAGAAGGCTCTATTTTCACTCTTCTTGTGATTACATGGACACCTCAACTTATTATCATCCATACAATTGGGATTACTAACTGCAAACTGTATAAACTATTCCAATCCTTGCAAGAATTCTTGTCTTAATATCCCACTGACTTCGTACCTCCAGTACATCCAATCTCGATTAGTCTGCATTTTTTACCTAACACTCTGTTTATAAAGGGCAAATTATATGTAATTACATTGGTCATAAAGCATCCTTAAAACATGCCAAAAGTAATGTAATTACATTTCTAACTTACTAAGGTTATTTCTATAATAAGGATAACTACATATATGTAAACTTGATAAGTGCATTATCAAGTGCTTTTATTGTCTATATTCGTATGCATTTTTGGGTTATTTATGTGCTTAATTCACTTTGTTAGACAATTTTTACCAATTAGACATTATTTTAGTTGCATTTGGAGTAATATGATTAAATTGGTAAAATTCCAGCATTTTTTTTATCTTGACCCTTGTTCGGTTTTCAGGGATATCTGGAGTTGTAGACCTTCAAATTGGATTCCGTTTGATGCACTGGAAAGATGAAATAAAGTTCTACAATTGTCAAAGTAGGAATCAGAAGCTAATTCAGGCTCAATATTGATCAAATTCAGCTCTGAAGTTTGAAGCTACGTGCTGTATAACTGAGCACAACCTGTTCTGTTGTGGACTTCATATATGGAGTTCCAAGTGTCCAAACTAACTCAGCCCAGGCCCATTGAATTCTTAGAAGACAGCCCTACAGTTGTTGTGAAGACAATTAAATGAAATGAAGTCGTTTTGGTCTTCAAAAACGTCATAGAAGATTGACGTTTTGAGCAGAATTGCTGCGTCAATCTGGTTTCGTTTTTTAGGTCATATTCTTGATATAGATGGCCGTTTTGGGCGAGCCTTAGCTCTTTAGAAAGCAGAGAGAGAGATTTACAAATGAATGGAAGGAGTCAGAGCCAGATTTGGAACAGAAGATGCTGAAAAACAGGGGAGAAATCAGAACAGCAAGTATTTTCTGTTTACTGCTTTTGAATTTCCCAATTGATTAGGGATTCTTTTTCCTTTTGGAGGTATTATATAAGGAGTGATTCTACAGCAGCTAGGAGGCACGTTTTTCTTCTCTTAGTTCATCTATTAATCTAGGTTTTTGTTCTTTATTCTTTATTTTGGTGATTTGAAGCCATGATTATGAGTGGCTAATTTCTTTACACCAATTCAAGGGATTTCTCATCCTTGCACTTTTGTGAGACTCTAGTTTTAAATGAGTAGTTTCTTCTTGAATATCTGTTGTTTCTTGTTCTTATTGAGTTGATTCTATTGAATTCTTTGCTGAAAAGGCCTATTAGTGAATTGTTTGGTAGGATTAAGTGCTATTTCAGATTTTATAATCCGTAATTGTTATGAAAGTTTGAATGTTAGTAGCAATTAGGTATTATTGATTATATTTCAGGTTTTCAGTAATAATCTATAGAGACAATAGGGTTGAATTAAATGGTTTATGCTTTATAAATTGTTGTTCAAATTTAACTACTGCCTAATTCTTAATGCTTTTATTAAATTGAAAGGGATTGCTTAATACCCGATCGTTTAATAATTAGAGTTAATGAGGGTGCTGGGCTCAAGTTAACGAAAGAGGGGAGTTTTGGGAATTTATCATGCTTTTTGGTAAATTTCAGTTAAGTATTCAAAAAGTAATTAAATCATAAGTTGTCTGTGATCAATTTTGCATTGGATTAGAAATCACCTTGAATTGGTTTTTCATCAATTTGCATTACTACTTTAGTTTAATTAATTAATTTTCTTTTTGAACTGTTAAGTTGAATTTTTCACAAACAAACCCCCCTTCTTTTTAAACACAAAAATTAAGATTTCAGTCTCTAAGGTTCGACCTGAATTCACCACTTCTACAGTTAAATTCAGTAATTTAAATTTGGTGGAATCGACAAACACCAAATTTTTGGCGCCGTTGCCGGGGACTGAAAGATTATTATATTTTGTGTTTTTATTTTGTTAAAATAGTTTTCTTACCTTTGTGTAGTGTTGTGGTTTCAGGTTTGTGGTAAAATTTGTAGAATTGAAGGAGAATTGAAGTCATTTGGTTTATGACAAGAAGTTCTCAATCTGGTGAAATTATTTTTGATCCTGAAGTAGAAAAAACAGCTAAACGTTTGAGAAAATTAGCTAAAAAAGCTAAACAAGCTAATTTGAGTCAAGTCTCATCTGAACGGACGATTACTGATAGTTCAAACAATTATCCGAGGGAATCAATTTCAGATTCAGAATCTGAAATTGATACCATGGCTACCAGAACCTTGAAAGAATTGGCTACACCTGACCTAAATCAGCAACCTTTGTGCATTCAATTTCCCACTTTAGATGTTGCTTTTGAATTAAAATCTGGTCTAATCCATTTGTTGCCTAAATTTCATGGACTTTCAGGTGAGGATCCGCATAAACATTTGAAGGAGTTCCATGTGGTGTGTTCTAGCATGAAGCCTCAAGGAGTTTCAGAAGAGCAAATTAAGCTTCGAGCTTTCCCTTTCTCATTGGCAGACAAAACTAAGGACTGGTTGTATTACCTTCCTTCTGGATCGATTAATTCATGGAATGAGATGAAGCGAATATTTTTAGAGAAGTATTTTCCTGCATCTCGGGCTGCCAACATAAGGAAAGACATTTGTGGCATTCGGCAATATAGTGAAGAGAGTTTATATGAGTATTGGGAGCGGTTTAAGAAACTTTGTGCAAGCTGTCCCCATCATCAAATTACTGAGCAGCTGTTGATCCAATATTTTTATGAGGGACTTATGCCGATGGATCGAAATATGATACATGCTGCTAGTGGAGGTGCTTTAGTTGACAAGACACCGGAAGATGCAAAAAGATTAATTGCTAACATGGCAGCAAATTCCCAGCAGTTTGGAATGAGAATGGATCACACGTCTAAGAAGGTTAATGAGGTAAGTACGTCTAATCTTGAGAAACAAATTTCAGATTTAACTTCTTTGGTTAGACAAATTGCTGTAGGAAATATGCAAGCTGTTAAAACATGTGGAATTTGCTTGGTTCCTGGTCATGCTACTGATATGTGTCCTACACTTCAAGAGGATGAACTAGTGCAGCAAGCCAATGCAGTAGGAAATTTTGGACAGCAACAACGCAGGTATGATCCCTATTCTAATTCTTACAATCCGGGATGGCGAGACCATCCGAATTTGAGTTATAGGAATCAGCCAATGCAAAATCGCTACCAGCAGCAAAGACCACAAGTGAATCAACCATCTTCTTCCTCTCAAAATCAAGGTATGTCACTTGATGATATTGTTAAAGCTTTGGCTACTAATACACAACAGTTTCAGCAGGAAACTAGGACTAGTATTCATAATATAGAGAAGCAGATTGGTCAGTTAGCTTCATCTGTGAGCAAACTTGAAGCTCAAAATTCTGGTAAGCTTCCATCGCAATCTGTGATTAATCCTAAAGAAAATGCTAGTGCTATACTTTTGCGAAGTGGGAGAGAAGTTAATAATCAGGTTGTAAAAGAGTCAACAAAGAAGCACAAGCAAGGTTCAAAGGATTCTGATATTCCTGAAGTTGAAGTAAATTCTAAACTTAATGATGCTAATAATTTTGTTGTTCCTCCTCCATTTCCTAGTAGGTTGGCCAAGACAAGGAAGGAAGAACAAGAGAAAGAGATTTTGGAGATGTTCAGGAAGGTAGAGGTTAAATACCGTTACTTGATGCAATCAAGCAAATTCCCAGGTATGCTAAATTCCTTAAGGAATTATGTACTATAAAGCGAAAGTTTAGAAATAATGAAAAAGTTACCGTTGGGGAAAATGTGTCGGCATTCATTCAAAGAAAATTACCTCCAAAGTGTAAGGATCCAGGTTCGTTTTCTATCCCATGTAGAATAGGTGATTCTAAAATTGAGAAAGCAATGGCAGATTTTGGAGCATCTATTAATGTCATGTCGCATTCTGTTTTTCAAACTTTGAATTTAAATGCTTTGAAGGAAACTGTTGTTATTATTCAATTGGCTGATCGTTCTAATGCGTACCCGATGGGTGTAGTTGAGGATGTTTTGGTGCAGGTTGGGCAATTAATTTTTCCAGCAGATTTTTATATTTTGGATATGGGGGAAAGTGTTTCCACATCAAATTCTGCATTGATTTTATTTGGTAGACCTTTCTTAAAAACTGCCAAGACTAAAATTGATGTGGATGCTGGCACTTTAACCATGGAATTTGATGAGGAAGTAGTTAAATTTAATATTTTTGATGCTATGAAACATCCTATTGATGAGCATTCTGTGTTTTCTCTTGATGTAATTGATTCATGTGTGCAGAATGTCGTTGAGTTGAGCAAGGAGGATGAGTTAGAAGTAGTGATTAGTCAAGGAATTTATGAAGAAAGTACAAACCAGCCCCTAAGTGCAGAAATTCAAGATGCAGTAATGGAATTGCAGTCATTACCATTAGTTCCAAAAAGGTACAAGCTTTCTAGGATTGATTTACCTAATCATATAAAATTTTTGCCTTCTATTATAGATGCACCAGTTCTTGAACTCAAACCATTACCGGAGCATTTGAAGTATATTTACTTGGGAGATAATGATACACTTCCAGTTATCATTTCAAGTAAGTTAACTAAGATTGAAGAAGAAAGGTTGACAAGAGTTCTAAGAATACATAAGGAAGCAATTGGATGGACATTGGCTGACATCAAAGGTATAAGCCCATCGGTGTGTATGCATAGGATTTTGTTAGAAGATAATGCTAAGCCAAGTAGAGAAGCTCAAAGGAGGCTGAACCCACTGATGATGGAAGTTGTGAAGAAGGAGATTTTAAAGCTATTAGATGCTGGGGTGATTTACCCAATTTCAGACAGTAAATGGGTAAGTCCAGTTCAAGTCGTGCCAAAGAAATCAGGAGTTACGGTTGTAGCAAACCAAGATAATGAGCTGGTTCCAACACGAATTCAGAGTGGATGGCGTATGTGCATAGACTACCGCAAGTTAAATTTTTCAACTAGAAAGGACCACTTCCCATTGCCATTCATTGATCAGATGCTTGAGCGGTTAGCAGGTAAGTTTTATTTCTGCTTTCTTGATGGTTTTTCGGGGTATAATCAAGTTGTGATAGCACCAGAGGATCAAGAGAAGACTACCTTCACTTGTCCTTTTGGAACTTTTGCATTTAGAAGAATGCCCTTTGGACTTTGTAATGCACCGGCAACATTTCAGAGATGTATGGTCAGCATATTCTCAGATTTTATTGATAATTGCATTGAAGTTTTCATGGATGATTTTACAGTGTATGGTGATTCATTTGATGCATGTTTACATAATTTAAATTATGTTCTTGAACGATGCATTGAGAAAAATTTGGTTTTGAATTATGAGAAGTGCCACTTTATGGTAGACCAAGGAATTGTTTTAGGGCATGTTGTTTCTAATAGAGGTATTGAGGTAGACAAGTCAAAGGTTGATTTAATTGTGAATTTACCATACCCCACAACTGTGAGGGAATTGCGTTCTTTCCTTGGTCATGCAGGTTTCTATCGAAGGTTTATTAAGAATTTTTCCAAGATAGCAGTACCTTTATCTAGACTATTGCAGCAGGATGTTAAATTTGAGTTTTGTGAAGAATGTAAGGAGGCTTTTAACAAGTTAAAGTCAGCACTGACGGCACCTCCTATTATTCAAGCTCCTAATTGGTCTGTACCATTTGAAATTATGTGCGATGCAAGTAATTATGCGATGGGGGCTATTTTAGGGCAGCGTGAGGAAAAGCTTTTTCATGTGATTTATTATGCATCCAGGACATTGAACTCTGCACAGCGCAATTACTCCACAACTGAAAAAGAGTTCTTAGCTATTGTTTTTGCTTTAGAGAAATTCCGGTCATACTTGCTTAATTCTAAAGTGATTGTTTTTTCTGATCATGCAGCTTTAAAGTTTCTCTTAGCAAAGAAGGAAGCAAAGCCAAGACTAATTAGATGGATTCTTCTTTTACAAGAATTTGATCTACAAATCAAGGATAAGAAAGGTGCTGAGAATTTGGTAGCTGATCATTTGAGCAGGTTGGTGACACAAGAGGATCCAATTCCTTTACAAGAATTATTTCCTGATGAGCAATTGTTTAAATTACAAGGTATGATCCCTTGGTATGCTGATTTGGTGAATTATTTGGTTACTAAGACTATGCCTTCTGATTTAAGTAGAGCTAAAAAAGAAAAATTGAAGAGTGAATCTAAGTATTATGTATGGGATGAACCATATTTGTGGAAATTTTGTTCTGATCAAATTATTAGGAGATGTATCCCTGATAATGAGATTGAATCAATTCTTGTTTTTTGTCATTCATTTGCATGTGGTGGTCATTTTGGACCTAAGAGAACAGGTAGAAAGATAGTGGATTGTGGTTTTTATTGGCCTACCATTTTTCGTGATGCATATATTTTCTGTAAAAATTGTGAACAGTGTCAAAGAACAGGAAGTATATCTCAAAGGAATGAGATGAGTCAGACCCCAATACTTGTATGTGAAATTTTTGATGTGTGGGGAATCGATTTTATGGGTCCATTTCCTTCTTCTTTTGGTTTTACTTATATATTACTTGCTGTTGATTATGTTTCCAAATGGGTGGAAGCTAAAGCCACTAGAACTGATGATTCTAAAGTTGTTGTAGATTTTGTCAAGTCACATATTTTCAGCAGGTTTGGAATTCCTAGAGCTTTGATCAGTGACAGAGGCACACATTTTTGCAATAGAGCTGTGGAGGCATTATTAAAGAAATATGGTGTTTTTCATAGAGTTTCTACAGCCTATCATCCTCAAACAAGTGGGCAAGCTGAGGTATCAAATAGAGAGGTGAAGTCTATCCTAGAGAAGATGGTGAAGCCAAATAGAAGGGATTGGAGCCTTAGACTTGATGATGCTTTGTGGGCTTACAGGACAGCCTATAAGACACCCATAGGTATGTCCCCTTACAGGTTGGTTTTTGGTAAGATGTGTCACCTTCGTGTTGAGATAGAACATAAGGCTTTTTGGGCTGTTAGAAATTGTAATTTTGAGTTAGATGCTGCTGGTGTGGAAAGAAAGTTACAATTGCAGGAGTTAGAGGAGATTCGTCTTGATGCTTATGAAAATTCTAAAATTTATAAGGAAAAGACAAAAGCATTTCATGATAAACTAATTTTAAAAAAGGAATTTATGGTTGGGCAAAAAGTTTTATTGTATAATTCTAGATTAAAGTTAATGCCTGGTAAGTTGCGTTCTCGTTGGATTGGTCCGTTTATTGTTACTAATATGTTTTCTTATGGTGCTGTTGAGATTCAAAGTTTAGGAACTAAGAAGGTATTCAAAGTCAATGGCCATAGACTCAAGCCATTTTATGAAGGCTTCCAAGAGCATTCACTAGAAGAAATCAAATTGAGTGATCCAATTTATTTAGATTGAAGAAGATGATGTGACCATGTCGAGCTAACGACGATAAAAAAAGGCGCTTTTTGGGAGGCAACCCAGATTTTTGCTTTATTTTATTTATTTATTTATTTGCATTCACTTATTTGCTTGTTTGTCTGGCTTGTGTTTTGCATTTTATTCTATAGCAAGTACCCTTTACCAGACAACAGCTTGGCTTTTGGTTGCAATTTATTTGATGAGTAAATTTCAGCGAAACAAGGCAGTTTTTTTTTTATTATTACTCTTGAGACCTTCCTCTTGTGATTTAATTATGATTTGTCCACATTGAGGACAATGTGTAAAGTAAGTGTGGGGAAGTTAGGGTTTTATTTTTGATGATTTTTATGCTTCATGGTATAATAATGCTGCTGAATTTATGATGGCATATTGCTGAAATTTTGAGCTTTCTTTTGTTAAATAGCTATTGCCATACAACTTATTTTGCTCATTTGTTTCTGCTGCCATTTGATTATGATTGGTTGAGTTAGATGTCAGGCACTTATCCCATGAATTTTGAGTAAAATTTTTGTTTGATTAATGATTTGAGCTGATTTTTGGGATTACTCCAAGGGTTTATTGTGTCCTTTAAGTAAGACTTGAAACTCTAATTTTTACGAAAAACTAAAGTTGCAAAGAATTTTATTCTTGGGTTTGAACAGGCCTTTGAACTAGGTTGAAAAGCAATTTCAATTAGTCTAACTAAGTCACTTTGACTGTTTTTTACTCTTGTGCATTTTTGAATAATTTGTTAAATTTGTGACTCTTTTAGACCTAGAATTTGAGGCTTGAGTTTAATTTTTATTGTATGAGCTAAATTTTGACCGTTACTTCTAGAATTCTTGGTAGGATACCTAGGTACAAAGATGAGCCTTTTATGTGTATGTGTTTTTGAGTCAAGAGAAAAGTCGAAATGAGTCAACAAGTGTAAGACTTGTAGCAGTCGGATCGCTTCGCTGCCCAATAATGGGTAAAGAGCAGTGCTAGTAGCCACTTGAGCTCGTGACTTCATATACCCGTAAGCGGGTACCATTGGTGACAACTTAAGCACACGATAAATGCTCAAGCTTCTTGAATAAAAAAATAAAAAATAAAAAAAAAACAAAAAAAAAAAAAAAGAAGAAGGTATAAACAGTTTTCTTTTGTTTTTATTTAGTCTTTGCATGTATGGTCGCGATGAATTTTTGTACCTTGGTGAGTTACCAAGTAATTCTTTGAGGAACGGTTATCAACTTTTTGTTGCATGTGCTTAATTTTATATATTCAAGCCTTGGATTTTATGTTTAGGAGAGTCTAAATTCAACTTATTAGTCTTGCTTGCACTTCATTCAAACTTAGTCAATTTAACTTTGCTTAGTAATTGACTTTATTTTTCTGATTGTTCTCATAAGGATTGTTTAGGGTCGAGAAGAGTTCTTCCCTTTATGTTTGAGCTATGTTTTGTTGAGTTTTAAGTCATGCTTGAGGACAAGCATGGATTAAGTGTGGGGAAGTTTGATAAGTGCATTATCAAGTGCTTTTATTGTCTATATTCGTATGCATTTTTGGGTTATTTATGTGCTTAATTCACTTTGTTAGACAATTTTTACCAATTAGACATTATTTTAGTTGCATTTGGAGTAATATGATTAAATTGGTAAAATTCCAGCATTTTTTTTATCTTGACCCTTGTTCGGTTTTCAGGGATATCTGGAGTTGTAGACCTTCAAATTGGATTCCGTTTGATGAGCTGGAAAGATGAAATAAAGTTCTACAATTGTCAAAGTAGGAATCAGAAGCTAATTCAGGCTCAATATTGATCAAATTCAGCTCTGAAGTTTGAAGCTACGTGCTGTATAACTGAGCACAACCTGTTCTGTTGTGGACTTCATATATGGAGTTCCAAGTGTCCAAACTAACTCAGCCCAGGCCCATTGAATTCTTAGAAGACAGCCCTACAGTTGTTGTGAAGACAATTAAATGAAATGAAGTCGTTTTGGTCTTCAAAAACGTCATAGAAGATTGACGTTTTGAGCAGAATTGCTGCGTCAATCTGGTTTCGTTTTTTAGGTCATATTCTTGATATAGATGGCCGTTTTGGGCGAGCCTTAGCTCTTTAGAAAGCAGAGAGAGAGATTTACAAATGAATGGAAGGAGTCAGAGCCAGATTTGGAACAGAAGATGCTGAAAAACAGGGGAGAAATCAGAACAGCAAGTATTTTCTGTTTACTGCTTTTGAATTTCCCAATTGATTAGGGATTCTTTTTCCTTTTGGAGGTATTATATAAGGAGTGATTCTACAGCAGCTAGGAGGCACGTTTTTCTTCTCTTAGTTCATCTATTAATCTAGGTTTTTGTTCTTTATTCTTTATTTTGGTGATTTGAAGCCATGATTATGAGTAGCTAATTTCTTTACACCAATTCAAGGGATTTCTCATCCTTGCACTTTTGTGAGACTCTAGTTTTAAATGAGTAGTTTCTTCTTGAATATCTATTGTTTCTTGTTCTTATTGAGTTGATTCTATTGAATTCTTTGCTGAAAAGGCCTATTAGTGAATTGTTTGGTAGGATTAAGTGCTATTTCAGATTTTATAATCCGTAATTGTTATGAAAGTTTGAATGTTAGTAGCAATTAGGTATTATTGATTATATTTCAGGTTTTCAGTAATAATCTATAGAGACAATAGGGTTGAATTAAATGGTTTATGCTTTATAAATTGTTGTTCAAGTTTAACTACTGCCTAATTCTTAATGTTTTTATTAAATTGAAAGGGATTGCTTAATACCCGATCGTTTAATAATTAGAGTTAATGAGGGTGCTGGGCTCAAGTTAACGAAAGAGGGGAGTTTTGGGAATTTATCATGCTTTTTGGTAAATTTCAGTTAAGTATTCAAAAAGTAATTAAATCATAAGTTGTCTGTGATCAATTTTGCATTGGATTAGAAATCACCTTGAATTGGTTTTTCATCAATTTGCATTACTACTTTAGTTTAATTAATTAATTTTCTTTTTGAACTGTTAAGTTGAATTTTTCACAAACAAACCCCCCTTCTTTTTAAACACAAAAATTAAGATTTCAGTCTCTAAGGTTCGACCTGAATTCACCACTTCTACAGTTAAATTCAGTAATTTAAATTTGGTGGAATCGACAAACACCAAAACTCACTAATGTTATTATTTCTAACCAACGTTATATATATAAATAAACATATATAAACTTACTGTAATATCAGTAAGTGTATGATTCCTCATATTCAGTTTTTAAAAAATTTTGGCAGTACTTCGGCATAACATAATCAAATCTCAAGTCAAAACACACTAATATAAACACATTTATGTCATACCAATATTCTCCAAAGGCAAACTGGCCACTACTAGGACTCCAACTCAAATGAATCGTTCATTTCATAAAAAAAAAAAAAAAAAACAAAGAATAATAACAACAATAGTAACAAAGAAAACGCATTCTTAGTGACTACAATAATAACAAAGAAAACAAAAAAGCAAAAACAACATTTCATTAATAAAAAAAACAAAGAAAAATGAAATTGCAACAAAAAAAGTCCAGATATTCATTTCATTATTTTAACTACAATAATAATAATAATAATAATAATAATAATAATAATAATAACTAAAAAAGTAAAGAAAAAAAAGACAATAATAACTACAATAATAACAACCTTTCCTTAATTTTTTGTCATGCAACTACAGTAATAACTAAAAACAAACGAATCCACAAAAAAAAAAAAAAAAAAAAAAAACAGAAACAAAAACCAAAAAAAAAAGAGAGTAACACCTCGTACCTGACCAGTCGACTGAGAACGAAGAGGAGAACGGCTTCTCCGATGCTGCAACAGAATGGAGAAGGAGGCGGCTGGCGGCTGGAAACAGCACTGCAAGCGGCTGGAAACGCGGAGGAGGAGAAGGGAAGAAGAGAATGCGGTCGAGCAAGGCGACCGGGGCTTATAAAGCCTATTTTTTTTTGCAGAAAATCGATCGCAATTTTTATTCCTGCGATGTCATTTTGATGTCAGGCAAATTGCGACCGATTTATGACCAACATTATCGATTGCAAACTTTTCGGTCGCGAATCAGTCGTAAATTCTTACGAGCACGCAATTTTACGACGGAATTAGAGACGGTCACAAATTTGTCACAAATTCAGTCGCAAATTAGTCGCGATAGGGTCACAAAATGGATACCAAACTGGTAGGAATTATGAGCGCTAGAATTAGCAACAGATAAGACTTCGG
The DNA here is from genome assembly GCF_041381405.1 of Jatropha curcas. Classification (NCBI taxonomy): domain Eukaryota; kingdom Viridiplantae; phylum Streptophyta; class Magnoliopsida; order Malpighiales; family Euphorbiaceae; genus Jatropha; species Jatropha curcas. Next base: position 22,849,365 of record NC_143154.1, read on the forward strand.
TTGCAAGTCCGTCGCAAATTCTATCGTCGTTTGATCGCAAATTCGTCGATGTATATTCAATCTGCCAATCATCGCAATTGGTCGCAATATCATCGTAATTTTGTGACCGATTTACATCTGCCGCAAAAATTGATCACAAATTCGCATTTTTTTTTTTTTGTAGTGATCAATAGTTTCGCGAAAGCCATTTATCAGGTCCATAGACGGACCGGTACCTCCCCATTTATCATGCACTAATAATAAATTGTTAAAATCACCAATGATAGCCCACGGAAGAGAGTGTAACCGAGAGAGAGCTGTTAAAAATTTCCATGACTTCTTCTGCCGGCCAATCTCTAGAAACCCATAGAAGTCGATAAGCCTCAATGCACTACTAGAGGGCGGAGAAATAAGCATATCAATATGATTTTGAGAAAATTCAGTCACATGAATTAAGCTAGGATTATTCCAAAATATCGCCAAGCCCCCTGACCTACTAAGCCTATCAGCAAAAGCAACAATCAAACTGCAATTGTCATTTTAATCATCAATACGACAACTATGGACTAAAGTTTCTACTAAAAATATAATATAAGTCCCTACTTATAACAAGCTCACGAAGAGCATGAACTGCCTAGGGTTTGCCTAAGCCCCGACAGTTCCAACTAACACATATTATTGGGATCGGTGGGTCTGCAGAGCAGATCCCACCATTGAAGTAGAAAGCACTTAAACCAAAGAAGCAACATATTCTGAGTCTCTAAATGTAGAGATAGAAGAGATAATTTGTCCAACCCGATCTTGTTTTTTGGTTTCATCCAACTGCAGTTCCCCATTTTCACGAGCTTCTATTAATTTTTCATCACCAATCTTCTCATGAGTGGTAACATCCATTAGAACAACTTGCTTATTTTGTAAGTCCTTCATTCCTCTTCTGTTAGAAGAATCCTGCTGAGGAACAGAAGAATTCAATGATGCAAGCATAGGAGATAACATGGACCCTGTCTTAGTCCTTAGAAATCGATCACCGAAATTGTTACCCGCCCTATTAGTGGCCCTTAACCAAGCACCCTGCGCTTAGTGAATTCCCTATTCGGATTAGCAAAGAGCAATTCACAAAAAGAGTCTGTGTGACTTAGACATCCACAAATAAAATAGAAGTTAGGGAGCTTCTCATATTTAAAAGTCATAGTAACAACTCTCCCACCGTAAGGCGAATCTTTTCTAATGTTTTAATGGGTGCCTCACATTTGCAGAACACCGAAATCGCATATAGGATCTCCAAAAACTAGATATTATATTAGCGTCATATTCCCTAAATTGTCCAATAAAGTTGCCCAACTGAGTTGCAACCGATTCAGATAACAGTCCTACCAAAGTATCGTGAACCTGTGTCCATAAGCCACTGAATGAAACTCAACTAAGGAAGGATCCTTACCCTTTTGAAGTGGATGGAGTAACAGCATATTGTTGTTGAACTACCATAGTCCTCAGTCTCTAACTCGTCAAAAGTCCAAGACACAGAAAATTGAACAAAAAATATGCGCCCTAAATCCTCAATGCATATTACCCGACCAGGCCGTCGGAGGGTAGCCATGGTATTCCTCATTGCTGGGAAATTAATATTGCGACCCGTAAGGAATCGCCCAACCATGCAAAAGTCCGACTCCATCGAGATAACTAGGGTTAGAGACTGTAGGATCGGCATCTCGTCATCGTCCATAGCATGCCAGCGAGTTGTTGTAATGTACAATCCAGAGCAATGTCGAAGAGCAAAAAGCAAAAAAGCCCTAGATGCAAAAAAAGACGAAACCCTAAAAAGAAAACCCTGAAACTTACATAAAGTAAGAGAGAAAACTTGCACAATGCAAGACGACAATTTCTAAATAACTAACTATTATTATTGCATTTTGTTCTAAAGTAAATGTTTAATACCTTTTTAGTTTTTTTTTCCCAATACATAGCGATAAGCAAATCAATTAATTTGATTTGTTTTTGAATGAAAATCAATCAATTTAAATAATTATGAACTCTTTCCGCAAGTATGTAAACTCATATAGTGTTTTAAAAAATATTGTTTCTATTATATAATATTTAGATTTTAAAGAAGTGGATTATTAACATTTTATAGACAACTACTATAAAATCCTAAATCAGGTAATCTTATTTTCTACTACACTGTTAGGACTTAGGAGTTAAGACGAGAAAGATTGCCTTAATAGAAAAAAATTAATTAATTGTTACTAGCATAGCTTTCATCGCTCATTCAAGAATTGGAGGCCCACTTTGATCATAATCAAAAGAGGACAATAAATGTTTACCGTAAAAAAGCCTTACACTCTGTTTGGAAAGAAGAGAAATCAAAATAATGATAAATTGTTAATTTTCTTTACATTGTTATTTTCCACCCTTGTGTTTGGATAATGAAGAAAAATAATGAAGAAAAGAAAATAAATTTATTTTCCTTTATTTGGAAAAGGTAAAATTTTAGAGGAAAAAATTGTTAATATTGATATATTACCATTTTAATCTCACCTATCCTTTTAGATGGCTTTGATGATCATATAACTTCAATATTTAATTAAAAGTAGTGAAATAGGAAGGAAAATAAATTAATTTTCCTTCTTTTCCAAATAAGGTAAAATTGCTTTCCACAATTATTTTCCTCAGCTATTTTGATTCCTTCAAAAGAATGTATCCATCCAAACAGAATGTTATTTTAATAACTTAATTCAACTTACAATTAGGGTAGAAAAAGAATAGAAGAAAATGAATGATAGAGAATATAGAAGAAAAATAATAAGTGCAATTTCAAGTTTTTAGAAAATAACTACAAATATTATGAGAAATCAATTTATTTAACTCTCTTCGATTCCTTTATTTAAAAAATTTTGAACTTTCTTTCTAAACAGCCTATAAAACTTGTTAAGAGAACAACAACTGTTGTAATTGAAATTACAAAACTATGGGCAGTATTAGTGAAATTTAAGGGAAATTGTATGTATTACAAAATTCAAAAGGAAGCAATGAACACTAATAACAAGGGAATTAGGATTAAATTCAAAGCATAATTAGATTATATGATTGGAATTTGACAATAAAATTAACAAGGGTTGAAAATTTAAATGAAGATAATAAATTGAAATTAAAGAAATTTGTCTTGTTTGTGTTGCTTTTTTATTGTGTTATTTTTCATAGGATACTTGAGAGAGTGCTTGCATCACTTTATAAAGAAACCGATATCTCTTTTCTTTTATATTTTTTAATTTATCCACAACTCTTTTATCAATTATTTAATTAAATTGAAATATTTATACTTTGTTTGGATGACGTAAAATATGAGTCGATGTAAAATAAAATGTGAAAATATTTTATGATTTTCAAAATCTTTTACTTGGTTTGAGTGAAAATGTTAAGGACGGTCTAACGTAAATTCTTTTATTTGGTTTGAGTGAAAATGTTAAGGACGGTGTAACGTAAATTTATTTTACACATTTTTATAGACTAATTTTCACTGAGAAGTGAATAATATAATTTTGTATTCTTATTTTACGTTGTCCATCTTTTCAAACATAGCATAAATTGAGTTTTCAATTTACTAAGCCAAATTAAACAATTTTATGGGCCCTGAATAAATTTTATGGACTTCATAGAAGCCCAAATATGGGCTCAGCAACTTCACTCTCGTCTTTTCTTATCCAAACGAATCGATCATTCAACATTAGCGCTTTTTATTGTTTTTTTTCAAAGCAGCTTTAACGGACAGAGAAATTAGATGGAGAATGTATGAGACGGTTAGTTTTGACAGGCTTAAACACCACAGTGATCTCTCTTGTTTCGCTATTCGTGGAGCCGCAAACGCGGTCTACTACTCCTCTTCCTCCGTTATTGGCGGCAATTCTGTCTCATTCTCCTTCCTTCTCATCTTCATCAACGGTAAGTATACTCAGACTGTTCTCTAGTAATGAAATTTTGCCGTAAGTTTAACTATTAGAGAAGCAACAGAGTTTGAAAATAATTGTATATTTTATGGTTATTAAAATTTTAGAAAGTATGGAAGTTAAGAGAGGTGAACTGTATTCATCACTTTGTCTTTTTGTTTTTCTTATTCTTATTCTTTTTGTGCATATGACAGATGGAAGTTCAAGTTCAAAGGGAATCGTCTTCACAGAAGAGTCTTGCATTTATGGAGCTTGCAATGGAACAGGTAATCCATGGACCTTCTATCAATATAAGATTAAATTAGGCAAAATAGTGAAGGCTTTCTTATGGCATTATGTTCTATCTCCATTTAGTTTTTACTTTCGGTACATTAAATGTTCCCAGCTGTTTTCTGTAGATGCTTACAAGAATTGAAAGAGCATCTTTCATTCTTATCTTATCCATAAGAGAACGTGCAAGTTGCAAACTGTATTTCTAATTGCAGTTAATAGAGGTTCATTTTATATGTGAATTGGTAATAAAATATTTGTTCACGAGTTGAGATGTTATGTGAATTTGTTTCGTGTTCTTGTATCGGGTTGAGCTGCAAGGAGTGGGTGGAGGGGCACACGCACGCATAACTTTGTTACATTTTGATTCTCAAATTCTAATTTCTGTAATTTATTAATTCATTTGAAAATTTCATAAGGTCTTTTTGAGGAGTATTTGGATTTGATTATTGTGGTCCCTACTAGCAAATGCTACTGACTTTGCAATTAACACCTGTAGTCTGTGGCCACTGGCCAGTGGTTGCTACTGAGATGAAAATAGCTGACACAGTAGTTGGAAGTGCTACTGAGTTAGAAATTACCAAATGTCAACAGTTTCCATCTGTGACTTTTAGCAAATCATTGGTATTTGGGTATCGAATCAATTGTGGTGCCCAGGGCATTGGCACTTACCAATTGCCACAAGAAATAAAAGAAAATAATTTTTCAATAAAAATTGGTGGTTGACTTTTGGGAGGCAAACATTCTTGTAGTTTCCCTAACATTTTTTAAGGTCAACCTACGTTAGGAGATTTGATGCTGAAATATGTATATGCTACTTAATAACGTGTATTTATTTTGCCATGCAGATAGTTTGATGACCAGTTTCTAAAAGCTTTCAATAATCTTACAATTGTTAATGCCTTAAAGCATAAGTAGAGATAACATCAATACCTCTTACCTGAATGTAACGGTAGCTTTTTTGAGCAAATGTAGAGTGAATGGTTAAAAGATAGCCTCTTTGTTTGAGTTTCATACTCTAGTCATCTTATTTAATGGATCAGGAAACTGAAACAGTAAATCCATATCTAGGTGTCTTTCAAAAGACAAAGTGTCTGCTAACTAATATTTCTGAACTCGACAGGGGAAAATATTTTTCCTCTGCATTAGATGGGCTCTAACGTTCTGTAGTTGCCATATGGCTTTTCTCCTTCAGACATGTCGAGGTTGTTTCTGCTTAAAATGAATTAAATGTTTGCTGGTTCTGTCAACACATTTCAATTTCAATTTTGTGTCGGCTTTTTGACTTGTGACTCTTTGGTATATTATTTGTTGGTCATATGACAGGCAAAACATGCCTTGGATTGTCTTGAAGTGCCAGTGGGGTAAGCTCTTCCAAATTATGTCACTTTATATATATATATATATACATATATATATATATATATTTATATTTTTTTTTTTTTTTTTTTCTGGAGGAGGGGGAGAAGAGAGAGGGAAAAGGGCATAAGGTGTTTGAGGTTTTATTTTACAGAACTTATTTTATTTTACCATTTGCAATTGCACTTTACCTAATTTTTGATATAACATCATTTTTCTGAAGTTATATTTAGAAGTAAACAGAGGATGATCTTGCATTCCAGTTATCATAAAATTTAACGCTAATTCTGCTTGGGAAGCAATTAAAATGTACAACAACAACTAGAACTAGGCCTTAATCCTAAACTAGCTAGAAGCAATTGAAATGTAACTTAAGAAAATTCGAAATTGTTGCATTCTTGTGGCTTTTAATTTCATTTTCACATTAAATGACTTAACAAATAATTCTACTTCACTAGGCAACCAAAACTTCTAGCGAGTACGTGTAGAAGGATTGCAAACTTCTGAAACCTTAAGTACACAACTTGATTATAAAATGATTGAGCATGTATTATTTTTTCCCTTGGTAGAGGTTCAAATGATTAATGAAGGAGAAATCAGGGAAATGCAAAACGGCTAGTAGAGGAGGTTGATATAAATGGGTGCACCTAAATGAATTTTCTTTTCTCCAAGAAAAAAAATGATTTCAATTTTGAGCTAATCTGAAAGTATCTGTTTAAGAATATAAAGGATATTAGGAAGAGTTTGGATGTTCCATTCATGATTTGTGATGACAAGGAAATAAAGTTGTAAGGTTGTCAAAAAGAAGTTAGAAGAGTAAATAAAAGAAGATAGAATAATAAATCAAGTTTTTTAGCAAGTAAGAACATGAAGAGATTTGAAATTTAAAGAAGCCTGATGGAAGAGATGTGAATGCTAGGTTAATTATGAAAAGAACTCAAATATGTCAAGGCAGTTAGGGAATCAAAGACAGGATAAGGATAGGCTTCAGTTAATTGGGAGTAACCTGACTCTTCAGTTTTTCTGCTGGCTTATGGTTGGTTAAGTGCTTGTATTTTTTCGTATTTTCAGAAGGTCTTATTTGAGTTCAAAGCGAGGAGCCATGAATTGCTGTTAGTTTTATCCTTTACTGAAGGTTGTGGGGAAATCAGTATAGAATACTCACCTCAGGGTGAGCTTACTACTTAGATGCTTTTAGTAGTTATCTGCTCCGCACTTGGCTTGTGGCGTTTATCGTGGGCACAATAACTGGTACATTGGATGGGGATCCTTCCTAGTCCTCTTGTACTAGGGGAAGTGACCTCTCAATGCTCTAATGAAATGGGAGGAAAATAAATGGTAATACAATTTCCATTTTTGCAGAGACCACTCCATATTTTCAGTTAAATATATCATTTCAGCAATTTAGGGTATAATTGACATATGCCTTGCCTGGAGAAACCTAGTCCTTGTCATAGTTCATACAGAAGTAACTATATGTATGATTAATAGGGAAAAAACATTTGATTTAATTGAAATAACTTAATTTCATTAGTCAAATTTTCAATTATATTAGGATAATGCTCAACCCACCTGTTGCTAAAACTCTGTTTGCTTAGTTTGAGTTATGTTCTTTAAAATGTTGGTTTCTTGCTATCAAAAAATTCGTTGCTAATTTTTATGTGCTCACATGAGGGTGAGCAGTGAGCCAGGAGTGACTGAGGAATTTAATTGAGACCCTGCTTATTCTGCCTCAGTTGAACCCTGGGCAACTCTAAACAAGACCTGCTGGTGTTTTGTTGGCTGGTTTTTGGCTTTACTTGCTAAGGATTTATAACCTAATTTGGTGAATTACCCCTGCATTAGAATCAGGATTGACATTCTTTAACGAGATGATGTCCATCAATGTTGATGTGCAGTTCAGATGTCGAAAATGAACTAAATTTGCATATACATATATTGTCATATGTCCTTAAACATATTGCAATTATTAATCAACATAGCTGTGCTCCCTAGAAATTTAGGCTTCTTCAGTTAACCTAATCAATTTTTGCAGATTACACTTTTCCTTCCAGAAAAGAGATTGATTCTTTTACTTAAAATCTGCATTATTATTTAGTCAGATCCTTCATCACTAAAACTATTTTTTCATTGACCAGTTGTGTGATTGTTGAAGGTGGCATAGTCATTGGATCTGGAAGAAATCGAACAACAGAGACAAGAAATGTAAGTTAATCAATGCATCAAATATTTTCACCTTTGTTTACTCTTCTAACCTGCTTTTATGATATTCTATGGTAAGTTTAATCATATCGAGGTCCCTCTAATTTATTTTAGTTTTTGCATGTGAGTTGCTTTTCAGAAATCATCTAATATATAATGAGCTAGCAGTACCTCGTACTTTAATAGCTAATTGGATGTCTATAACTAATCTCACCTTTGTTCAAGTGCAACACAACTATGCCATGTTAGTTTTGTGCAAGTGAATTGTTTTTCAGAAACCATCTACTACATAATGAGCTACCACCTTGTTATTTAATAGCTACTTGGATGTTTGTAACTAGTCTCACCTTTATTCACCGCTGCTCAACTTTGCTGATCCTTGAATTGCAATATAATTTAAAATTTGTATCAAACAATAACAAGGTAGAAATCAGAAGAGCATTCGGATAGATACTCTAAAGCTTTTGCAATTTAGGTTCTACTTTAATTTCTTGTTGTAGGCCACAAGACATGCAGAGATGGAAGCAATAGATGTTCTTCTTGAGCAGTGGCAAAAAAGTGGACTTTCAACTTCAGAAGTTGCTGAAAAATTTTCAAAATGTACTCTTTATGTTACATGTGAACCATGTATAATGTGTGCTGCAGCTTTGTCTATCCTTGGTATCCTCCCGTTTTCAAATAACACTTTTCTAATTCTTTTAAATCTATCAGAGCTTTATTTATTAATCTAATTGATAATTTTTGACTTCAGTTGTTCACTTGCTTAGGTATAAAGGAAGTGTATTATGGATGTGCAAATGATAAATTTGGAGGCTGTGGATCAATATTGTCACTGCATTCTGGCAACTATCAGCCACTTAATAGGTTCATTTCTATTTTTCGTTTGGGTTAATTATTTTCATGATGTTGTCAATTTTTTTTCTTTTAATGTCTTAACGTTATTATTATTATTATTATTATTATTATTATTATTATTTATCAATTAAGTGTTTGGACATACAATCTTTTTTCAATTAAATGCATTTGTCCGGAATCTTTTGTCAAAAAAATTAAAATGGATGATTAAATTACATTTGGACATCCATTCTCTTTCTCTCTCTTACTCTTTTTCTTTTCCTATTCCACTTTATATTGTTGTTTGTCTCTTTTTTTCTTAAAAAAAAATAATAAATAAAGTTTCACTCTTTAACTTTTTCCATCTTCTACGATAATATCATATGCATTTAGCAGTAAATTGATATGTTGTTTATTTTATCTTCAACTACTGTTATTATACAAATTTTATCCAGAGTTTCATCATAAGCCATGGCAATATATAAATCACTTCCTTGGTTTCAAATTGTTATGAAACAAGTAACATAACGTAGTAGTTGTATAAAACTTGATTGTCCAGTTCCTGATGCAGGGATCCTCACTTTAATTGGTGGATATTTAATTATAATTGTGTCTTCCATTTATGTGCATTGTGCAATTTAGGGCATGTTTAACATATTCTATATGTTTGATAGTGAGGAAGCTGCTCAATGGAAGGGTTTCAAATGTACTGGAGGAGTAATGGCATCTGAGGCAGTTTCGCTTTTACGATGTTTCTATGAACAAGGGAACCCTAATGGTAAGTGAGTTCAATAGTCAAGTTCTGTTTGAAAACATCCTAGGATGTGCTAACTCCCATTTTTAGAAGCAAATCAAAGAACAGAGTAATATATATATATATATATATATATATATTGGAATAGAGGGAAGAGAGTATTCTGTTGAGTTAGATTTCGGAAATGGTTCTTAGGCATGCTGTTGGATGGTAAAATTTAATAAAAGGTAGCAAGTAAAAAACTGAAAAAAGGCAATGCTTCTTGTGAGCTCGTTCCAAAAAGTACTTGCTGGATATCTGGAGAAATGGCTATTATTTCCAGATATATCTTAAAAATGATGGATTTTATTTTTCATATAAAAGATGCTGAAGTGTTTCTGTTTCCATGACCATAACTCATGCAAACATGCTCAGAAAGATTGTTAGAGACTAGCATGATTCTCCAATTGCAACTTTTGTTTTCTTGTGAAGAATCATAACATGAAAGCCGTAAAGACAAAATTCAACAACTTGGCTAAATAATTGGTTCCCACTTCCTTATTAAGGTATGACCCTTGTATTTGAATGTGTATTTGGACCTCTAATATTTTAGTAGTGAGGGGGAAAATAATGGTTAACTAATTACCTCAATGTGGGCAATTAAAATTGATGAAGCCGAAGTTGTATTTATATTTTTGGGCTTCCTAGCTTAAACTCAGACCAGAAAGGGTGAGTAACCTTTCTTCATATTTTTTGGATTCAGAACTGATATTTATTGTTTCATATACCAGTTTTGTTTGGTGGATTTTTAGTATACAATGGTTGCTTATAATGATCTACTTTATGAGCAAATGCTTTATACTGCAAATCCATCAACATAAGCTAGTATGTGAAAACAGTATATATTAGAGTTCGGAAAGGTCAAATCTGTTTGGTGATTCCGTCAAACAAGTTGCGAAAACTTCTGGATAGGTATCCTACATCTGAACTGAATTCTTTCTGGTTATGGTGAATCGGGAAAATGTGAAGAAAGTCTGTTGCCATTTGTGTTCCAAGTTTAAAGCTCTAACCCCAATAATACGAATGCAACTTGGCCTTAAATCAATTTTAGCTTATCCACGTCAACCTGTCCCAACATTAAAGGACATCATCTAGACATCCATCAAGAAAAGATAAGTTTACAGATATCATACATAACATTGACAAAATAGACATAAAAAGATTCCAACTGGCATTTACATTGGGAAAAACTAACACCAACAGTGGAAACAAACTTATTTTATAGCAAAACCCAAATATTAAAGGCTGTGAAGAATAAACCAAGTTAGAGAACTGTTCCTAATAAAAACTAATGAGTCTTGGGAGCGCAGAAAGGACGAATACAAAATGTTCTTATATTATGATATATCTGTTAGTGCGTTGGATTAGTTTTAGAATTCTGCTATGCAGTGGTGGATGTCATTCCGTGTTTGTGCATGTAAATGACATGAATAAACCTAAGGCTGTTATAATTTCTTTTGATGGTTTCTTCAATTTTGGTCCTTTGCTTTAGAGTTGACTCTAGACTAATGTATCGTTGCTTGCCTTTCCAGCTCCGAAGTCTCACAGGCCAGTAACTTTCCAGGTAACACATCACTAAAATATCTTGAAACTATCAGAGTACCTTTCGCTTCCTGTTCTCATGATTTAAGACTTGGACTTTCAAACAGTACTTGCTATATGTGATACATACACAAAGGTATGTATAAGTTTAGAAATATTTGTTGAAAATGTTCTATTTTCAATTTACGTGTCGCTTCTGGAAGTGTAGACTTTAACTTTTTGTTCTTATATAAAGTGAAGAACTCACGATGACTGAAGCTGTTTTGGAAAAAACCTTCATTGAACGAATTTGTGAATGAAATACGGAACATCTAACTTGTCTACCCAAGATTGAGGCCCTTGATAGAAAAATTTAGGTCTTTGTGGCTTATTGTCTCTTCAGGAACTCGCATTTTCTTTTTCCATTTGCTAAAATGCGTCATATTGTGCTTGGAAAGGTGAAGTGAGGGTAATTCAAATGAAGGATTAGAGAACATAGCTTCCAAATTTTGAGACTTCTTTCCTTACTCTTGGGATATAGATAGATGTCAAATGCATTGTTAGGACATCTGCGGAGGGCTGCACATGAGTTGGGTTAGTTGATTTAATTTACTTAATTTGTAAGTAGGGATGATCAAATGATCCGATTCATTGGATATCCGGTCCGATTCGATCTGAATGAAACAGATAAAATCCGATCCATTTAGTGGTGGATCAAATATGGATTTAAAAAAAAGAACCCAACGCGAATATGAGTCGGATATAGATATGGAATAATCCGATCTTAATCTAATCCGTGAAAGGTAACTTGGCTTTTTTGTTATATTTCTAAACTTGTTGATTGTAATTCTAGATGTGTCGTTGCCTTTATTTTTCTATTCCTTCTTTCTTTTTCATTTATATTCTAAATCATTATCTTCAACTTTTTTACCTTTTTTGTATTTTTTTTTTTTAATCTCTACCTCAAATTAAAGAATATGAATTTAAACATTACAACCATTAGTCTGAGTTTTTTTGAACTTAACAATTATTAAAGTCTCTACTAGTTGTCATAGCATATAATATTTCCAATTATTGTTAGGAATTTTTGTGTTTTCAAACATAAAACATAATATGCATTTTTATTAAATTATTGTTCTATTTGGTTTTCTTTTAAACAGAATAAAAAATGGATAATATTCGATTCGACCGGATCCAAATTCGAGTGGAACAGATATAAATATGGATATATGAAAATCTTTACGGATTGAATATGAATTTTGTATAATCTGATCTAAATTTAATCCCTATTGATAAGTGCAAGTCAATAAATGGTAAAGTCTTGATGGTAAACCACTTATGAGTTGTGGTCTTGGTAATAGGATCCGGATATCAGTGATTTACACACAAAAAAAGTCTTAATGGTAAACCAAACAAGCCATAATTGTAGACCAATAAAAAGAAGAAATTACTTGAATGGTAAATTTAATAGCAAATTCACGACAAAAGTCTCTTTGCTTATAAAATTTGCATGACAAAATAATTAGCCAATATCGATTGAGCCAGCCAACCTTGAAACTTGTTTGATGCCTATTTTAATTTCCAACAAATCACTTTTAGGATTGGCTACAATGTAGTCAAACCAACCAAATCGATTCAACCTATCGATTTATTCAATTTTATTTTTTAAATTATTAATTTGATTTATGTAGAAAAAACAAAAAAGAAAATTGTTTGGTTTAATTCTTAAAAATCTTAAGAGTCAAAGAAATTGAAAAAATTGAACTGAATCGAATCAAATCAATTTAAATGAATTTGATTTCTTTTGAAAGTTTTCCAGTCATTCTATTTAATCAACTGAATTCCTATCCCTAACCACTTGTGTATATATTGCATTATATTGTAGCCAATTGTAAGTCTCGGAAATTGCCAAGTATGAGGAGAACAATAATTATTTAGCACGGTTGTAAGAAGATAAAGTGTAATGACAACAATTATTTAGCACGGTTGTAAGAAGATAAGTTGTTTTATATTTTTAGATTATGACAATATCTATTAGTTATATCCCATCAAGATAATGCATTAAATTAAATTAAAATTTAATTAAAATACAAGTAATTCAAGCCATACAATAAAAAATACTTAATTTATTATTTTAATGATTACCTTGGTGCATGGGGTAGTCTTATATATTAAGAGTTAGGTTGCACAGACTCAGCGAGATACGGAACGTACGAGAGATATAATAATAAATAAACAATCATTTATAATAAATAAAAAATAAAAAATACTTAATGTTTTATTTTAATATAATTAGTTTAAATTAAAATTAAATTAAATTACATATAACCCAAATTATAAAATAAAAAAATATTTAATTTCTTATTTTAATGATTATCTTGATGTATGGGGCAGTCTTATACACCAGAAGGTCGATTGCACAAACATGAGACACAAGATACGGAAACGTATGGGATATGACAATAAATAAAACGATCATTTATAATAAATAATTAACATAAAATAAAAAAAATACTTAATTTCTTATTTCAATATAATTAGTTAAATTCTCAAAATTATTATTACTATTGAAAAATCTATATCAATCTACATAATATATAAAAGCAGGGTAGTTTGCTTTATATGGAAGCCAAGCGTTAGTAGCACAGTTTACCACTTGGCATTATTTTGGATTATAGAATGACGGATGTTAGAATTCACACAATTTAGCACAATTATAAGAATTGTAAAAAGATTAATTGTTTTATATTTTCTGATAATCCATCGATCAAGATAATATCTATAAAAAAGATTATTTCTAACATTTAATATATTAATATAAATTTATTTCTTTTTATAAAACAATTAATAAGTAATCCACATGTTTAAAAAGAGTGTGAATAAACAATACATTACTATTAAATAAACAATATATAAGTAATTTAAAAAATATACATTGGAACGTATAGGATACGATACTTTTTAAAAAAGTAAGTCATCCACACGCTTGTAACACATTACACTAAATAAGTAATATATTAATATTTCAAATAAATAAACAACAATTTATAATAAATTATAAACATAAAATAAAAAAGACTTAATTTCTTATTTCAATGCCACAAAAAATATTTTAAAACACTTCATTTGATTGGTATTAAATAAAAAAAATCTTGGTTGATTAATTTGGTATACAGAATAGTCTCATATACTAGGATCTGAGTTGCACGGAAACGGGATACAAGATACGAGACGAACGTAATACAATAATTTTTAAAAAAGGTAGGATATTCACTCGCTTAAAACGTACTACACTAAATAAGTAATACATTAATATTTCAAATAAATAAACAATCATTTATAATAAACATAAAATAAAAAAACACTAAATTTCTTATTTCAATAACACAAAAGCAAATAAAAAAAAACCACTTTATTTTTATTGGTAATAAAAAAAGTCTTAGTTGATCGGCTTGGTGTATAGTAATCTCATATATCATGAGTTATGTTGCACAAACACATAACACGAGATACAAGAACGTACAAGATGCAAGAACGTACGAGATACGATAATTTTTTAAAAATGTAAGACATTTACACGCTTAGGACACAGTACACTAAATGAGTAATATATTAATATTTCAAATAAATAAACAATCATTTATAATAAATTATGAACACAAAATAAAAAAATTTAATTTCTTAATGACAGAAAAACAAATTAAAAAAACACTTCATTTTTTTTTTTGGCAATTAAAAAATCTTAGTTGATTAGCTTGGTGTATAGAGCAGTCTCATATACCAGGAACTATGTTTAATAGAAATGAGATACGATAATTTTTTAAAAAGATAACACATCCACACGCTTAGGACATTAATACACTAAATAAATAATACATATTTCAAATAAATAAATAATCATTTATAATAAATCATAAAAATAAAATAAAAAATACTTAATTTCTTATTTCAATGATACAAAAGTAAATTAAAAAAACACTTCATTTTTATTGGTAATAAAAAAAAAAAAAAAACATTGGTTGATTAGTTTAGTGTAAGGAGTAGTCTCATATACCAGAAGCTAGGTTTCACGGACATGGGACACGAGATACGAGAACAAATAGATACGAAAAAGTAGGACATTCATATGTTTATGACACACTACACTAAATAAATAATACATTAATATTTCAAATAAATAAATAATCATTTATAATAAATCATAAGCATAAAATAAAAGAATACTTAATTTCTTATTTTAATATAATTAGTTAAATTCTCAAAATTATTATCACTATTGAAAAATATATTAATAGTGTGTATGCATTTTTTTATATAGGTCATATCATGCATAACTTTTGTTATTGCATACCTTATAAAAAGTTTCACATGATACCTAAGAAGATATATCTCAGCATTGCAATTTTCAACATATCTCAATAAGATACAGTTTATTATTTTATTATATAATTTTACTATTTTTGATTGATGTTATAAAATACTATTTCATCTTTTAATATTACCCTGTGTATTGTGTGGATTATAAGGGAAAAAAACAATTATATTTTCAGATAATATCATATAGAAAAAAAAACTAAAGTAATATTAATAAGCAAAAATTATTTTTTTTTTTTAGAAATAAGAAAGGACTATAAAGGAAAAAATTCCGATAATTTTGTCTTCAAATTAGAAGGAAAATAAAAAACTATAAAAATAAATTTGTAGAGAAAAATTAAATTTATTTTTCTTTTATATCCAAAAAAGATAAGTAACAAAAGTTTTCTCAAAAAAAATTGTCCCTTCTTATTTTTTCTGATTATTCATTAATAAAAAAAAGATACAAAAATAAATTGAAAAAACACTTCATTGTCCAATAGAGGCACGTACACGATTCGACAATTTTTTAAAAAGTAGATAATCCACACACTTATGACACACTACACTAAATAAGTATAATACATTGATATTTCAAATAAATAAACAATCATTTATAATAAATTATAATCATAAAATAAAAATACTTAATTTCTTATTTCAATATAATTAGTTAAATCCTCAAAATTATTATCACTATTGAAAAATACATTAATAGTATGTGTAAATTTTTTGATGCATGTCATACTAGGAGTGTCAAAACGGGTCACGACATGCGAACACAATTCGCCTAACACGTGAAATAAATGAGTTAGAGTTGAGGTTAAACGAGTTCATGTCATAAACGAGTTATCCATTTATAACATGAATATAAACACGTTGTATCGCAAATTAGGCGAGTAATCTGTTTATTTAAGAATAAAAAGATAATTTTAGTGTTAGATATAAATACTCCAACTAAAATCTATTTAAATTTTATTATTTTATTACTTTTTTATTTTAATTATGAATCTTAAAGAATTTATGCATTTTACTTGTGAAAATTTATTTTTAAATATGATTAGAGTTAAATAGATTAAAAGTTAAAAATACTATAACTAGGTTAAGTGGGTCGTGTATAGATCAAATATCCACTTAACCTATTTATGATATTAAACGGGTTACACGAGTTATATGGGTCAACACGACCCACTAACCTATTTATGATATTAAGCGGGTTAAACGTGTCGTGTTCGTGTCAATCGTCTAATTTTCGTGTTATATTTGTGTAATTTTTGTCTAATTTTTTAAATCAATTAATTATTTACCGATTGTATAAAAAATTTTATATAAAAATAAATATTTTTCTAAAAGTTAATATGCTATTATTTTGTATAAACATAATTTATAAATACACATAAGGAATTTAGTCTAATCACGTCTTTTATAAAATATAGGTAATTGGAAGGTTTGGACTCTTGAATTTAAATATTGCAAATTCAATAAATATTATTTTTAGAGAAAATTATTTCCCCCACAGTATTAAAATTTTGAGAAGATTGTAATATTCTTCCAGCTGTCTATTGCTGTGGCAAATATCTTTTCCAATAATTTGTTTGTGATAAGATAGTCAGAGTATTTATGCTTAGGAAGCTTGCAAGGCGGCTATTTCTTCCAATTAGGAAAGTTTGGTTTCTTTTATTTCTTCCTAACTTTGTCCTAAACAACAATATTATAATAAACCTACTTTGTCCTATATTGCAATATTATAATAAACCTAATCACGTCTCGGATTTGAAAATGGAATAGATTAAAATCTATGTTCAAACTTTAAATATATTTATTAAATAATTAAATAAAATTTTGGTACTCATTCAAAAAAAAAAAAAAAAAAAAAGGGTTGGTACTTAATCTTTAACATTAATATATATGAAGTATGGGATTAGACTACATAGAAGATGTTTTATTTACTTATAAATTACTCTTAGATAGTTTCATGTGATCTTGGATGGTAATGGGTTGGGTACCCACTTAAAATGTACCGATCGAATTCGAATTCGATTATAGATTAGGTATTTGAATCCGTCCTAAATTCATTTAAAATTTTAGTTTTAATATCTGAATCTGTCCCAAACCTAATTATAATTATCCGTTTAAATACCCAAATCCGTTTAAATACCCGTTTAGCATTAAAAATATATATATTTTTCATTTTTCAAAAATAAAAAGTAAGTGAAAATTATAAATTTATTATTTTGGCTATAAATAATATAATATAAATGTTAAATATAATTATAGCATTAAATATAATAAAAAAGGAGTATATATATACTTTTTCTTCTAAAAAAATAATTACTTTAAATATTTATTAAACGGATAGTGGATACCCAAATCCTTAAACTGGAATTTCACTCGAACCGGATGCTGTTGGTAAAAATACTGTATAAATTCATTCCAAACCGTCCTAAACCTATTTATTCACTACTTGAATCCGTTAAAATCGGATCGTATCGGACCGAGTTCCTATGCGGTCGGATAAAATTGCCATCCCTATATGTGATTGATCCTTTTGTTTTGTTTTGATCTTTAAACTTAGTCATTTTTGTACATTTTACTAAAATCTACATAATTCAGCCATTTAATAGAGTCAATAGCTAATGATTGTCGGTAAAAGCTGATGAATAATGAATGTTTTGGTAAAAATATAAATAAAGTGGTCGAAGTTCTTGCCCTTTGTGCAGCTCTTCATTGGGTTGAGCAAAGTGTTTCAGGAGCTGGTTGCATCTATACCGATCCCCAGCTACTTGTTTATGCCCTTAATTCCACTGTTTGTGATTTATCTTCTTTCGGATTGATTGTCGATGATTGTGCAATATAATTGTGCTATAGACATTTCCATTAAATGGACAGAGGGACAAACCAATATAATTGTGCAATTTAAATGAAATTCCTCATTTGCAAAAAAAAAAAAAAAATTATAATAATAATAATTAGTTATTTTTATTAATACATAAAATGACCAAATAAAAGTAAATTTAAATTTACATAAAATATGAAATGGTTGCATGAACAAATTTACTATCAAGCGTTGCACTGATTGTTTATAAATTTATAATTTATAAATTTAGTACGTGTTGAAATATTTATTGAAGAAGGAGATTTAAATATATGGGAATATGTCCAAATCGTTTACAAATGTTTATTACTATCTCTATTTCATAATACTTATTACATTTAGAATTTTATGTTCCTAAATAAAATTATTAAATTTGTCTAAGTTACAATAAATTATTGAATAAATGAACTATATTACTCTTAATTTATTACTAATTTTCTAAGAAAATCATTAAATTAAAATAATAATTATTTGTCATATACAAAAGATAAATATAGAAAAAAATATTTATTATTCCTTAAAACTACAAATGTAATAAGTATTTTAGAACAAATTATTTTCTTAAATGTAACAAGTATAATCGAAGGTTGATAATATGTTTTAATTTTATTAGTTGACTTAACTGTCAATAAGATTTGGATGTAAACGATGTCTTTTATGATTCGGAAAAATTAAAAATTTATATACTTAATAAATTTAATAATAAGAAAAATCAAACTATTATTACAAGAACAAAAAGAAAAAAACAAAAAGAAAAAAGCTGTTTATATATCCAACTAAAAAATGTGTGGGTTCACGATCTCATTCTTTCCTTGTAAAAGAAAGAAAATCCCTTAGGAAGAAGAAAATAAGAAGAAAGATAAAAATGAAGTCCAAAACCTGCAATAATAATATTATGTTTACATTATTATTAGCAATAACATGGAGCTCGTTTATGGAATTCAAATTCGTAGTTTCAGACTCAGGAATTAAACTTCTAAACAAAGGTTGCAGCAATTACAACGTCTCCAGCTTATCGAAGTTCAATTCCAATCTCAACGACACCTTCAGGAGTCTTAGGACGCAGCTCAACGCTGGAAACCATTTCGCCATCGCGAAGCAACTTGAAGGTGCCGATGGAGTGTTTGCAATGGTGCAGTGTAGAGATTACATGTCCACCGCCGAATGTATTGCTTGTTTCCGTGCTGCTTCTATCGAAGTTCGCAGCTGTTCCCCCGGTAATGGCGGCCGTGTTGTCTACGATGGCTGCTTTCTCAGGTACTTTTTTTTTTTTTTCAATATTTAACATCTTTTTTTTATGATAAGTATATGTAGAATTTGGTTCTATGTAGAAGTTTGGCTTGTAACTTCATAATCTTTAAAATGAACTCAACACACAAATGATCCAAACAAAATTAACTTTTAATACTCCCTTCCTCCACTTTTATCTGTATTTAGGGTTTTTATGATAAGATCAGTTAAAAAAAAAAAAATATTGTAGGAAATAGTATTGTGTTTGGTAGGTAAGGGTAAAATTGAAAAAAAAAATAAAAATTAATGCTCATTATCTGACAAATAATTTTGGATTAAACAATATAAACACGACAGATAAAAATAAGTATAAATTTTATACTTAAGCCTAATTAATGCTTGTGTTCCATAATTTTGTTCAGTCAATCAACCAACATGATTGAACATAAACTAATAAAATTCTCAAATTGTTCTTGAGTTGCTGTAAATTGTTTTATATCCCTAACTTCACAACATGACTATATATATTAAGATTTATTACTCAAAATATGGGTGTTTTTACATATATAGCATCGTATTTAAATTCTCACAATTATTTCTAAATATTTTCATCTTTATCATAATTAAGTTAATAATACGAATTTATTTTCTTTAAGATATTTTTTTTAAGTATTGAAGAAAGGAGATTTTAATATGTGGGAAATCATTTACAAATGTTTATTACTATCTCTATTCCATAATACTTGTCACGTTGAAAATTCACGTCCCTCAATAAAATTATTAAATTTGTCTAAGTTACAATAAATTATTGAATAAATTAACTATATTACTCTTAATTTAATACTAATTTTTTAAGAAAATCATTGAATTGAAGTAATAATTATTGGTCATATACGAAGGGTAAATATGAAAAATAATATTTATTATTCCTTAAAACTACAAATGTGACAAATATTTTTGAACAAAATTATTTTCTTAAATGTGATAAATATTATCGAATGTTGATAGTATGTTTTAATTTCATTAGTTGACTTAACTGTCAATAAGATTTGCTCTCTAAATACATTGGATATAAATGATGTTTTTTATTAATCGAAAAATTAAAAATTTATATACTTAATAAATTTAATAACGAGAATATAAATTTAAAAGAATAAAATAATAATAATAGGTGATGATTTTAATATTAATATTAATATATATATATATATATATATATATATATATATATTTTTTTTTTTTTTTTCTTTTTTTGAAAACAAATAATAACAAATCATTGATTTGGTGTAAAGAACATCCGCTCAATGTTAGTGGCACAGGAACAAGATACGTTTTTATTGGAATCCAACTTAATAAGGTTTGCCGGAGATGTCACGTTGTAGGAACAATTCTGACCACTGACGCAGCAGTCGAGTCAACACTGCCGGTTATGTCCCCTTCTAAAACTAAGTTGTAGTTATTGAAATATGGGGTCAAGGAGGGTCACTGGAATGGTTGCATTGATTAGGGACGGGAAATGGGCGTTTTAGGGTAGCCATTCTCTGCTCCGTCTGTTAACGAGTTTGAAATAGATATAAATAATGAAATTATTATTTACAATAGATACGGATAAGATATAGATATTAAACTTAAATATCCGCTATTTATTATCTGTTATAATAAATAGTTATGGCCATAAATATCTGTAAGTTTCTTAACGATTTATTAGTAAAATATACCTTTTAAAAAAGTTTGGATTTTGATAGTTTAAAATTTGCCAATATTTTATCCATTTAAAGGATAATTTAAATAAATTTGAGACAAATATAAATAATAAAATTTAAATAATTTGAATATAGATACTTAAATAGATATTTAAATATATTTAGTACAGGAAATAAAATTTTAAAGTTATACTGAGTTACTGTACGCTTCAAATCTTGGTACGTGTCAACGTGGAAACAAAAATTCTCAATACTCTGCATTATTGGTCAAGTAATAGAAGAGCAGCCTCAAAAAAAAAAAAAAAAAAAAAAAAAAAAAAAAAAAAAAAAAAAAAAAACTGGTGTGTAGCAGCCAATTAAATCACACAACTGCAAACACAAAATTATTATGATTGAGACAAATAGCATTATTGGTTTTTTTAAGAGCTGGACCGATTCAAATACTATGCTAAAATATTAATTAATTGAACACTAACAACGACTTCAAATAGACTTCTTAACTACCAGAGTTCAATTTGCAATTGAATTAATGAGGATCTGATTTGACTAGTAAGCAACTGGAGGATTTTTTTTTTCTTTTCTTTTCTCTTCTTTTTTTTTTTTAGAGAGTATCAATAAGGAGATTTTAAAATTCTACAATTATTTTAAAATTCTGATGCATGAAAAGGAAATAATGACTTTAAATGGGACAAATAGATATATTATTCTATAATTAGCATATATCAATCTTAATCTTGTCATTTATTTACTAATTGAGATAAGAAAGATGTGGTCCGTATAGAATATGATGATGGATTACATAAATATGATTATATAACTATCTATACATTAAGCCTATCTCATACAATTATTTAGAGTAAAAAAAAAAGTATAATTGATAATTCACTGGAAATGAGAATAAACTAATAAAAAACTATACCCACTTTTTAATATGGTAACCAATTGTTGATTTGATATATAATAGGGTTTAATATATTATTTCACCCTGAATTTTAGGTTTTGTTGTAATTTCACTCCGATTTGAACTTTATGCCAATTTCACCGTGAAATCCAATTTTTGTTGTAATTTCATTCAAATCTCAGCCTGAACTTTGAATTTTTGTTGCAATAGCACTCTAAATTATTATTAGAACTTAAATTGTAAATAAAAAATAGATTCACTTTTGACCTTGATCTTGGGTTAACTTAATATATTTGTGTGAATGAGAGTTTAGATTAATAGTAAGCACAATCTCTAATATTATTTTTAATATTTTTAAATTTTTTCTTTAATCGATAATTAATAATATTTAAAACTTAATTATTTAATACATGAAATCTTTTTTTTTAAAAAATAGAATATAATTATTATTATGGTTTGATTTTTAATATAAATTTTGAAATAATTATAAACTATTAGAAACTTTAAAAACAAAGCTACTATCAATTTAGTTGACTCATAAACTATTAGAAATTGTAATATTTTTTTTATCAAAGTAGAATATAAGATATAATTATATTCTAATTTTTTTAAAAAAAAGTCGTTCAAGTATCAAATAATTAATTTTTAAATATTACTTACTATCATTTAAAAAATAATTTAAAAATATTAAAAAATAATAATAGAGATTATTCTTACTATTAAACCAAATTTCTTCACTTACACAAATGGTATTAAGTTAACAAATGGTATTAAGTTAACCAACCCCAGAATCAAGAGTGAATCCATTTTTTATTTACAATTTAAGTCATAATTATAATTTAGGGTGCTATTGCAACAAAAGATCAAAATTTAGGTAAAATTGGGATAAATGTTATGTTAGAGTGAAATTGCAACAAAAAGTTAAAGTTCAAGGTGAAATTGACATAAATGTCAAATTAGAGTGAAACTGAAACTTCAGGATGAAATAATATATTAAGCCTATAAGTAGTATACCAAGTGTTGGAAAGTATTTTCCTGTAAACATAACATAAGGTTCTTCATCATTTTAGAAAATTTGCCAAAAGAAAGTCTAATTGCAGCATGACCATTAGATTGACTAGCTCACTCCACTAAGTCATAATAGTTATCCACCACGGCATCTTTCTTTTTGTCCTTATATGTATATATATTTGTGTTATTGGATTACATACATTTGATTTTCGAGAATTTAGGCTCAGTTTTAGATAACATTAAATTTCATTCAACCCCTTCAAAAAAATATTCAATTATTCAAATTTTTAGATATTCAAACTGAATCAATTGAATTAAGTGTTAATCCTTATCTGCTCTAACTTGTTCACCACTCCACTTACAATGCCCTACCTTTTTTATTTACTATTTATTTTATTGTTCAGCCTAAAAAAGGTTGGTACTTGTTAGGTTTGCGTCTATCAAAATGTCTTTTTGGGCGTGCAACGGGTAGTGTGGCTTAACACACCGTGATCCAGTTAGTCTAGTGAGAAAAGACATAAATAGAGAAACAGAAAAAAAAAAAGGGAAAGAAATAGATGAGGAATAGAGAGAATGCAAAACTAGGAGGTTGAAAAAGAAGAGAGAAATGGGGAGAGTTAGAAGAAAGGGAAGAGCATTGTTGTGATTAACTAATATCATTTCTAATAACATTGCTTTCCTTGTTTTAAAAAAATCCCTAGCTGCTCTGGTCTTTGTCTGCCCCAAGGCACAATTTGCTTGATATTCTCAAACTTTCACGATTGCTTTGTGTTGATTTTTAGTATGATGGAGGATGGAATCTCGTCTTTGTCTATTCATGATGAGAAAGATGAAGGTTTTCAGGTTGGAACGGATGTAGTAGAGCAGGAACCAGAGTATGGTTTCTGTTTAGTGGGCGTGTTCCTGATTATGAGCCTTGTTGCGTTTCTAGCAATGCAAAACCTTTTTGCTGATCTCTAGCATCCTTAGGGGGTGTTACCATCATTGATCTAGGTGCAAAGAGGTATCTTTATCATTTTCACAATGAAGTCGATATCAAGTGGGTCATGAATGGCTCTCCTTAGAGCTTTAATAGACACTTATTGATTTGGCATCGCATGCAAGAATGAGAAGATCCAGTGCTCGTCCCGTTGCTTTTTGTTGACTTTTGGGGGACTTATGTCAAAATCAATGGTGAAACTGTTAGGGAATTTTGTTGGTAAGTTTAAGGAGCATGATGCATGAACACTTGTGAATTCTAATGCCAACTTTATGTGGATTCGAGTTTCTTTAGACTCAAGGCAGCCAATACATCAACGTAAGAAACTTATAGTTCCATCGAGGAATGCTTTCTTTGTACAGTTTCGTTATGAGAAACTATCCATCTTTTGTTTTTTGTGCGGAAAATTAGGACACAATGGTAAATTTTATGAAATAAGGTTATTGAAAAAGAAAGAAGAGCTGCAATTTGAATGGGATGATAGAATTAGAGTTCCAACAAGGGGGGAGAGTCAATCGATGAGCGGATGGTTAAGGGAGGAAGGGAAGGAGAGACAAGAGGCGAGGGAGGAGGATTTGCGAGCGAATAGTCTTTTCTTTGAACTCAATAGCAAGCATAGGGAATTTAGGGAAAGCTTTTATAGGAAGGGAGGCTTAATAGGGTTTAATGATATGGGGAGAGAAGGGATGGTGGATTTAGACACTATGAATCTAGGGATAGGAAGAGAATTACTCATTACTTATGAGAATGAACCCTTAGCTAATAAGGAGGATAGGAAAAAGAGACCCAGGAAGTGTGCTTCTACGTCTTCAAATTTTTCACATAACAAGGATTAATCTAAAGTTATTATAAATTCTGTATCAACTACTCCTGTGAAGCAGAACAGCCAGAAGAAATGAGACTTCTAAGCTGGAACTGTTGAGGGATTGGCAACCCTCATACAGTTTGAACACTCAAGGAGATTATCTTTAACTATAAGCTGGATGTAGTGTTTTTATTGGAGACTTGGGTTCAAGAAAGCAAGATAAGTGAGGTTTCTAGGATTGGTAGGGGTGGGGGACTTTGTGTGTTTTGGAACAATAATATGAAGCTACAGGTAACGGGTTACTCAAAATGTTTTATTGCTTGCCATGTGTTGGTGGAGGATCAGGTAGTTTGTGTTACTTGGAATTATAGATGTCCGAAGCAGAATCGTGGGAGAGTGTCATGAAACCTTCTTCAGGCTCTAGCTGCTCGAGATGACAACCCTTGGATTTCGTTTGGGCGATTTTAATGATATTTTTAGAGCCGAAGAAAAGCAAGGGGGTTGGAACAACCGCTGTATTTATTACAGGGCTTTAGAGAGGCAATCACCAACTGTGGGTTGGTTGAAACACCTTGGTTGGGTTATGAATTTACGTGGGAGCCGCGATGAGAAGGTTGTGTTAATATCAAAGAAAAACTAGAGTTGGCTTTTGCAAACTCAGAATGGTGCAGTCTATTTTGTTATGGCCACACTTCCTACCTGCTAACGCTGGTATCGAATGATCATCCCATGCTATATGATTCAGCTGTAGAAAAACACTTTGGGGGGACTAGAATTTTCAGGTTTGATAATCCTTAGGTTCTTGAAGCAGATTTTGAGTAGGTCATTTAAAGAGGATGGCAATCGAATTCTTATGGGTCTGGTATAGATAAAAAATGGAACTGCGTAGAAGAGATTTAGAGATGGAGTCGAGACAGGAGTAGAGCTTTGCGCTCACGAAAGAATCTGATTAAGCTGCTTTTGGATGAATGCTATGAGTGGGTTTCGAAAACGGAAATTGATTGCCTTAAAGAGGAATGGAATAGCATTTTAGAGTTGGAAGAAATTCAGCTGAGACAATAGGCTAAAACACATTTACTGCTTCATGGTGATAAAAATACAAAGTACTTTCATGCATGCATTAAGGTTCGTAGGGTGACTAATAGGATCCGTGGTCTGAGGTTACAAGATGGGTAGTGGGTCGAGAATAAGGGAGCAATTCACAGAGTAATCCTCGACTACTTTTCTAATCTTTTTTCAACAGCGGAAGCTGATCCAAGTCGAGTAACCCACCTTATTCATAACAAGGTTACTTTAGAAGAGAATGAAGTTTTAGGCTTGAACATTTCGTGTGAGTAAGTGAAGGAAGTTGTGTCTAGTATGCATCCAAACAAGTCACCAGGACCAGATGAACTAAATGCTATATTTTTTTCAAAAATATTGGCATATTATTAGGCATGATGTGGTGAGTGAAATCAATGAGTGGCTTTGACAAGGTATTTTTCTGGATTCCTTGAATGATACTCTTGTTTGCCTAATTCCAAAAATTAATAATCCTAAGAATTTGAAAGATGATAGACCCATAGCTTTGTGTAATTTATTATATAAGATAATCTCTAAAGTTCTCGCTAATGGACTTAAATTTGTCCTTCCCCACCTTATTTCGGGACGTCAATCGGCTTTTGTCTCGAGTAGGCTTATTCGAGATAATATTTTGATTGCGTTCGAAAATTCATAATATGAAGAGGAAGACTTCAAGATGAGAGGGTAGAGTAGCTTTTAAGATTGATATTGACAAAGCTTATGATAGGATCAATTGGAATTTTTTGAGGGTGATGATAAAGGGAATGGGGTTCTCTATGAAATGGTTGAGTGGATTATGTTATGTGTTATTGGTGTCAGATACTCGGTTCTTTGTAATGGGGATATGGTAGGGCCTTTTTTGCCTAAGATTGGTTAGAGACAATGGAATCCAATCTCTCCCTATTTATTTTTGCTTTATGCAAAAGGTTTATCACTGTTACTGCAGGAAGCAAAAACAAAATGGTGTATTCACAGGTGCAAGGCGAGTAGAAGGTGTCTTAGAGTCTCCCATCTTTTTTTTTTTTCACTGATGATTCAATTCTTTCCTTTAAAGCTAATGAGGTTGAAAATCGTGCTGTTAAAAATATTCTTCAAGTTTATGAATTGGCGTCGGGGTAAGCGATGAATTTTTCTAAGTTTGGTGTTATGTTTAGCCCGAATGTTAGTTTGCCTACTCAGAATTTAATTCAAAATATTTTAGAAGTTCATAATTCATGGGTGGGGGTAAGTATCTGGGTTTACCTTCCCTTATTGGCAAATATAAAAGGCAAGTGTTTAATTTTCTGAAGGATAAGGTGTGGGGAAAAATAAACGGCTAGAATAGTAAGATGTTATCTAGAGCAGGTAAAGAAATTCTTCTAAAATCAGTTGCTCAGATTATCCCTTTTTATTTTATGGGAGTGTTTCTACTTCCCTTGACTATCTGCAATGAACTTTAAAAAATTGCAACGAACTTTAAAAAATTATAAATGCTTACTGGTGGGGGGTAATAATAAAGAAGGGAAAGGGATTAGGTGGTTGTCATAGAACCGCATGGGTCAGAGTAAAAGCGATGGTGGTATGGGCTTTCGTGATCTTTATAGTTTTAACATAGCTGCTTGGCAAAATTGGGTGGAGGCTTATTGCTGAAACTTAGACTTTTCTTTATCGCATTCTCAAAGCTAAATATTTTCCCCATGGGGATTTTTTGTTAGTCACTTTAGGTAACAATCCTAATTTTACTTGAAAAAGTGTCTTATTTGTTAAGGATGTGTTAAAATATGGAGTTAGATGGGGGTGGGGAATGGCGAGAAAATCTTGGTTAGACAAGATCCATGGGTTCCAACAGAGGAGGGATTTCAAGTGGAGGATGGTTTGAAATTTATTTCCCCTACAATGCAAGTTGAGGATCTTTTCCTAGGAAATCAAAAGGCTTGGGATGTTTCTAAGATTATTGAGTTATTTTCCTCTCGTGATATTAATTATATCCTTAATATTCCATTACCAATACAAATATTAAGGATAAATTATTTGGCATTTTGAGAAAAAAGGGAAATATAATGTTCAATCGTGTTACTTCTTGGGTCTTTGAATCCAAGGGAAAGGGGGTGAGAAGCAATCCGGGAGTGTTTGGAAAAAATTATGGGAGTTAGATATTCCACCAAAAAATTATGGTAGTTAGATATTCCACCTAAGGTAAAGGATTTCTTGTGGAGATGTTTAAGGAATATTTTGCCAACAAGGTATAGATTACGCACTATAGGGGTTCATGTAGCAAGTAACTGTGGTTTTTGTGACTTTGAGGAATCTAGAGATCATGTCTTGCTTCACTGCGTTAAGGCTAATTAAGGAAGTGTGGGAGAGCTACAAGCTTCTAGTGTCGAATTATGAAGTGCCTTTTAATAATTTTTTCCAACAAGTCCTATCTCTAAATGATGTTGCTATAAGCCAAGAGGTAGTTGTCACAGCATGGAGCTTGTGGTGGGCATGAAATCGGCAGCTTTGGCATGGACAAATACAGTCCATGTATATGATGTTGGCCCATGCAAGGCGTGTCCTTCAAGAGTGGCAGAAGGCAGCAAGTGTTTGTTTATAGTGTTATATTTTGTGATCTTAAGATGGCAGGCTATGGCTTGGTGATTGAAGATGCTGAGGGAAACTTTACCAAGGCCTTGTCGGGTTTTATGGAAAGCTACATGGACGTACTGACTGTGGAAGGTTTAGCTCTTAGAGCATGTTTATGTTGGTTAGAAAATAATATTGTTTTTCCAAGTTGCATTTTTATAAGCTCACAATCTCTTGTGTTTGCAATTACATCCCAAGGATCTGATGAAATTGAATTTGGGATGATTATTAAATATTGCAAGGAGATTTTATTGCGGAGGTCTAATATTTCCATTAGATGGATTAGAATGCAAGCAAATGGACGTGTCCATTCTCTTACAAGGGCATCTTACTCTTTCACTCTCTTTAGGATTTGGGATACTATCCCGCGTCTTTTATCATTCTATAGTTGAAAGCTTTGAATTTCAAAAAAAAAAAAAAAAAAAAAAAAAGAAAAGAAAGGAAGAGAGCGAAGGGAATAGAGAGATAGAATAAATGCTAATGCATTAAGTTTGCATATTTTGAATTTCATATTCTTTGTAATAGTGTCACCACTTATTTATAGGAGTTTGAGGAGTGCATTTCAAGAAAAGTGAATATTCTATAATATCTACAATAAGTCATCATTACATATATACAATGCATGCAATTTCTATTATATGTATAATCTGTATAGTACTACCTGTATTCCATAATAATTGTCACATTTAAAATTTCATGTCTCTTAAGAAAGCCATTAAATTTGTCTAAATTATAATCAATTATTAAGTAAATTGACTACATTATCCTTAATTTAATACTAATTCTCTAAAAAAATCATTAAATGGAAGTAATAATTATTAGTCATATACAAAGGGTAAACATTGAAAAAAAGATTTATTATTTCTTGAAACCACAAATGTGACAAGTATTTTAAAACAAACTATTTTTTCAAATATGATAAATATTATGGAACGAGGATAGTATATACTAAATAAAATAAGAAACAGATTATTAAGAGAGTGAAAAGGATAAGTGTTAACTTAGAACCTCACCCTTATACCCTGGTTGGAGGTTAAGGAGGGGTATATAAGGGGAATGAGAAGTAATTTAGATACATATTGCCGTTTGAAAAGAGGTGAGTTAAGGAAGGATAAGGCTATATAAGGCAACCCTTACTTTCCTTTACTCCTCCATCTCAAATTTTGCTACACCCCAAATTGGAGTGTAAGGGAAGAGAGACCGTAACAAAGTATTTTTGTATTACATTTAATTATTTATCTCTGTCTTTGTATTTCCATTAATTCAACCATTTCCAAATATCAACATAATTTTATTGTAACTCCTCTTACCATTCCCCTTCCTTACCCTTCCATTAATTATCCTTCCATCACCCATCCAAACAGAGTGTTAAATAACACCTTTGATATTTATCATACTTAATAAGTTACAAATTCCAAATCTTAGTTACCAAACTTATCCTTTCTATTATACACAAATATGGGCCCCCATGTTCAAGTGATCTCCTAAATTTGTTATATTTTCACGGATAATTCTAATAGATGTCATATTTTGAAATTTATGTTTAGAGATTGTTAATTTGACTTTTCAGTGTAAATTATTGTCAATTTAATTTTGTTTTTTACTTTTATGCCCTTTTTTATTTTGTTAGGTATTAGTGTTCTAATTGCTTAGTGTTTCCTTTTTTTATTAATTTTCTAATTTAATTATCAGTGTTTTAATTGTTTAGTGTTTTCTTTTTTATTAATTTCCTATTTTAATTATCGTTTCTTTTTTTAGTTCCTTTTCTTTTTCTGCTGTCGTCTTTTTGCAGCCTCCATTATTTTCTGCATCGTTCTTTCTTATTTTGTTGCCGTCTATTATTTTTTTATCGTTATTTCTCCTTTTGCTCTCATTATCTTCAACTGTCAGTTGTTCTTCTCATTATTGGCGTTGTTCCACGGTTTCTTTTTTTTTTA
This sequence comes from Jatropha curcas, assembly GCF_041381405.1. Taxonomy (NCBI): domain Eukaryota; kingdom Viridiplantae; phylum Streptophyta; class Magnoliopsida; order Malpighiales; family Euphorbiaceae; genus Jatropha; species Jatropha curcas. The sequence continues at coordinate 22,879,724 of NC_143154.1, forward strand.
TTCTATTTGTCTTCTGCAATTTCATTTTTTTATAAGCATATCAACGACTTAATTTTTGCTGGAAAACTGTTACCGCCATGGATGTTGTTTATGCTCTAAAGAGATAAGGTAGAACTCTCGATTCTAATTGGATTGATACGGATACAATATATATATGTATATATATCGTATTTATCGTTGTTGTGGTCGTCGTCGCCTGTCATCATCCTCATTGTTAAATCACATAAGTTGTATAGGGATTTGATTTTAGAAATACCTATTTCTTTGTGTTTTTTTTTTTTTTTTTTAAGTTTCCTTTTTTTCAGTGTTTTCTTTTTTTTTAGTGTTTTCTTTTTGTTAGTGCTTCCTTTTTTTACCAAATCTATTAGTTTCATATTGTTTAAAGTTACTTTTTTATTTTATTTTTTACCAAATGTATTAGTTTCTTAATATTTGATATTTTATGACATTTACTAAAAACTGAAACCTTCAATATCACGTTTGCCTCGTTGCCTCTAATTTCATGGGTTCTAGCATTGGACAGTTTACTTGGACCTGCTATTTGAGCCTAAAATTAGGCCGGCGATGTCATATATTTAAAAAAAAAAAAAGTTGAAACCATTTGTGTTCGGACAATTGAAATTAAGTAATTTTTATTTTATAAATTAAATAGGGAATTATTATATAAGAAATTATAAGTAAAACGTCATAGATGACCATTGAAATTAAACCAATAGAACTTTGTTGGCGTTGAACAGTGTTGACATTGGGGTGGCTGATTTATTGAATCCTACATTGAAACGAAGACCTGATCTGATCTGTCAGGTTTTAGGTTCCATTTTGGTTTATTCGGTTCTGGATCAATAGTGGTCTTTTTTTTTCTTTTTTATTTCTGTTTCAGTACCTCAACCTTCTTCTGCCTTTTTGATCCCAAAACTTTTTAGGGAGGAATTGAAATTTGAATGAGGCCAGATCCAATTAAAGTTTGGCATTTTCAAGCTGATTTACTATCCAACAAAAAATTGGAAGCGATGCTTAAATAGCCGTTTCCACAACTTAATTAACATGTTCTGTAATATATAGTAATAACAAATATATCATGCAAAGGAAGGTCCAATGTCCTTTGTCTTTTTTTTTTTTTTTTTTTTCAAAGAAAAAAATGGCATCAAATATTCAGGTAAGGTGTGTTCAGACATGAACCTCTACGCAAGCCCAGAAACATGAATATCAGCACTCAGAACAAGTATTTGACAAAATAATATAGTTATTCTTGTTAATGTTATTTTGGAATTCAACCCAGAAACTGTCCATTAGAACCAGCAATTAGTGAAATACATGTTTAGTAATACAAGACTTCAGATGATCAGAAGCTCAAACCTGTAGGTCCATACCAATCCAAATGTACAAAGCAATTTGTTATTTAGTTAGAACAAACACATGATCTTCTTATGCATCATATGCCCAATTATCCATTAGTTCAGGCTGCTCTTACTTTCTCCACATTTCCAAAAATAAATATTTTTTGCAAGACAAATGGAGCCTCAGTGTTTTCTCCCCCTGTTTTCAGGTACGAGAGGAATGACTTCTACGGGGAGACCACTCGAGATGCCAACCGTGAGTACTGTGAAAATCAAACTACATCTCTGACTGCTGCTTTCCAAACAACTGCAGATAGCTTGTTAAGAGATCTTCAGATCGCAACACCAAGGATTAATGGTTTCTTCACTGCCAGTAAGAGAGACATAGTAGGTGTCAGTAATGCATCAGTTTATGGCATTGCACAATGTGTTCAAACAATTGATATGAGTGGCTGCTTAGCTTGTATGCAAGTGGCTTATGCCAACATACAAAGATGTCTTCCTAAGACAGACGGTAGAGCAGTCGATTCTGGGTGTTTCATGAGGTATTCAAATAAACCTTTTTTCGCCGATAACCAGACTATCAATCTTGAGCCATTCCTAAAAACAGGTGAGACTTTTCTCTAATAACAAAAAAACAAGCTCAATTTGTTTTGATTAATCTATCTTTTAGCTTGAAAAGACTTCATTTTTTTTTTCAACTTTTTATTTGCTCATCAATTTTGTTGGGTTCTTACAGGAAGTTCAAGCAAAAAGACAGCTCTTATTGCAGGAGTGGCAGGAGGTGTAGGTCTTATTTTGCTTATAATTGGGTTGTTTGCATGGTTTAAGCTTTCAAGGAGGAAGGCAGCTTCTAGAGGTAAAGCAAACAACAAAAATATGAATTTCAATAAATGCATTCTTTATTGAAAAGTAGGACTCATTTGGATTAGAAAATTAAACACAGCATAGGAATAGAATAGTTACGCCATTGTAGTGAATAACTATTCCTCATTCATGTATAATCTTTAATTCATAGATTTGAAAATATTTGTTTCATGAAATACTTATTATACATTTAGGATTTCAATGAAAACTTGAGACTACAAAATAATTAATCTCATGGAAAAGTTATTCACAATCTAAAATTTGAACCAAAGCTAAGAATAGCATTCCACAAGGAATGATTATGCTACTTTCATCCTATTATATGCCATTCTATAATCCAGATGAGGTCATGTGATGCTTTCTTTAAATTACTAAGAAGTCTTGAAATTATGTGATAACTAACAATGCATAAACATCAACGCCTCATTTGGTTAAGATAGGAATGAATAGAACAGCTCTTTCTATGTATTTACTCTTTATGGAAAAATATTTGTTAACATAAATTTGCTATAGCATGGAATATCTAATTACCTATCTATTTCATGCCATTAAATGAAGCTAACTGTTCAATGTTTGAGCTCTATTAGTCTATTTGTCAATTCATATTCCTTGAATGAAATTCTAAAATAATTTCCTCCCCCGCAGCCAACATATTAGGTGCAACTGAATTAAGAGGCCCTATAAATTACAACTACAAAGACTTGAAATCAGCAACAGGAAATTTCAAAGAAGAAAACAAACTAGGAGAAGGAGGTTTCGGTGATGTATACAAGGTGAAAAAAAAGTGAAAACGCAACTATATCCAATAATATTACTATATTGCTTTCTTCTTGTTATTGCACTTTCCAATTTCCTAAAGCAAATGTTCACATTTGTTGCTGATTTGCTTTGGGCAATAAACAGGGTACTTTAAAGAATGGGAAAATAGTTGCAGTAAAGAAACTAGCTCTAAGCCAATCTAGAAGGGCACAGGCAGATTTTGCAAGTGAAGTTACACTTATAAGTAATGTTCATCACCGGAATCTTGTCCGACTACTTGGTTGTTGTAGCAAAGGACCAGAATTACTTCTTGTTTATGAATACATGGAAAATACCAGCCTCGACAGATTCTTATTTGGTAAATTAACTTCATCCCTACTACATAGTATATTTATCACATTATCGAATGGTTTTATAGTGGAAAAGTTTTTGGATTAAATCAAATAGAGCTACAAAACAATCCAAGTCAACAGGCTCAGGTTAAGTTTAACTTAGACCTCACCAACTGGTTTGGACCGGACCAGAACCAGTAGGGGAATAGATCAATCCCGATTTCAGCCCCAAGGAATGAAAACCGGAACCAGCTCAGGACTAACAATTAAACCGATAGCAGGGTCAGTCTGGTTCCAAAAAAGAGAAAATTTGTAAAGTTATAGCCTCCAGGTCTTCTTAGTTTATTTATATATACATTTTCTTTTTGTAGATGTCAAAAATGACCTTTTTTTTATTGAAGTACACATTTTTCCTTCTGCAAATTTCAACCGCTTTATGTATTATATATTTTACATTTCAATATATTGTATAAAATTGAGAACTCAGCCCAAATTTGAATCACGTGTAAACAAACTAAGTTCTATCACTGTGATACTCAAGTTAGCTCCAGTCAATTACAGCAGCAGAATCATATAGCTTCCTACTTGGTCTTGGTTATATGGAACAGTGGGATTTAGAGATTCAAGATGTTGAAATGTCATAATTATCAAAATCATCTAACCATTAGAACTTTTAATTGGAGCAAAGAATGACATTTAAAATTGCTTCGTATAATTTATTTATTTTGTTTGAGAACAGGTAAAAGAAAAGGATCTCTGATTTGGAAACAAAGATTTGATATAATCCTTGGGACAGCTCAGGGTCTTGCTTATCTGCATGAACAGTTTCATGTATGCATTATACACCGTGACATAAAACCCAACAATATTCTTCTGGATGATGATTTCCAGCCAAAAATAGCAGATTTTGGGTTGGCAAGACTTCTGCCTGAAGATAAAAGTCATCTAAGCACCAGATTCGCTGGCACATTGTAAGTTAAGACTTAATGTTGCATTAAAACACTTCAATGGCTCTACTATGCACGCACAATATATATTGTGTTTAGACTCCCATGTGTGAACTCAGCATCAATACATGTCCCAAGGGAATATGTGACAGCATCTATGGCGCCATAGCATAGATGTTGTCTGGACCTAGCATTGCTCATGTAGAAAAGGGAAGAGAGCGTTCCCCATCATAAGCAACTCTGCTTCAATTCTAACTCGTTCAAGTGTCATAATGTGTGAGTACATAAAAAATGGACTTAGTGCTTTGTGTTCTCTTCTAACAGTGATTAATACTAATGAATCAGGGGATACACAGCACCTGAGTATGCAATCCATGGACAATTATCAGAAAAGGTGGATACCTACAGCTATGGGGTAGTTGTCCTAGAAATCATTAGTGGCAAAAAGGGTAGTGAGATGATAGCCGACCCTGGCTCTGATTACCTTCTCAAACGAGTGAGTACTAACAAGGATGGACATAAATTTATATATTCTCCAATTTTTCAACTTCTACTTCAAATTTAAACTTGTTTAATTAGAAATTGTTTCTGTCTTACATTTCTTTATGACCTAAAACAGGCATGGAAACTATACGAGAATGGAACACACCTGGAATTAGTCGATGAAAGCTTAGGCCCAGATGAATATGAAGCAGAAGAAGTGAAGAAAATCATAGAGATTGCCTTGATGTGCACTCAAACTTCACCTGCTTTGAGACCAACAATGTCAGAAGTGGTTGTTCTACTCAAAAGTACTGGTTCATTGGAGCACAGGCCACCAACTAGGCCTCCCTTTATTGAATCTGAAGAAAGGGTGGTCATCCATGGGGACAGGTCCACATCCACTGCGTCCTCCAAATCCAATGCCACTGCTTCTATAACTCAGGTGTCGGGTCGCTAACCTTTTAGTATCCACACATGCTTTATTACACTTCCTATGATACCAAAAGGATGTTAATTGGGATACCACTGACACATACAATGTTATTTAACCACCAATATGCAATAATTACTGAAGTGCACAACTTCAAGCAAATAATTTGACCATTGAAATGTTATTAATTAAAAAAAAAAATGTGCAGCAGTCAACCACAAAACCACGACATCAGTTTTTTCAAGAAAACTATGCAAGGTATTAGATTTACAGGGATGTTCAGTTTTCTAAATCCAAAGTGCTTATCACCTTAAGTTGCACCATGTTAAAGGAAGCAATAATCTTGATGTTTCGCCAACAGGGAAAACCCTCATTTCTTTGATGCATAGCGATCGGACATAACAACCTGAACATACTCCAATGTCATATTATCATCAACACAGCTTTTTAATTGCTCATTAATTCCAATCACAACAACATGATATCCTCCATAAGTACATGGAAAGATCTATCCAAAGCACAATGCACCTTATCCTCCATCCACTTCAATTAGACTGCAACCTGGCACCTTTCTTACTTTTTTATCTTCCATTCCTTTCCTTACCCTTGCAACATCACCCCATTTGTTAGCAGAGGCATACATGTTTGAAAGAACAACATGTACCCCACCATGGTCCTGATTCAACTGAACCAAGGTATCAACTGTTTCTTTACCTAACTCAACATCACCATGAACCCTACATGCGTCGAGTAATGCACCTAAAACATAAGAATCTGGCTCCATTGGCATTTCTTTTACGACTTTCTTTGCCTCTTCTAACTTGCCAGCTTTTCCCAAGAGATCAACCAGACATCCATAGTGCTGAACTTGTGGCTCAATACCATATATCTTACTCATGTTTTCAAATATTCTCAATCCTTCATCCATCAGCCCCATTCGGCAGCAAGCATTTAACACACTTACAAACGTAACATCATTTGGTACAACTCCTTCATTCTCCATCCTTTCAAACAACTCAATAGCAGCTGCACTCTCACCATGATTTGCTAAACCTGATATCAAACAAGTATAAACGTAGACATCTCTTTTTGGCAATTGATCAAATATGGAAAAAGCAAGATCGATACATCCACACTTTGCATACATGTCAATGAGCGCAGAGCCAATTATTCTATCCAATTCAATTCTATTTTTATTAATGTAAGCATGTATCCGCCTTCCTTCATACAAATCACCAAGAAAAGCACAAGCAGTAATTGCACCAACAATGCCAGCATGATTTGGCCGAAACCCAGATATCTGCATAGCATTAAAAAGCTCAAGAACCTCTTTAAACAATCCAACTTGTACATACCCAGTGATCATCGCACTCCAAGAAACAGAATTCTTCTCAGGCATTTTATCAAACAGTCCGCGTGCAACCGTAACTTGCCCAGATTTCAAAAACCCATTAATCAAAGCAGTCCATGTAATAACATCTCTATTAGAACTCACATCAAACAATTGACGAGCATGATCCATGAAACCAAAAGTTGCAAATAAATGAATCAACCCATTTTGAACAAAGTCATAGGACTCCCAGCCCAATTTGATGGCTTGGCCATGGCAAGCTAAAGCCAAGAAAAAATAATTCAAGTCAGTGCAAGCTTTGAAAAGGAAAGAGAAAGTATAGTTATTAGGCAAGAAATTGCTTCAGAGCATATGCTTATACAAAGCAATAGCTCTGCTGGGTTCAGTTGCTTCAGCAAAAGCTCTGATCATGGTGTTCCAAATGAAGGTAGATCGAAATTGAAGGCGAAGAAAAAGTTGGTAAGCGTGACAGAGATTTCCGGCACTGGAGACTGCACAAAAAGATATGATTTTTGCAGCGGCATAGGGGTCCTTGAGGGTGCCTGAAACTGTGAGATGGGACTGGATTTGCTTGATTTGTGAGAAAGCAAGGCATCTGTCTAAGAGAAAGACGCTTTTCTTGGTAGCTTTTACATATGTGGAGGCAGATATGGAAGCCAACATAGGTATTTGATAAAATGTCAAAATCAAAGTGTGGTTTTTGGTGATGGAAATGAAAGAAGTTTCCCTGCGGAAGCAGTGTTTGGAGCTATGGAGATAAAATAATGGGCGCCAAAATAATGAATTAGTTTTTGTTAACAAAGAGAGAAAAAAAAAAAAAAAAAAAAGCTATGAAATGGTTGAAGAATGGAAAATTTACTGTTGTTTTTAGGTCAAAAAGAAAAAAATAAAGTAAAAAGCAAAAACTCTCAGTTTTATTTGGATAAATCAACAAAAATACCCTCAAATATATAATTTCTTGTAAAATTATTCTATTTAACCTTTGTATCTGATTTTTTCATTTTAAAATATAGATATATTGGCACCTTGTCCTTAAGTGAAACTAGAATTTTAAAATAAAATATTATAAACACTGTACCATAACTTGGCTTTAGATTTTCCTTTAACGTTCCTACTTCTTCCTTGCCTAGGGCTCTGTTTGACAACAGTATTTAAAGCAGAGTTTAGAGTTTTTGACTGTGTCAAGACACTATTTTTGTAAATTATATCGTTTGTTAAAGTAATTTATAAAATAACCATTAGTGGATAAGCTAGCGTTTATTAAAATGTTAATCCTACGTTTCTATTTTTTTATTAAAATTTTTTTTTGACAATTATGTTATTAATTAATTTTTATTATCTTTATCCTTATCCTTAATTAACTTATATTATCCTTAATTAATTTATATTAACATTAGTTTAAAGTCTTTTGATATGGTACTACAACCCTGCAATTAAGTTACAAAATTACCTCATTTTACAAGAAAAATGAATAGTAAATTTTACACCATTATTTTACTTCCTTCCCTTCCAAACATAGCATAAGAAAAGATATAAAATATTATTGGAATTCCCACTTAAAAAAAAAACAAAAAAAAAAAAAAACAAACACTCACAAACAAGCTTTATCTCTAATTATTCCTTTACTTGATCTCTAATTATTCCTTTACTTGATCTTGATTCTGACCACCACATCGATATTGCCGTCGATGATGCCAATGAGATCGATTTCGATCCCATGAAAGGACAATGGTTCTTTATTAGGAGAGAAATTGATTGAAAGTGTCTATAAAAAGTTTATAACTCCTTCGTCTTAAAAAGATAATTTATTTTCTATTTTCATACATATTCAAAAATATGGTTAATGGATAATTTTATTCATATAACTTTCTTATTATATCATCTTAAATAGCACATGAATAATTATTATTATATTAGAATAATAACTAAGAATTAACGAGAGTTATTGAAAATAAAGTAAAATTTAATAAAAAAATATAGTAGAAAATTTAAAGATTAACTATAATGCAAAAAAAGAAAGTATATTTTAGGATAAATTAAAAAAAAAAAAAGATAAACTATCTTTTTAAAACAGAAGAAGTAGTTATTATCGAGGACTCAAAATTAGTTCCTCCTATTGGAGTTAATGGAGCCATGCCCGCAGAGATTGTACCTTTCTATTGGAAATTTACAAAAAATGCTTCAAGAGATTTTTGATCATTTAGATTGCTTGGCCAAGACGAGGAGAAGTGGAGACAGTAAAAATGGTGAGCCTTTTGTTACTGATAATGAGAATCATATTATGGATTTGTTTTTTCAAAAGGATATTGGTGACTTATAACATTGTGTTTTGGGCTTCGTTAACACAAAGGTAAGTTATGGGTTCTATCTTTATATTATTTTATTCTACGGTTCCAATTTAAAAATAGAGTGTTAATATATATGTATTTCAAATTGGATGTCCAGACTATAAATGTTAAATTATAGTGACTTTGTAATGAATTATATAGTTGAAGGTATTTTTATAGTTTAAATCATTTTGTTTCTATAAAAAAACAATTCCATTTAATTATGACACTTTTTGATTTTTTTGTTCCACTTACATGACATGTTTTAGAAAATAAAAAATAATACTCCGTTTCTTCCCTTTTCACAAGAATTAAGAAAATAATTGAAATGCATTGATTTTCTAAATATATGGTAGAATATCTAAATTGCTCTTTTTAAAATTAAAAGCTCTCTGTTTAATTTTATTACAAAACACCTAATAAATATAGGTAAATGGAAAAAAAATAATTAATATATAGGTAAATGGAAAACAATAATTAATATACGCTCAAAATTCTAAATGAGCACTTAAAGTGAAACAAGGTAAAATCTATACTACAAAGCGAGTATTAATTATTTTATGTTAATTTTATCTTTATCTAATCAAATTTTATCTCTTTTAATTACAAAGAATTAATCGAATGAAGGTTCTAATTATTAGAAGATTTTTTTTTTATTATTGTTGTCTAACTTCACGGTAAATGCACATATAGCAATAACTAAGATAAATATAGGGTCTGTGCAATAAAATTAGTTGCTTTGAAATGCTGCCTTAACATCTAAAAGCTAATTTGCACTACTCAAAATGCTAAAAGCTACTTAAAAAGTTATTCCCAAAATAAGAGAATTCCTTGGTCAGTGTGTAACCATTTTTTCCAATACTAAAGAAAAAAAAAATCGTTCGTCAAAAAAAAGTTTTCACGGAAAAAAAAATTTGGAAAATTTTATTGGGCAATGAAAATTAGCTTTTTTTTTTGAACTACTAAATATATTGGATTAAAGGTAAATTTAGCCTCTAAATCTGTATTTAAAGAGATTAAAAATGTCGATTAACTTTTTCGACCGATTTAACACTTGAACTTATTTAGAATTAAAAAGATTATATTTTACCTTTTAGGCTTATTTAACCCATGATTTTGAGTGTAATATTCATCAAAACTATAATTGGGATCCGATATATTTAAAAAATTAATTAAGAATTTTTTTTCTAAAAATATCTTATATTTGAAAAATATTTTCTAAGAAAAATATTTTTCTTGAAATATATTATTTAAATAACTCATTTTTTTTGTTTGTTTGCAATATTGAAAATTAATTAAGAAATATTAAAATATTTAACTTACAAGATTATAAAAATATTTATAATTACAAAAATTTTATATTTTAAAAATGTATTTTTAAATATGAGAAAAAGGTATAAAAATAATAAATTCTAATAGTCATTGGTGGCGATGGTTGACAATGGACGGCGACTTATAGTGATGGCTATCGGTGATTAGTAAATTGATAAATGTGTATTTATAAGGTTATAATAAGTTTGTTAATGTTTGAAAAATGATTTTCTTCATTGAAATTAGAAGTCATTTTCCTTAAAAATACTCAATTTTTCTTTGATTAGAAAAATATTTTATATTGATTGATTTTCCTAAGCATTCCAAATATCAGAAAAATCTAAAAAATAGTTTCCACAAGTTATTTTCAGAAATAAATGGAGTCTAAATATGAAATAGAAGTAATATACACATGAATATACTGTATCTCTCTTTATTTTCACTTATCATTTTTTGAATTCATAAATATATATCAATTCAAATATTTTAAAAATTAATTTTTATCACTAACTTTATTATAAATAGATGCATTTTTCATGTCGTATGGATTAAAGTTATTTTCCATGTTTTATGAACTTATTATGTGTTGGAAAGAATGATGCTTTTATGAAATTTAAACTTCAATTCACAAGTGGAAAAATTTAATCTGAGTGTAAATTCAGAAGTGGAGTTAACAAATCTAACGACATGAACATCAAGAAAATAAACTCCATTTAGCCTCATTAGACCAGAAACGACAATCCTTACATTGTATCAACGTGGGGTGTCTAGTTTAGCTTCTTGATAAAAAAAGAAACCATTATATCCAGACAAATAGAGTGTCTTGCCTAAACTAAGAAATTTGCATCATATTTAAAAAGTACTTTAGGATATTAAAAAGGAAGAGGAAATAGAGGAAAATAACGAGGAAATTGTAATTTTCTTTTTATGGTCATTTTCCGCTCTTGTTTGAATTTAATGAAGGGAAGAAAATAGATGTTATTTTCTTTTGTTTGGAAAGGAAGAAATTTTAGAGAAAATTAAATATTATTGTTGGAAACTTTCAATCATGTCATCACTTAAATAATGTATTTAAGAAAGAGTTTTAAGTTTTTTTGAGTATAATATATTAGGATTTCTTAAAAACTTCATATCAATACAAATAATGCAGGAGGACATAACTCTCTCTTAAAAATTAAACATAGAACAAAACTATTATAACTAAAATAAATATTGTTTGCTAATCGAATAAAAAATCGTAATAAAAAATTGAAAAGTGAACTCAAAAAAATTAACAGATCTTTCAAAGTAACTGGCTAAATAAACTCCTAAATCTTCCGTACATGACTTAGTATCTATAAACTAGTTGTTTATGACAAACACGAGGATTTGAGCCACTAAATCGAATGGAGAAACAAACTGTACTACCAAGCTCCAAAAGACAGAAATCATCGTGTATGTAAAAAATTCTCCACAAATTGCACATCTATCCAAAATAAACAAAAACAAATGCAAAAAAAAAAAAAAAAAAAAAATCCACACAAGATGGAGAGATCACAAACTCCACACAAGATGGAGATAAACCGTGAAAAATAGCAAAAACATCAATAACTTATATTTGTGCCAAATAATCATAAATCTGTAACTTAATAAAAAATAAAAAATTTGCAACGAAATAAAAAATAACAGTGAAGGGTTGTCACAAGAGAAAAAAAAATAAATCCCTCCCTATATCTCCACGTTTAGTTTTTGTGTTTCATCGGAGAAAATGAAACGAAACTAGTCGTAGATTTGCACTTCGCGTGCGGCTATATATATATAACTAGTCGTTATTTCGCACTTCGAGTGGGGGTGTTTATAAATTATTTGAATACTTACTTTTATTGAATTATGTTGCTATGTCGAAAATTTTTTATTTATAATTTCGCATTAAAACTAACAATAAAAATGATTGAAAGTAATTCAAGTAAAATCTATATATACATGTATTTTGAGTAAACTAATTTTAAAGCCACAATATCTATTAATTAAAGACCCCCAATGGCTTATAAAAATAAAAAAATATTAAATTTATAATTATCTATATATTTATTAATTATGAATTAGTTTAAAATTCAAAAATTTCGAACATTTCAAAATTATAATTATCTATATATCTATTAGTTATAAGTTAATTTAAAAAATCATACACTATTAAGTGCAAATAAAATAAAACTAAAAATAAAAATCACCTAAAGTGTTTTAAGTTTTAAATAAAATCTCAAGAATTAAATGGTTAATTAATTCATTTGCATAGATCTAAATTAACAAACATGAATCGAGGAAAATACGTACCTCAAAAAATAAAAAAGGTCACAAAAAAATACTAAAGAAATATAAAATTGAGTAAAAATCCTCTTTCAAAGATAGAGAGAGAGATAATAGATTAAATGAAAGAATGTCCTTTCTCTCTAGCTAAATGAAAGGGGAAGCTAATTACAATGTGATCATCCCATGATGTTTCCAAATAATAATAATAATAATAAAAATAATAATAATAATAAAAGAATAAATAGAAGAAAAAAAAAAAGTCAAACATAGCTATAACAACACTTCAATTCTAGTTATCTAAAACTGATTATGTCAAACCTTTATTGATTAATGTTATTTCTGGAAAGAACAAATCCAGTTCTTCTCTCCTCGAATGAATATTCAATTTCTATTTGCTGGATTAGCAAAATACGAAAGTAGTACATGGGCTTCATCATTTGCTGTGGCCACATCTAATATGTCTGCAAAAATTTGAAACTTTTTAAAATTTTATATTATTGATGATAAGTAGTTCAAAATTTTTTACGTTTTAAAAATGGAAATATTAAAAATGAAAATATTATAAAAGTTAGTTTAAATTTCAAATATTAATTTATGAAAAAAGGAAAAATAAATGCTCAAAAATTATTAAAAATTTATCAAAGAAAAGAAAGAGAAAAAGCAATACTCAAACATAGGAGCGAAACATCAGTTTTGTAAAGTTTTTTTTGGTTACCGGATTATATATATATATAGATTGATTTAAGGTACTTAGATAATTTAATAAAAATAAGTAAAATTCTCATTTTTTTTTTCTATTGTTTTCTCTTCAAATAAAAAAGACTCAAAATATGTAAAGCCGAATGGAGACTAATTGAAATACTACTTTCAATGCTTTCTTCCTTTCTCCAACACCAAAAAATATTTTCTTAAATATTCTCCATAATTATTAAAAAAAAAAAAAAACAAAGGCTTAAGGACGGCTATTGTTTTTGCACAACATGAATTTACTTCCACCTATGTACCTAAACATGGAAATCAATTAATTTTAAAAAGGAAAAAAAATTTAAATTGTTTTTAAGTAGGCTTGCTGCAAACAATATAACAGCAATACTAGCCAACAATATTAAAAAATTGTTACAAATTTAAATGATTTCCATAGAAACAAAATACATGCTAAAACAATATGAGAAGGAATAAGCAAAAACAATTATCAGTCTCCATTGAAATCAAACTATCTCAAGTTAGAATAGTATTAGATCCATAATATAGGTAATAGGTGCTCAGATTCAAGTCAGACAGAAAAGGTCCTTCGAAAAGAAAAGAAGCCTTTCTGTGTTTGATAGTCCTAACCCCTGTCCACTCCTGTTTTTTGGTTTCATCCAACAGCAGTTCCCCATTTTCACGAGTGCTATTAATTTTTCATCACCAATCTTCTCATGAGTGGTAATATCCATTGGAACAACTTGCTTATTTTGCAAGTCCTCCATTCCTCTTCTGTTAGAAGATTCCTGCTGAGGAACAGAAGAATTCAATGATGCAAGCATAGGAGAAAACATGGACCCTGCCCTAGTCCTTCGAAACCGATCACCGAAATTGTTACCCGCCCTACCAGTGGCCCTTAACCAAGTACCCCACGCTTAGTGAATTTTCTAGTCGGATTAGCAAAGAGCAATTCACAAAAAGAGTCCGTGTGACTTAGACATCCACAACTAAAACAGAAGTTAGGGAGCTTCTCATATTTAAAAGTCATAGTAACAACTCTCCCACCTCAGGTGAAGCTTTTTCTAACGTTTTAATGGGTACCTCACGTCTGCAGAAAACCGAAATCGCATATAGGATCTCCAAAAACTAGATATTATATTAGCGTCATATTCCCTAAATTGTTCACTAAAGTTATTCCCTAAATTGTTCACTAAAGTTGCCCAACTGAGTTGCAACTGATTTAGATAGGAGTACTATCGGAATATCGTGAACGTGAACCTGTATCCAGAAGTCCACCGAATGAAACTTAACTAAGGAATGATCCTCACCCTTTTGAAGTGGATGGAGTAACAACATATTGTTGTTGAACGACCATAGTCCTCTGTCTCTAACCCATCAAAATTCCAAGATATGAAAAAACTGAATAAAAAACACGTGCCCTAAATCCTCAATGCATATTCCCCAACTAGGCTGCTGAAGGGTAGCCATGTGTTCCTTATTGCAGGGAAATTAATATTGCGACCCATAAGTAATCGCCCAACCATGCAAAAGTCCGACTCCACCAAGATAACTAGGGTTAGAGACTGTTGGACCGGCATCTCGTCATCGTCCATAGCCATGCTAGCGAGTTGTTGTAATGTAGAATCCATAGCAACGTCGAAGAGCAGAAAGCAAAAACGCCCTAGATGCGAAAAAAGACAAAACCCTAAAAAGAAAACCCTAAAACTTGCATAGAGTAAGAGAGAAACTTGCACAATGCAAACGTTAATTTTTAAATAACTAACTATTATTATTGCATTTTGTTCGAAATAAGTAAATGTCTAATACCCTTTTAGTTTTTTTTTTTTTTTCCAATACATAGCGATAAGCAAATCAATTAATTTGATTTGTTTTTGAATGAAAATCAATTAATTTAACTAATTATGAACTCTTTCCGCAAGTGTGTAAACTCATATAGTGTTTTGAAAAATATTGTTTCTATTAATAATATTTAAATTTTAATTATTAACATTTTATAGACAACTATTAAAATCCTAAATCAGCTAATCTTACTTTCTACTACACTGTTAGGACTTAGGAGTTAAGAAGAGAAAGATTGCCTTAATAGAAATGAATTAATTAATTGCGAATAGCATAACTTTCATCTCTTATTGAAGAATTGGAGGCTCACTTTGATCATAATCAAAAAAGGACAATAAATGTTTACCATCAAAAAGCGTTACACTCTGTTTGGAAAGAAGAGGAATCAAAATAAGATGAATTGTTAATTTTCTTTTCATTGTCATTTTTCACCCTTGTGCTTGGTAATGAAGAAAAAAAAAAAAATTTATTTTCCTTTGTTTGGAAAAGGCAAAATTTTAGAGGAAAAAATTGTTAATATTAATATATTACCATTTTAACCTCATTTATCCTTTTAGAGGGCTTGATGATCATATAACTTCAATATTTAATTAAAAGTAGTTTGGATAATTACATAAAAATTGGAGAAACTTCAACATTCCATCATTATTTTCTCTTCCAAACGAAGAGATTCTATTTATGTGAGATAGGGAGGAAAATAAATTAATTTTTCCTTCATTATTTTTCCTTCTTTTCCAAATAAGGTAAAATTGCTTTCCACAATTGTTTTCCTCAACTATTTTAATTCCTTCAAAAGAATAAATCCATCCAAACAGAGTGTTAATTTAATAACTTAATTCAGCTTGCAATTAGGGTAGAAAAAGAATAGAAGAAAACGAACGAGAGAGAAAATAGAAGAAAAATAGTAAGTAAGTGCAATTTCAAGTTTTTAGAAAATAACTATAGATATTATGAGAAATCAATTTATTTAACTATCTTCGATTCCTTCAGTTAAAAAATTCTGAACTTTCTTTCTAAACAGCCTATAAAACTTATTAAGAGAACAACAAATGTTGTAATTGAAATTACAAAATTAAGGGTAGTATTAGTGAAATTTAAGGGAAATTGTATGTATTACAAAATTCAAAAGGAAGCTATGAATACTGATAACAAGGGAATTAAGATTAAATTCAAAGCATAATTAGATTAATATGGTTGGAATTTGAAAATAAAATTAACAAGGGTTGAAAATTTAAATGAAGATAATAAATTGAAATTAAAGAAATTTGTCTTGTTTGTGTTGCTTTTTTATTGTGTTATTTTTCATAGGATACTTGAGAAAGTGCTTGCATCACTTTATAAAGAAACCGATATCTCTTTTCTTTTATATTTTTTAATTTATCCACAACTCTTTTATTAATTATTTAATTAAATTAAAATATTTATACTTTGTTTGGATGACGTAAAATATGAGTAGATGTAAAATAAAATGTGAAAATATTTTACGATTTTTAAAATCTTTTACTTGGTTTGAGTGAAAATGTTAAGGACGGTGCAACGTAAATTTATTTTACATATTTTTATAGCCTAATTTTCACTGAGAAGTGAATAATATAATTTTGTATTCTTATTTTACGTTGTCCATCTTTTCAAACATAGCATAAATTGAGTTTTCAATTTACTAAGCCAAATTAAACAATTTTATGGGCCCTGAATAAATTTTATGGACTTCATAGAAGCCCAAATATGGGCTCAACAACTTCACTCTCGTCTTTTCTTATCCAAACGAATCGATCATTCAACATTAGCGCTTTTTATTTTTTTTTTCAAAGCAGCTTTAACGGACAGAGAAATTAGATGGAGAATGTATGAGAGGGTTAGTTTTGACAGGCTTAAACACCACAGTGATCTCTCTTGTTTCGCTATTCGTGGAGCCGCAAACGCGGTCTACTACTCCTCTTCCTCCGTTATTGGCGGCAACTCTGTCTCATTCTCCTTCCTTCTCATCTTCATCAACGGTAAGTATACTCAGACTGTTCTCTAGTAATGAAATTTTGCCGTAAGTTTAACTATTAGAGAAGCAACAGAGTTATGGTTATTAAAATTTTAGAAAGTATGGAAGTTAAGAGAGGTGAACTGTATTCATCACTTTGTCTTTTTGTTTTTCTTATTCTTATTCTTTTTGTGCATATGACAGATGGAAGTTCAAGTTCAAAGGGAATCGTCTTCACAGAAGAGTCTTGCATTTATGGAGCTTGCAATGGAACAGGTAATCCATGGACCTTCTATCAATAAGAAGATTAAATTAGGCAAAATAGTGAAGGCTTTCTTATGGCATTATGTTCTATCTCCATTTAGTTTTTACTTTCGGTACATTAAATGTTCCCAGCTGTTTTCTGTAGATGCTTACAGCATCCTTCATTCTTATCTTATCCATAAGAGAACGTGCAAGTCGCAAACTGTATTTCTAATTGCAGTTAATAGAGGTTCATTTTACATGTGAATTTGTAACAAAATATTTGTTCACGAGTTGAGATGTTATGTGAATTTGTTTTGTGTTCTTGTATCGGGTTGAGCTGCAAGGAGTGGGTGGAGGGGCACACGCACACATAACTTTGTTACATTTTGATTCTCAAATTCTAATTTCTGTAATTTATTAATTCATTTGAAAATTTCATAAGGTCTTTTCGAGGAGTATTTGGATTTGATTATTGTGGCCCCTACTAGCAAATGCTACTGACTTTGCAATTAACTCCTGTAGTCTGTGGCCACTGGCCAGTGGTTGCTACTGAGATGAAAATAGCTGACACACTAGTTGGAAGTGCTACTGAGTTAGAAATTACCAAATGTCAACAGTTTCCATCTGTGACTTTTAGCAAATCATTGGTATTTGGGTATCGCATCAATTGTGGTGCCCAGGGCATTGGCACTTACCAATTGCCACAAGAAATAAAAGAAAATAGTTTTTCAATAGAAATTGGTGGTTGCCTTTTGGGAGGCAAACATTCTTGTAGTTTCCCTAACATTTTTTTAGGTCAACCTACGTTAGGAGATTTGATGCTGAAATATGTATATGCTACTTAATAACGTGTATTTATTTTGCCATGCAGATAGTTTGATAACCAGTTTCTAAAAGCTTTCAATAATCTTACAATCATTAATGCCTTAAAGCATAAGTAGAGATAACATCAATACCTCTTACCTGAATGTAACAGTAGCCTTTTTGAGCAAATGTAGAGTGAATGGTTAAAAGATAGCCTCTTTGTTTGAGTTTCATACTCTGATCATCTTATTTAATGGATCAGGAAACTAAAACAGTAAATCCATATCTAGGTGTCTTTGAAAAGACAAAGTGTCTGCTAACTAATATTTCTGAACTGGACAGGGGAAAATATTTTTCCTCTGCATTAGATGGGCTCTAACGTTCTGTAGTTGCCATATGGTTTTCTGCTTCAGACATGTCGAGATTGTTTCTGCTTAAAATGAATTATATGTTTGCTGGTTCTGTCAACACATTTCAATTTCAATTTTGTGTCGGCTTTTTGACTTGTGACTCTTTGGTATATTATTTGTTGGTCATATGACAGGCAAAACATGCCTTGGATTGTCTTGAAGTGCCAGTGGGGTAAGCTCTTCTAAATTATGTCACTATATATATATATTATATATATATATTTTTTTTTTCTGGAGGAGGGGGGAGAAGAGAGAGGGAAAGGGGCATAAGGTGTTTGAGGTTTTATTTACAGAATTTATTTTATTTTACCATTTGCAATTGCACTTTACCTAATTTTTGATATAACATCATTTTTCTGAAGTTATATTTAGAAGTAAACAGAGGATGATCTTGCATTCCAGTTATCATAAAATTTAACGCAAATTCTGCTTGGGAAGCAATTAAAATGTACAACAACAACTAGAACTAAGCCTTAATCCTAAACTAGCTAGAAGCAATTGAAATGTAACTTAAGAAAATTCGAAATTGTTGCATTCTTGTAGCTTTTAATTTCATTTTCACAATGACTTAACAAATAATTCTACTTCACTAGGCAACCAAAACTTCTAGCGAGTACGTGTAGCAGGATTGCAAACTTCTGAAACCTTAAGTACACAACTTGATTATAAAATGATTGAGCATGTATTATTTTTCCCTTGGTAGAGGTTCAAATGATTAATGAAGGAGAAATCAGGGAAATGCAAAACGGCTAGTAGAGGACGTTGATATAAATGGGTGCACCTAAATGAATTTTCTTTTCTCCAAGAAAAAAAATGATTTCAATTCTGAGCTAATCTGAAAGTATCTGTTTAAGAATATAAAGGATATTAGGAAGAGTTTGAATGTTCCATTCATGATTTGTGATGACAAGGAAATAAAGTTGTAAGGTTGTCAAAAAGAAGTCAGAAGAGTAAATAAAAGAAGATAGAATAATGAATCAAGTTTTTTAGCAAGTAAGAACATGAAGAGATTTGAAATTTAAAGAAGCCTGATGGAAGAGATTTGAATGCTATGTTAATTATGAAAAGAACTCAAATATGTCAAGGCAGTTAGGGAATCCAAGACAGGATAAGAATAGGCTTCAGTTAATTGGGAGTAACCTGACTCTTCAGTTTTTCTGCTGGCTTATGGTTAGTTAAGTTCTTGTATTTTTTTGTATTTTCTGAATTGCTGTTAGTTTTATCCTTTACTGAAGGTTGTGGGTAAGTCAGTAAAGAATACTCACCTCAGGGTGAGCTTACTACTTAGATGCTTTTAGTAGTTATCTGCTCCGCACTTGGCTTGTGGCGTTTATCGTGGGCACAATAACTGGTACATTGGATGGGGATCCTTCCAAGTCCTCTTGCATTAGGGGAAGTGACCTCTCAGTGCTCTAATGAAATGGGAGGAAAATAAATGGTAATACAATTTATTTTTGCATAGACCACTCCATATTTTCAGTTAAAATATATCATTTCAGCAATTTAGGGTATAATTGACATATGCCTTGCCTGGACAAACCTAGTCCTTGTCATAGTTCATACAGAAGTAACAATATGTATGAGTAATAGGTAAAAAACATTTGATTTAATTGAAATAACTTAATTTCATTAGTCAAATTTTCAATTATATTAGGATAATGCTCAACCCAGCTGTTGCTAAAACTCTGTTTGCTTAGTTTGAGTTATGTTCTTTAAAATGTTGGTTTCTTGCTATCAAAAAATTCGTTGCTAATTTTTATGTGCTCACATGAGGGTGAGCCGTGAGCCAGGATTGACTGAGGAATTTAATTGAGACCCTGCTTATTCTGCCTCAGTTGAACCCTGGGCAACTTTAAACAAGACCTGCTGGTGTTTTGTTGGCTGGTTTTTGGCTTTACTTGCTAAGGATTTATAACCTAATTTGGTGAATTACCCCTGCATTAGAATCAGGATTGACATTCTTTCACAAGATGATGTCCATCAATATTGATGTGCAGTTCAGATGTCGAAAATGAACTAAATTTGCATATACATATATTGTCATATGTCCTGAAACATACTGCAATTATTAATCAACATTGCTGTGCTCCCTAGAAATTTAGGCTTCTTCAGTTAACCTAATCAATTTTTGCAGATTACACTTTTCCTTCCAGAAAAAAGATTGATTCTTTTACTTAAAATCTGCATTATTATTTAGTCAGATCCTTCATCACTAAAACTATTTTTTCATTGACCAGTTGTGTGATTGTTGAAGGTGGCATAGTCATTGCATCTGGAAGAAATCGAACAACAGAGACAAGAAATGTAAGTTAATCAATGCATCAAATATTTTCACCTTGGTTTACTCTTCTAACCTGCTTTTATGATATTCTATGGTAAGTTTAATCATATCGAGGTCCCTCTAATTTATTTTAGTTTTTGCATGTGAGTTGCTTTTCAGAAATCATCTAATATATAATGAGCTAGCAGTACCTCGTAATTTAATAGCTAGCAGTACCTCGTAATTTAATAGCTAATTGGATGTCTATAACTAATCTCACCTTTGTTCAAGTGCAACACAACTATGCCATGTTAGTTTTGTGCATGTGAATTGTTTTTCAGAAACCATCTACTACATAATGAGCTACCACCTTGTAATTTAATAGCTACTTGGATGTTTGTAACTAATCTCACCTTTATTCACCGCTGCTCAACTATGCTGATCCTTGAATTGCAATATAATTTAAAATTTGTATCAAACAACAACAAGGTAGAAATCAGAAGAGCATTCGGATAGGTACTCTAAAGCTTTTGCAATTTAGTTTCTACTTTAATTTCTTGTCGTAGGCCACAAGACATGCAGAGATGGAAGCAATCGATGTTCTTCTTGAGCAGTGGCAAAAAAGTGGACTTTCAACTTCAGAAGTTGCTGAAAAATTTTCAAAATGTACTCTTTATGTTACATGTGAACCATGTATAATGTGTGCTGCAGCTTTGTCTATCCTTGGTATCCTCTTGTTTTCAAATAACACTTTTCTAATTCTTTTAAATCTATCAGAGCTTTATTTATTAATCTAATTGATAATTTTTGACTTCAGTTGTTCACTTGCTTAGGTATAAAGGAAGTGTATTATGGATGTGCAAATGATAAATTTGGAGGCTGTGGATCAATATTGTCACTGCATTCTGGCAACTATCAGCCACTTATTAGGTTCATTTCTATTTTTCGTTTGGGTTAATTATTATCATGATGTTTGAACTGTGTCAATTTTTTTTTTCTTTTAGTGTGTTAACGTTATTATTATTATTATTATTATTATTTATCAATTAAATGTTTGGACATACAATCTTTTTTCAATTAAATGCATTTATCTGGAATCTTTTGTCAAAAAAATTAAAATGGATGATTAAATTACATTTGGACATCCATTCTCTTTCTCTCTCTTACTCTTTTTCTTTACCTATTCCACTTTATATTGTTGTTTCTCTCTTTTTTTCTTAAAAAAAAAAAAATAAAGTTTCACTCTTTAACTTTTTCCATCTTCTCGGATAATATCATATGCATTTAGCAGTAAATTGATATGTTGTTTATTATATCTTCAACCACTGTTATTATACAAATTTTATCCAGAGTTTCATCATAAGCCATGGCAATATATAAATCACTTCCTTGGTTTCAAATTGTTATGAAACGAATAACATAACGTAGTAGTTGTATAAAACTTGATTGTCCAGTTCCTGATGCAGGGATCCTCACTTTAATCTTAGCCGATGATATCTCCACAGATCATTCCTCTGATTTAGGAACAGATTACAATTAATTTCCTGTAATTAATCTCTGCAATTCCTTTCCATATTCTGTTTGTATTTTCCCTATTTAAAGGGTCTTGTACATCAATACAAATCATCAAGAATTCCAAATCCTCAAACACTTTCATGGTATCAGAGCTTCGGTTCTGAAAATTATCCCTCCCTCTCCTTTCTCTCTCACATTTTTTAGCTGCTGCCGCCGATAGACATGACACAAACAGAAGACCCATCTTCGAACCTACCCATAATGGGCTTGGTGGAACACCCCACCTTGTCCCTACCCAACACAAACTCCATGGCCACCAAATCAAATTCAAAACACACCCACTGCCCATTATGCCGCTTATTCAGAACAGCAGCCATACGGCCCAGCACCACCATATCCCCCTCCACCGCATACTGGATATGATGCTTTAAGTCCTTCCGATCTCAGCCAAGCTTATAACACGATGCAACTCAACTACACAGATCCAAATCTGATCATGGATACAGGGGCAGAACGTCATGTCACCGACAACCGAGGTATGATTCGCAACCCTGACTCTTTTCCTGTTAACACTAAACTTTTAGTCGGCAACGGACACTATTTACCAATTGAGGGCTCAGGAACAGGTTACCTTCCCATCCTTAACCGTACATACATCCTCCCAAACATACTTTACAGTCCACAGATCATTAAAAATTTATTATCTGTCCGCCGTTTTACACGTGATAACAATATTTCTGTTGAATTTGACCCTTTTGGTTTCTCTTTGAAGGACCTCAAAACGGGACAGCTCCTTTCTTGCCACAATAGTACCGGAGATCTCTATCCTGTCACTCCACCAACCCTACCATCACAAGCTTGTTCAATCACATCTCCAAATTTACCTTGGCACGATCGCCTCGGTCACCCTGGCACACAAGTTTTAGATGTTTTAACCAAACAGTTTGGTCTTTCTTGTAATAAGAACAAGCATTTATTTTTTTGCAATTCTTGTCATTTATCTAATAGCAAACGATTACCTTTTTATGAGTCAAATTCCTTTACTTTTTCACCATTTGATATAATACACTGTGACTTGTGGACCTCCCCTATTCCAACCAAATCTGGATATAAATACTACATGGTGCTAATTGATAATTTTTCCAATTATGTGTGGGTATACCCTCTCAAGTTCAAATCTGAAACTTTCACCACCTTTACTAAATTCCATAAACTCATAGCCACCCAATTCAACCGTAATATCAAAACTTTTCAATGTGACTTGGGGGGAGAATTTGACAACCATAACTTCAAAATTTTTGCCCAACAACATGGTCTGTTATTTCGTTTTTCATGCCCCCAAACATCTTCCCAAAATGGTCGGGCTGAACGCATGATTCGTCGTCTCAACGACATCATCTGCTCACTCCTCATCCATGCTCAATTACCACCTATGTTTTGGGTCGAAGCACTTCACACTGCTGCCTATCTCCATAACATCCTTCCAACCAAACGTCTCAATTATTTCACACCCACTTTTGCCTTATATCTCCGCCACCCGACATACGATCACTTACGTGTGTTCGGGTGTGCTTGTTATCCCAATACCTCCGCAACCCAACCCCACAAATTACACCCAAGATCCGTTAGATGCATCTTCCTTGGATACCCTCCAGATTTTAGGGGATACCGATGCTTTGACCCTACAACCGGGAAGATCCACATATCACGACATGTAACCTTTGATGAACAAACTTTCCCATACACCATTCCAACTCCACCCAAAACATACACATTTCTTGATGAACAACCACCACTAGGATTTAAGTTTATACAACCTCACCCAACACCAAACACCACCCAAACCCAAAAACGCCCAATCTCTCCTTACCCCATAATATACACCCACCGCCATAAACAACAGCCCCTTAACCCAGTGGCCAATGCTACGGCACCCCAACACACTGCTGCACCTGTCTCACAAAATCCCAACACTCAGACCACTGCTGTATCAAAACCCGCACAGAATACCCATCCAATGACCACCCGCTCCAAAGCTCGCCATGCCCTTATGACCACCTCAATTTCACCAATACCCACCTCTTATGTAAAAGCTTTTTCTGACCCTCATTGGTTAAATGCTATGCAGGCTGAGTTTCGTGCTTTGCAAGAAAATGATACATGGGAACTCGTGCCTCGCCCTCTTGACCGATCGGTCATTCGGTGTATGTGGCTTTTTTGTCACAAATTTAAATCAGATGGGTCACTTCAAAGGTACAAAGCACGTTTGGTGGTAAATGGCAAATCTCAAACGGTGGGCATTGACTGTGGCGATACTTTTAGTCCCGTAGTGAAACCCGCTACTATACGGACTGTGCTATCCATTGCAGTTTCCCGTTCTTGGCCAATACACCAGTTGGATGTCAAAAATGCGTTTTTACATGGGCATTTAAATGAAACTGTTTTTATGCATCAACCCCTGGGTTTCACAGATAGAAGATACCCTCATTTTGTGTGCAGATTGAAAAAATCCCTTTATGGGCTCAAACAGGCGCCACGGGCGTGGTACACCAGATTTGCAACCCATCTGCTGTCTCATGGGTTTCGCAGCAGTGTGTGTGACAATTCCCTATTCATTTTCTCAAAGGGAAATCAGCTTGCTTATTTACTTCTGTATGTTGATGATATAGTGCCCACTGCCTCTTCTAATGAGTTATTACAGAATATTATCCGCGTGCTCTCACGCGAGTTTGCAATGACAGATTTGGGCCGGGTGCATCATTTCCTGGGAATCAAAGTGACACGGACATCTAGTGGGTTATTTTTGGATCAGTCTCAATACACAAAGGATATCATCTCCAGAGCTTCAATGTCCTCTTGCAAACCATGTGCCACCCCAGTTGATCTATCATCAAAACTGAGTGCTTCTGATGGACCTCTATTCCATGATCCAACATTATACCGCAGTCTTGCTGGCGCATTACAGTATCTCACATTCACACGCCCAGATATATCATATGCTGTTCAACAAATATGCCTCTTCATGCATGAACCGCGGGATCCACACTATGCCTTTCTCAAAAGAATAATCCGATATTTACAAGGTACAGTTGACTACGGTATAAGAATTGGCAAGACAAATAATACACATACCTTGGTAGCATACTCAGACGCAGATTAGGGTGGGTGCCCAGACTCCAGAAGATCAACTAGTGGCTACTGTGTTTTCCTTGGTGATAATTTGATTTCATGGTCTTCAAAACGGCAGCCTACTATCTCACGATCTAGTGCAGAGGCAGAATATAGAGGAGTAGCCAATGCTGTTGCAGAGACTACCTGGCTTCGCAATTTACTTCTGGAATTACACCTCCCACTTCAGCAGGCCTCCGTCGTATACTGTGACAATGTTTCCGCAGTGTATATGTCTGACAATCCTATCCAGCATCAACGCACAAAACACATTGAGATCGACATACACTTTGTAAGGGAGAAAGTTCGACTAGGCCACATTTGGGTCTCACATGTCCCATCTGCTTTTCAATATGCTGACATCTTCACCAAAGGCCTATCTCGACAGTTGTTCTAGTCATTTCGATCCAGCTTGAGCGTCTGTCCTCCGCCCGCCCAAACTGCGGGGGAGTCTTAGCCGATGATATCTCCACAGATCATTCCTCTGATTTAGGAACAGATTACAATTAATTTCCTGTAATTAATCTCTGCAATTCCTTTCCATATTCTGTTTGTATTTTCCCTATTTAAAGGGTCTTGTACATCAATACAAATCATCAAGAATTCCAAATCCTCAAACACTTTCATTTAATTAGTGGATATTTAATTTAAATTGCGTCTTCCATTTATGTGCATTGTGCAATTTAGGGCATGTTTAACATATTCTATATGTTTGATAGAGAGGAAGCTGCTCAATGGAAGGGTTTCAAATGTACTAGAGGAGTAATGGCATCTGAGGCAGTTTCGCTTTTACGATGTTTCTATAAACAAGGGAACCCTAATGGTAAGTGAGTTCAATAGTCAAGCTCTGTTTGAAAACATCCTAGGACGTGCTAACTCCCTTTTTTAGAAGCAAATCAAACAAAAGAGTAATATATATATATATATATATATATATATATATTGGAATGGAGGGAAGAGAGTATTCTTTTGAGTTAGATTTTGGAAATGCTTGTTAGGCATTCTGTTGGATGGTAAAATTTAAGAAAAGGTAGCAAGTAAAAAACTGAAAAAAGGCAATGCTTCTTGTGAGCTCGTTCCAAAAAGTACTTGCCGGATATCTGGAGAAATGGCTATTATTTCCAGATATATCTTCAAAATGATGAATTTTATTTTTGATATAAAAGATGCTGAAGTGTTTCTGTTTCCATATCCATAACTCATGCAAACATGCTTAGAAAGATTGTTAGAGACTAGCATGATTCTCCAATTGCAACTTTTGTTTTCTTGTGAAGAATCATAACATGAAAGCCGTAAAGACAAAATTCAACAACTTGGCTAAATAATTGGTTCCCACTTCTTTATTAAGGTATAACCCGTGTATTTGAATGTGTATTTGGACCTCTAATATTTTAGTAGTGAGGGGAAAAATAATGGTTAACTAATTAGCTCAATGTGGGCAATTAAAATTGATGAAGCGGAAGTTGTATTTATATTTTTGGGCTTCCTAGCTTAAACTCAGACCAGAAAGGGTGAGTAAGCTTTCTTCATATATTTTGGATTCAGAACTGATATTTATTGTTTCATATACCAGTTTTGTTTGGTGGATTTTTAGTATACAATGGTTGCTTATAATGATCTACTTTATGAGCAAATGCTTTATACTGCAAATCCATCAACATAAGCTAGTATGTGAAACAGTAGATATTAGAGTTCGGAAAGGTCAAATCTGTTTGGTGATTCCGTCAAACAAGTTGCAAAAACTTCTGGATAGGTACCCTACATCTGAACTGAATTCTTTCTGGTTATGGTGAATCGGGAAAATGTGAAGAAAGTCTCTTGCCATTTGTGTTCCAAGTTTAAAGCTCTAACCCCAATAATACGAATGCAACTTGGCCTTAATCAATTTTAGCTTATCCACGTCAACCTGTCCCAACATTAAAGGGCATCATCTAGACATCCATCAAGAAAAGATAAGTTTACAGATATCATACATAACATTGACAAAATAGACATAAAAAGATTCCAACTGGCATTTACATTGGGAAAAACTAACACCAACAGTGGAAACAAACTTATTTTATAGCAAAACCCAAATATTAAAGGCTGTGAAGAATAAACCAAGTTAGAGAACTGTTCCTAATAAAAACGAATGAATCTTGGGAGCGCAGAAAGGACGAATACAAAATGTTCTTATATAATGATATATCCGTTAGTGTGTTGGATTAGTTTTAGAATTCTGCTATGCAGTGGTGGATGTAATTCCGTGTTTGTGTGCAAATGACATGACTAAACCTAAGGCTGTTATAATTTCTTTTGATGGTTTCTTCAATTTTGGTCCTTTGCTTTAGAGTTGACTCTAGACTAATGTATCGTTGCTTGCCTTTCCAGCTCCGAAGCCTCACAGGCCAGTAACTTTCCAGGTAACACATCACTAAAATATCTTGAAACTATCAGAGTACCTTTCGCTTCCTGTTCTCATGATTTAAGACTTGGACTTTCAAACAGTACTTGCTATATGTGATACATACACAAAGGAATGTATAAGTTTAGAAATATTTACTTGAAAATGTTCTATTTTCATTTTATGTGTCACTTCTGGAAGTGTAGACTTTAACTTTTTGTTCTTATATAAAATGAAGAACTCACGATGACTGAAGCTGTTTTAGAAAAAACCTTCGTTGAACGAATTTGTGAATGAAATACGGAACATCTAACTTGTCTACCCAAGATTGAGGCCTTTGATAGAAAAATTTAGGTCTTTGTTGCTTCTTTTCTCTTCAGGAACTCGCATTTTCTTTTTCCATTTGCTAAAATGCGTCATATTGTGCTTGGAAAGGTGAAGTGAGAGTAATTCAAATGAAGGATTAGAGAACATAACTTCCAAATTTTGAGACTTCTTTCCTTACTCTTGGGATATAGAAAGATGTCAAATGCATTGTTAGGAATCTGCGGAGGGCTGCACATGAGTTGGGTTAGTTGATTTAATTTTACTTAATTTGTAAGTAGGGATGATCAAATGATCAGCTCCATTGGATATCCGGTCCGATTCGATCTGAATGAAATAGATAAAATCTGATCCATTTAGTGGTGGATCGGATATGGATTTTAAAATAAAACACAACGCGAATATGAGTCGGATATAGATATAGAATAATCTGATTTGAATCTAATCCGTGAAAGGTAATTTTGCCTTTTTGTTATATGTCTAAACTTGGTGATCGTAATTCTAGATGTGTCTTTGCCTTTATTTTTCTATTCCTTCTTTCTTTTTCATTTATATTCTAAATCATTATCTTCAACTTTTTTACTTTTTTTGTATTTTTTTTAATCTCTACCTCAAACAAAAGAATATGAATTTAAACATTACAACCATTAGTCTGAATTTTTTTGAGCTTAACAATTATTAAAGTCTCTACTAGTTGTCATAGCATATAATATTTCCAATTATTGTTAGGAATTTTTGTGTTTTCAAACATAAAACATAATATGCATTTTTATTAAATTATTATTCTATTTTGGTTTTCTTTTAAACATAATAAAAAATAGATAATATCCGATTCGACCGGATCCAAATCCGAGCGGAGCAGATGTAAATATGAATATATGAAAATCTTCACGGATTGAATATGGATTTTGTATAATCTGATCTAAATTTAATCCCTATTGGTAAGTGCGAGTCAATAAATGGTAAAGTCTTAATGGTAAACCACCTATGAGTTGTGGTTCCTGGTAATAGGGTCCGGATATTAGTGATTTACACACAAAAAAAAAAAAAGTCTTAATGGTAAACCAAATAAGCCATAATTATAGACCAATAAAAAGAAGAAATTACTTGAATGGTAAATTTAATAGCAAATTCACGACAAAAGTTTCTTTGCTTACAAAAATTTGCATGACAAAATAATTAGTCTATCGATTGAGACACAAGATACGGGAATGTATGGGATATGATAATAAATAAACGATCATTTATAATAAATAATTAATAAAAAATAAAAAAATACTTAATTTCTTATTTTAATATAATTAGTTAAATTCTTAAAATTATTATTACTATTGAAAAATCTATATCTATCTACATAATATATAAAAGCAGGGTCCGGATATTAGTGATTTACACAAAAAAAAAAAAAAAGTCTTAATGGTAAACCAAATAAGCCATAATTATAGACCAATAAAAAGAAGAAATTACTTGAATGGTAAATTTAATAGCAAATTCACGACAAAAGTTTCTTTGCTTACAAAAATTTGCATGACAAAATAATTAGTCTATCGATTGAGACACAAGATACGGGAATGTATGTGATATGATAATAAATAAACGATCATTTATAATAAATAATTAATAAAAAATAAAAAATACTTAATTTCTTATTTTAATATAATTAGTTAAATTCTCAAAATTATTATTACTATTGAAAAATCTATATCTATCTACATAATATATAAAAGCAGGGTCGTTTACTTTATATGGAAGTCAAGTGTAAGTAGCACAGTTTACCACTTGGCATTATTTTTGATTATAGAATGACGGATGTTAGAATTCACATAATTTATCACAATTATAAGAATTGTAAAAAATCAGTTGTTTTATATTTTCAGATAATCTCTCGATGAAGATAATATCTATAAAAAAGATTATTTCTAACATTTAGTATATTAATATAAATTTATTTCTTCTTATAAAATAATTAATAAGTAATCCACACGGTTAAAAAGAGTGTGAATAAACAATACATTACTATTAAATAAACAATATATTAGCAACTTAAAAAATTTACATTGGAACGTATAGGTTACGGTACTTTTTAAAAAAGTAGGTCATCCACACGCTTATAACACACTACACTAAATAAGTAATACATTAATATTTCAAATAAATAAACAACAATTTATAATAAATTATAAACATAAAATAAAAAAAGACTTAATTTCTTATTTCAATGACACAAAAAATATTTAAAAACACTTCATTTTATTGGTAGTAAACAAAAAAACCTTGGTTGATTAATTTGGTGTATAAAATAGTCTCATATACTAGAAGCTGAGTAGCACGGAAATGAGACACGAGATACGAAACGAACGAGATACAATAAGTTTAAAAAAGGTAGGACATTCACTCGCTTAAAACGAAGTACACTAAATAAGTAATACATTAATATTTCAAATAAATAAATAATCATTTACAATAAACATAAAATAAAAAACACTAAATTTCTTATTTCAATAACACAAAAGCAAATTAGAAAAAAAACCACTTTATTTTTATTGGTAATAAAACAAAATCTTAGTTGATTGGCTTGGTGTATAGAGTAATCTCATATACTAGGAGCTAGGTTGCACAAACACATGACACGGGATAGAAGAACGTACGAGATACGGTAATTTTTAAAAAAGGTAGGACATTCACACGCTTAGGACACAATACACTAAATAAGTAATATATTAATATTTCAAATAAATAAACAATCATTTATAATAAATTATGAACACAAAATAAAAAAAATTTAATTTCTTAATGACACAAAAACAAATTAAAAAAACACTTCATTTTTTATTGGTAATTAAAAAATCTTGGTTGATTAGCTTGATGTATAGAGTAGTCTCATATACCAGGAACTATGTTGTATGGAAATGAGATACGATAATTTTTAAAAAAGGTAAAACATCCACACGCATAAAATATAGTACACTAAATAAATAATACATTAATATTTCAAATAAATAAACAATCATTTATAATAAATCATAAAAATAAAATAAAAATACTTAATTTCTTATTTCAATGATACAAAAGTAAATTAAAAAAAACACTTCATTTTTATTGGTAATAAAAAAAAACCTTAGTCGATTAGTTTAGTGTAAGGAGTAGTCTCATATACCAGAAGCTAGGTTTCACGGACATGGGACACGAGATACGAAAACGTATGGATATGAAAATTTTTAAAAAGTAGGATATCCATATACGTAGGACACATTACACTAACTAAATAATACATTAATATTTCAAATAATAAATCATATCCATAAGCATAAAATAATCATTTATAATAAATCATAAGCATAAAATAAAAGAATACTTAAATTCTTATTTTCAATATAATTAGTTAAATTTTCAAAATTATTATCACTATTGAAAAATATATTAATAGCGTGTATACATTTTTATACAGGTCATATCATTCATAACTTTTGCTATTACATACCTTATAAAAAGTTTCGCATGATACTTAAGAAGATATATCTTACCATTGCAATTTTCAGCATATCTCAATAAGATACAGTTTATTATTTTATTATATAATTTTACTATTTTTCAATGATGTTATAAAATACTATTTCATCTTTTAATATTACCCTGTGTATTGTGTGGATTAAAAGGAAAAAAAGCAATTATATTTTCAGATAATATCACGTAGAAGGAAAAAAAAACTAAAGTAATATTAATAAGCAAAAACTATTTTTTTTTTTAAGAAATAAGAAAGGACTATAAAGGCAAAAAATTCCGATAATTTTGTCTTCAAATTAGAAGGAAAATAAAAAACTATAAAAATAAATTTGTGGAGAAAAATTAAATTTATTTTTCTTTTATATCCAAAAAAGATAAGTGACACAAATTTTCCGAAAAAAAAATTGTCCCTTCTTATTTTTTCTGTTTATTCATTAATAAAAAATATACAAAAATATATTTAAAAAACACTTCATCATGCAATAGGGGCACGTACGCGATTCGACAATTTTTTAAAAAGTAGGTGATCCACACGTTTGGGACACACTACACTAAATAAGTATAATACATTAATATTTCAAATAAATAAACAATCATTTATAATAAATTATAATCATAAAATAAAAAATACTTAATTTCTTATTTCAATATAATTAGTTAAATTCTCAAAATTATTATCATTATTGAAAAATACATTAATAGTGTGTGTACATTTTTTTATGCATGTCATACTAGGAGTGTCAAAACGGGTCACGACATGCGAACACGATTCGCCTAACACGCGAAATAAATGAATTAGAGTTGAAGTTAAACGAGTTCGTGTCATAAACGAGTTATCCATTTATAACATGAATATAAACACGTTGTATCGCGGATTAGGCGAGTAACCCGTTTATTTAAGAATAAAAAGGTAATTTTAGTGTTAGATATAAATACTCCGACTAAAACCTATTTAAATTTTATTATTGCATTACTTTTTTATTTTAATTATGAATCTTGAAGAAATTTATGCATTTTACTTGTGAAAATTTATTTTTAAATATGATTAGAGTTAAATAGGTTAAAAGTTAAAAATACTATAACTAGGTTAAGTGGGTCGTGCATAGATCAAAACATCCACTTAACCTATTTATGATATTAAGCGGATTACACGAGTTGTATGGGTCAACACGACCCACTTAACCTGTTTATGATGTTAAACGGTTAAACGTGTCGTGTTCGTGTCAATCGTCTAATTTTCGTGTTATATTTGTATCGAAGTTATAAAAAATTATTTCATTCTTTAATATTGCTCCGCGCATTGCGCGAATTCTAACACTAGTAATAATAATAATAATAAATGTAATAAAATAATAATAATATTTTTTAAATCAATTAATTATTTGCTGATTGTATAAAAAATTTTATATAAAAATAAATATTTTTCTAAAAGTTAATATGCTATTATTTCGTATAAACATAATTTATAAATACACATGCGTAATTTATTCTAATCACGTCTTTTATAAAATAAAGGTAATAGGAAGATTTGGACTCTTGAATTTAAATATTGCAAATTTAATAAATATTATTTTTTGAGAAAATTATTTCCCCCACAGTATTAAAATTTTGAGAAGATTGTAATATTCTTCCAGCCGTCTATTACTGTGGCAAATATCTTTTCCAATAATTTGTTTGTGACAAGATAGTCACAGTATTTATGCTTAGGAAGCTTGCAAGGCGGCTATTTCTTCCAATTAGGAAAGTTTGGTATCTTTTATTTCTTCCTGACTTCATCCTAAACAACAATATTATAATAAACCTACTTTGTCCTATATTGCAATATTATAATAAACCTAATCACGTCTCGGATTTGAAAATGGAATAGATTAAAATCTATGTTCAAACTTTAAATATATTTATTAAATAATTAAATAAAATTTTGGTACTCATTCAAAAAAAAAAAAAAAAAAAAAAAGTTGGTACTTAATCTTTAACATTAATATATATGAAGTATGGGATTAGACTACATAGAAGATGTTTTATTTACTTATAAATTTCTCTTAGATAGTTTCATGTGATCTTGGATGGCAATGGGTTGTGTACCCACTTAAAATGTACCGTTCGAAATTCGAATTCGATTATAGATTAAATATTTGAATCTGTCCTAAATTCGTTTAAAATTTTAGTTTTAATATTCGAATCTGTTCTAAACCTAATTATAATTATCCGTTTAAATACCCGAATCTGTTTAAATACCTGTTTAGCATTAAAAATATATATATTTTTCATTTTTCAAAAATAAAAAGTAAGTGATAATTGTAAATT
Organism: Jatropha curcas; assembly: GCF_041381405.1. Taxonomy (NCBI): domain Eukaryota; kingdom Viridiplantae; phylum Streptophyta; class Magnoliopsida; order Malpighiales; family Euphorbiaceae; genus Jatropha; species Jatropha curcas. The sequence goes on from NC_143154.1 coordinate 22,913,594, forward strand.
TATTATTTTGACTATAAATAATATAATATAAATGTTAAATATAATTATAGCATTAAATATAATAAAAAAGGAGTATATATATATTCCTCTAAAAAAATAATTACTTTAAATATTTATTAAACGGATAGTGGGTATCCAAATCCTTGAACTCGAATTCCACTCAAACCGGATGCTGTTGGTAAAAATTCTATACAAATTCATTCTAAACCGTCCCAAATCCATTTATTCACTACTCGAATCCGTTAAAATCGGATCAGATCGGACCGAGTATCTACTCGCTCAGATAAAATTGCCATCCCTATATGTGATTGATCCTTTTGTTTCGTTTTGATCTTTAAACTTAGTCATTTTTGTACATTTTACTAAAATCTACATAATTCAGCCATTTAATAGCGTCAATAGCTAATGATTGTCGGTAAAAGCTGATGAATAATGAATGTTTTGGTAAAAATATAAATGAAGTGGTCGAAGTTCTTGCCCTGTGTGCAGCTCCTCATTGGGTTGAGCAAAGTGTTTCAGGAGCTGGTTGCATCTATACCGATCCCCAGCTACTTGTTTATGCCCTTAATTCCACTGTTTGTGATTTATCTTCTTTCGGATTGATTGTCGATGATTGTAGGGTTATTTTAAATCGTGGTATAGACATTTCCATTAAATGGACAGAGGGACAAACCAATATAATTGTGCAATTTAAATGAAATTCCTCATTTGCAAAAGAAAAAAAAAAATTAGTTATTTTTATTAATACATAAAATGACCAAATAAAAGTAAATTTAAATTTACATAAAATATGAAATGGTTGTATGAAAAAATTTACTATCAAGCGTTGCACTGATTGTTTATAAATTTATAATTTGTATATTGTATTTAGTACGTGTTGAAATATTTATTTTCTTACTATTTTTTTTATATCGTATATTTTGTTTTGTAGATTATGATTTATAATTTATAAATTATATTTAGTATTATTTCATGGTTTACATATATCTTTTACATGTGGAAATCTATTCCTGTTTGTGAGTAGAATTATGTTAAGATATGGATAGGAACCTTGAATCTTTATGTTGCGTGTCTAGGACTTTAGATTAAGAAGGATGAATGACTTGACTTTATTGTAAATAGAATCTTGTGTTCAAGTGTTAAGGTTTGCTACTGAAATTCCTTAAATTTTATTTAAATATAGACTTTTTATTATTGCATTTACTTGGTGTTCAAATTTGAAACCCCAACTTGATTTTGAATTTGAACTATATTATGATAAATAATTTGAAAATTTTCCTATTTATACAAGAACTATATTATATTATTATATGAAGATAATTATTTTTAGAAAATTGTCTATATATATATCACAGGGCCAATTGAATAAGAAAATAAAATGAAATGAGTATAAGTGTAGTTAGAAATTAAAAGAAGATTTGGGGAAGAAGGTTAAGATAAGATAATAATAATAATAATAACAAGCATACAAATAGATGGAGCTAGATGTTAAGGTAAGAGCATGAATACTGGGATGGTTTGAAAGGACAACTTTGGTATAGAAGATAAGTTACAATCATATGGAGAGTATAGGACTCTTGAATACTTAAATTAAAAAGAAAAACAAAAATACCTTAGGAAGGCACGTGAATAGTTAAGGGTCTAAGGAATGATTTATAAATCAAAGTTTGGAATATAAATGGTGTTGGAGCATGTGGCAATAAAGCCAGCAATAATATCTATTTAAACTTGAATAAGAGAGGATTGATAGACTAAAGACTTAGTTAATTAAGACCTCACTTTAAATGGTGGAACTGTAGAAGGGTGATTCGAAAACTTTAATCTAGAATGTGGTTCAGAAAATAAAAAGTTAATAATAATAGTCAATACAAGTTAGAAATGACTTGTTGAAATTGACTTAATAGGATACCCAAAAGATAAGATAGACTTTGATATGTCATAAATACGTTCGTTAGGTTGTATTAAGGTTAGGTCTTAGGAAATTTTGCTAAATGTTTTCGGGTTGATGGGTATCAGGTAAAAGATGAAGTTCAGGATAAGTAATAATAAATGTTGGGTTATAATATTGGTGGTTAAATAATTAATAAAAGTAATACATTATCATTACAAATGATTTAATATGCAGTATAGGTGGAATGAAAGATTATCAGAAAGAAGTAATTAAGGTAAACTTAGAAGAGTACAATTGTGAAAAAGCAAATAAAGAACCATTATAATGAATTGTTGGCAGTTCCTCGCAACAATTCTAAAAAAAAAAAAAAACCAATTGAAAAATACTCGTAGAAATAAAGTCTTATCACAAAATCATAAATTTCTGAATCTGATTCTACAATAGAGTTATAGATTCAGATGCATAATAAATGAAATTTAGGAAATAACAACCAAAGAGAGAAGAGAAAGAGCTTTTCTTTCTTTTAGACATTGTTCCTTTTTATCTCAAAAAAGGGACAAATTTAAAACCCTAACTATAGCTTCACATCAATGACTTGATAAAATATAATTAGCCGACATAATATGATTAAAAGGAGAAAGAAATTATTTAGAACTTATCTACAGTATTGAATCACTGAAGAGGAGTGGAGCTGCAGATTGTAACTTTTAATTAGAGTGATTGATGTTATTTCATAATAATTTAACGTTTGAGATTGGAAAAAATGAACGAAGGGGTATAGAGTGTAACAGATTGAAAATATAAGGGTATAGCAATCTATTTTTAAAAATATAAAAATAATTTTTTGTTCTGCAAAAATATATAGGTACGATTATAATTTTCCCTTCATAAAATCAATAATTAATTAAGATTCAGTTTAACTTGTAAGTAAAATTAGTTACAATTGCATAAAACACAATTAAAGAAAACCTAAATCTTACATTTTAAGCTTAAAAAAATTATTAGAACTCTCCCATTTGAAATTGTCAAAGAAGAAAAATCAAACTATTATTACAAGAACAAAAAGAAAAAAGCTGTTTATATATCCAACTAAAAAATGTGTGGGTTCACGATCTCATTCTTTCCTTGTAAAAGAAAGAAAATCCCTTAGGAAGAACAAAATAAGAAGAAAGATAAAAATGAAGTCAAAAACCTGCAATAATAATATTATCTTTACATTATTATTAGCAATAACATGGAGCTCGTTTATGGAATTCAAATTCGTAGTTTCAGACTCAGGAATTAAACTTGTATACGAAGGTTGCAGCAAGGAGAACGTCTCCACCAGTTTATCGGAGTTCAATTCCAATCTCAACGACACCTTCAGGAATCTTAGGTCGCAGCTCAACGCTGGAAACCATTTCGCCGTCGCGAACCAACTTGAAGGCCCCGTTGTGTATGCAATGGTGCAGTGTAGAGATTACATGTCCACCGCCGAATGTATTGCTTGTTTCTCTGCGGCTTCTATCGAAGTTCGCAACTGTTCCGCCACTATCGGCGGCCGTGTTGTCTACGATGGCTGCTTTCTCAGGTACCTTTTTTTTTTTTTTTTTTTTTTTTCAATATTTAACATCTTTGTTTTATGATAAGTAAATGTAGAATTTGGTTCTATGTAGAAGTTTGGCTTGTAACTTCATAATCTTTAAAATGAACTCAACACACAAATGATCCAAACAAAATTAACTGTTTAAGACTCCCTTCCTCCACTTTTATCTGTATTTAGGGTTTTTATGATAAGATCAGTTAAAAAAATAAAAAATCTAGGAAATAGTATTGTGTTTGGTAGGTAAGGGTAAAATTGAAAAAAAAAATTAATGCTCATTATCTGACAAATAATTTTGGATTAAACAATATAAACAGGACAGATAAAAATAAGTATAAATTTTATACTTAAGCCTAATTAATGCTTGTGTTCCATAATTTTGTTCAGTCAATGAACCAACATGATTCAACATAAACTAATAAAATTCTCAAATTGTTCTTGAGTTGCTGTAAATTGTTTTATATCACTAACTTCACAACATGAATATATATGTTAAGATTTACTACTCAAAATATGGGTGTTTTTACATATATAGCATCGTATTTAAATTCTCACAATTATTTCTAAATATTTTCATCTTTATCATAATTAAGTTAATAATACTAATTTATTTTCTTTAAGATATTTTTTTAAGTATTGAAGAAAGGAGATTTTAATATATGGGAATATGTCCAAAAACAAATAGCATTATTGGTTTTTTTTTAAGTAAGAGCTGAACTGATTCAAATAGTATGCTAAAATATTAATTAATTGAACCCTAACAAATACTTCCAACAAACTTCTCAACTACCAGAGTTCAATTTGCAATTGAATTAATGAGGATACTAGTAAGCAATTAGAGGATTTTTTTTATTCTTTTCTTTTCTTTTCTTTTCTTTTTTAGAGAGTAGCAATAAGGAGATTTTAAAATTCTACAATTATTTTAAAATTCTGATATATGAAAAAGAAATAATGACTTTAAATAGGTCAAATAGATATATTATTCTATAATTAGCATATATCAATCTTAATCTTGTCATTTATTTACTAATTGAGATAAGAAAGAGATGGTCCGTATTCAATATGATGATGGATTACATAAATATGATTAATATGGTAATCAATTATTGATTTGATATATAAGTATGGTTTAATATATTATTTCGCCCTAAATTTAGGTTTTGTTGCAATTTCACTCCAATTTAAGCTTTATGTCAATTTCACCGTGAACTTTAGCTTTTGTTGTATTTCACTCAAATCTCAGCCTAAACTTTAACTTTTTGTTGCAATAGCACTCTAAATTATTATTAGAACTTAAATTGTAAATAAAAAATTGGTTCACTTTTGACAAGGAGCTTGGATTAACTTAATATATTTGTGTGAATGAGAGAGTTTAGATTAATAGTAAAGACAATCTCTATTATTATTTTTAATATTTTAAATTTTTTCTTTAATTGATAATAAATAATATTTAAAACTTAATTATTTAATACATGAAATCTTTTTAAAAAATTAGAATATAATTATTATTATAGTTTGATTTTAATATAAATTTTGAAATAATTATAAAATTTAAAAACAAAGCTATTATCAATTTATTTGACTCATAAACTATTACAAAATTGTAATATTTTTTTATCAAAATAGATATAAGATATAATTATATTCTAATTTTTTTAAAAAAAGTTGTTCATGTATCAAATAATTAATTTTTAAATATTACTTAATATCATTTAAAAAATAATTTAAAAATATTTAAAATAATAATAGAGATTATTTTTACTATTAACCCAAATTTCTTCACTCACACAAATGTATTAAGTTAACCCAAACCCAGGGTCAAAAGTGAATCCATTTTTTATTTACAATTTAAGTCATAATTATAATTTAGGGTGCTATTGCAACAAAAGATCAAAGTTTAGGGTAAAATTGGGATAAATGTTATATTAGAGTGAAATTGTAACAAAAAGTTAAAGTTCAAGGTGAAATTAACATATATGTCAAATTGGAGTGAAATTGAAACTAAACTTAAAGTTCAAGGTGAAACAATATATTAAGCCTATAAATAGTGTACCAAGTGTTGAAAAGTATTTTCCTATAAACATAACATAAGGTTCTTCATCATTTTAGAAAATCTGCCAAAAGAAAATCTAATTGCAGCATGATCACTAAATTGACTAGCTCATTCCACTAAGACATAATAGTTATCCACCACGATATCTTTCTTCTTGTCCTTATATGTATATATATTTGTGTTATTGGATTAATTACTCTTGATTTTCTAGAATTTAGGTTCAGTTTTAGATAACATTAAATTTCATTCAACCCTTTCAAAAAAAATATTCAATTATTTCAATTTTTTAGATATTCAAACTAAATCAATTGAATTACATGTTAATCCATATCTCCTCTACCTTGTTCACCACTCCACTTACAATGCGCTACCTTTTTCATTTACTTTTTATTTTATTGTTCAGCCTAAAATAGGTTGGTACTTGTTAGGTCTGCGTCTATCAAAATGTCTTTTTGGGCGTACGACGGGTAGTGTGGCTTAACGCACCGTGAGCCTATTAGTCTAGTAAGAAAAGGCACAAATAGAGACATAGACAAAAAGGGGAAAGAAATAGATGAGGAGATAGAGAGAATGCAAAACTAGGAGGTTGAAAAAGAAGAGAGAAATGGGGAGAGTTAGAAGAAAGGGAAGAGCATTGTTGTGATTAACTAATATCATTTCTAATAACATTACTTTCCGTGGTTTAAAAATAAACCCTAACTGCTCTGGTCTTTATTTGCCCTAAGGCACGTTTTGATTGATATTCTCAAACTTTCACCATTGTTTTGTGTTGATTTTTGGTACGATGGAGGATGGAATCTTGTCTTTGTCTATTAGAGATGAGAAAGATGAAGGTTTTCAGGTTAGAACGGATGTAGTAGAGCAGGAACCAGAGTATGCTTTCTGTTTAGTGGGCATGTTCCTTATTATGAGCCTTGTTTCGTTTGCAGCAATGCAAAACCTTTTTCTTGGTCTCTAGCATCCCTTAGGGGGTGTTACCATTATTGATCTAGGTGCAAATAGGTATCTTTATCATTTTCACAATGAAGTCGATATTAAGCGGGTCATGAATGGCTCTCCTTGGAGCTTTAATAGAAACTTATTGATTTGGCATCACATGCAAGAAGGAGAAGATCCAATGCACATCCCGTTGCTTTTTGTTGGCTTCTTGGTGCAGTCCATGACCTGCCTAAGGGACTTATGTCATAATCAATGGCGAAACTGTTAGGGAATTTATTGGTAAGTTTAAGGAGCATGATTGCATTAATACTTGTGAATTCTAATCCCAACTTCATACGGATTCGAGTTTCTTTGGACACAAGGCTGCCACTACGTCGACGTAAGAAACTTATAATTCGATCGAGGGATGCTTTCTTTGTACAGTTTTGTTATGAGAAACTATACATCTTTTGTTTTTTGTACGGTAAATTAGGACAATGATAACTTTTATGAAATAAGGTTATTGAAAAAGAAAGAAGAGCTGCAATTTGAATGGGATGACAGAATTAGAGTTCCAACAAGGGGGGAGAGTCAATCGGTGAGTGGATGGTTAAGGGAGGAAGGGAAGGAGAGACAAGAGGCGAGGGAGGAGGGTTTGTAAAGGAGTAGTCTTTTCTTTGCACCCAATAACAAGCATAGGGAATTTAGGGAAAGCTTTTATATGAAGGGAGATTTAGTAGGGTTTAATGATATGGGGAGAGAAGGGATGATGGATTTAGACATTATGAATCTAGGACTAGGAAGAGAAATACTCATTACTTATGAGAATGAACCCTTCGTTAATAAAGAGGATAGGAAAAAAAGACCTAGGAAGTGTGCTTTTACAATCTTCAAATTTTTCTCATAACAAGGATTAAACTGAAGTTATTATAAATTCTATATCGGCTACTCCTGTGAAGCAGAACAGTCGGAAGAAATGAGACTTCTAAGATGAAACTGTTTAGGGATTGGCAACCCTCAAACAGTTTGAATGCTCAAGGAGATTATCTTGAACTATAAGCTGGATGTAGTGTTTTTGTTGGAGACTTGGGTTCAAGAAAGCAAGATCAGTGAGGTTTGTAGGATTGGCAGGGGTGGGGGACTTTGTGTGTTTTGGAACAATGATATGAAGCTACAGGTAATGGGTTACTCAAAATGTTTTATTAATTGCCATGTGTTGGTGGAGGATTGGGTAGTTTGTGTTACTGGGTATTATGGATGTCCAGAGCAAAATCGTAGGAGAGTGTCGTGAAACCTTCTTCGGGCTCTAGCTGCTTGAGATGACAACCCTTAGATTTTGTTTGGGCGATTTTAATGATATTTTTAGAGCTAAAGAAAAGCAAAGGGGTTGGAACAACCGCTGTATTTATTGCAGGGCTTTAGAGAGGCAATCATTGACTGTTGGTTGGTTGAAACACCTTGGTTGGGTTATGAATTTACGTGGGAGCAGCAATGAGAAGGTTGCGTTAGTATCAAAGAAAAACTGGACCAGGCTTTTGCTAACTCAGAATGGTGCAATCTATTTTATGATGGCCACACTTCCTGCCTGCCAATGCCAGTATCAGATCATCATCCGATGCTATATGATTCGGTTGTAGAAAAACAATTTTGGGGGACTAGAATTTTCAGGTTTGATAATTCTTGGGTTCTTGAAGTAGCTTTTGAGTAGGCCATTCAAAGAGGACGGCAATCGAATTTCATGGGTCTGGTATGGATAAAAAATGGAACTGTGTAGAAGAGATTTAGAGATGGAGTCGAGACAGGAATAGAGCTTTGCACTCACGAAAGAATCTGATTAAGCAGCTTTTGGATGAACGCTATGAGCAGGTTTCGAAAACAAAAATTGATTGCCTTAAAGTGGAACGGAATAACATTCTAGAATTGGAAGAAATTCAGTTGAAACAATAGCTAAAACACAGTAACTCCTTCATGGTGATAAAAATACAAAGTACTTTCATGCATGCATTAAGGGTTGTAGTGTGACTAATAGGATCCGTGGTCTGAGGTTACAAGATGGGTAGTGGGTCGAGAATGAGGGAGCAATTCACAAAGTAATCCTTGACTACTTTTCTAATCTTTTTTCAAAAGCGGAAGCTGATCCAAGTCGGGTAACATACCTTATTCATAATAAGGTTACTTTGGAAGAGAATGAAGCTTTAGGCTTGAACTTTTCGTGTGATGAACTGAAGGAAGCTGTGTCCAGTATGCATCCAAACAAGTCACTAGAACCGGACGAACTAAATGCTATGTGTTTTTTAGAAATAATGGCATATTATTGGGCTTGATGTGGTGAGGGAAATCAATGAGTGGCTGTGGCAAGGTATTTTTTTGAATTCCTTGAATGATACTCTTGTTTTCCTAATTCTAAAAATTAATAATCCTGAGAATTTGAAAGATGATAGACCCATAGCTTTGTGTAATGTATTATATAAGATAATCTCTAAAGTTCTCACCAATAGACTTAAATTTGTTCTTCCCCACCTTATTTCGGGTAGTCAGTCAGCTTTTGTTTAGGGTAGGCTTATTCAGGATAATATTTTGATTACATTCGAAAATTCATAATATGAAGAGGCAGACTTCAGGGTGAGAGGGTAGAGTAGCTCTTAAGATTGATATTAACAAAGCTTATAAGGTTAATTGGAATTTTTTGAGGGTGATGATGAAGGGAATGGGGTTCTATATGAAATGGATTGAGTGGATTATGTTATGTGTTACTGGTGTCAGATAATATTTTGATTACATTCGAAAATTCATATTTTGTTTAGGGTAGGCTTATTCAGGATAATATTTTGTTTAGGGTAGGCTTATTCAGGATAATATTTTGATTACATTCGAAAATTCATAATATGAAGAGGCAGACTTCAGGGTGAGAGGGTAGAGTAGCTCTTAAGATTGATATTAACAAAGCTTATAAGGTTAATTGGAATTTTTTGAGGGTGATGATGAAGGGAATGGGGTTCTATATGAAATGGATTGAGTGGATTATGTTATGTGTTACTGGTGTCAGATACTAGGTTCTTTTTAATGGGGATATGGTAGGGCCTTTTTTGCCTAAGAGGGTTCGAGACAAGGCGATCTAATCTCTCCCTATTTATTTATGCAAAAGATTTATCACTGTTACTGCAGGAAGCAAAAACAAAAGGGTGGATTCACGAGTGTAGGGCGAGTAGAAGGTGTCTTAGTGTGTCCCGTCTTTTTTTTCGCTGATGATTCAATTCTTTCCTTTAAAGCTAATGAGGTTGAAAATTGTGTTGTTAAAAATATTCTTTAAGTTTATGAGGTGCATCGAGGCATGCGATAAATTTTTCTAAGTTTGGTGTTATGTTTAGCCCGAATGTTAGTTTGCCTACTCAGAATTCAATTCAAAATGTTTTAGAAGTAATTAAGATACATATTGCCGTTTGGAAAGAGGTGAGTTAAGGAAGGATAAGGCTATATAAGGCAACCCTTACCTTCCTTTACTCCTCAATCTCAAATTTTGTTACACCCCAAATTAGAGTATAAGGGAAGAGACACCGGTAACTAAGTATTTTATATTACATTTAATTATTTATCTCTCTCTTTACGCTTCCATTAATTCAACCATTTCCAAACATCAACGTAATTTTATTGTAACTTCTCTTACCATTCCCCTTCCTTACTCTTTTGTGAATTATCTTTCCCTCACCCATCCAAACAGTGTTAAATAACACCATTGATATTTATCATTCGCAATAAGTTACAAATTCAAAATATCAATTACCAAACTTATCCTTTCTATTGTATACAAATATGGGCCCCCATGTTCAAGCGATCTCCTAAATTTGTTATATTTTCATGGATAATTCTAGTAAATGTCATATTTTGACTTATTTTTAGAGATTATCAATTTGACTTTTCAGTTTAAATTATTGTGAGTTTAGGTTTGTTTTCACTTTTATATCTTTTTTTATTTTGTTAGGCGTTAGTGTTCTAATTGCTTAGTGTTTCCTTTTTTAATTAATTTTCTATTTTAATTATCAGTGTTTTAATTGTTTAGTGTTTCCTTTTTTATTAATTTCCTATTTCTTTTTCTGCTGTCTTTTTGCAGCCTCCATTATTTTCGACATCATTCTTTCTCATTTTGTTGCTGCTGTCTATTATTTTTATTGTTTGTTCTTCTCATTATTGGAGCCTCTATTATTTTCAACATCATTCTTTCTCATTTTGTTGCTGCTGTCTGTTATTTTTATTGTTTGTTCTTCTCATTATTGGTGTTCCACGTTTTTTGGATTCTATTTCTCATCTACGATTTTATTTTTATATAATATAATATATAATATATGTAACATTTCAGGCATACCAAGATATTGTCTGCTTTGGGCTCAGGCCCATACGGTTTTGTTCCTGGGCCAGAGAACCACCTCCTAGCCCAAAATGCGTCTTGGTAGCTTAAAGCCTGCCACACTTTTTGTACATCACTTCCACCTTGTGTTTAGCTAACGTGGAATTTGCCTAAGGTGTCATAATATATATATTGTATTTATTAATATAGTGTCATCCTCGTTGTTGAATCATATAAGTTATATAGGGATTGCTCTTACAAATTCCAATTTCTTTGTGTTTTCTTTTTTTTTTTTTTTAGAGTTTCTTTTTTTTTTTTTTAGCGTTTCCTTTTTTTTCAGCGTTTCCTTTTTAACCAATTCTTTTAGTTTCATGTTGTTTAAGGTTACTTTGGATATTTTTATTTTATTTTTTACCAAATGTATTAGTTTCTTAATATTTGATATTTTATAGCATTTACTAAAAACTGAAGCCCTCTGTGTGACATTTGCCTCATTGCCTCTATTTTCATGGGTTCAAGCATTGGACAGTTTACTTGGGCCTGCTATTTGAGCCTAAAATTAGGCCGGCGTCAGCATTTGCTTTATTTTAGCAGATGTCATATATTTAAAAAAAAAAAAAAAAAAAAAAAAAAAGTTTGATCCCAAAACTCTTTAGGGAGGAATCGAAACTTGAACGAGTCCAGATACAATTAGAGTTTGGCATTTTCAAGTTGATTTACTATCCAACAAAAAATTGGAAGCGAAGCTTAAATAGCCATTTCCACAACTTAATTAACATCTTCTGTAATATATAGTAATAACAAATATATCATGCAAAGGAAGGTCCAATGTCTCTTTCTTTTTTTTTTTTTTTTTTTTTTTTTTTTTTTTTTTTTTTTTTTTGTAAAGAAAAAAATGGCATCAAATATTCAGGTAAGGTGTGTTCAGACATGAACCCCTACGCAAGCCCAGAAACATGAATATCAGCTCTCAGACAAGTATTTGACAAAATAATATAGTATTCTTGTTAATGTTATTTTGAAATTCAACCCGGAAACTGTCCATTAGAACCAGCAATTAGTGAAATACATGTTTAGTAATATAAGACTTCAGATGATCAGAAGCTCAAACCTGTAGGTCCATGCCAATTCAAATGTACAAAGCAATTTGTTATTTAGTTAGAACAAATACATGATCTTCTTATGCATCATATGCCCAATTATCCATTAGTTTATGCTGCCTTTACTTTTTCCACATTTCCAAAAATAAATATTTTCTGCAAGGCAAACGGAGCCTCAGTGTTTTCTCCCCTTATTTTCAGGTACGAGACGACTTACTTCTACGGGGAGACCACTCAAGAACCCAACGGTGAGTACTGTGAAAATCAAAATACATCTCTGGCTCTGGGTGCCGCTTTCCGAACAACTGCAGATAGCTTGTTAAGAGATCTTCAGATCGCAACACCAAGGATTAATGGTTTCTTCACTGCCAGTAAGAGAGACATAGTAGGTGTTAGTAATGCATCAGTTTATGGCATTGCACAATGTGTTCAAACAATTGATATGAGTGGCTGCTTAGCTTGTATGCAAGTGGCTTATACCAACATACAAAGATGTCTTCCTGCGACAGACGGTAGAGCAGTTGATTCTGGGTGTTTCATGAGGTATTCAAATAAACCTTTTTTCGCCGATAACCAGACTATCAATCTTGATCCGTTCCTGAAAACAGGTGAGACTTATCTGTAATGACAAAAAATCAAGCTCAATTTGTTTTGATTAATCTATCTTTTAACTTGAAAAGACTTCTCTTTTTTTTCAACTTTTTATTTGCTTATCAATTTTGTTGGGTTCTTACAGGAAGTTCAAGCAAAAAGACAGCTCTTATTGCAGGAGTGGCTGGAGGTGTAGGTCTTATTTTGCTTATAATTGGGTTGTTTGTATGGTTTAAGCTTTCAAGGAGGAAGGCAGCTTCTAGAGGTAAAGCAAACAAAAAAAATATGAATTTCAATAAATGCATTCTTTATTGAAAAGCAGGATTCATTTGGATTAGAAAATTAATCACAGCATAGGAATAGAATAGTTGCGCCATTGTAGAGAATACTATTCCTCATTCATGTATATTCATAGATTTGAAAATATTTGTTTCATGAAATAATTATTATATATTTAGGATTTCAATGAAAACTTGAGGCTACAAAATAATTAATCTCATGGAAAAGTTATTCACAATCTAAAATTTGAACCAAAACTAAGAATAGCATTCCAGAAGGAATGATTATTCTACTTTCATCCTATTATATGCTATTCTATAATCCAGATGAGGTCATTTGATACTTTCTTTAAATTACTAGAAGTCTTGATATTATGTGATAACTAAAAATGCAGAAGCATCAATGCCTCATTTGGTTAGATAGGAATGAATAGAACAGCTCTTTCTATGTATTTACTCATTATGGAAAAATATTTGTTAACATAAATTTGCTATAGCATGGATTATCTAATTACCTATCTATTTCATGCTATTAAATGAAGCCAACTGTTCAATGTTTGAGCTCTATTATTCTATTTTTCAGTTTATATTCCTTGAATGAAATTCTAAAATAATTTCCTCCCCCGCAGCCAACATATTAGGTGCAACTGAATTAAGAGGCCCTATAAATTACAACTACAAAGACTTGAAATCAGCAACAGGAAATTTCAAAGAAGAAAACAAACTAGGAGGAGGTGGTTTCGGTGATGTATACAAGGTAAAAAAAAAAAGGTGAAAATGCAACTATATCCAATAATATTACTATATTGCTTTCTTCTTGTTATTGCACTTTCAATTTCCTAAAGCAAATGTTCACATTTGTTGCTGATTTGCTTTGGGCAATAAACAGGGTACTTTAAAGAATGGGAAAATAGTTGCAGTAAAGAAACTAGCTCTAAGCCAATCTAGAAGGGCACAGGCAGATTTTGCAAGTGAAGTTACACTTATAAGTAATGTTCATCACCGGAATCTTGTCCGCCTACTTGGTTGTTGTAGCAAAGGACCAGAATTACTTCTTGTTTATGAATACATGGAAAATACCAGCCTCGACAGATTCTTATTTGGTAAATTAACTTCATCCCTACTACATAGTATATTTATCACATTATCAAATGGTTTTATAGTGGAAAAGTTTTTGGATTGAATCAAATAGAGCTACACAACAATCCAAGTCACCAGGCTCAGGTTAAGTTTAACATAGACCTAACCAACTGGTTTGGACCGAACCAGTGGGGGAGTAGATCAATCCCGATTTCAGCCCCAAGGAATGAAAACCGGAACCAGCTCAGGACTACCAATCAAACAGATAGCAGGGTTGGTCTGGTTCCAAAAAAGAGAAAATTTGTAAAGTTATAGCCTCCAGGTCTTCTTAGTTTATTTATATATACGTTTTCATTTTGTAGATGTCAAAAATGACCCTTTTTTTTATGAAAGTACACATTTTTTTTTATGGAAGTACACTTTTTTTTTTTTTTTTTTCTTTTTGTAGATGTCAAAAGTTTCCTTTTTTTTTTATGTAAGTACACATTTTTCCTTTTGCACATTTATAGCCTCCAGGTCTTCTTATGTATTATATATTTTACATTTCAATATATTGTATAAAATCGAGAACTCAGCCCAAATTTGAATCACGTGTAAACAAACTAAGTTCTATCACTGTGATACTCAAGTTAGCTCCAGTCAATTACAGCAGCAGAATCATATAGCTTCCTACTTGCTCTTGGTTATATGGAACAGTGGGATTTAGAGATTCAAGATGTTGAAATGTCATAATTATCAAAATCATCTAACTATTAGAACTTTTAATTGGGGCAAAGAATGACATTTAAAATTGCTTCATATAATTTATTTATTTTGTTTGAGAACAGGTAAAAGAAAAGGATCTCTGGTTTGGAAACAAAGATTTGATATAATCCTTGGGACAGCTCAGGGTCTTGCTTATCTGCATGAACAGTTTCATGTATGCATTATACACCGTGACATAAAACCCAACAATATTCTTCTGGATGATGATTTCCAGCCAAAAATAGCAGATTTTGGGTTGGCAAGACTTCTGCCTGAAGATAAAAGTCATCTAAGCACCAGATTCGCTGGCACATTGTAAGTTAAGACTTAATGTTGCATTAAAACACTTCAACAGCTCTACTATGCACACACAATACGTACTGTGTTTAGACTCGCATGTGTGAACTCAGCATCAATACAAGTCCCAAGGGAATATGTGACAGCATCTATGGCATCATAGCATAGATGTTGTCTAGACCTAGCATTGCTCATTTAGAAAAGGGGAGAGAGCTTTCCCCGTCATAAGCGACTCTGCTTCAATTCTAACTCGTTCAAGTATCATTATGTATGACTACATAAAAAATGGACTTAGTGCTTTGTTTTCTCTTCTGATAGTGATTAATACTGATGAATCAGGGGATATACAGCACCTGAGTATGCAATCCATGGATAATTATCAGAAAAGGTGGATACCTACAGCTATGGGGTAGTTGTCCTAGAAATCATTAGTGGCAAAAAGAGTAGTGAGATGAAAGCCGACCCTGGCTCTGATTACCTTCTCAAACGAGTGAGTACTAACAAGGCTGGACATAAATTTATATGTTCTCCAATTTTTCAACTTCTACTTCAAATTTAAACTTGTTTAATTAGAAATTGTTTCTGTCTTACATTTCTTTATGACCTAAAACAGGCATGGAAACTATATGAGAATGGAACACACCTGGAATTAGTCGATGAAAGCTTAGGCCCAGATGAATATGAAGCAGAAGAAGTGAAGAAAATCATAGAGATTGCCTTGATGTGCACTCAAGCTTCACATGCTTTGAGACCAACAATGTCAGAAGTGGTTGTTCTGCTCAAAAGTACTGGTTCAATGGAGCACAGGCCACCAACTAGGCCTCCCTTTATTGAATCTGAAGAAAAGGTGGTCATCCATGGGGACAGGTCCACATCCAATGCCACTGCTTCTATAACTCAGGTGTCGGGTCGCTAAACGTTTAGTATCCACACATTCTTTACTACATTTCCTATGATACCAAAAGGATGTTAATTGGGATACCACCGACATATACAATGTTATTCAACCACCAATATGCAGTAATTACTAAAGTGCACAACTTCAAGCAAAATAATTTGACCATTGAAATGTTATTAATTAAAAAAAAAATGTGCAGCAGTCAACCACAAAACCACGACATCAGTTTTTTCAAGAAAACTATGCAAGGTATTAGATTTACAGGGATGTTCAGTTTTCTAAACCAAAGTGCTTATCACCTTAAGTTGCACCATGTTAAAGCAAGCAATGATCTTGATGTTTCGCCAACAAGGCAAACCCTCATTTCTTTGATGCATAGCGATCGGACATAACAACCTGAACATACTCCAATGTCATATTATCATCAACACAGCTTTTTAATTGCTCGCTAATTCCAATCACAACAACATGATATTCCCATAAGTACATGGAAAGATCTATCCAAAGCACAATGCACCTTATCCTCCATCTGCTTCAATTAGACTGCAACCTGGCACCTTTCTTACTTTTTTATCTTCCATTCCTTTCCTTACCCTTGCAACATCACCCCATTTGTTAGCAGAGGCATACATGTTTGAAAGAAGAACATGTACCCCACCATGGTCCAGATTCAACCGAACCAAGTTATCAACTGTTTCTTTACCTAACTCAACATCACCATGAACCCTACATGCATTGAGTAATGCACCTAAAACATAAGAATCTGGCTCCATTGGCATTTCTCTTACGACTTTCTTTGCCTCTTCTAACTTGCCAGCTTTTCCCAAGATATCAACCAGACATCCATAGTGCTGAACTTGTGGCTCAATACCATATATCTTACTCATGTTTTCAAATATTCTCAATCCTTCATCCATCAGGCCCATTCGGCTGCAAGCATTTAACACACTTACAAACGTAACATCATTTGGTACAACTCCTTCATTCTGCATCCTTTCAAACAACTCAATAGCAGCTGCACTCTCACCATGATTTGCTAAACCTGATATCAAACAAGTATAAACGTAGACATCTCTTTTTGGCAATTGATCAAATATGCAAAAAGCAAGGTCGATACGTCCAGACTTTGCATACATGTCAATGAGCGCAGAGCCAAGTATTCTATCCAATTCAATTCTATTTTTAGTAATGTAAGCATGTATCCACCTTCCTTCATACAAATCACCAAGAAAAGCACAAGCAGTAATTGCACCAACAATGCCAGCATGATTTGGCCGAAACCCAGATATCTGCATAGCATTAAAAAGCGCAAGAGCCTCTTTAAACAATCCAACTCGTACATACCCAGTGATCATCGCACTCCAAGAAACAGAATTCTTCTCAGGCATTTTATCAAACAGTCCGCATGCAACCATAACTTGCCCAGATTTCAAAAACCCATTAATCAAAGCAGTCCATGTAATAACATCTCTATTAGAACTCGCATCAAACAATTGACAAGCATGATCCATGAAACCAAAAGTTGCAAATAAATGAATCAACCCATTTTGAACAAAGTCATAGGACTCCCAGCCCAATTTGATGGCTTGGCCATGGCAAGCTAAAGCCAAGAAAAAATCATTCAAGTCAGTGCACGCTTTGAAAAGGAAAGAGAAAGTATAGTTATTAGGCAAGAAATTGCTTCGAAGCATATGCTTATACAAAGCAATAGCTCTGCTGGGTTCAGTTGCTTCAGCAAAAGCTCTGATCATGGTGTTCCAAATGAAGGTAGATCGAAATTGAAGGCGAAGAAAAAGTTGGTAAGCGTGAGAGAGATTTCCGGCCCTGGAGACTGCACAAAAAGAGATGATTTTGGCAGCGGCATAGGGGTCCTTGAGGGTGCCTGAAACTGTGAGATGGGACTGGATTTGCTTGATTTGTGAAAAAGCAAGGCATCTGTCTAAGAGGAAGACGCTTTTCTTGGTAGCTTTTACATATATGGAGGCAGATATGGAAGCCAACATAGGTATTTGATAAAATGCCAAAATCAAAGTGTGGTTTTTGGTGATGGAAATAAAAGAAGCTTCCCTGCGGAAGCAATGTTTGGAGCTATGGAGATAAAATAATGGGCGCCGAAATAATGAATTAGTTTTGTTAACAAAGAGAGAGAGAGAGAAAAAAAAAAAAAAAAAAGCAATTAAATGGTTGAAGAATGGAAAATTTACTGTTGTTTTTACGTCAAAAGGAAAAAAATAAAGTAAAAAGTAAAAACTCTCGGTTTTACTTGGATAAATCAACAAAAATAACCTCAAATATGTAATTTCTTGTAAAATTATTCCATTTGGCCTTTGTATCCTGATTTTTTCATTTTAAAATATAGATTTATTAACACCTTATCCTTAAGTGAAACTAGAACTTTAAAATAAAATATTATAAACATGGTACCATAACTTGGCCTCTTTAACGTTCCTACTTCTACCTTGCGTAGGACTTTATTTGGCAGCAGCGTTTAAAGCAAAATTTAAAATTTTAACTGTGTCAAAATACTGTTTTTGTAAATTACATCGTTCAGTAAAATAGTATATATAAAATAATTGTTAGTGAATAAGCTAGGTTATCCATTTAACGTTTAGCGTTTCCATTTTTTGATTAAAATTTTTTTTGACAATTATGTTATTAATTAACTTATATTATCCTTATCCTTATACTTAATTAACTTATATTATCTTTAATTAATTTATATTAACATTAGTTTAAAGTCTTTTATTATGGTATTGCAAGTCTGCAATTAAGTTAAAAAATTACATCATTTTACATAAAAATTTAACAAAATAATTTAATAATGAATTAGTAGAGGAATATGTGAGGAAATTGTATTATCATTCTAGAAATGATAATGATTTAAACTTATATAGTTAGACTATACACTATACATTGACATTCTTTTTTATAATGAGTTCACTTATATAGTTATAAGTTAAAATTATAACTCAATATTTAAATGTCCCTTTTTATCATTTTAAAATAACAGCTAATTAAGCAACTATATTTTACTGAACACTTTTATTCCAAACAGTTAACAACCAATATTTATTTTTTACCGATCACTTTTACTATATTTTTTACGGATCACTTTTACTGTAAACAGTTATATAAACAGCTAACAACTAATATCTAATAGCTAACAGTTATTAAAACAGCTCAGTAAAACCGCTAACAACTAGTATTACCAAACAAACCTAAAAGAAAAAAAAACGAACATGCCTACAAGAAGGAAAAACGAATGGGCTCTAAAAGAAGGAAAAAATGGTTATTCCATAACACCATTGATTGCAGCTTATAAATTGTTGATTTTGTCCAATCTAGTATGGTTTTCAATTTTGGCACCGCTTCATCGCCAAATACATTGTCAATCGGATCGACTATCTCTTGCACTAATGGATTGTTTGGATGAAGATAAAATATATATATATATATATTTATTCTCTTTTGTTGGTATCAGAGCCTAAGGATTTAGATCTACTATCTGTATACATATAAAGACTTCGTTTTAGTATATATCTTAAGCGGTTTTGACTTTGCCTACTGAACCTATTCCTACTGAACCCATGAGTAAGACCCATGTGAGTGGCATCGAAAGGATATAACCAGGAGGGTATAACCAGGTAGTCATTAAAGCTTTTGGTATATAATAAAATGGATCCTTTCTTATGTAGATCGGCTAGTAGTAATAAATCTGAAGACTCAGATAACTCAGAAATTAAAAGGGTAATAAATAGAAATGAATTAATTTTACAAGATTTTAGTAAAGCTATTGATGAATGGGAAATTTCTAAAGTTGATAAAGAACAAATTGATAAAATCTCTAAATTTAATTTATTTAAAACTGATTATATTATTAAAACTGAAGAAAGAGATTTCCAATTAAGTAAACCTTTTGAACGTATAACTCTTTTGTCTTCCAAAACTTTGCAACATCATAAAAATAAAAAATATAAATATATTCATATAGGATTAATTCAAGTTGGAATAAAGCCCTTAACCAGAGAAGGATTAAATACTAGTATTCTTGCAGTAGTAAGAGATGCTAGATTTTTAAATTTTCAAGATTCTTTATTAGGATCAGTTGAGACTAGCTTAAGTGAAGGACCGATCTCCTTTGAGGTCTATCCAGATATGACTGTCTCATTAAATGATTTAAATATTCTAGAAAGTATAGTTTTGGAAATTAAAACTCATAATTATAAAATGAAGCAATGATCAATTCCTATAGCTTTAATATATAAAATTCATTATAAAGCAATGAATTCAGCTTTTGGAACTAAATATAAGTTACAACCTAAAATTGGTGAAACAAGATTTTTGCAAACAGATTTAACTAAAACCAATACGGTAATTCCTAAAACAATTCAGTGGAAGGATACCACACTTCCAGATGAATGGATTTTGGAAGGGGTAGTACCTCCTCCTATTCCTGAACCAGTAAAACCAAACGTAAATTTGCAAAAAATTGAACAATTTGAAGATGGTAAAGTAACTTTAAAATTTAATCGCAGTCAAAGTATGAGGTATACAGGGTCATCTTCCTCTGTTACAACAGATGAAAATGATAAACCTAGTTCCTCCATACCTTCTGTGATTTATGCTAAATACAAAGATAATGAATCTAAACCAATTATTCAAACCATAGTAAAACCAAGATATTCAACTTCAGATATTCCAAGTAAAATGAAAGGTGTTGATTATAGTAATTCTATACCACAGGCAGTTTATAATCCTATAGATAATTATGTAAATCAACAGTCAATCTTAGTCAATTCACCTGAATCACCAACAGCTTCAGCTATCACTGAAAATGTTAGTGATATAAACAGAGAATTAAATGTTCTTAGTAAAATAGATATTGAGAAAAGTTTAATAAAAGAAATATCTAAAACTAAAAATTTACTTAGAATGAAAAAGATATTAAAACTATACACTTTTGAAGAATTAAAATATGAATATTTAGAATATAAAATAAATAATCAAACTAAAATTAATTTCTTTGATTGGTATAAATTAATTAAAGAAAATAAATCTGAAAAAGATTTAAACCCTATAACAATTAGAGATAAAAGACCTGAATGGATAGTAAATGAACAAACCATAAAAAGTGATTTTCCTCCTAAAACAATTAGTAAATTAAAACATCAAGATCATGAAATTATCTGTGCACCATATAAAGTTGCTCGAGATAATGATACAAATAGTAAGATAATTGAACAGAATAACTTTAGTAATGCAAGTTTAATTTGTTTAAACTCACAATTAAAACGCATAGAACATATGCTCGAAGATAAACCCTTAGTTACGGAAAATATAAAAGGTAAAGAAATAGTAAAATCTCACATATTTAAACCTTACCAAATTTCTCAGTCAAGTAAAAAAGAATTTGTAAACAAATTAAAAGATCAATTAAGCAAACTTGAAGTGTGTTCAGAAAATACCCAACACGTAGTTCCTGACACCTCCCCTTCAAGAAACATAAATATGATAGAAGAAAACACCAACTCTGATGTTAGTGAACCTGACTCAGAAAATATTAAACAATTTGAAATCAATCCTATAAATCATCATAGAGAAATAGTAAATAGGGCACCAGACCTAGGGATAATTGATAAACCTAATACTATATCTCAATTTAAATATAATGCTTCAACAATCTATGAATGGAACATAGATGGTTTAAGTGAATATAATATCTTAAGTGTTTTGCAACAAATGACAATGGCTGCAAATGCTTATAAAACACAGTCAATCATTTCTGATAAAGCTATAGCAGAAATCTTAATTGCTGGATTTACCGGCCAACTTAAAGGATGGTGGGACTATCATCTCACTGACCAACAACATTTAGAAATCCTAAATTCAATTCAAATAGATGATGAAGGTGAACCTATATATGATGAAAATGGTGAAGTAATCCAAGATGCAGTGTCATCTTTAATTCTCACTATTTCACTTCATTTTATAGGAGATCCATCTCACTTAAAAGATAAAAATGCAGAGTTACTTAGTAATTTAAAATGTAGAAACTTAGGTGATTTTCAAAATTATAAAACGACTTTTCTCACTCGATTAATGTTAAGGGAAGACTCTAACCAAAGCTTTTGGAAAGAAAAGTTTTTAGCTGGGTTACCGTATTTCTTGGGAGAAAAGGTTAGAAATCATATTAAACAACAACATGGTCAACCTATACCTTATAGTAAGTTAACCTATGGACAATTAATTAGTATAATTCAAAAGGAAGGATTACAAATATGTCATGATTTAAAACTTCAAAGAACAATAAAATATAAAATGCAGAAAACTAAAAAAGAATTAGGATCTTTTTGTAAACAATTTGACTATAGTATAACTTCTCCACAGAAATGTGATGGCCAATGTTCTAAAACAAATAAACCTAAAAAATATTATAGAAATAAATACTCTAAAAAACAATATAGGTCTACACCTAGTCAAGATAAATTTTATACTAAAAAGAGAACAAAACCTTCTTATAAACACAAAAATAAACAACCTTCAACTAAAACTTCTTATAAAAATTTGACTTGTTACAATTGTGGTAAAAAAGGACATACATCTAAATTTTGTAAGTTTAATAAAAGATTACATGAATTAAATTTAGAAGATAATGTTTTAAATAAAATTTATGAATTATATATTGATTCGGATTCTTCGGAATCTGAGATAAATGAAAGTGAAAATCAAATTGATGAATTAGGAACTACTACAAGTTCTTCCAGTTCATCAAAATATTCTTTAAACATGTTATCTAAAGATCAAAGTAATTTATTAACAGTAGTTAATGGTATTAAAGATCAAGAAACTAAAGCTAAACTTCTTAAAAAACTAATAAAAAGTTTTGAAGAAGAAAATGAAGTAAAAAACATTACTCCTAAAATTCAGTCTAATACTTATGATTTAACTACCATTTTAAATAAAAATAAACCTAAAAAGGTAAATGCGGATGAATCTACTAAAGAATTATATAAAGAAATTAAGGCGCTAAAACATGAAGTAAAAGAATTAAAAACCCAACTTCAACAAAATTCTAAAAAAATAAAACTACTAGAATCCCAACTTATTTCCAGTTCTTCCTCAGAAGAAGACGAACCAGATAATAATTTAAATAGAAAAATAAATGAATTAGATGAAGATGTAGATTGTAATTTTCTCAATTTATTACAAGAAATTACTTCACGAAAATATTTAGTAAAAATAAACATTCAAATAAATGATTTTGTGATAGATGCAATTGCACTCTTTGACACAGATGCAGATTTAAACTGTATAAAATCTGATCTAGTTCCTAAAAGATATTGGTTAAAAACTAGTGAAAAATTAAGTACAGCCAACAAATCTAAACTTGAAATTATAGGAAAAACAGATGCAATAATCATAAATCAAGAATTAGAAATAAACACAGTATTTTTACTATCACCTCAGATAAATTATATGGTAATATTAGGCACTCCATTTATAAATCTCATAACACCATATTCAGTTAAAGAGGATTGTATTAAATTTAAAATAAAAAATTGTAAAGCTAAATTGGAATTTACAGAAAAACCTAAAAAGAAGCAATTAAACTTATTAAAAGCTCATTCGATAAAAATTTTAGAAATTAACTCTTTAATAAAATCTAAAGAAGAAAATATTAAAGATCTAAAAAATAATTTATGTCTTAATAAAATTGAAGAACAATTAAAAAATGCATTTATACAAAATAAAATAAATAACCTAACAAAATTTATGGAAAATACATTATGTGCTGATCACCCAAATGCATTTTGGACTCGAAAACAGCATGTAGTGGATCTACCATATGAAAAAGATTTTGATGAAAAAACTATTAAAACTAAAGCTAGACCACCATATTCAGTTAAAGAGGATTGTATTAAATTTAAAATAAAAAATTGTAAAGCTAAATTGGAATTTACAGAAAAACCTAAAAAGAAGCAATTAAACTTATTAAAAGCTCATTCGATAAAAATTTTAGAAATTAACTCTTTAATAAAATCTAAAGAAGAAAATATTAAAGATCTAAAAAATAATTTATGTCTTAATAAAATTGAAGAACAATTAAAAAATGCATTTATACAAAATAAAATAAATAACCTAACAAAATTTATGGAAAATACATTATGTGCTGATCACCCAAATGCATTTTGGACTCGAAAACAGCATGTAGTGGATCTACCATATGAAAAAGATTTTGATGAAAAAACTATTAAAACTAAAGCTAGACCAATTCAGATGAACTCTGAATTGATAGAGCATTGTAAAAAAGAAATTCAAGACTTAGAAAATAAAAAGTTAATTAGTAAATCTAGAAGCCCATGGTCTTGTGCTGCTTTTTATGTCAATAAAAATGCAGAAATCGAACGTGGTGTTCCCCGATTGGTAATAAATTATAAACCATTAAATACAGCTTTAAAATGGATAAGATATCCAATTCCCAATAAAAAAGATCTTTTAAAAAAATTATACAATGCAAATATTTTTAGTAAATTTGATATGAAATCTGGCTATTGGCAGATTCAAATTGACCCTAAAGATAGATATAAAACAGCATTCACAGTTCCATTTGGTCAATATGAATGGAATGTAATGCCTTTTGGATTAAAAAATGCTCCGTCAGAATTCCAAAGAATTATGAATGACATTTTTAATCCCTGCTCCCAATTCTGTATAGTCTATATTGATGATGTCTTAATATTTAGTCAAACACTTGAACATCATTTTAAACACCTAAAAACATTTTGTATGGTTATACAGCAAAATGGGTTAGCACTCAGTAAATCTAAAATGGATTTGTTTAAAACTAAAATAAGATTTTTTAGGTCATTATATAGAACAAGGTAAGATTCAACCTATAGAAAGAGCACTTGTTTTTGGTGAAAAATTTCCT
This sequence comes from Jatropha curcas, assembly GCF_041381405.1. NCBI lineage: Eukaryota > Viridiplantae > Streptophyta > Magnoliopsida > Malpighiales > Euphorbiaceae > Jatropha > Jatropha curcas. The sequence goes on from NC_143154.1 coordinate 22,938,300, forward strand.
GATGAAATTTCTAATAAACCCCAATTACAACGTTTTCTTGGTTGTTTAAATTATGTAATTGATTTTTATCCAAATTTAAATTGCATGATAAAACCTTTACATAATAGACTTTGTAAAAATGCTGGTCCTTGGACAACTCAGCATACTCAACTCGTAAAAAAGATAAAATCATTAGTAAAAGAAATTCCTTACTTATATATTCCTGATCCTAATGCTTTTAAAATTGTTGAAACTGATGCTTCTAATATTGGTTATGGAGGCATTTTAAAACAAAAAATTAATGGTAAAGAAAGAATAATCCAACATACTTCAGGTCATTGGACTTCAACTCAATTAAATTATTCTACCATTAAAAAAGAAATTTTAAGTATTGTTATTTGTATAAATAAATTTCAATCTGATCTTTTAAATCAAAAATTTTTACTTCGTATTGATTGTAAATCTGCAAAAGACGTTTTGCAGAAAGATGTCCAAAACCTTGCCTCTAAACAAATTTTTGCTAGATGGCAAGCACTTTTAAGTATTTTTGAATTTAACATCGAATATATTAAAGGTAATGATAATAATATTCCGGACTTTCTAACTAGAGAATTCTTACAGAACAATGGGAAGAAAGAAGGATAAAGGGAAAGAAATTAAACAAGATTCCGGCTCCCCAACTAAAGCTCTTTCTGAGCACTCTGAAGATCTTAGTAAAACCTTAAACACTAAAACCACTTCTCCTAAAGACCTTAAAAAATGGATTGAGGAACTTTCTCAATCTCCTGAAGTAATTAAAGCACTGCAGGGTATGGCATCCTCTTCCACAGAGGACCCAGGTATGTCTTCTAAACCTAAAGCGATCGTATCTGCTCATGATACGGCTACTCTGTCTCAAACGGTAGACAGTAAAGAGTTATCAAATCCGTTGATGGCTGTGGATTTGCCAAAAATCCAATATAAATCTACTGGTAATATACATAAATGGTATTCTAAACCTTTATTTGATTTTGAAGTAGAAGTTGAGGATGGGTATAATCATAGCAATCCTTGGCAGATACTTAAAAATTATTATCCTGAGAATTGGTTTTTTATGCCAACAGACTTGTCAAAACCTCAGGCATATTATAATAATATATTATTAGATACTGATTCAGTAAACATCAAACATACTTTTGATAAAAATGGAATAATTTCCTATTCTTCTATAAAAATAAAACGCGTCATCCATCCTAAGGATTGGCCCGTATCTTCTTTAGCAACGCCAGTAAGATTTAAAGGATTACATAAATATAATATGAGTTATAATTATTTTGATTATAAAGAAGCGTGGGATAAGATATTTTGTCTTCAAAATCCCACCACTACTCATTCTTGGTTAATTTATTTTGACCAAAATATTCGTAAAGATTTAAAATTGCCTAATTGGTTTAAAAGGTGGTGGCAATCTAAAGGCATTTCAGAGGAAATTATCCTTGCTGATATCCATTACTTATATCAATTCTTTAAAACCCGTTATAAACCCACTACAGAAGAAGTTCATATCCCTTCTCTTATGTATTATTGTATGACCTTCTTTTTGCCTTGGGTATATCAATGGTATATGGACTATCCGTATATTCCGGGAACTCATATTCCCATACTTGTAAAACGCCATAAAATTAAATGGTGGGGTTCCTTCAAGAATTCCACAACTAAACATAAAATTAGTCAATGGATCCACAATAAAATATCCAGCCCATCTAAACCAGCTTTGACCTATGCCCACACATTAGCTATTCAGGATAACCCCCAGTTCGGTATCTAAAAAGCCCAATGTCAGGCCCGGTTAGCTGCAGCTAAAACACCAGAAGAATATAAATTAATTTGTCAAGAAATGTTCGAACAGTTATCAACTAGTTCGAATCCTTCAGTAAAACCTTCTTCTAGTAAACCCCAGAAGGAGTCTTCCAGTAAATCCTCTAAAACAAGCAATAAAGGGAAAAAGAAAAATTGGGCATCATACTCATCTTCTTCATCATCCAACTCATCTAGTGATGCAAGTGATGACAGTGATATCATAAAGATCCAAAGTAAAGCAGGTAAAAAATCATCGAGTTGACCCTTACTGTTGTCTAGTGGACCTTTACTGTTGCCGAGTGGACTTTTACTGTTGCCGAGTGGACTTTTACTGTTGCCGAGTGGACCTTGAAAACTGTTCTGTCACTTGAATTTTGGCGTTTTACTACACAAAGATTGAAGGAATAAGGTTCCTTCTGCCTGTTTATAATGATTCAGAACAAGATGAGGACGATGATGTGTCCTTCTTTTTCTTTTTTAGCTTTTCTTTTTTCTTTATTTTTTCTTTCTCCTTTAGCTTTTCTTTTCTTGCTATAGCTTTTGATTTTTTACCTGCTTTACTTTGGATCTTTATGATATCACTGTCATCACTTGCATCACTAGATGAGTTGGATGATGAAGAAGATGAGTATGATGCCCAATTTTTCTTTTTCCCTTTATTGCTTGTTTTAGAGGATTTACTGGAAGACTCCTTCTGGGGTTTACTAGAAGAAGGTTTTACTGAAGGATTCGAACTAGTTGATAACTGTTCGAACATTTCTTGACAAATTAATTTATATTCTTCTGGTGTTTTAGCTGCAGCTAACCGGGCCTGACATTGGGCTTTTTGGATACCGAACTGGGGGTTATCCTGAATAGCTAATGTGTGGGCATAGGTCAAAGCTGGTTTAGATGGGCTGGATATTTTATTGTGGATCCATTGACTAATTTTATGTTTAGTTGTGGAATTCTTGAAGGAACCCCACCATTTAATTTTATGGCGTTTTACAAGTATGGGAATATGAGTTCCCGGAATATACGGATAGTCCATATACCATTGATATACCCAAGGCAAAAAGAAGGTCATACAATAATACATAAGAGAAGGGATATGAACTTCTTCTGTAGTGGGTTTATAACGGGTTTTAAAGAATTGATATAAGTAATGGATATCAGCAGGGATAATTTCCTCTGAAATGCCTTTAGATTGCCACCACCTTTTAAACCAATTAGGCAATTTTAAATCTTTACGAATATTTTGGTCAAAATAAATTAACCAAGAATGAGTAGTGGTGGGATTTTGAAGACAAAATATCTTATCCCACGCTTCTTTATAATCAAAATAATTATAACTCATATTATATTTATGTAATCCTTTAAATCTTACTGGCGTTGCTAAAGAAGATACGGGCCAATCCTTAGGATGGATGACGCGTTTTATTTTATAGAAGAATAGGAAATTATTCCATTTTTATCAAAAGTATGTTTGATGTTTACTGAATCAGTATCTAATAATATATTATTATAATATGCCTGAGGTTTTGACAAGTCTGTTGGCATAAAAAACCAATTCTCAGGATAATAATTTTTAAGTATCTGCCAAGGATTGCTATGATTATACCCATCCTCAACTTCTACTTCAAAATCAAATAAAGGTTTAGAATACCATTTATGTATATTACCAGTAGATTTATATTGGATTTTTGGCAAATCCACAGCCATCAACGGATTTGATAACTCTTTACTGTCTACCGTTTGAGACAGAGTAGCCGTATCATGAGCGGATACGATCGCTTTAGGTTTAGAAGACATACCTGGGTCCTCTGTGGAAGAGGATGCCATACCCTGCAGTGCTTTAATTACTTCAGGAGATTGAGAAAGTTCCTCAATCCATTTTTTAAGGTCTTTAGGAGAAGTGGTTTTAGTGTTTAAGGTTTTACTAAGATCTTCAGAGTGCTCAGAAAGAGCTTTAGTTGGGGAGCCGGAATCTTGTTTAATTTCTTTCCCTTTATCCTTCTTTCTTCCCATTGTTCTGTAAGAATTCTCTAGTTAGAAAGTCCGGAATATTATTATCATTACCTTTAATATATTCGATGTTAAATTCAAAATACTTAAAAGTGCTTGCCATCTAGCAAAAATTTGTTTAGAGGCAAGGTTTGGACATCTTTCTGCAAAACGTCTTTTGTAGATTTACAATCAATACGAAGTAAAAATTTTGATTTAAAAGATCAGATTGAAATTTATTTATACAAATAACAATACTTAAAATTTCTTTTTTAATGGTAGAATAATTTAATTGAGTTGAAGTCCAATGACCTGAAGTATATTGGATTATTCTTTCTTTACCATTAATTTTTTGTTTTAAAATGTCTCCATAACCAATATTAGAAGCATCAGTTTCAACAATTTTAAAAGCATTAGGATCAGGAATATATAAGTAAGGAATTTCTTTTACTAATGATTTTATCTTTTTTACGAGTTGAGTATGCTGAGTTGTCCAAGGACCAGCATTTTTACAAAGTCTATTATGTAAAGGTTTTATCATGCAATTTAAATTTGGATAAAAATCAATTACATAATTTAAACAACCAAGAAAACGTTGTAATTGGGGTTTATTAGAAATTTCATCAGGAAATTTTTCACCAAAAACAAGTGCTCTTTCTATAGGTTGAATCTTACCTTGTTCTATATAATGACCTAAAAAATCTTATTTTAGTTTTAAACAAATCCATTTTAGATTTACTGAGTGCTAACCCATTTTGCTGTATAACCATACAAAATGTTTTTAGGTGTTTAAAATGATGTTCAAGTGTTTGACTAAATATTAAGACATCATCAATATAGACTATAAAGAATTGGGAGCAGGGATTAAAAATGTCATTCATAATTCTTTGGAATTCTGACGGAGCATTTTTTAATCCAAAAGGCATTACATTCCATTCATATTGACCAAATGGAACTGTGAATGCTGTTTTATATCTATCTTTAGGGTCAATTTGAATCTGCCAATAGCCAGATTTCATATCAAATTTACTAAAAATATTTGCATTGTATAATTTTTTTAAAAGATCTTTTTTATTGGGAATTGGATATCTTATCCATTTTAAAGCTGTATTTAATGGTTTATAATTTATTACCAATCGGGGAACACCACGTTCGATTTCTGCATTTTATTGACATAAAAAGCAGCACAAGACCATGGGCTTCTAGATTTACTAATTAACTTTTATTTTCTAAGTCTTGAATTTCTTTTTTACAATGCTCTATCAATTCAGGGTCATCTGAATTGGTCTAGCTTTAGTTTTAATAGTTTTTCATCAAAATCTTTTTCATATGGTAGATCCAACTACATGCTGTTTTCGAGTCCAAATGCATTGGGTGATCAGCACATAATGGTAGTTTCCATAAATTTGTTAGGTTATTTATTTTATTTTGTATAAATGCAGTTTTTAATTGTTCTTCAATTTTATTATAGACATAAATTATTTTTAGATCTTTAATATTTTCTTCTTTAGATTTTATTAAAGAGTTAATTTCTAAAATTTTTATCGAATGAGCTTTTAATAAGTTTAATTGCTTCTTTTTAGGTTTTTCTGTAAATTCCAATTTAGCTTTACAATTTTTTATTTTAAATTTAATACAATCCTCTTTAACTGAATATGGTGTTATGAGATTTATAAATGGAGTGCCTAATATTACCATATAATTTATCTGAGGTGATAGTAAAAATACTGTGTTTATTTCTAATTCTTGATTTATATTATTGCATTTGTTTTTCCTATAATTTCAAGTTTAGATTTGTTGGCTGTACTTAATTTTTCACTAGTTTTTAACCAATATCTTTTAGGAACTAGATCAGATTTTATACAGTTTAAATCTGCACCTGTGTCAAAGAGTGCAATTGCATCTATCACAAAATCATTTATTGAATGTTTATTTTTACTAAATATTTTCGTGAAGTAATTTCTTGTAATAAATGAGAAAATTACAATCATATCTTCATCTAATTCATTTATTTTTCTATTTAAATTATTATCTGGTTCGTCTTTCTGAGGAA